>NW_028225184.1:26961040-27561040 GCF_052327205.1 Somniosus microcephalus
TGTCTGCCAATCCGACAGCATCTTTTCCCTCTCTGTCTGTCAATCCGACAGCATCTTTTATTTTCCTTTCTGCCAATCCGAAAGCATCTTTTCTCTCCCTGTCCGCCAATCAGACAGCATCTTTTCTCTCCATCTGCCAAACCGAGAGCATCTTTTCTCTCTCTGTCTGCCAATCCGACAGCATCTTTTCTCACCCTGTCTGCCAATCCGACAGCATCTTTTCCCTCCCTGTCTGCCAATCCGACAGCATCTTTTCTCTCTCTCTGCCAATCCGACAGCATCTTTTCTCTCTCTGTCTGCCAATTCGACAGCATCTTTTCTCTCTGTCTGCCAATCCGACAGCATTTTTCTCACCCTGTCTGCCAATCCGACAGCATCTTTTCTCTCTCTGTCTGCCAATCTGACAGCATTTTTCTCCCTCTGTCTGCCAATCCGACTGCATCTTTTCTCTCTCTGTATGCCAATCCGACAGCATAATTTCTCTCTCTATCTGCCAATCCGACAGCATCTTTTCTACCTCTGTCTGCCAATCCGACCGCATCTTTTCTCTCTCTGTCTGACAATCCGACAGCATCTTTTCTCTCCCTGTCTGCCAATCCGACAGCATCTTTTCTCTCTGTCTGCCAATCCGACAGCATCTTCTCTCTCTGTCTGCCAATCCGACAGCAGCTTTACTCTCTCTGTCTGCCAATCCGACAGCATCTTTTCTCTCTCTGTCTGCCTATCCGACAGCATCTTTTCTCTCTCTGTCGGCCAATCCGAAAGCATCTTTTCTCTCTCTGTCTGCCAATCCGACAGCATCTTTACTCTCTCTGTCTGCCAATCCGACAGCATCTTTTCTCTCTCTGTCTGCCTATCCGACAGCATCTTTTCTCTCTCTGTCTGCCAATCCGACATCATCTTTTCTCTCACTGTCTGCCAATCCGACAGTATCTTTTCTCCTCCCGTCTGCCAATCCGACAGCATCTTTTCTCTCGCTGTCTGCCAATCCGACAGCATCTTTTCTCACTCCGTCTGCCAATCCGACAGCATCTTTTCTCTCTCTGTCTGCCAATCCGACAGCCTCATTTCTCTCTGTCTGCCAATCCAACAGCATCTTTTCTCCCTCTGTCTGTCAATCCGACAGCATCTTTTCTCTCTCTCTCTGACAATCCGACAGCATCTTTTCTCTCTCTACTGCCAATCCGAAAGCATCATTTCTCTCTGTCTGCCAATCCGACAGCATCTTTTCTCTCTCTGTCTGCCAATCCGACAGCATCATTTCTCTCTCCCTCTGACAATCCGACAGCATCTTTTCTCTCTCTACTGCCAATCCGACATCATCTTTTCTCTCTCTGTCTGCCAATCCGACAGCATCTTTTCTCTCTGTCTGCCAATCCGACAGCATATTTTCTCACTCTGCCTGCCAATCCGACAGCGTCTTTTCCCTCTCTGTCTGTGAATCCGACAGCATCTTTTCTCTCTCTTTCTGCCAATCCGACAGCATCTTTTCTCTCTCTGTCTGCCAATCCGACAGCATCTTTTCTCTCTGTCAGCCAATCCAACAGCATCTTTTCTCTCACTCTCTGCCAATCCGACAGCATCTTTTCTCACTCTGTCTGCCAATCCGACAGCATCTTTAATCTCTGACTACCAATCCGGCAGCATTTTTTTCTCTCTCTGTCTGACAATCCGATAGTACCTTATCTCTCTCTGTCTGCCAATTCGACAGCATCTTTTCTCTGTCTGCCAATCCGACAGCATTTTTCTCGCCCTGTCTGCCAATCCGACAGCATCTTTTCTCTGTCTGCCAATCCGACAGCATTTTTCTCTCTCTGTCTGCCAATCCGACTGCATCTTTTCTCTCTGTCTGCCAATCCGACAGCATCATTTCTCTCTCTATCTGCCAATCCGACAGCATCTTTTCTATCTCTGTATGCCAATCCGACAGCATCTTTTCTCTGTCTGCCAATCCAACATCATCTTTTCACTCTGTCTGCCAATCCGACAGCATCTTTTCTCTCTCCGCCTGCCAAACCGACAGCATCTTTTCTCTCTCTGTCTGCCAATCCGACAGCATCTTTTCTCTGTCTGCCAATTCGACAGCATCTTTTCTCACTCTGTCTGCCAATCCGACAGCAACTTTTCTCTCTCTGTCTGACAATCCGACAGCATCTTTTCTCTCTCTGTCTGCCATACCGACAGCATCTTTTCTCTCTCTGTCTGCCAATCCACAGCATCTTTTCTCTCTCTGTCTGCAAATCCGACAGCATCTTTTCTCTCTCTGTCTGCCAATCGGACAGCATCTTTTCTCACTCTGTCTACCAATCCGACTGCATCTTTTCTCTCTCTGTCTTCCAATTCGACAGCATCTTTTCTCACCCTGTCTGCCAATCCGACAGCATCTTTTCTCCCTCTGTCTGCCAATCCGACAGCATCTTTTCTCTCTCTGTCTGCCAATCCGACAGTATCTTTTCTCTCTGTCTGCCAATCCGACAGTATCTTTTCTCTCTTTGTCTGCCAATCCGAAAGCATCTTTTCCCTCCCTGTCTTCCAATCCGACAGCATCTTTTCTCTCTGTCTGCCAATCCGACAGCATCTTTTCCCTCTGTGCCTGTCAATCCGACAGCATCTTTTATTTTCCTTTCTGCCAATCCGACAGCATCTTTTCTCTCCCTGTCCGCCAATCAGACAGCATCTTTTCTCTCCGTCTGCCAATCCGACAGCATTTTTCTTACCCTGTCTGCCAATCCGACAGCACCTTTTCTCTCTCTATCTGCCAATCCGACAGCATTTTTCTCCCTCTGTCTGCCAATCCGACTGCATCTTTTCTCTCTCTGTATGCCAATCCGACAGCATCATTTCTCTCTCTATCTGCCAATCCTTCAGCATCTTTTCTACCTCTGTCTGCCAATTCGACCGCATCTTTTCTCTCTCTGTCTGACAATCCGACAGCATCTTTTCTCTCCCTGTCTGCCAATCCGACAGCATCTTTTCTCTCTGTCTGCCAATCCGACAGCATCTTCTCTCTCTGTCTGCCAATCCGACAGCAGCTTTACTCTCTCTGTCTGCCAATCCGACAGCATCTTTTCTCTCTCTGTCTGCCTATCCGACAGCATCTTTTCTCTCTCTGTCGGCCAATCTGAAAGCATCTTTTCTCTCTCTGTCTGCCAATCCGACAGCATCTTTTCTCTCTCTATCTGCCAATCCGACAGCATCTTTTCTCTCTCTGTCTGCCTATCCGACAGCATCTTTTCTCTCTCTGTCTGCCAATCCGACAATATCTTTTCTCTCACTGTCTGCCAATCCGACAGCATCTTTTCTCTCGCTGTCTGCCAATCCGACAGCATATTTTCTCACTCTGTCTGCCAATCCGACAGCATCTTTTCTCTCTCTGTCTGCCAATCCGATAGCCTCATTTCTCTGTCTGCCAATCCGACAGCATCTTTTCTCTCTCTGTCTGCCTATCCGACAGCATCTTTTCTCTCTCTGTCTGCCAATCCGACAATATCTTTTCTCTCACTGTCTGCCAATCCGACAGCATCATTTCTCTCTCTACTGCCAATCCGAAAGCATAATTTCTCTCTGTCTGCCAATCCGACAGCATCTTTTCTCTCTCTGTCTGCCAATCCGACAGCATCTTTTCTCACTGTCTGCCAATCCGACAGCATCTTTTCTCTCTCTGTCTGCCAATCCGACAGCATCATTTCTCTCTCCCTCTGACAATCCGACAGCATCTTTTCTCTGTCTACTGCCAATCCGACATCATCTTTTCTCTCTCTGTCTGCCAATCCGACAGCATCTTTTCTCTCTGTCTGCCAATCCGACAGCATATTTTCTCACTCTGTCTGCCAATCCGACAGCGTCTTTTCCCTCTCTGTCTGTGAATCCGACAGCATCTTTTCTCTCTCTGTCTGCCAATCCGACAGCATCTTTTCTCTCTCTGTCTGCCAATCCGACAGCATCTTTTCTCTCTGTCTGCCAATCCGACAGCATCTTTTCTCTCACTCTCTGCCGATCCGACAGCATCTTTTCTCACTCTGTCTGACAATCCGACAGCGTCTTTTCCCTCTCTGTCTGTGAATCCGACAGCATCTTTTCTCTCTCTGTCTGCCAATCCGACAGCATTTTCACGCCCTGTCTGCCAATCCGACAGCATCTTTTCTCTGTCTGCCAATCCGACAGCATTTTTCTCTCTGTCTGCCAATCCGACTGCATCTTTTCTCTCTGTCTGCCAATCCGACAGCATCATTTCTCTCTCTATCTGCCAATCCGACAGCATCTTTTCTATCTCTGTCTGCCAATCCGACAGCATCTTTTCTCTGTCTGCCAATCCAACATCATCTTTTCCGTCTGTCTGCCAATCCGACAGCATCTTTTCTCTCTCCGCCTGCCAATCCGACAGCATCTTTTCTCTCTCTGTCTGCCAATTCGACAGCATCTTTTCTCTGTCTGCAAATTCGACAGCATCTTTTCTCACTCTGTCTGCCAATCCGACAGCAACTTTTCTCTCTCTGCCTGACAATCCGACAGCATCTTTTCTCTCTCTGTCTGCCATACCGACAGCATCTTTTCTCTCTCTGTCTGCCAATCCACAGCATCTTTTCTCTCTCTGTCTGCAAATCCGACAGCATCTTTTCTCTCTCTGTCTGCCAATCCGACATCATCTTTTCTCTCTGTCTGCCAATCCGACAGCATCTTCTCTCTCTCTGTCTGCCAATCCGACATCATCTTTTCTCTCTCTGACTGCCAATCCGACAGCAACTTTTCTCTCTGTCTGCCAATCCGACAGCATCTTTTCTCCCTCTGTCTGCCAATCCGACAGCATCTTTTCTCTCTCTGTCTGCCAATCTGACAGCATTTTTTCTCTCTCTGTCTGCCAATCCGACAGCTTCATTTCTCTCTCTGTCTGCCAATCCGACAGCATCTTATCTCTCTGTCTGCCAATCCGACAGTATCTTTTCTCTGTCTGCCAATCCAACAGTATCTTTTCTCTCTTTGTCTGCCAATCCGAAAGCATCTTTTCCCTCCCTGTCTTCCAATCCGACAGCATCTTTTCTCTCTGTCTGCCAATCCGACAGCATCTTTTCCCTCTCTGTCTGTCAATCCGACAGCATCTTTTATTTTCCTTTCTGCCAATCCGAAAGCATCTTTTCTCTCCCTGTCCGCCAATCAGACAGCATCTTTTCTCTCCATCTGCCAAACCGAGAGCATCTTTTCTCTCTCTGTCTGCCAATCCGACAGCATCTTTTCTCACCCTGTCTGCCAATCCGACAGCATCTTTTCCCTCCCTGTCTGCCAATCCGACAGCATCTTTTCTCTCTCTCTGCCAATCCGACAGCATCTTTTCTCTCTCTGTCTGCCAATTCGACAGCATCTTTTCTCTCTGTCTGCCAATCCGACAGCATTTTTCTCACCCTGTCTGCCAATCCGACAGCATCTTTTCTCTCTCTGTCTGCCAATCTGACAGCATTTTTCTCCCTCTGTCTGCCAATCCGACTGCATCTTTTCTCTCTCTGTATGCCAATCCGACAGCATAATTTCTCTCTCTATCTGCCAATCTGACAGCATCTTTTCTACCTCTGTCTGCCAATCCGACCGCATCTTTTCTCTCTCTGTCTGACAATCCGACAGCATCTTTTCTCTCCCTGTCTGCCAATCCGACAGCATCTTTTCTCTCTGTCTGCCAATCCGACAGCATCTTCTCTCTCTGTCTGCCAATCCGACAGCAGCTTTACTCTCTCTGTCTGCCAATCCGACAGCATCTTTTCTCTCTCTGTCTGCCTATCCGACAGCATCTTTTCTCTCTCTGTCGGCCAATCCGAAAGCATCTTTTCTCTCTCTGTCTGCCAATCCGACAGCATCTTTACTCTCTCTGTCTGCCAATCCGACAGCATCTTTTCTCTCTCTGTCTGCCTATCCGACAGCATCTTTTCTCTCTCTGTCGGCCAATCCGAAAGCATCTTTTCTCTCTCTGTCTGCCAATCCGACAGCATCTTTACTCTCTCTGTCTGCCAATCCGACAGCATCTTTTCTCTCTCTGTCTGCCTATCCGACAGCATCTTTTCTCTCTCTGTCTGCCAATCCGACATCATCTTTTCTCTCTCTGTCTGCCAATCCGACATCATCTTTTCTCTCACTGTCTGCCAATCCGACAGTATCTTTTCTCCTCCCGTCTGCCAATCCGACAGCATCTTTTCTCTCGCTGTCTGCCAATCCGACAGCATCTTTTCTCACTCCGTCTGCCAATCCGACAGCATCTTTTCTCTCTCTGTCTGCCAATCCGACAGCCTCATTTCTCTCTGTCTGCCAATCCAACAGCATCTTTTCTCCCTCTGTCTGTCAATCCGACAGCATCTTTTCTCTCTCTCTCTGACAATCCGACAGCATCTTTTCTCTCTCTACTGCCAATCCGAAAGCATCATTTCTCTCTGTCTGCCAATCCGACAGCATCTTTTCTCTCTCTGTCTGCCAATCCGACAGCATCATTTCTCTCTCCCTCTGACAATCCGACAGCATCTTTTCTCTCTCTACTGCCAATCCGACATCATCTTTTCTCTCTCTGTCTGCCAATCCGACAGCATCTTTTCTCTCTGTCTGCCAATCCGACAGCATATTTTCTCACTCTGCCTGCCAATCCGACAGCGTCTTTTCCCTCTCTGTCTGTGAATCCGACAGCATCTTTTCTCTCTCTTTCTGCCAATCCGACAGCATCTTTTCTCTCTCTGTCTGCCAATCCGACAGCATCTTTTCTCTCTGTCAGCCAATCCAACAGCATCTTTTCTCTCACTCTCTGCCAATCCGACAGCATCTTTTCTCACTCTGTCTGCCAATCCGACAGCATCTTTAATCTCTGACTACCAATCCGGCAGCATTTTTTCTCTCTCTGTCTGACAATCCGATAGTACCTTATCTCTCTCTGTCTGCCAATTCGACAGCATCTTTTCTCTGTCTGCCAATCCGACAGCATTTTTCTCGCCCTGTCTGCCAATCCGACAGCATCTTTTCTCTGTCTGCCAATCCGACAGCATTTTTCTCTCTCTGTCTGCCAATCCGACTGCATCTTTTCTCTCTGTCTGCCAATCCGACAGCATCATTTCTCTCTCTATCTGCCAATCCGACAGCATCTTTTCTATCTCTGTATGCCAATCCGACAGCATCTTTTCTCTGTCTGCCAATCCAACATCATCTTTTCACTCTGTCTGCCAATCCGACAGCATCTTTTCTCTCTCCGCCTGCCAAACCGACAGCATCTTTTCTCTCTCTGTCTGCCAATCCGACAGCATCTTTTCTCTGTCTGCCAATTCGACAGCATCTTTTCTCACTCTGTCTGCCAATCCGACAGCAACTTTTCTCTCTCTGTCTGACAATCCGACAGCATCTTTTCTCTCTCTGTCTGCCATACCGACAGCATCTTTTCTCTCTCTGTCTGCCAATCCACAGCATCTTTTCTCTCTCTGTCTGCAAATCCGACAGCATCTTTTCTCTCTCTGTCTGCCAATCGGACAGCATCTTTTCTCACTCTGTCTACCAATCCGACTGCATCTTTTCTCTCTCTGTCTTCCAATTCGACAGCATCTTTTCTCACCCTGTCTGCCAATCCGACAGCATCTTTTCTCCCTCTGTCTGCCAATCCGACAGCATCTTTTCTCTCTCTGTCTGCCAATCCGACAGCATCTTTTCTCTCTGTCTGCCAATCCGACGGTATCTTTTCTCTCTTTGTCTGCCAATCCGAAAGCATCTTTTCCCTCCCTGTCTTCCAATCCGACAGCATCTTTTCTCTCTGTCTGCCAATCCGACAGCATCTTTTCCCTCTCTGCCTGTCAATCCGACAGCATCTTTTATTTTCCTTTCTGCCAATCCGACAGCATCTTTTCTCTCCCTGTCCGCCAATCAGACAGCATCTTTTCTCTCCGTCTGCCAATCCGACAGCATTTTTCTTACCCTGTCTGCCAATCCGACAGCACCTTTTCTCTCTCTATCTGCCAATCCGACAGCATTTTTGTCCCTCTGTCTGCCAATCCGACTGCATCTTTTCTCTCTCTGTATGCCAATCCGACAGCATCATTTCTCTCTCTATCTGCCAATCCTTCAGCATCTTTTCTACCTCTGTCTGCCAATTCGACCGCATCTTTTCTCTCTCTGTCTGACAATCCGACAGCATCTTTTCTCTCCCTGTCTGCCAATCCGACAGCATCTTTTCTCTCTGTCTGCCAATCCGACAGCATCTTCTCTCTCTGTCTGCCAATCCGACAGCAGCTTTACTCTCTCTGTCTGCCAATCCGACAGCATCTTTTCTCTCTCTGTCTGCCTATCCGACAGCATCTTTTCTCTCTCTGTCGGCCAATCTGAAAGCATCTTTTCTCTCTCTGTCTGCCAATCCGACAGCATCTTTTCTCTCTCTATCTGCCAATCCGACAGCATCTTTTCTCTCTCTGTCTGCCTATCCGACAGCATCTTTTCTCTCTCTGTCTGCCAATCCGACAATATTTTTTCTCTCACTGTCTGCCAATCCGACAGCATCTTTTCTCTCGCTGTCTGCCAATCCGACAGCATATTTTCTCACTCTGTCTGCCAATCCGACAGCATCTTTTCTCTCTCTGTCTGCCAATCCGATAGCCTCATTTCTCTGTCTGCCAATCCGACAGCATCTTTTCTCTCTCTGTCTGTCAATCCGACAGCATCTTTTCTCTCTCTACTGCCAATCCGAAAGCATCATTTCTCTCTGTCTGCAAATCCGACAGCATTTTTTCTCTCTCTGTCTGCCAATCCGACAGCATCTTTTCTCACTCTGTCTGCCAATCCGACAGCATCTTTTCTCTCTCTGTCTGCCAATCCGATACCATCATTTTTCTCTCTCTCTCACAATCCGACAGCATCTTTTTTCTCTCTGTCTGCCAATCCGACAGCATCTTTTCTCTCCGTCTGCCAAACCGACAGCATATTTTCTCACTCTGTCTGCCAATCCGACAGCGTCTTTTCCCTCTCTGTCTGTGAATCCGACAGCATCTTTTCTCTCTCTGTCTGCCAATCCGACAGCATCTTTTCTCTCACTCTCTGCCAATCCGACAGCATCTTTTCTCACTCTGTCTGCCAATCCGACAGCATCTTTAATTTCTGACTACCAATCCGACAGCATTTTTTCTCTCTCTGTCTGATAATCCGATCGTACCTTATCTCTCTCTGTCTGCCAATTCGACAGCATCTTTTCTCTGTCTGCCAATCCGACAGCATTTTTCTCGCCCTGTCTGCCAATCCGACAACATCTTTTGTCTCTGTCTGCCAATCCGACAGCATTTTTCTCTCTCTCTCTGCCATTCCGACAGCATCTTTTCTATTTGTCTTCCAATCCGACAGCATCTTTTCTCTCTGTCTGACAATCCGACAGCATCTTTTCCCTCTGTCTGCCAATCCGACAGCACCTTTTCTCTCTCCGCCAGCCAATCCGACAGCATCTTTTCTCTATGTCTGCCAATCCGAAAGCAGCTTTACTCTCTCTCTCTGCCAATCCGACAGCATTTTTTTCTCTGTCTGCCAATCCGACAGCATCTTTTCTCTCTCTGTCTGCCAATCCGACATCATCTTTTCTCTCTCTGTCTGCCAATCCGACAGCATCTTTTCTCTCTCTGTCTGCCAATCCGACAGCATCTTTTCACTCTCTGTCTGCCAAACCGACAGCATCTTCTCTCTCTCTGTCTGCAAATCCGACAGCATCTTTTCTCTCTCTGTCTACCAATCCGACTGCATCTTTTCTCTCTCTGTCTACCAATCCGACAGCATCTTTTCTGTCTCTGTCTACCAATTCGACAGCATCTTTTCTCACCCTGTCTGCCAATCCGACAGCATCTTTTCTCCATCTGTCTGCCAATCCGACAGCATATTTTCTCTCTCTGTCACCGAATCCGACAGCATTTTTTCTCTCTCTGTCTGCCAATCCGACAGCATCATTTTTCTCTCTCTCTGACAATCCGACAGCATCTTTTCTCTCTCTGTCTGCCAATCCGACAGCATCTTTTCTCTCTGTCTGCCAATCCGATAGCATATTTTCTCACTCTGTCTGCCAATCCGACAGCGTCTTTTCACTCTCTGTCTGTGAATCTGACAGCATCTTTTCTCTCTCTGTCTGCCAATCCGACAGCATCTTTAATCTCTGACTACCAATCCGACAGCATTTTTTCTCTCTCTGTCTGACAATCCAATAGTACCTTATCTCTCTCTGTCTGCCAATTCGACAGCATCTTTTCTCTGTCTGCCAATCCGACAGCATTTTTCTCGCCCTGTCTGCCAATCCGACAGCATCTTTAGTCTCCGTCTGCCAATCCGACAGCATTTTTCTCTCTCTCTCTGCCAATCCGACAGCATCATTTCTCTCTCTATCTGCCATTCCGACAGCATCTTTTCTATCTGTCTGCCAATCCGACAGCATCTTTTCTCTGTCTGACAATCCGACAGCATCTTTTCCCTCTCTGCCTGCCAATCCGACAGCATCTTTTCTCTCTGTCTGCCAATCCGACAGCATCTTTTCTCTCTCTGCCTGCCAATCCGACAGCATCTTTTCTCTCTGTCTGCCAGTCCGACAGCATCTTCTCTCTATGTCTGCCAATCCGACAGCAGCTTTACTCTCTCTCTCTGCCAATCCGACAACATTTTTTTCTCTGTCTGCCAATCCGACAGCATCTTTTCTCTCTCTGTCTGCCAATCCGACATCATCTTTTCTCTCTCTGTCTGCCAATCCGACAGCATCTTTTTTCTCTCTGTCTGCCAATCCGACAGCACTTTTCACTCTCTGTCTGCCAATCCGACAGCATCTTCTCTCTCTCTGTCTGCAAATCCGACAGCATCTTTTCTCTCTCTGTCTACCAATCCGACTGCATCTTTTCTCTCTCTGTCTACCAATCCGACAGCATCTTTTCTGTCTCTGTCTACCAATTCGACTGCATCTTTTCTCACCCTGTCTGCCAATCCGACAGCATCTTTTCTCCATCTGTCTGCCAATCCGACAGCATATTTTCTCTCTCTGTCAGCGAATCCGACAGCATTTTTTCTCTCTCTGTCTGCCAATCCGACAGCATCTTTTCTCTCTCTGTCTGCTAATCCGAAAGCAGCTTTACTCTCTCTCTCTGCCAATCCAACAGAATCTTTTCCCTCTCTGTCTGCCAATCCGACAGCATCTTTTCTCTCTGTCGGCCAATCCAAAAGCATCTTTTCTCTCTCTGTCTGCCAATCCGTCAGCATCTTTTCTCTCTCTGTCTGCCAATCCGACAGCATCTTTTCTCACTCTGTCTGCCTATCCGACAGCATCTTTTCTCTCTGTCTGCCAATCCGACAGCATCTTTTCTCTCTGTCTACCAATTCGACAGCATCTTTTCTCACCCTGTCTGCCAATCCGACAGCATCTTTTCTCTCTCTGTCTGCCAATCCGACAGCATCTTTTCTCACTCTGTCTGCCAATCCGACAGCATCTTCTCTCTCTGTCTGCAAATCCGACAGCATCTTTTCTCTCTCTGTCTACCAATCCGACTGCATCTTTTCTCTCTCTGTCTACCAATTCGACAGCATCTTTTCTCACCCTGTCTGCCAATCCGACAGCATCTTTTCTCTCTCTGTCTGCCAATCTGACAGCATTTTTTCTCTCTCTGTCTGCCAATCCGACAGCATCTTTTCTCTCTCTGTCTGCCAATCCGACAGCATCTTTTCTCTGTCTGCCAATCCAACAGTATCTTTTCTCTCTTTGTCTGCCAATCCGAAAGCATCTTTTCCCTCCCTGTCTTCCAATCCGACAGCATCTTTTCTCTCTGTCTGCCAATCCGACAGTATCTTTTCTCTGTCTGCCAATCCAACAGTATCTTTTCTCTCTTTGTCTGCCAAACCGAAAGTATCTTTTCCCTCCCTGTCTTCCAATCCGACAGCATCTTTTCTCTCTGTCCGCCAATCCGACAGCATCTTTTATTTTCCTTTCTGCCAATTCGACAGCATCTTTTCTCTCCCTGTCCGCCAATCAGACAGCATCTTTTCTCTCCGTCTGCCAAACCGAGAGTATCTTTTCTCTCTCTGTCTGCCAATCCGACAGCATCTTTTCTCACCCTGTCTGCCAATCCGACAGCATCTTTTCCCTCCCTGTCTGCCAATCCGACAGCATCTTTTCTCTGTCTGCCAATCCGACAGCATCTTTTCTCTCTCTGTCTGCCAATTCGACAGCATCTTTTCTCTCTGTCTGCCAATCCGACAGCATTTTTCTCACCCTGTCTGCCAATCCGACAGCATCTTTTCTCTCTCGGTCTGCCAATCCGACAGCATTTTTCTCCCTCTGTCTGCCATTCCGACTGCATCTTTTCTCTCTCTGTATGCCAATCCGACAGCATCATTTCTCTCTCTATCTGCCAATCCGACAGCATCTTTTCTACCTCTGTATGCCAATTCGACCGCATCTTTTCTCTCTCTGTCTGACAATCCGACAGCATCTTTTCTCTCCCTGTCTGCCAATCCGACAGCAGCTTTACTCTCTCTGTCTGCCAATCCGACAGCATCTTTTCTCTCTGTCTACCAATTCGACAGCATCTTTTCTCACCCTGTCTGCCAATCCGACAGCATCTTTTCTCTCTCTGTCTGCCAATCCGACAGCATATTTTCTCACTCTGTCTGCCAATCCGACAGCAACTTCTCTCTCTGTCTGCAAATCCGACAGCATCTTTTCTCTCTCTGTCTACCAATCCGACTGCATCTTTTCTCTCTCTGTCTACCAATTCGACAGCATCTTTTCTCACCCTGTCTGCCAATCCGACAGCATCTTTTCTCTCTCTGTCTGCCAATCTGACAGCATTTTTTCTCTCTCTGTCTGCCAATCCGACAGCATCTTTTCTCTCTCTGTCTGCCAAACCGACAGAATCTTTTCTCTGTCTGCCAATCCAACAGTATCTTTTCTCTCTTTGTCTGCCAATCCGAAAGCATCTTTTCCCTCCCTGTCTTCCAATCCGACAGCATCTTTTCTCTCTGTCTGCCAATCCGACAGTATCTTTTCTCTGTCTGCCAATCCAACAGTATCTTTTCTCTCTTTGTCTGCCAATCCGAAAGCATCTTTTCCCTCCCTGTCTTCCAATCCGACAGCATCTTTTCTCTCTGTCCGCCAATCCGACAGCATCTTTTCCCTGTCTGCCTGTCAATCCGACAGCATCTTTTATTTTCCTTTCTGCCAATCCGACAGCATCTTTTCTCACCCTGTCTGCCAATCCGACAGCATCTTTTCCCTCCCTGTCTGCCAATCCGACAGCATCTTTTCTCTGTCTGCCAATCCGACAGCATCTTTTCTCTCTCTGTCTGCCAATTCGACAGCATCTTTTCTCTCTGTCTGCCAATCCGACAGCATTTTTCTCACCCTGTCTGCCAATCCGACAGCATCTTTTCTCTCTCGGTCTGCCAATCCGACAGCATTTTTCTCCCTCTGTCTGCCAATCCGACTGCATCTTTTCTCTCTCTGTATGCCAATCCGACAGCATCATTTCTCTCTCTATCTGCCAATCCGACAGCATCTTTTCTACCTCTGTATGCCAATTCGAACGCATCTTTTCTCTCTCTGTCTGACAATCCGACAGCATCTTTTCTCTCCCTGTCTGCCAATCCGAAAGCATCTTCTCTCTCTGTCTGCCAATCCGACAGCAGCTTTACTCTCTCTGTCTGCCAATCCGACAGCATCTTTTCTCTCTCTGTCTGCCTATCCGACAGCATCTTTTCTCTCTCTTTCGGCCAATCCGAAAGCATCTTTTCTCTCTCTGTCTGCCAATCCGACAGCATCTTTTCTCTCTCTGTCTGCCAATCCGACAGCATCTTTTCTCTCTCTGTCTGCCTATCCGACAGCATCTTTTCTCTCTCTGTCTGCCAATCCGACATCATCTTTTCTCTCACTGTCTGCCAATCCGACAGTATCTTTTCTCCCCCTGTCTGCCAATCCGACAGCATCTTTTCTCTCGCTGTCTGCCAATCCGACAGCATCTTTTCTCACTCTATCTGCCAATCCGATAGCCTCATTTCTCTCTGTCTGCCAATCCGACAGCATCTTTTCTCTCTCTCTCTGTCAATCCGACAGCATCTTTTCTCTCTCTCTCTGACAATCCGACAGCATCTTTTCTCTCTCTACTGCCAATCCGAAAGCATCATTTCTCTCTGTCTGCAAATCCGACAGCATCTTTTCTCTCTCTGTCTGCCAATCCGACAGCATCTTTTCTCACTCTGTCTGCCAATCCGACAGCATCTTTTCTCTCTCTGTCTGCCAAACCGACAGCATCATATTTCTCTCTCTCTGACAATCCGACAGCATCTTTCCTCTCTCTGTCTGCCAATCCGACAGCATCTTTTCTCTCCGTCTGCCAATCCGACAGCATATTTTCTCACTCTGTCTGCCAATCCGACAGCATCTTTAATTTCTGACTACCAATCCGACAGCATTTTTTCTCTCTCTGTCTGACAATCCGATAGTACCTTATCTCTCTCTGTCTGCCAATTCGACAGCCTCTTTTCTCTGTCTGCCAATCCGACAGCATTTTTCTCGCCCTGTCTGCCAATCCGACAGCATCTTTTGTCTCTGTCTGCCAATCCGATAGCCTCATTTCTCTCTGTCTGCCAATCCGACAGCGTCTTTTCTCTCTCTGTCTGTCAATCCGACAGCATCTTTTCTGTCTCTCTCTCTGACAATCCGACAGCATCTTTTCTCTCTCTACTGCCAATCCGAAAGCATCATTTCTCTCTGTCTGCAAATCCGACAGCATCTTTTCTCTCTCTGTCTGCCAATCCGACAGCATCTTTTCTCACTCTGTCTGTCAATCCGACAGCATCTTTTCTCTCTCTGTCTGCCAATCCGACAGCAGCATTTTTCTCTCTCTCTGACAATCCGACAGCATCTTTTCTTTCTCTGTCTGCCAATCCGACAGCATCTTTTCTCTCTGTCTGCCAATCCGACAGCGTCTTTTCCCTCTCTGTCTGTGAATCCGACAGCATCTTTTCTCTCACTCTCTGCCAATCCGACAGCATCTTTTCTCACTCTGTCTGCCAATCCGACAGCATCTTTAATTTCTGACTAACAATCCGACAGCATTTTTTCTCTCTCTGTCTGACAATCCGATAGTACCTTATCTCTCTCTGTCTGCCAATTCGACAGCATCTTTCCTCTGTCTGCCAATCCGACAGCATTTTTCTCGCCCTGTCTGCCAATCCGACAGCAACGTTTGTCTCTGTCTGACAATCCGACAGCATTTTTCTCTCTCTCTCTCTGCCAATCCGACAGCATCATTTCTCTCTCTATCTGCCATTCCGACAGCATCTTTTCTATCTGTCTGCCAATCCGACAGCATCTTTTCTCTCTGTCTGCCAATCCGACAGCACCTTTTCTCTCTCCGCCTGCCAATCCGACAGCATCTTTTCTCTCTCTGTCTGCCAATCCGACAGCATCTTTTCTCTATGTCTGCCAATCCGACAGCAGCTTTACTCTCTCTCTCTGCCAATCCGACAGCAATTTTTCTCTCTCTGTCTACCAATCCGACTGCATCTTTTCTATCTCTGTCTACCAATCCGACAGCATCTTTTCTGTCTCTGTCTACCAATTCGACAGCATCTTTTCTCACCCTGTCTGCCAATCCGACAGCATCTTTTCTCCATCTGTCTGCCAATCAGACAGCATATTTTCTCTCTCTGTCAGCGAATCCGACAGCATTTTTTCTCTCTCTGTCTGCCAATCCGACAGCATCTTTTCTCTCTCTGTCTGCCAATCCGAAAGCAGCTTTACTCTCTCTCTCTGCCAATCCAACAGAATCTTTTCCCTCTCTGTCTGCCTATCCGACAGCATCTTTTCTCTCTGTCGGCCAATCCAAAAGCATCTTTTCTCTCTCTGTCTGCCAATCCGTCAGGATCTTTTCTCTCTCTGACTGCCAATCCGACAGCATCTTTTCTCACTCTGTCTGCCAATCCGACAGCATCTTTTCTCTCTGTCTGCCAATCCGACAGCATCTTTTCTCTCTGTCTACCAATTCGACAGCATCTTTTCTCACCCTGTCTGCCAATCCGACAGCATCTTTTCTCTCTCTGTCTGCCAATCCGACAGCATCTTTTCTCACTCTGTCTGCCAATCCGACAGCATCTTTTCTCTCTCTGTCTGCCAATCCGACAGCATCATTTTTCTCTCTCTCTGACAATCCGACAGCATCTTTTCTCTCTCTGTCTGCCAATCCGACAGCATCTTTTCTCACTCTGTCTGCCAATCCGACAGCGTCTTTTCACTCTCTGTCTGTGAATCCGACAGCATCTTTTCTCTCTCTGTCTGCCAATCCGACAGCATCTTTTCTCAACTCTCTGCCAATCCGACAGCATCTTTAATCTCTGACTACCAGTCCGACAGCATTTTTTCTCTCTCTGTCTGACAATCCGATAGTACCTTATCTCTCTCTGTCTGCCAATTCGACAGCATCTTTTCTCTGTCTGCCAATCCGACAGCATTTTTCTCGCCCTGTCTGCCAATCCGACAGCATCTTTTGTCTCTGTCTGCCAATCCGACAGCATTTTTCTCTCTCTCTCTGCCAATCCGACAGCATCATTTCTCTCTCTATCTGCCATTCCGACAGCATCTTTTCTATCTGTCTGCCAATCCAACAGCATTTTTTCTCTCTGTCTGACAATCCGACAGCATCTTTTCCCTCTGTCTGCCAATCCGACAGCATCTTTTCTCTCTCCGCCTGCCTATCCGACAGCATCTTTTCTCTCTCTGTCTGCCAATCCGACAGCATCTTCTCTCTATGTCTGCCAATCCGACAGCAGCTTTACTCTCTCTCTCTGCCAATCCGACAGCATTTTTTTCTCTGTCTGCCAATCCGACAGCATCTTTTCTCTCTCTGTCTGCCAATCCGACATCATCTTTTCTCTCTCTGTCTGCCAATCCGACAGCATCTTCTCTCTCTCTGTCTGCAAATCCGACAGCATCTTTTCTCTCTCTGTCTACCAATCCGACTGCATCTTTTCTCTCTGTCTACCAATCCGACAGCATCTTTTCTGTCTCTGTCTACCAATTCGACAGCATCTTTTCTCACCCTGTCTGCCAATGCGACAGCATCTTTTCTCCATCTGTCTGCCAATCCGACAGCATATTTTCTCTCTCTGTCAGCGAATCCGACAGCATTTTTTCTCTCTCTGTCTGCCAATCCGACAGCATCTTTTCTCTCTCTGTCTGCTAATCCGAAAGCAGCTTTACTCTCTCTCTCTGCCAATCCAACAGAATCTTTTCCCTCTCTGTCTGCCAATCCGACAGCATCTTTTCTCTCTGTCGGCCAATCCAAAAGCATCTTTTCTCTCTCTGTCTGCCAATCCGTCAGCATCTTTTCTCTCTCTGTCTGCCAATCCGACAGCATCTTTTCTCACTCTGTCTGCCAATCCGACAGCACCTTTTCTCTCTGTCTGCCAATCCGACAGCATCTTTTCTCTCTGTCTACCAATTCGACAGCATCTTTTCTCTCTCTGTCTGCCAATCCGACAGCATCTTTTCTCTCTCTGTCTGCCAATCCGACAGCATCTTTTCTCACTCTGTCTGCCAATCCGACAGCATCTTTTCTCTCTCTGTCTGCCAATCCGACAGCATCATTTTTCTCTCTCTATGACAATCCGACAGCATCTTTTCTCTCTCTGTCTGCCAATCCGACAGCATCTTTTCTCTCTGTCTGCCAATCCGACAGCATATTTTCTCACTCTGTCTGCCAATCCGACAGCGTCTTTTCCCTCTCTGTCTGTGAATCCGACAGCATCTTTTCTCTCTCTGTCTGCCAATCCGACAGCATCTTTTCTCTCACTCTCTGCCAATCCGACAGCATCTTTTCTCACGCTGTCTGCCAATCCGACAGCATCTTTAATCTCTGACTACCAATCCGACAGCATTTTTTCTCTCTCTGTCTGACAATCCGATAGTACCTTATCTCTCTCTGTCTGCCAATTCGACAGCATCTTTTCTCTGTCTGCCAATCCGACAGCATTTTTCTCGCCCTGTCTGCCAATCCGACAGCATCTTTTGTCTCTGTCTGCCAATCCGACAGCATTTATCTCTCTCTCTCTGCCAATCCGACAGCATCATTTCTCTCTCTATCTGCCATTCCGACAGCATCTTTTCTATCTGTCTGCCAATCCGACAGCATCTTTTCTCTCTGTCTGACAATCCGACAGCATCTTTTCCCTCTGTCTGCCATTCCGACAGCATCTTCTCTCTCTCCGCCTGCCAATCCGACAGCATCTTTTCTCTCTCTGTCTGCCAATCCGACAGCATCTTCTCTCTATGTCTGCCAATCCGACAGCAGCTTTACTCTTTCTCTCTGCCAATCCGACAGCATTTTTTTCTCTGTCTGCCAATCCGACAGCATCTTTTCTCTCTCTGTCTGCCAATCCGACATCATCTTTTCTCTCTCTGTCTGCCAATCCGACAGCATCTTTTCTCTCTCTGTCTGCCAATCCGACAGCATCTTTTCACTCTCTGTCTGCCAATCCGACAGCATCTTCTCTCTCTCTGTCTGCAAATCCGACAGCATCTTTTCTGTCTCTGTCTGCCAATCCGACAGCATCTTTTCTCCATCTGTCTGCCAATCCGAAAGCATTTTTTCTCTCTCTGTCAGCGAATCCGACAGCATTTTTTCTCTCTCTGTCTGCCAATCCGACAGTATCTTTTCTCTCTCTGTCTGCCAATCCGAAAGCAGCTTTACTCTCTCTCTCTGCCAATCCAACAGAATCTTTTCCCTCTCTGTCTGCCAATCCGACAGCATCTTTTCTCTCTGTCGGCCAATCCAAAAGCATCTTTTCTCTCTCTGTCTGCCAATCCGTCAGCATCTTTTCTCTCTGTCTGCCAATCCGACAGCATCTTTTCTCACTCTTTCTGCCAATCCGACAGCATCTTTTCCCTCTCTGTCTGCCAATCCGACAGCATCTTTTCTCTCTGTCTGCCAATCCGACAGCATCTTTTCTCACTCTTTCTGCCAATCCGACAGCATCTTTTCTCTCTCTGTCTGCCAATCTGACAGCATCCTTTCTCTCTCTGTCTGCCAATCCGACAGCATCTTTTCACTCTCTGTCTGCCAATCCGACAGCATCTTCTCTCTCTCTGTCTGCAAATCCGACAGCATCTTTTCTCTCTCTGTCTACCAATCCGACTGCATCTTTTCTCTCTCTGTCTACCAATCCGACAGCATCTTTTCTGTCTCTGTCTACCAATTCGACAGCATCTTTTCTCACCCTGTCTGCCAATCCGACAGCATCTTTTCTCCATCTGTCTGCCAATCCGACAGCATATTTTCTCTCTCTGTCAGCGAATCCGACAGCATTTTTTCTCTCTGTCTGCCAATCCAACAGCATCTTTTCTCTCTCTGTCTGCCAATCCGAAAGCAGCTTTACTCTCTCTCTCTGCCAATCCAACAGAATCTTTTACCTCTCTGTCTGCCAATCCGACAGCATCTTTTCTCTCTGTCGGCCAATCCAAAAGCATCTTTTCTCTCTCTGTCTGCCAATCCGTCAGCATCTTTTCTCTCTCTGTCTGCCAATCCGACAGCATCTTTTCTCACTCTTTCTGCCAATCCGACAGCATCTTTTCTCTCTGTCTGCCAATCCGACAGCATTTTTTCTCTCTGTCTACCAATTCGACAGCATCTTTTCTCACCCTGTCTGCCAATCCGACAGCATCTTTTCTCCCTCTCTCTGCCAATCTGGCAGCATTTTTTCTCTCTCTGTCTGCCAATCTGACAGCATTTTTTCTCTCTGTCTGCCAGTCCGACAGCATCTTTTATTTTCCTTTCTGCCAATCCAACAGCATCTTTTCTCTCCCTGTCTGCCAATCAGACAGCATCTTTTCTCTCCCTGTCTGCCAAACCGAGAACATCTTTTCTCTCTCTGTCTGCCAGTCCGACAGCATCTTTTCTCACCCTGTCTGCCAATCCGACAGCATTTTTTCCCTCCCTGTCTGCCAATCCGACAGCATCTTTTCTCTCTCTGTCTGCCAATCCGACAGCATCTTTTCGCTCTCTGTCTGCCAATTCGACAGCATCTTTTCGCTCTCTGTCTGCCAATTCGACAGCATCTTTTCTCTCTCTGTCTGCCAATTCGACAGCATCTTTTCTCTCACTGTCTGCAAATCCGACAGCAACTTTTCTCTCTCTGTCTGCCAATCTGACAGCAGCTTTACTCTCTCTCTCTGCCAATCCGACAGAATCTTTTCCCTCTGTCTGCCAATCCGACAGCATCTTTTCTCTCTGTCGGCCAATCCGACAGCATCTTTTCTCACTGTCTGCCAATCCGACAGCATCTTTTCTCTCTCTGTCTGCCAATCCGACAGCATCTTTTCTCTCTCTCTCTGACAGTCTGACAGCATCTTTTCCCTCTCTACTGCCAATCCGACAGCATCTTTTCTCTCTGTCTGCCAATCCGACATCATCTTTTCTCTCTGTCTGCCAATCCGACAGCATTTTTCTCTCTGTCTGCCAATCCGACAGCATATTTTCTCTCCCTATCATGAAAAGCAGTGGTCCTAGTACCGACCCCCTGGGGAACACCTCCAGTCAGAAGAACAGCCATTCACCACTATTCTCTGCTTCATGTCACTTTGCCAAATTTGTATCCTTGTTGCCGCTGTCCCTTTTAGCCCATGGGCTTCAAATTTGCTGCCAAGCCTATTATGTGGCACCTTATCAAAATCCATGTACACCACGTCAACCGCATTGCCCTCATCAACCCTGTCTTTTACTTCATCAGAAAATTCAAACACATTGGTTTAGCAAGATTTGTCTTTAAAAAATCCGTGCTGGCTTCCCTTAATTAATCTACACTTGTCCAAGTGACTGTTCATTATATTCCTGTTTATTGTTCCTAAAAGCTTCCCCACTACCGAGATTAAACTGCCATGCCTTTAATTGCTGGGTTTACACTTGCACCCTTTATCAAAGCCTTTAGGAAATCCACGTACACCACGTCAACTGCATTGCCCTCATCATCCTTGTCTGTTAATTAATCAGAAATTTCAATCAAGTTGGTTAAACACAAAATGTTTTTAACAAATCCGTGCTGGCTTCCCTTAATTAATCCACACTTGTGAAAGTGATTGTTCATTTTATCCCTGTTTACTGTTTCTGAAATCTTTCCCACTACCGGGACTAAACTGACTGGCCTGTAGTTGCTGCTTTATCCTTACACCCTTTTTTGAACACGGGTGTAACATTTGCAAATCTCCAGCCGTCTGGCACCACCCATGTATCCCAGGAGGATTGAAAGATTATGGCCACAGTACTTCCGCAATTTCCACCTTTATTTCCCTCAGCTTCCTATAATGTGTCCCGTCCAGTCCTGGTGACTTATCTGCTTTAAGTACAGTCAGCCTTCCTAGTCGCTCCTGTTTGGCAATTTTTATCCCATCCAATATCTCAACTATCTCCTCCTTCACTATGACAATAGGGAGAGTGAGATAGAGAATGGGAGAGAGAGGCAGCCGGGGTGTGAAAAGAGGAAATACGCAGTGTGCGAGACATAGATAAAGTAATAGATAAAGAGCGATAGAGGAATAAAGAGTGGGACTGAGAGAGTGAAGGAGACAGGGAGAGAGAGGTAGAGAGGTGAACAGAGCCAGACTGATATGGGGAGAGACAGGGGAGGTTGAGAGAAAGAGAGGATTGGGGAGCGAAAGATCGAGATAAAGAGAGACAGAGAAGGAGAGACATAGAGATGGGAAGACAAGGAGAGATGGGGAGATACCGACCGAGATACAGGTGGAAAGAGACAGAGGGAAAGAGAGACGCATAATGAGAGTGAAAACCGGAGAGTGACATAGACAGACTGTAAGAGAGAGGAATAGAAATAATGTTAGAGGTAGGCAGAGCTAAAGAGGACTGGGCAGACAAGATCGAGCGACACAGAGCTGCTGAGAGAGCCAGAATCCGAGACAAGAATGAAAGTGAGATGGAGAGACAAAACGAGACAGATACAGACATATAAACAGAGATTATGTGCTGAGGAATAGACTACCAGAGACAGAGAGGGACAGAGGGAGAGAGAGAGAGATAGCGATAGAGAGAGAGAGAGAGAGATAGTCAGAGAGACCGATAGTCAGATGGACAGAGAGAGAGAGCTAAAGAAAGAGAGACAAAGAGAGAAAGACCCAGAGAGACAGAGAGAGAGGGAGAAGCAGAGAAAGAGGCAGCGACAGAGAGAGGAAGAGACAGTGAGAGAGACGGAGAGAAACGGAAAGTTAGAGAGACAGACAGAGAGTTAGAATCAAAGAGTCTGAGAAAGAGTAATAGAGACTGAGAGAGAGACAGACAACAGAGAGAGAGGGTGCAACAGAGAGAGAGAGAGGGTGCGACAGACAGAGTGAGGATGAGGGACAGATTGACAGTAACAGAGAGAGAGATATGGAGAGACAGAGAGGAGAGATTATTAGATATAGAAAGAGAGAAATAGGTTGACAGAGATAGAGGAGAGATAGATGGTGATAGAGAGCGGAGAGATCCTGGGATGAGAGGGCTGTTCTATGACGAGAGATTGTGTAGAATGGGCCGATACTCTCTGGAGTGTAGAAGAATGAGAGGTGATCTCATTGAAATATAGAGGATTCTGAAAGGAATGAAAGGGTTAGGCGCTGAGACGTTGCATCCCCTGGCTGGAGTGTCTAGAAGTAGCGGGCATAGTCTCAGGATAAGGAGCAGACCATTTAAGATCGAGATGAGGAGGAATATCTCACTCAGAGGGTTGTGAATCTTTGGAATGTTCTGCCCCAGTGGGCTGATGCTGGGCCTCTGAGTATATTCAAGGCTGAGATAGTTTGATTTTTAAATACTAGCGGAATCAATGGACATGAAGATCGGGCGGTAGAGTGGAGTTGTGGTCGATGATCTGCCATGACCTTATTGAATGGTGAAGAAGGCTCGACTGGCCGTATGGCCTACTCCTGCTCTTATTTTGTATGTCCTTATGTGCTTATAATCTTACTAGATAGGGAGAGAGATCGGTTGACAGATATAGAGGAGCGATGGATGGTGATCGAGAGAGGAGAGATTATTAGATATAGATAAGTAGAAGTGTGATAGGGATAGAGGAGATATAGATAGGTCTAGAGAGAAGAAATATTATTAGATATAGATAGGAAGAGAGAGGGATGACAGATATAGAGGAGAGACGGATGCTGATCGAGAGAGGAGAGATTATTAGATACAGATAGGGCGAGAGGGAGGGTTATAGGGATAGAAGAGAAATAGATGGAAATAGAGAGATAGGCACGTTTATTAGATATAGATAGGGAGAGAGAGGGGGTGACAGAGATAGTGAAGAAAGAGATGATAGCAGACAAACAAGAGTGCGTAGCAGATTATAGACAGAAGGAGATGTCTCTCTTTGTTCTGTAAATTCCGATGTGCTGTGGTCATTTGAGCAGTTAATTATCCTTTGCCAGAATGTGCTTAAATACTGGGTGTGATCACACTTTTTTTATCTCCAATAATAGCACAGAGCTGAGCTGTTGACAGCAAAACAGAAGCCATTTGTTGGAAAATCAAATGAGTTGTTCCAGGAAGAAAATTGATTACTTTAAATACACTGGGACGACAGAAACAGGAATTGATATCTCAAAACTGATCCATATCAGAGACTTGAGCAGAGCATCCCAGGGAGCGGCTTCACTGAGAGAGGGGATGCAGTGACCATTGGGAAAGGCACAGGCTCCATCCCCGTTCTGTGCTGAGTTTACCTGATCACACACCCGGTGTGGTATTGAGCCCCACACACAGAGTAGGAAAAGCCCATGACCCATCCCCGGCCTGCTGTGTTACCCGACCTCATATCGGCAGTGGTACTGAGCCCCACTCAGAGGATGGCACAGTGTCGAGGGAGCAATACTCTGTATCTAACCCGTGCTGTACCTGCCCTGGGAGTGTTTGATGGGACAGTGTAGAGGGAGCTATACTCTGTATCTAACCCGTGCTGTACCTGCCCTGGGAGCGTTTGATGGGACAGTGTAGAGGGAGCTTTACTCTGTATCTAACCCGTGCTGTACCTGCCCTGGGAGTGTTAGATGGGAGAGTGTAGAGCGAGTTTTACTCTCTATCTAATCTGTGCATTACCTACGCTGGGAGTGCTTGATGGGAGAGTGTAGAGGGAGCATTACTCTGTATCTAATCTGTGCTGTACCTGCCCTGGGAGCTTTTGATAGGACAGTGTACTGTAGGTTTTACTCTGTATCTAACATGTGCTGTACACGCCCTGGGAGTGTTTGATGGGACAGTGTAGTGGGAGCTTTAATCTGTATCTAACATGTGCTGTACCCGCCCTGGGAGTGTTTGATGGGACAGTGTAATGGGAGCTTTAATCTGTATCTAACCCGTGCTGTACCTGCCCTGGGAGTGTTTGATGGGACAGTGTAGTGGGAGCTTTACTCTGTATCTAACCTGTGCTGTACCCGCCCTGGGAGTGTTTGATGGGAGTGTGGAGAGGGAGATTTTCTCTGTATCCAATCTGTGCAGTACCTGTGCTGGGAGTGTTTGATGGGACAGTGTGGAGGGAAATTTACTCTGCATCTAACCTGTGCTGTACCTGCCCTGTGGGTGTTTGATGGGACAGTGTAGAGGGAGCTTTACTCTGTATCTAACCCGTGTTGTACCTGCCTTGGGAGTGTTTGACGGGACATTGTAGTGGCAGCTTTACACTGCATCTATCGCGTGCTGTACCTGCCCTGTGAGTATTTGTTGGGACAGTGTAGATGGAACTTATTCTGTATCTAATCGTGCTGTAACTGCCGGGGCAGCAGTTTAAACTTAAATGGTTGCCATTCTCCACGCTTCACATTCTTAAGATTTAAACCCAGGTAAACTGTTTGGTTTTATCAATCCTGTTATTAATATTCTCTGTCTGTTTACACCGGAATGTTGTGTGTCTCGCTGCTCTCTGGGTTCCTCAGGCAGTTCCTTCACGGGTCAGTGCTGTGTGTTGCTATTGAACCGTGGGAGGCGCCATGGCAAGTCTCCATCGTGACCAGAATTGAACACAATACTCCAGCCGGGGCCTAACCAGTGATTTATAAAGATTCAGCATAACTTTGTTGCTATTGTTGTCTGCCTCGGTTTAGAATACTACGGAGCCAATGCGCTTTATTAAAAACGTATCACCTTGTCCTGCCATCTTCAAAGGCTTGTGTATGTAAACTTCCATGTCTCTCTTTTCCTGCACCCCCTTTAAAATTGTACAGTTTAGTTTATATTGCCTCTCCTAATTTTCCCCCCAGGTTTATCTTTCTCACTCCTCTACATTAATTTTAATCAGCCTTCTGACATTTTTAAATTATTTTAAATCCTTCATGGGATGTGGCCACCGCTGGCATGGCCAGCATTGATTGCCTATCCCTCTTTGCCATTTGGAAGCTTGTGGTGAGCATCATTCTTGAACAGCTCCAGTCCATGAAGGTACTCCCACAGTGCTGTTAGAGGGATTTGCAGAATTCTGACCGAGCGATGATGAAGAAACGGCAATATTTTTCCAAGTCAAGATGGCATGTGCGTTGGAGGGGAACTTGTAGTTGCTGGGGTTCATATGCGACTCCTGCCCTTGCCCTTCTAGGTGGAAGAGTTCACGGATTTGTGAAGTGCTGGGAAGAAACCTGAGCGAGTTGCTGCAGTGCTTATTTTAGATGGTAAACACTGCAGCCACGATAGGCTGGTGGCGGAGGGAGTGGACGTTTAAGGTGGTGGATGGATGGGGTGCCGAGGAAGTGGGCTGCTTTGTCCTGAATGGCATCGAGCTTCTTGAGTGTTGTTGGAGCTGATCTCTTTCAGGCAAGTGGAGAGTATTCCAACACACTCCTTACTTGTGCCTTGTAGATGTTGGAAAGTATTTGGGGAGGCAGGAGCTGAGACACTCGCTTCAGAATACCAACATCTGTCCTGCTCTTGTAGCCACAATATTTATGCAGCTGGTCCTGTTAATTTTCTGGTGAATGGTGACCACCAGTATATTGATGGAGGTGGAATTGGCGATGATGATGGCATTGATTGTCAAGTGGCAGTCGCTAGACTCTCGCTTGTTAGAGGTAGTCATTTCCTGGCACTTGTGCGATGTTTGTGTCACTTGCCACCTTTCAGCACAAGCCTGAAATTCGGCCAGGTCTTGTTGCATGCGGGCATGGAATGCTTCATCATCTAAGGATTTCCGAATGGAACTAAACACTGTGCAGTCATCAGCAAACATCCCCACTTCTGACCTGATGATGGAAGGAAGATCATTAATGAAGCAGCTGAAGATGGTTGGTCGAGAACAATGCCCTGAGGAACTCCAGCAGTGATGTCCAGGGGCTGAGATTATTGACCACCAACAATCACAACCATCTTCCTTTTTGATATGTATGACTCCAGCCAGTGGAGAGATTTCCCCGTGATTCCCACTGACTTCAGTTTTAGGAGGGCTCCTTAATGCGACATTCATTCAAATTATGGCTTAATGTCGAGGGCAGCCACTATAAATTCGCCTCTGAAATTCAGCTCTTTGTCCATGTTTGTAATGACATGGAGCCCAGTGGTCCTGGTGGAATGCAAAGTCAGCTGCAGTGAGCAGGTTACTGATGAGTCAGTGCCATTTACTAGCGCTGTCAGTGACACCTTTAATCAGTTTGCTAATTTCACCAGTCTATCTATGCCCTCCTGAAGCCTAATTCGATCCCCTCAGTTTCATCGGCAAATGTTCAAATTATGCTCTTATATATATATATATGTCTATATCATTAATATATATCAAAAAGAGCAGTGGACGAATAGCGACGCCAGGAGGGTGCAACAGTGTACTTCCTCCCAGTCTGAACAAGAGCTTTTCACCACTGCTCTTGTTTTCAGTCCATTAGCCAATGTCAGATCAGCGCTACCATTTCCCCTTTGGTCCTAACAAATTTATTCAATGGCACATTATCAACACCATTTTTAAATTCCTTATACACAACAACAACCACGCTACACCCTTCATCCATTTCCATTACTTCATCAAATAACTCAATCAGGTTTGCCAGACACATCTCTGTTAACATATCTATGTTGGTTGTCATTTATTATCCTATGATTTTTCCAAGTGTCATTTAATTTTCTCCAGGAGTATGGCCTCTAGAAGGCTCCCCACCACCGCTGTAAGGGGGACTGGCCTGTAGTAAAAGCGTTTATCGCACTCCTTTTTTAACAAAGTGCAACATTTGCAACACTCCATTCCTCTGGCACCACTCCCATATCCAAGGAGGCTTCAAAGACTCTGGCCAGATCCTGCGCAATTTCCACCGTTCCTTCCCTCATCAACTCTCATACATCCCATCAGGGCCAGGGAAATGTTCTACTTTGCTGTGGTATAAGAATTGCGGGATGGACAGGGGTTAATTGAAGCTGTTTGTTCAGTGATTGTAATTAATGTTAGTCTCCAAGGGCTAACTCAAGGTGTTTGTTCAGTGACTGCAATGAATGCCAATCTCTGTGGACTCAAATTTTATCAGTGCATGGTTTCCCTCTTCTATTAATAAGGGTCTCCTTACAATGTGTTATCCTATAGTGCCAGTGAGAGCATTACCTCCAGCGCTAACAGTGATCAGCACGCTGCTCCACAGAGAGGGACTCGCAATCTGAGAATAGTATATTGGAATGTTGCAACAATGGGTCAGAATCTGAGAGCAGTAAATTGGAATGTTACAACAATCGGCAGGAGTTTTATTTGGGAGTTTGACATCCTTGTTGCATATTCTGATGGACTACCATTAGAATTTCGGATACAGTTGGCACTTAAGGTTATTCAATATATTTACTATCCACTCCTTGCTTCTTTTGTTGTTCCTGGTAAGTCTCTCTATCCAGCTATTCTATTAACCATATTTTACTGTATTAATGTTCATGTCATTTACACTCTCTCCTTGCTGCGACTATTATTCCAGGTAAGTCTCCGAATTCAGCTATTAACTCTATAAAGCTTTGCCAACTGTCTTACTGGTCTTGTAAGCTACTCTCTCATCTTTGCTGCTGTTGGTCTCCCTGGTAATTCTCCATATCCAGCAATTTGATCTGTAAACCATGTTTTACTGAATTACTGTTTTGTCATTTAAATCTTGGGAAGAAAGAAGCCATTTTCTTCGGTCCTCGCCATAAACTCCTTCCTCTATCTACCAACTCAGTCCCCTTCCCTGGCCAATGTCTGAGGGTGAACCAGACAGTTCGCAACCTTGCCATTCTCTTTGAAGCTGAGATGAGCTCCGACTTGATATCCTATGAATCACCAGACCAGCCAACTACCACCTCCATAATATCATCTGTCTCCGCGCTTCCACTGCATAAACCCTCATCTGTGCCTGTGTTAAATCCTGACTCGACTATTCCAATGCTCCACTAACCGGCCTCCCAGTTACAAGCATCCATAAGCTAGGGCTCATCCAAAACTCTGCTGCCCATATCCTAACTAGCATAAGTCCCGTTCACCCATCACCCCTGTGATCACTGATCTACATTGGTTCCCGATCCGGCAATAGCTCGATTTTAATATTCTAATCCATGTGTTCAACGCCAACAATGGCCTCACCCCTCCAATTAGTCCCATTCCCTGCTCTTTTCCCCATAGTCCTGCAAAGTGCTCCCCTTCAAGTATTTATCCAATTCCCCTTTAAAATTTAATTTCTTTCCCTCTCTACCTCTCCCAGTCTTTGTCTCTATTTTTTACTTCTATCCTTCACTCTATCTCTCTCTCTCTTGTCTCTCTCTGTCTCTTGCTCGTAGTATCTTAGAATAGTACAGCACAGAAAGAGGCCATTCGACCCATCGTGTCCATGCTGTCACTTTGAATGTGCTATCTAATTAGTCCTACTCTTTAGCCAGAGCCCTGTAAATCACTTTCCCTTCAACTAAATATCAAATTCCCTTTCAAAAGTTGCTGCTGAATTTGCTTCTATCACGTTCTCAGACAGTGCATTTCAGATCACAACAACTCACTGCGTAAAGAAAGTTCTTCTCATCTCTCCTGTGGTTCCTTTCCAAATATTTTTATTCTGTGTCCTCTGTTTACCCACCATTCTTCCACTGGAAACAGACTTACTTACTCTATCAAAACCCTTCATGATATTTAACATCTTTATTGAATCTCTCTTTATGAAAAAGGACAAGGATAGACGAGGAAAAAGGTTCTCAGTTGGGGAAAGGATAATTTTACTAAGCTGAGATGTGATTAGCAAAAGTGAACTGGAAACTGCTACTTGACGGGAAATCAGTGCCTGAGCAGTGGGAGGCATTCAACGAGGAGTTAGTGAGGGTTCATGGCAACAGGGTGGGCCTCCCAAATCCAGAGTCCCCTGGATGTCACGAGGCATACAGGGCAGGATAAGGGGGAAAGGGAAGAGTTTGACTGTATCCAGGAGCAAAATAAGACAGAAAGCCCAGAGGAGTACAGAGATCGCAGGGTTTCAATTAAATAATGAAATTAGGAAAGCACAGAGAGGGCATCAAAGATATTGACAAGTAAAATCATGGAAAACCCAGAGATGTTTTACCAATGAATAAAGATCATGAAGATAACTGAAGACAGATTACGGCCTATTAGAGACCAAAAAGGTGGAGGCAGGAGTCGTGGGATTCATCCTTAATAAATACATTGCGTCTGACTTCACAGCAGAAGGGCTAATGCTGACATTGTTGTTAAGGAGGAGGAGTCTGAAATATTAGATGATATAAATATAGTGAAAGAAGAAATGTAAAACAGCTTACCAGCTTTGAAAGTAGATAATTTCCAGGCCCGGGTGAAATGTATCACAGACTGTTAAGACCGGCAACAGATGAAACAGTTTAGGGTCAGACCATTATTTTCTAATCCTCTGTGGCTACTGGCATGCCGCCAGAGGAATGGAGTAATTCTTACTCTCTACAGTGGTTTAAAACGGGAGAAAGGGATAGACCAATTACAGTCCAGTCAGCCTGGATTCGGTGCAGGAAAAATTATTGGAAAAACCTGACAGTCAGTATAAATCGGCATTTAGAAAGGCATGGTACAATCAAGGACTGTCAGTATGGATTTGTTAAGGGAAGGTCTTGTTGAGTAACTTGATTGAATTTTTCGAGGAAGTAACGAGGAGGGTCGATGAGGGCATTCTATTTGCCATAGTCTGTATAGATATTAGCAAGGCCTTTGACAAGAGCCCGAATGACAGGTTGGTCAAAAATATAAAAGACCATGGCATCCAAAGGAATGTGGCAAGTTGGGTACAAATATTGGCTCATTGGCAGGAATCAAAGGGTAATGGTAGACGGGTGATTTTGTGACTCGAAGGCTGTTTCCAGTTGAGTTACACAAAGCTCAGTACTGGCTCCCATACTTTTTGTGTTATATATCAATGATTTAGACTTCAATGTAGGGCGCACCTTTAAGAAGTTTGCAGATAATACAAAAATTGGCTGTGTTGTTGATAGTGTGGAAGAAAGCTGTAGCCGGCAGGAAGATATCATTGGTCTGGTCAGGTGGGCAGTAACTTGGCAAATGGAATTCAATTTGGATATGTGAGAGGTAATACATTTGGGGAGGGCTAATAGCACAAGATAATCAACAATAAATGGTAGGATACTGAGAAGTGTAAAGGAACAGAGGGACCTTGAAGCGCATCTCCACAGATCTCTGAAAGTAGCAGACCATTTAAACAGGGTGGGTAAGAATGTATACTGGATACTTTGCTTTATTAACCGATGCATAGAATATAACAGAAGGGAGGTTATGCAAGAATTGTATAAAACACCAGTTAGGTAAGAGCTAGAGTATTCATTACAGTTCTGGTCATCACATTACAGGAACGATGTGATTCCACTGGAGAGGCTACAGAAGAGATTTACGACATTGTTGCCAGGACTGGAGAATTTTAGTTAAGAGGAAGATTGGATAGTACCTGGATATGCACTTGAAGGGCTGTCAGCTGCAAAGCTATGGAACAAGAGCTAGAAAGTGGCATTAGGCTGGATAGCTCTTTTGCAGCCATCGTGAACACGATGGGTTGATTGGCCTCCATCTGTGCTGTAAAGGTCTATGATTCTTAACCTTCGCTGCTCTAAAAAAGAACAATCCCAGCTTCTCCAGTCTCTCCTGGTAACTGAAATCCCATATCCTTGGTACCATTCGGGTAAATCTCCTCGACACCTTCTCCAATCCTTGAACTGTTGGCTAAAGTGTGTTTCTTAGAACTGGACACAATATTAAAGCAGGGGCCTAACTAGTGATTTAGAAAAGGTTAGCCTTTCTTCCAGAATTTTGTTATCTTTGCCTCAGTTTGTAAAGCCAAGGCCTGCATTTATGAACAGATGTCGCAAATTGTCCTGCCACCCTCAAAGATTGGAATAAGTACACCCCAGGTCTCTCTGATCGTGCACTCGCTTTAAAATTGTGCAGTTTAGTTTATATTGCCGCTGCTCATAATTCCTGCCAAAATGTATCACTTCACCCTTCTCTGTGTTTAATTGTATCTGTCATTATTCTGCCCGTTTCACAAGACTGTCTGTGCCCTCCTGAAGTATTTTACTGCCCTTCTCACCGTTTATTAACATTTATGCGTTTCCTGACATCTGCAAACTTTGAAATTCTGTGGTGTGTATCCAAATCTTTGTCATTGATGTAGATAACAGACCCGTGGTCCGAACATGCACCCCTGGTGGACACCACTGTATGCTTCCCAGCTACTGAAAAACAACCATTTGCCACTATTACAATAGCAAAATACTGCAGATGTTGGAAATCTGAAAACAATAGAAAATGCTGGAAACACTCAGCAGGTCAGTCTGCATCGAATGAGAAACAGGATCAACGTTTCACGCTGAACCTTTCGACAGAACTGGAAAAAGTTAAGGAAGAGATATTTTAAGCAGTGGCAGGGAGGAGGGGCAGAAGGAACAAAGGGGAGGTCTGTGATCGGATGGAAGACAGGAGAGATTGACCTACAAAAGGGATGATTGTGTAAGGCAAAAGGAAAGGAAATGGGACAAGTTAGGAAACAAAAGGAGGCTCTAGATGATGTGTGAATGATACTGGCTGCAACATTAGCAGATTTCTTGTGAGGAAACAAAAGAAAAAAATCTATATAAAGAAATACAGGGGCCAATTTATAGTCTGAAATTGTTGAAGTCGATGTTAAGTCCAGAAGGCTGCAAAGTGCCTAATAGAATGATGAGGTGCTGTTACTTGAGCTTACTGTGGTTGACACAGCCCTTGACCGTGAGCGGTCCATTTCCCACACTTCTGCTCTCACCCCTTCCCCTCCCTCCCACAAGCACGACAGAGCGACCCTTCCCCTCAGCTTTCACCCCACCAGGCTGCACATTCTGCGGATCATCCTCCTCCATTTCCGCCACCTCCAGCGTGATTCCACCACCAAACACATCTTCCCCTCACATCCCCTTTCGGCATTCCGAAGGGACCACACCCCCCATGACACCCTGGTCCACTCCTCTATCACACACAACACCCCTTCCCCTTTGCCGGGCACCTTCCCATGAAAGCGCAGGTGATGCAATACCTGCCCTTTTATCTCCTCCCTCCAACTGTCCAGGGCCCTATACATTCCTCCAGTGTAAGCAGCGATTTAATAGTACTTCTTACAATTTAGTTTTCGGTATTCACTGCTCACGATGCGGTCTCCTCTACATTGGGGAGACCAAACACAGATTGGGTGACTGCTTTGCCGAACACCTCCGTTCAGTCCGTAAGGGTGACCCCGAGCTTCCTGTCGCCTGCCACTTTAATTCACCGCTCCACGCCCACCCTGATCTCTCCATCCTCGGACTCTTACACGATTCCAATGATGTTCAACTTAAGCTCGAGGAACAGCACCTCATCTTTCTATTAGGCACTTTACAGCCTTCTGGACTTAACATCGAGTTCAACAATTTCACACTCTAAAGCGGACCCTGTATTTCTTTATATTTATTTCTCTTGTTTGCTCACATGGTAGCTTTTAATGTTGCTGCAATCATCATTTGCACATCGTCTAGAGCTATATTTTGTATCTTATCTTGTCCCATTACCTTTCCTTTTTCCTAGCACCATCATCCCTTTTGTCAGTCAATCACTCCTGCCTTCCATCCTATCACCGACATTCCCTTTGTTCTTTCCGACCCTCCTCCCTGCCCCCGCTTAAAATCTATCTTCCCTAACATTTTCCAGTTCTGACGAAGGGTTCGACACGAAATGTTGACTATTTCTCTCTCACTCCATGCTGCCTGACCTGCTGAGTGTTTCCAGCATTTTACTGTTGTTATTTAATTTAACACTACTCTCTGATTTCTGTCGCTTATCCAATTTACAAGACATGTTGACACTGAACTTTTAATCGCATTGGCTTCAATGTTGGTACTGTGTGGTACTTTATCAGGCGCCTTTTGATGGATAGGCAAATTGATAAAGTATAGGCAGTAGCAACCATAGCATCATAGAATCATAGAATGGGTGGGCCAAGTTGTGCTGCCGCCCGGCTCTGATCACAGGCCTCACCTGGGTTCATCAGTGAGTAGCAAAATCATTGAATTTAATCTTCTTAATTGGATAATATTCAATGAACACCTAAGCAAGAGGGCAGAGCCACAGCCAGTGACACAGAAACACTCACACAAGCTTTTTAAGGGGACAAGGCTAGTCACACAGGCTTTTTAAAGAGACAGGACCAGCCACAGAGGCTTTCTATAGAGACAGGACACATCACACAGTCTTTTTAAAGAGCCAAGAGCAGTCACACAGGCATTTTATGGAGACAGGAACATTTACACAGTGTTTTTAAAGAGACAGGACCAGTCACACATTCTTTTGAAAAAGAGACATGACCAGTCACACAGGCTTTATAAAGTGACAGGAACAGTCATACAGTCTTTTATGGGACAGGACCAGACACAGTCTTTTTATAGAGACAGGACCAGTCACACAGGCTTTATAAAGAGACAGGATCAGATACACCGGCTTTATAAAGAGACAGGATCAGTCACACAGTATTTAAAAAGAGATAGGACCAGACACACAGGCTTTATAAAGGGACAGGACCAGTCACACAGGCTGTATAAAGAGACAGGACCAGATACACCGGCTTTATAAAGAGACAGGATCAGTCACACAGTATTTAAAAAGAGATAGGACCAGACACACAGGCTTTATAAAGAGACCGAACCAGTCACACGGTCTTTTGAAAGTGACGGGACCAGTCACACAGACATTTAAAAGAGACAGGACCAGTTACACAGGCTTTTTAAAGAGACAGAACAAGTCACACAGGCTTTATAAAGACAGGACCAGGCACACCGGCTTTTTAAAGAGACAGGACCATCTACACAGGCTTTATAAAGAGACAGAACCAGTCACACAGGCTTTATAATGACAGGACCAGGCACACAGGCTTTATAAAGAGACAGGACCAGATAAACCGGCTTTATAAAGAGACAGGACCCGTCACACAGTATTTATAAGGAGACAGGACCAGTCACACAGTCTATATAGAGAGACAGGACCAGTCACACAGGTTTTATAAAGAGACCGAACCAGTCATACGGTCTTTTGACAGGACCAGCCACACCGGATTATAAAGAGACAGGACCAGTCACACAGGCCTTTTAAATAGACAGGACCAGAAACACAGCCTTTATAAAGAGACAGCACCAGTCACACAGGCTTTATAAAGAGACAGGACCAGTCACACAGGCTTTTTAAAGGGACAGGACCAGTCACACAGGATTTTTAAAGAGACAGGACCAGTCACACAGGATTTTTAAAGAGACAAGACCAGCCACACAGGCTTTTTAAAGAGACAGGACCAGTCACACAGGCTTTTTAAATAGACAAGACCAGTCACACCGGCTTTATAAAGAGACAGGACCAGTCACACCAGCTTTATAAAGAGGCAGGACCAGATACACAGGCTTTTTAAAGAGACAGGACCAGTCACACAGGCTTTATAAAGAGACAGGACCAGTCACACAATATTTATAAAGAGACAGGACCAGTCACACAGGCTTTTTAAAGAGACAGGACCAGTCACACAGGCTTTATAAAGAGACAGAACCAGATACACAGGTTTTATAAAGAGGCAGGACCAGTCACACCGGCTTTAAAAAGAGACAGGACCAGATACACAGGCTTTATAAAGAGACAGGACCAGTCACACAGTCTATATAGAGAGACAGGACCAGTCACACAAGCTTTATAAAGAGACCGAACCAGTCACATGGTCTTTTGAAAGTGACAGGACCATTCACACAGGCTTTTTAAAGAGACAGGACCAGTCACACAATATTTATAAGGAGACAGGACCAGTCACACAGTCTATATAGAGAGACAGGACCAGACACACAGGCTTTTTAAAGAGACAGGACCAGTCACACTGGCTTTTTAAATAGCCAAGACCTGAAAAAGAGGCTTCTTAAATAGACAGGACCAGTCACACAGACATTTTAAAGAGAGAGGATCAGTCACACAGGCTTTTTAAATAGACAGGACCAGAAACACAGGCTTTAAAGAAAGAGACAGGACCAGTCACACAGGCTTCATAAAGAGACAGGACCAGTCACACAGGCTTTATAAAGAGACAGAACCAGTCACACGGTCTTTTGAAAGTGACGAGACCAGTCACACAGGCTTTTTAAAGAGACGGGACCAGTCACACAGACATTTTAAAGAGACAGGACCAGTCACACAGGCTTTTTAAAGAGACAGGACCAGTCACACCTGCTTTATAAAGAGACATGACCAGATACACAGGCTTTATAAAGAGACAGGACGAGATAAACCGGCTTTATAAAGAGACAGGACCAGTCACACTGTATTTATAAAGAGACAGGACCAGCCACACAGGCTTTTTAAAGAGACAGGACCAGTCACACAGGATTTTTAAATAGACAGGACCAGAAACACAGGCTTTAAAGAAAAAGAGACAGGACCAGTCACACAGGATTTTTAAAGAGACAGAACCGTTCACACTGGCTTTTTAAAGAGACAGGACCAGTCACACAGGCTTTATAAAGAGACATGACCAGTCACACAGGCTTTTAAAATAGACAGGACCAGAAACACAGGCTTTATAAGGAGACTGGATCAGTCACACAGGCTTTTTAAAGAGACAGGACCAGTCACACAGGCCTTTTAAATAGACAGGACCAGAACCACAGCCTTTATAAAGAGACAGCACCAGTCACACAGACATTTTAAAGAGACAGGACCAGTAACACAGGCTTTATAAAGAGAGACAGGACCAGTCACACAGGCTTTTTAAATAGACAGGACCAGAAACACAGGCTTTCAAAAGAGACAGGACCAGTCACACAGACATTTTAAAGAGACAGGACCAGTCACACAGGCTTTTTAAAGAGACAGGACCAGCCACACAGACATTTTAAAGAGACAGGACCAGTCACACAGACTTTACAAAGAGACAGGACCAGATACACCGGCTATATAAAGAGACAGGACCAGTCGCACAGGCTTTTTAAAGAGACAGAACCAGTCACGCAGGCTCTATAAAGAGACAGGACCAGTCACACAGGCATTTTAAAGAGACACGACCAGTCACACAGGCTCTATAAAGAGACTGGACCAGTCACACAGGCTCTATAACGAGACAGGACCAGTCACACAGGCTTTTTAAATAGACACGACCAGTCACACAGGCTTTTTAAAGAGACACGACCAATCACACAGGCTTTTTAAAGAGACAGGACCAGTCACACAGGCTTTTTAAAGAGACAGGACCAGCCACACAGGCTTTTTAAACAGACAGGACCAGACACACAGACATTTTAAAGAGACAGGACCAATCACACAGGCTTTTTAAAAAGAGACAGGATCAGTCACACAGACATTTTAAAGAGACAGGACCAGTCACACAGGATTTTTAAAGAGACAGGACCAGTCACACAGGATTTTTAAAGAGATAAGACCAGAAACACAGGCTTTATAAAGAGACAGGACCAGACACACAGGCTTTATACAGAGGCAGGACCAGACACACAAGCTTTATAAAGAGACAGAACCAGTCACACAGGCTTTATTAAAGACAGGACCAGTCACACAGGGTTTTTAAAGAGACAGGAGCAGTCACACAGGTTTATAAAGAAACAGGACCAGCCACACAGGCATTTTAAAGAGACAGGACCAGTCACACAGTCTTTATAAAGAGACAGAACCTGTCACACAGGCTCTACAAAGATACAGGACCAGTCACACCGGCTTTATAAAGAGACAGGACAAGAGACACAGGCTTTATAAAGAGACAGGACCAGACACACAGGCTTTATGAAGAGACAGGACCAGTCACACAGGCTTTATAAAGAGACAGGACCAGTCACACAGGCTTTATGAAGAGGCAGGACCAGACACACAGGCTTTATAAAGAGACCGGACCAGTCACACAGACATTTTAAAGAGACACGACCAGTCACACAGGCTTTTTAAATAGACAAGACCAGAAACAGGCTTATAAAGAGACAGGACCAGACACACAGGCTTTATAAAGAGACAGGACCAGATACACGGTCTTTTGAAAGAGACAGGACCAGTCACACAGACTTCATAAAGAGGCAGGACCAGTCACACAGGCTTCATAAAGAGACAGGACCAGTCACACAGACTTTATAAAGAGACAGGACCAGCCACACAGGCATTTTCAAGAGACAGGACCAGTCACACAGGCTTTATAAAGAGACAGGACCAGTCACACAGGCTTTATGAAGAGACAGGACCAGTCACACAGGCTTTACAAAGAGACAGGACCAGTCACACAGGCTTTATAAAGAGACAGGACCAGTCACACAGGCTTTTTTAAGAGGCAGGACCAGACACACAGGCTTTATAAAGAGACAGGACCAGTCACACAGGCTTTATAAAGAGACAGGACCAGTCACACAGGCTTTATAAAGAGACAGGACCAGTCACACAGGCTTTATAAAGGGACAGGACCAGTCACACAGGCTTTATAAAGAGACAGGACCAGTCACACAGACATTTTAAAGAAACAAACGCTGCAAGCAAAAGTGCCTCGAAATTACTCTCGGGCGATGGTGTATAGCAGACGGTATCAGTTCCGAAATTCCGATTGGAATTTATTGGCCATCAGATCTGTCTTTACAGATTATCAGTCCATTAATGTTCATTCACAGGTTCTAATATTGAACTGAATAAGGCCCCTTAGAACCTACTTATTTTGCAGACAGTTATTCGTAATATATGTACTTGTCCTTAATATAGAGAAATGTTTAATAACGTTAGTGTAATTAGTAGGTTCTTGCCCACATGTCATCCCTATGTCTACAGATAGTAATGCATAACACTTTTGACTTTTGCCTTATAGGTGTTGGAGATAATTTGGGGAGTCAGCAGGGGAGTTACTCACCGCAGAATTCCCAGCCTCTGACCTGCTGTAGTAGCCACGGCATTTATGTGGCTGGTCCAGTGAGTCTCTGTTCAATGGCGACTCCTAGGATTTTGATGTTGGAGGATTCATAAGAATATAAGATGTAGGAGCAGGAGTGGGTCATTTGGCCCCTCGAGCCTGCTCCGCCATTCAATGAAATCCTGGCTGAACTGATCTTGGTCTCAACATCACTTCATTTTCTGCTCCAAATAACTCTTGACTCCCTTATCCTTCAAAAATGTGTCTATCTCCACCCTAAATATATTCAATGACTCAGCCTCCCCAGGTCTCGGTGGTAGAAATGCCATTGACTGTCAAGTGGAAGAGGTTAGATTCCCTCTTGTTGGAGGTGGTCATTGTCCGCCACTTGTGTGGGGAGAATTTACCGTAATGACACCAGGGATGAGGGATTTCAGTTATTTAGGGAGTGGGGGGTGGGGAGACAAGAAATGCTCGGATTGTTCCCTTATAGCAGAGAGGTTTAGTGGGAGATTTGAATAGTGTTCAAAATGATGAGGGGTTTTGATACAGTAAGCATGGAGAAACTGTTTCTACTACTTGCCTTGTCATTACCAAAAGGACACAGAAAAAATTAATCGGTGAAAGAAACAGAGAGCAGAAAGAGAACTTTGGTCACAGTGAGTTTTTATGATCTGGAATGAACTCTGAAAGTCTGGTGGAATCAGATTCAGTCGGCTCAGGTCATAGCACTCTCAACTCTAAGTCAGAAGGTTGTGGGTTGAAGTCCCACTCCAGCGAATTGAACACAAACATCGAGGCTAACACTGAAATGCAGTACTGAGGGATCGCTGCAGTGTTGAAGAGGCAGTATTGAGGGAGCATTGCATTGTCGGAAGGGGCGTTTTTTGGATGTGACGATAAACCGAGGCCCCGTCTGTTCTCTAAGGTGAACGTAAAAGCTCCCACTGAAACATATCGAAGCAGAGCAGCAGAGTTAACCCAGTGTTCTGACAAATATTTATCTCAATCAACATCACCAAAGGAGATTATCTGGTCATTATCACATTGTTATTCGTAAGAGCTTGCTGTGCACAATTTGGCTGCTACGTCTCCTGCAGCAGTGGCTACACTTCAAAAGCACTTCATTGGCTGTAAAGCGTTTTGGGACATCCTAAGATCTTGAAAAACGCTACATAAATGCAATTCTCTCTTTCTTTCTTTCTTAACTGTAAGTTACAAAAGGTAATTGGATATATACTTGAAAATGAGACATCAGGGCTATGTGGAAACGACTCAATTTTTCACCACCATTCACGACATGATATGACAGCTTTGAAATAATCTGATTTGTTGGTTGTGGGATCACTTAGCTCTGTCCCATTTCATCCACTGAGCACGATGTTAGTGGCATATGAAGGCGAGACTAATCTCCACAAATATTTTGCAGTGGTCAGTCCTACTAATATCGTCATGGACAGATGCATATGCGATAGGTAGGTTGGTGAGGACGAGGTCAAGCAGGCTGTGCTGTCATCTTGGTTCTCCCACCACCTGCCACAATCCCAGTCTAACAGCTGCGCTCTTCAGGGCTTGGTTATTGATGCTATTTCCGAGCCACTCTTGGTGATGGACATGGAGCTTTACCCCCTCCCGACCTAGAGTGTATTTGTATCCTTTCTGCACTCGGATTTCAGCATAAACATGCGCTGAGTCATCAGCTGAGGGAGGGCGGTAGGTGGTAATCAGCAGGAAGAGACCTTACCATGTCTGACTGGAAGCAATACGACTGAGTTATGTACTTAGTCAATGTTGAGGACCCGCAGGGTTTCTCCCTCCCAACTGTAGATCCCGGTGCCTCCACCTCTATTCGGTCTGTGCAGACCCTGTGACGGTGCTGGGGGAGTCGGAAATATTGACTGATAGTCTTACTCACAGAATAATTCCTATGCGAGAATTCAATATTTCCAGAGGGTTTAATGGACTATTGCGATGCATACAGGCTATTTATCTCATTGGTTAATGTTTTAAGCATTTTCTTTTGATTCCTTCGTATCAGTTCTTTGCTCCTGATAATCTTTCTTCCCCTCAGTCAAACACCACCAAAAACCACATGTTTGTGTGTTTGAGGCCACTCTTTATAAACTTGCTGTTCTTGTTCTTGTCCTAGTTTCAGACAAGAGAGAAATGACATGGGAATGAAATTCCTGGACTGAGGCGGGGGCAGTAAAATCTATGCAACGTGGAAATTAAATCTCTCAATTTAGGTGGCTGCAGTGTAAACTAGGCAGCCCAGGGATTGACATTCCCGGAATGAGGCTGGAGCAGAGCTATCTAGGTGGCCCTGGGAATGAAATTCCTGGATTGAGTTGGGATCAGTGTAATCCAGGCAGCCCTGGGAATTAAATTCCTGTACTGAGGCGGGAGCAGTGTATTCTAGGCGACCCTATGAATGAAATTCCTGGACTGAGGCATGAGCAGTGTAATCTTGGCGGCCCTGGGAATTAAATTCCTGGACTGAGGTGGGAGCAGCGAAATATAGGCGGCCTGAAGAACAACATTCCTCAGCTGAGGCTGGAGCAGTGTAATCTTTGCAGTCCTGGGGATGTAATTCCTGGATTGAGGAAGGAAGGGTGTAAACTAGGCGGCTCAAACAATTAAGTTCCTGGATTGAGGCGAGAGCACTGTAAACTAGGTGGCCCTGTCAATGAAATTCCTAGATTGAGGCAGGAGCAATGTAAACTAGGTGGCCCTGGCAATTAAATTCCTGGATTGAGGCGGGAGCAATGTAAACTACGTGGCCCTTGGAATGAAATTCCTGGGTTGCGGTGGGAGCAATGTAAACTAGGTGGCCCTTGGAATGAAATTCCGGGGTTGAGGCGGGAGCGATTTCATGTTGGTGAGTCACATCGTTCCATCAGTGGTATCAGCTCTAAGATCTTATCGTTTAGGGCAATTCATTGATTGTTAATTTTTTGATCCTGAAATCCTGGTGTGGAATAAATCAGAGAACAAGTTTTGTGGAAATCCATATTTTTCAGTGCTCTGCACAGAGTGATCCTAAAAGGAGTGCTTCTAAACAGAGTGCTAAGGTTGTGTATTTGGAGAGAGTAGGAATTAGGGGCATAGGGGGGAGAAGAACAGAATGAGAGGGGCGGCTGCAGATAAAGGGAGGCCAGAGAACCCGGAGCCGGGAGCGAGCGCAAGGGAGCGAGGTAAGTGACGTCAGCACAAGGGAAGATGCTGAAACGACAAGGAATGGTGAGTAGATGATGACTTTTTTAAGTCTCGAGTTTAATTCTGTTAAGTTAGTAAATAGTCAATTAAATAGAGGCATGAGCCGGCAACTCAGTAATGTGGAGTGAACATCCTGTGCCATGTGGGAATCCCAGGACACTTGCCACAAATTTTGGAGCTTGAGAAGCAGCTGAAGACAGTGCGGTCCATCTGTAGGCTGAGAGCTACGTGGGTAGCACGTTTCAGGTGGTGGTCACCCCGCAGCTTAAGACTGTGTAGACAGAGAGGGAATCGGTGACCGGCAGACAGACGTAGTTCACCGCCTATCTAAAAGAGGGAGGTGCTGATTGGTGAGTAGCTTTTAAGAGTTTCTTGTTAAGTTTTAAGTTTATTTCTGCGAAATTATCCCAATAGACTGGTAAATAGAGGCGTGGCAGGGTAGCTCAGTACCGTGATTTGCACATCGTGTGCCATGTGGGATATCCTGGATGCTTCTTACGGCCTAGACGACCACGTGTGCAGGAAGTGTCGCCAACTGCAGCAACTTGAGATCCGTGTTTGGAGCTTGAGCGGCAGCTGGAGTCACTACAGTGTATCTGGGAGGCTGACAAATACTTGGAAAGCACGCTCCTAGAAGTGGTCACCCCACAGCCTCAGAGTGTGCAGGCAGAGAGGGAATCGGTGACCGGCAGAGTATGAGGACCAGGCAGGTAGGGCAGAAACCCCAGAGTGCATCTCGCTCATTAACTGGTTCACAGTTCTGGAAACTTGTGGTGGTGATGGCTCCACTGGGAAGAGCAGCCAGAGAAAAGGCCACGGCACCACTGGGGTATCAGATGCACGGGGGTTGGGGGAGAAGAATGAAAGTGTAATAGTGATAGTGGGTTCATTAGTTAGAGGAACAGACAGGCAATTCTGCGGCCGTAGACATGATTCCAGGATGGTTTGTTGCCTCCCTGGTAACAGGATGTCACTGAGCGGCTGAAGAACATTCTGACTGGGGAGGGTAAACAGCCAGATTTCATTGTCCATATTGGCACTAGCGAAATAGGCAGAGGGGGAGATGAGGTCCTGCAGGCAGACGAAAGGGAGCCAGGAAAGAGATTAATAGGCAGGACATCAAAGGTAGTAATCTCCAGATTACTCCCAGTGCCAAGTGCTAGCGCCTACAGGAATAGGAGGATAGAACAGATGATTCCGTGGCTGGAGAGGTGATGCAGGTGGAAGGGCTTTGGATTCCGAGGTATTGGGATCCTTTCTGGGGAAGGTGGGAACTGTACAAGCTTGGACGGGTTACAACTCAATGGAGACGGGACCAATATTCTCGCGGGGAGGTTTGCTAGTTCTTTGGCGATGCTTTAACCTAGCTTGGCCGGGGGGTGGGCACCAGCATATAGGAGTAGAAAAGAGGAATAAGGTGCATAAAGCAGTTAGTGTGTTTCTTAGTACAAGAGAAGAAAGTAGTGTTAGAGGCAGAAGTAGTATTTTATTAGATAGGAACAGACTAAGAATATCTACATTAAATCGAAAAATGGATGTAGGATGCATGTACATAAATGCACAAAGTGTGGTGAATAGGTTTGGTGAGCTACAAGCCCAATTAGCAGTGTGGCAATAGGATGTTGTGGCAATAACGGAAATATGGCTTAAAAACGATGAGGACTGGGCACTTCATATTCAAGGGTACAAGGTGTTCAGAAAAGATAGAGAAAGAAAAAAGGGAGGTGGGGTGGCAGTGCCGATTAAGGAAGACATTGTAGTGTTGGAAAGAGAGGATGTTCTTGAGGGGACAAGGACAGAATCCATTTGGTTAGAGCCGAGGAGCAAAAAGTGTATCATCACGCTAGGGGGGGTATTCTATAGGCCTCTAAATAGTGAGAGGGAGGTAGAGGAGCAAATCTGCAGGGAAATCGCAGAGATATGCAAGAGCTAGTGCGTGCTGATATTGGGGACCCTTAATTACCCACACATCAATTGGGATAATGCCAGGGTAAAGTGAAATGAGAGGGAGGATTTTCTGAAATGTATTCAGGATAAATTCCTTGACCAGTATATTCTTGGCCCAACTAGAAACGACGCATTTCTGGATCTGGTGCTGGGGAAAGAGGTGGTCCAGCTCGACCAAGTGATTTTGGGAGAACACTTTGGCACGTGTGATCATCGTATCATAAGAATTAGATTAGCAATGGAGAGGAGAAAGTAACAATCTAGAGTGGACCTTCTAAACTGGAATAGGGCTAACTTCAATGGGATGCGAAAGGATCTAGCCAGAGTAAAATGGAACCAAAGACTGAAAGGAAAAATTGTAACAGAACAATGGGTGATCTTTAAGGAGGAGATGTTCCAAGTACAAGTTAGGTACATTCAAAGAAGAGGTAAGGGTAAGGGAACCAATGCAAGGGCTCTTTGGATGGCGAGAGAGATAGAGAAGATGATGAAACAAAAGAGGAGGGTGTGTGATTCATGTCAGTTTAAATCTTCAAGGGAGAACCACACCAAATACGTTAAGTTGAGAGGGGAAGTGAAGATGAAAATAAAATTGGCAAAGAGGGAATATGAGAGTAGAATGGCAGTAAACATTAAAGGGAACCCAAAATATTCTACTGGAATGAAAATAGCAAGTGGGTAGTAAGAGACGGGGTGGGGCCAATTAAGGACAAAAAAGCATCTTCTTATCGTGTCCACGGACAGTTTATACATAGCCCAGCCAGAATTGGCCACATTTTTCCGCCTTGTTGGATTCGGCAAGATCTGCAACAGTGCAGGGTTCCTCTAACGATGGGCATTGCAGGAGATGTTGCATAGTCTGTGCCTCAGTTCCACATTCACAAGTTGTCGCGCTGGTTGAATATCCCCATTTGCTTAGTGACACCTTTGAGCAACCTACAAAGTCCTAAGTCTGTTAAGGCACTTCCAGGTTGCCCAGTTGCAATTAGCTCCTGGGGGGGGGGGAAGGCTTTCATCTGGTCAAATTTCCATTGCTGGGGATTGTTCAAGATTGGTGAGCTGGCCTTTCCACAAGACGATGCGGGCTTCAGAGGAGGTTGATTGTAATGGAACAACACTGTTCATGAAGCTCTTCCTTGACTTTAGGCGGCTGGGTGTAGGTGCAGGACAATGCAGAGGGTGCCTCTCATCTGATGTTTGAAGGAGTCGCTCTTTCTTGCTGGCTACCGTTCTTCTTATATCAGGGGGAGCGATACACGCCAGGATATATAGGCTGTTGGCGTTTGTTGATTTTAAGCAACCTCTGATAAATCGGCAGCTTGCATTCAGAACGGCATCCATCTTCTTGGCATGAGTAGACATTTCCCATGCAGGGCAAGTCTAGAATACTCAATGAATACTTTGTATCGATGTTTACAAAGGAGGTGGATGCCGTCAAAAATCGGTAGATGTGGAAAAGGTAGCAGCAATGGACGGGGTAAAAATAGATACACAGGATGTATAAGAAAGGCTGGGTTTGTTTAGTGTAGATAAGTCGACTGGTCCAGATAGCTTGCATCTTAGGTTGCTGAGGTAATTGGGGGATGAGATAGCGGAAGGGCTTGCCATACTTTTCCAATCTTCCCTAGATGCGGGGGAGGTGCCTGAGGATTGGAAAGTGGCAAAATTGACACCATTGTTCAAGAAAGGGTGTAAGGACAATCCAAGTAACTACCGTTCGGTCAGTTTAACAGCAGTGTTGGGTAAAGGTTTAGAAACAATAATCAAGAAAATAATTAACGGGCATTTGGAGAGGTTTAAGCTAATTAAGGACAGCCAACCCAGATTTGTAAAAGGCAGATCGTGTTTAACTAATCTAAATGAATTTTTTGACGAAGTAACAGGGAGGATTAATGAAAGGAATGCAATGGATGTTGTCTACATGGATTTTAGGAAGGCGTTTGACAAAGTACCACGGAGAAGGCTGGTTAACAAAATTGAGGCTCTTGCAATAGAATGGTCAGTGGCAGTTTGGATAAGGAATTGGCTTAATGACAGAAAACAGCGTGTTGTGGTAAATGGCTGCTTTTAAGATTGGAGGATGGTAGACAGTGGTGTTCCGCAAGGGCCAGTGCTGGGGTCACTGCTTTTTTTGATATTCATAAATGACCTGGATATTGGAATATAGTGTTAAATATCTAAATTCGCCAATGACACCAAACTTGGGGGTGTGTCAAACAGTGAGGATGATACCAATCGGCTGCAACATGACATAGAAAGGCTCGCAGTGTGGAAAGACAAGTGACAGATGGAATTTAATAAAGAGAAGTGTGAGGTGATGGATTTTGGCAGAACCAACAGGGAGAGGCAATATACACTTAATTAAACATAGAAGATAGGAGCAGGAGTAGGCCATTCGGCCCTTCAAGCCTGCTCCGCCATTCAATGAGATCATGCCTGATCATTCAAATTCAGTAGCCTGTCCCTGCCTTCTCCCCATATCCCTTGATCCCTTTAGCCTTAAGAAATATATCCAACTCCTTCTTGAATATATTTAATGAACTGGCCTCCACCGCCCTCTGTGGCAGAGAATTCCATAGGTTCACCACTCTCTGGGTGAAGAAATTCCTCCTCATTTCAGTCCTAAATGGCTTACCCCTTATCCTTAGACTATGACCCCTGGTTCTGGACTCCCCAGCCATCGGGAACATCCATCCTGCATATAGTCTGTCCAGGCCTGACAAAATTTTATAGCTTTCGATGAGATCCCCTCTCAATCTTCTAAACTCCAGTGAGTATAAGCCCAATCGACACAATCTCTCACCATACGTCATTCCTGCCATCCCAGGTATCAGCCTGGTAAATCTTCGGTCCACTCCTTCTATGGCAAAAACGTGCTTCCTCAGGTAAGGCGACCAAAACTGCACACAATACTGAAGGTGCGGTCTCACCAAGGCCCTGTACAACTGTAGCAAGACATCCTTGTTCCTGTACTCGAACCCTCTTGCTACGAAGGCCAACATACCATTTGCCTTCTTAACCGCCTGCTGCACCTGCATGCTTCCCTTCAGCGACTGCTGCACAACAGCAGCCAGGTCTCTCTGCACTTTCCCTTCTCCCAATCTATTGCCATTCAAATAATAATTTGCCTTCCTGTTTTTGCCACCAAAGTGGATAAGCTCACATTTATCCAAAATTTCGTGCATTTGCCATGTTGCTGCCCAATTACCCAACCTGTCCAAATCGTACTGCATTTTCACGACATCCTCCTCGCAGCATGCCCTCCCACCCAGCTTTGTGTCGTCTGCAAATGTTGAGATATTACATCCAATTCCCTCGTCCAGATCATTAATATATATTGTGAACAGCTGGGGTCCTAGGACCGAACCTGAGGAACCCCACTAGTCACCGCCTGTCACTCGGAAAATGACCCGTTTATTCCCACTCTTTGCTTTCTGTCCGCCAACCAGTTCTCTATCCAAGTCAATACCTTGCCCCCAATTCCATGTGCCTTTATTTTGCATGCTAATCTCTTATGCGGGACCTTATCGAAAGCCTTCTGAAAATCCAAATACACCACATCCACTGGTTCTCCCTGATCTATTTTACCAGTTACATCCTCAAAAAATTCCAGTAGTTTAGTCAAGCATGATTTACCTTTTGTAAATCCATGTTGACTTTGTCCGATCCTGTCACTGCTTTCCAAGTGCTCTGCTATTACATCTTTTATAATGGACTCCAGCATTTTCCCCACTACTGATGTCAGGCTTACCGGTCTCTAATTACCCACTTTTTCTCTACCACCTTTTTTGAATAGTGGGGTAACATTAGCTACCCTCCAATCCATGGGTACTGGTCCAGAGTCTATCGAATTCTGGAAGTTGTCCAGCAATGCATCTAATATTTCTAGGATCACTTCCTTAAGTACCCTGGGATGTAGTTTATCAGGCCCTGGGGATTTATCATCATTCAGTGCCATCAATTTTCCTAACACCATTTCCAAACAAATACTGATTTCTTTCAGTTCCACTCTTTCATCAGACCCGATGTTCCTCGGCATTTCTGGGAGGTTATTTGTGTCCTCCTTTGTGAAGACAAAACCAAAATATGTATTTAGTTGGTCTGCCATTTCTTTGTTCCCCGTTATAAATTCCCCCGATTCTGACTGCAAGGGACTACGCTTGACTTCACCAATCTTTTTCTCTTCACATATCTATAAAAGCTTTTACAATCAGTTTTTATGTTCCTTGCAGGCTTACTCTCATATTCTATTTTCCCTTTCTTAATTAATCCCTTTGTCCTCCTTTGTTGAATCCTAAACTGCTCCGAATCGTCAGGATTACTGCTTTTTCTGGCCAATTTATATATCCGCCCCTTGGATTTTTTGCTATCCCTAATATCCCTTGTTAGCCACGGTTGAGTCACCTTTTTTGTATGATTTTTATGCCAAACTAGGATGAACAAATTCTGTAGCTCATCCATTCGATCTTTGAATCGTTGCCATTGCCTATCCTCCGTCAACCATTTGAGTGCCATTCACCAATCAATCCTACCCAACTAGCTCCTCAGACCATCGTAGTTTCCGTTATTTAACTTGAGGACCCTAGACTCTGATTCAACTGCTTCATTCTCCATCTTACTGAAGAATTCGGTCATAATATGATCGCTCCAACCCAAGGGGCCTCGTACAACAAGATTGCTAATTAATCCTTTCTCGTTACATAATACCCATTCTAAGATGGCCTGATCTCTGGTTGGTTCCTCGAGATATTGGTCCAGGAAACCATCCCGGAAACACTTCAGGAATTTCTCCTCCACATTATTGTTACTAATTTGTTTGGCCCAATCTATATGTAGATTAAAGTCACTCATGATGACTGCTGTGCCCTTATTGCACGCTTCTTTAGTTTCCCTTTTAATGCCATCCCCAACCTTCGCCTTACTGTTGGGCGGTCTATATACCACCCCCACTAACGTTTTTTCCCCCCTTAGTAATTCTCAATTCTACCCATACAGATTCTGCATCATCAGAGCTAATATCCTTCATTACAATTGTGTTCATCCCTTCTTTAACCAGTAAAGCTACCCCACCTCCCTTTCCCTTTTGCCTATCTTTCCTGAATATCGAAAACCCCTGGAAGTTGAGTTCCAGTCTTGGCCATCCTTGAGCCACGTTTCTGTAATCCCAACCAAATCATATTCGTTTACATCTATTTGCACAGCCAATTCATCCAACTTATTACAAATGCTCCTCGCATTAAGACACGAAGCCTTCAGGCTTGTTTTATTAACGCTCTTAGACCTATTAGAATTATTATTTACTCTGGCCACGTTTGATTTAAACCGTTGATTTCCCTGACTGCCACTTTTGTTTTTCTCCTTCCTATCTTTTGCTTTTATCCTTGTTTCCTTTTCCTCTGTCTCCCTGCTCAGGTTCCCAGCCCCCTGCCATTTTATTTAAACCCTCCCCCACAGCACTAGGAAACACTTCACCTATGACATCATCCAGCCCTGCCCAGGTGCAACCCGTCCAATTTGAACTGGTCCCACCTCCCCCAGAACCGGTTCCAATGTCCCAGGAACTTGAATCCCTCCCCCTGGCACCATTACTCGAGCCACGTATTCATCTGAAGCATCCTTCTATTTCTACTCTTACCAGCACGTGGCACTGGTTGCAATCCTGAGATTACTACCTTTGAGGTCCTGTTTTTTAATGTATCTCCTAACACCCTATATTCCACTTTTAGGGCCTCATCCCGCATTTTACCTCTATCGTTGGTGCCTATATGCACCACGACAGCTGGCTGTTCACCCTCCCCTTCCAAGATGTTCTGCAGCCGCTCGGAGACATCGATGACCCTTGCACCAGGGAGGCAACACACCATCCTGGAGTCTCGTTTGTGGCCACAGAAACGCCTATCTATTCCCCTTACAATCGAATACCCTATTACAATAGCTCTACCCCTCCTTTTCCCCCCGTGCTGTGCAGCAGAGCCACACCTGTTGCCAGGAAGTTGGCTGCTATTGCCTTTCAATGATAAGCCATCCCCCCCAACAGTACTCAAAGGGCTGTATCTGTTGGAGAGGGGGATGGCCACAGGGTCTCCTGCACTACCTGCCTGCAGCTATTACTCTGCCTGTTGGTCAACCGTTCCCCTACGAAAATGATGTCAATTCGACAACAGAGCCCTGGTTCAAAAAGGGCAGGATTGGGTACTAAATATTCCTGGATATAAGATGTTCGAGAAAGATAGTGCAGGAAAGAAAGAAGATTGGGTAGCAGTACTGATTAAGTAGCTAAGTACAGAGCTAGAGAGAAAGGATGTCCAGGAGGGTCAAGGACAGAATCTATTTGGTTTGAGCTAAGAAACAATAGAGGTGCCACTACACGACTAGTTTATTCTGTAGGCCACCAACTAGTGGGAAGAATACAATCGAGAAAATGTGCAGGTAAATTACAGGGCGATGGAAGAAATGTAGAGTATTAATAATGGGGAACTTCAATTATCCTAATATAGTCTGGGTTAGTAAAAGTATAAAGGGCAGACAAGGGGATGACTTTCTGAAGTGAGTTCAAGAGGACTTTCTAGATTGGTGCATTTCTGGTCCAAAGAGGAATGACGCATTGCTGGATCTGGTTCTGGGTAATGAGGTGTGTCAGGTGGAGCAAGTTTCAGTAAGGGAACATTTAGGGAACAGCGATCAGAGCATCATAAGCTTTAGATTAGCTATGGGAAAGGACAGGGAATAATCTATAGTAACAAAGACTTAGATGGAGGAGTGCCAGTTTCAGTGGCTTGAGAATGGAGCTGGTAAATTGGAATCAAAGATTAACAGGAAAAACTATAATTGAACAATGGGCTGCCTTTATAGAAGTGATGATTCGGGTACAATCGAGGTACACTCCCACGAGGGGGAAAGGTAGGAGAAACAAAGCCAGAGCACCCCGGATGATGAAAAAGATAGTGAGTAAGATGAAGCAGAAAGAGGGGGCGTATGACAGATGTCTGGTTGAGAATACAAGTGAGAAACATGCTGAATATAGAAAGTTCAGAGATGAAGTCAAAAAGGAAATAAGAGGGGCAAAGAGAGAGTATGAGGATGGATTGGCAGCTAACAGAAAATTGAATCTAAATATCTTCTATATGCATATAAATAGTAAATGGGTAGGAAAAGGAGGGGTGGGGCCGACAAGGGACCAAGCAGGAGAAATAGGAGTGGAAGCAGAGTGCCTGGATGAGATACTACATTAATAATTTTCATCTGTCTTCAACAAGGAAGAAGCTGTTGCCAAATCCATAGTGAAAGAGGAGGTAGTTTAGATACTGGATGGGCTAAAAAATGATAAAGGCGAGGAACATAAAGGCCGGATGTACTTAAAGTAGATCAGTCACTAGGAGCAGATGGGATGCATCCTAGGATGCTGAGGGAGGTAAGGGTGTAAATTGCGGAGGTACTGCCCATCATCTTCCAATTTTCCTTAGATACGGTGTGGTGCTAGAGAACTGGAGAACTGCAAATGTTACACCCTAGTTCAAAAACGGGCGCAAGGATAATCCCAGCAACTGTAAGCCAGTCCGTTTAACTTTGGTGTCGGGGTTGCTTTTAGAAACGAAGATCAAGGATAAAATTAGCAGTCACTTGGTTAAGTTTAGATTAATTAAGTAAAGCCGGCATGGAGCTGTCAAAGGCAAATCGTGCTTAACTAGTGTTATGGGTGGACCCAAATGCAGACAGACAGCCAGAGACTTGAGATGGAGTAAAACTCAAAAGATACTAGAAGGCTCTTCAAATACAGGACGTACAAAGAATTCTTCAAACAAAAGATCCAAATAACAATTCAAAGAAACAAAAGCTAGTATACCAAACGCAGGGCAAGGACTATGAACGAACCTGTGACTTGCAGGCATGAGAACTCAAGACTGAGTGACTGGGGCTGGAAATAGTCAGCTTAAATAACAGGCCTGATTAATCTGATGAGACAATTACTCTAATGAGACACAGGTGAGGAGAGAGGTACAGAGACATGGCAGCAGTGTACTGAGGCATCCTAAACCGCCCTCTGGCGGCCAGCAGAGGAAAGTGCAGCTGGGACCCTGACAGAAACCCCCCCTAGGGACGGCAGCTGACGTGAGACCTCACCTGGAATACGGCATACAGTTTTGGTGTCCATACTTACGAAAGGACATACTTGCTCTCGAGTCAGTACAAAGAAGGTTCACTCGGTTAATCCCGGGGACGAGGGGATGGACATATGAGGAGAGGTTGAGTCGATTGGGACTCTATTTTTTGGAGTTCAGAAGAATGAGACGCGATCTTATTGAAATATAAAAGATTGTGAAGGGGTTGGATTGGGTGGATGGGGTGAAGATGTTCCCAGTGATGGGTAAAATTAGAACTAGGGGGCATAGTCTTAGAATAAGGAGCTGCTCTTTCAAAACTGAGATGAGGAGGAACTACTTCACTCAGAGGGTGGTAGGTCCATGGAATATGCTGCCCCAAAAAGCTGTAGAAGCTACATCATTACAAAAATTTAAAACAGAAATAGACAGTTTCCTAGAAGTAAAGGGAATTAAGGGTTACAGGGAGCGGGCAGGAATTTGGACATGAGTCTAGGTTCGGATCAGTCATGGCCCTGTGGGTAGCGGAGCGTCCCAGGGGCCGTGTAGCCTGATCCTGCTCCTATTTCCTGTGTCTAATTCTGTTAGATTCAGGAGATGGTTCTGTGATAGTGGATTGGCGGTTAGGATCAGATCAGTCATGATCTTATTGAATGGCAGAGCAGGCTCGAGGGGCAGATTGGCCTACTCCTGCTCCTATTTCTTATGTTCTTATGTACCCCCAGTTGCCTCTGGCTGGCGCCGGTGGAACTCCCAGATAAGCCCAGGATCCAGGATGTCCCGAGCCGGAACCCAGGAGCGCTCCTCTGGACCGTAACCCTCCCAGTCCACCAAATACTGGAGACCCCGTAGACCCAGTGGGAGCGAAGGAGGCGGCGGACAGTGTAGGTGGGCTGGCCCCCTTCTAGTCGAGGTGCTGGAGGTGTTGTGGTGGCTGGAGATAGGGGACTGGTCTGCACAGGTTTGAGACGGGAGACATGGAAGGATGGATGGATCCTCATGGATCGAGGCAACAGGAAACAGTAAGTAATTGGGTTTATCTTCCGGAGTATCTTGCATGGACTGACAAAGCAAGAAGCCAGTTTGCGGGGCTCGACCCGCAGGCAAAGGTCCCGGGTGTAGAGCCAAACCATCTGCCCGGGCCGGAGCAAAGGGGCAGGATTGCGTCGTCGGTTGGCCTGGATCCTCTGTCGACTTGATGCCAGTTGCAGTGCAGAACGGGCCTTTCTCTAGGTCCTCCGGCAGCGCCGGACGAACAACTCCACCGATGGAACCCCCACCTCAGGTTCCTGCTCGGGGAACAACGGAGGCCAATACCCGAACTGACACACGAACGGGGAAATCCCAATGGAGGAGGTCTGTAATGTGTTGTGAGCATATTCCACCCAAATGAGGTGTTTGCTCCAAGTAGAGGGGTTGGAGGAGGCAAGGCAACGCAGAGTCGTCTGCAGGTCCTGATAAACCCTCTCAGTCTGCCCATGGGACTGGGGATGATAACCCGATGAGAGGCTGACCGCCGCACCCAGGAGATGACAGAAAGCCTTCTAGAACCGGGAGTTGAACTGGGGACCACGTTATGACACTATATCGACGGGGAGGCAGTGTAGGTGGAAGACGTGCTGCGACATGAGTTGCACGGTTTCTCGGGCGGAAGTGAGCCTGGGCAGGGGGACGAAGTGGCAGGCTTTGGAGAACCGGTCGACAACAACTAGGATGGCAGTGTTACATTGGGACGGTGGCAGACCGGTGACAAAGTCCAGGGAAAGTTGGGACGAAGGACGCTTTGGAATGGGGAGTGGGTGAAGGAGGCCATGTGGTCGTGTCCTGGTGTTCTTCTGCTGGGCACAGGTGCTGCAAGCTAAGACAAATGACCGGACATCCCTCTCGATCGACTGCCATCAGAAACTACTGTGGATAAACTGGAGCGTCCGGGCGACCCCTAGATGCCCAGTCAGCTGGGACGAATGCCCCCACTGCAGGACTTGGGTTCGGACTGTTTTGGGATGAGTGTCGGGGTTTTGCTTATATCCGGGGGGTCGAATTTTTGGGAGGGCGCATCAGCTTTCAGGTTTTAGGACCCGGGGCGGTAAGAGAGGATGAATTTGATCCGAGTGAAGAAGAGCACCATCCGGGCCTGGCGAGAAATGAGCTGTTTGTTGTCCTGGATGTAGGCCAGGTTCTTGTGGTAGTTCCAGACCACGAATGGGTGTTTGGCCCGCTCTAGCCAGTGCCTCCTCTCCTCCAATGCCAACTTGACAGCAAGCAGTTCTCTGGTCCCGATGTCATAGTTGTGCTCAGCAGGCAAGAGCCACCTGGAGATGAAGGCGCACGGGTAGAGTTTCTGGTCTGTGACAGAACTTAGGGACAGGATGGCCCCCACGCCAATTACAGAGGCATCCACCTCGACCATGAAGGGAAGAGAGGCATTGGGGAGGGCCAGAACGGGAGCCGTCGTGAAGCGCCGCTGGATTTCATTGAATGCTTTCTCCTCCACGGGTGACCAGTGAAAACGGGTGGATGTTGTCTTGGTTAAAGCCGAGAGGGGTGCCGGTATGGAGCTGAAGTTTCTGATGATCCTTCTGTAGAAGTTGGCGAAGCAGAGGAAGCGTTGGACCTGTTTGATTGAAGTGGGTGTTGGCCACTCGCGGACGGCCTGAGTCTTGTCTGGGTCCATCTGGATGCTGCCGTTGGTGTTGACGAAGCCCAGGAAGGAGACAGTGGGGACATGGAACTCACATTTTTCGAGCTTGACGTTCAGGTGGTTTTTAGGAAGCCGGTGCAGTACCTCTCGGACATGCTGAACATGTTCTTGGGGGGAGCTGGAAAAGATGAGAATGTCGTCGAGGTAGACAAAGACGAATCAGTTAAGTAAATCACGGAGATCGTCGTAAATCAGGGCTTGAAAGACCGCGTGTGCGTTGGCCAGACCGAATGGCATTACTAAGTACTCATAATGGCCAGTAGGGGTGTTGAAAGCTGTTTTCCACTCGTCTCCCTCCCTTATGCGGACCAGATTGTAGGCATTGCGAAGATCCAGCTTGGTAAAGGTCATGGCCCACTGCATGAGCTCGAATGCCATGGACATAAGAGGGAGGGGGTAGCGGTTCTTCAATGTGAGCCGGTTGAGGCCGCGATAATCAATGCATGAGTGAAGACCCCCATCCTTTTTAACCGCAAAGAAGAAGCCTGCCCCGGCAGGAGAGGTGGAAGGACAGATAGCACCAGTGGCGGGGGCATCACGGATATACTCCTCCATGGCAGCTGTCTCAGGCGTGGAGAGAGAAAAGAGGCGACCCCGAGGAGAACAAGTGCCGGGTAGCAGGTCGATGGCACAGTCATACGGGCGGTGAGGAGGAAGGGAGACGGCCCGTCTCTTACTGAAGACCTCTATAAGGTCGGTGTAGGCAGCTGGGATGCGAGAAGGATCGGGGGAAACTGAAAGCTCGGGATAATCGATAAGTGGTGTCGAGAACAAGCAGGTGGCATGGCAGGTTGGACCCCATTCCATGAGTGCCCCGGTAAACCAGTTGATATGTGGATTATGGAGAGCCAACCTGGGAAAGCCCAGGACCAGAGGAAACTCGGGAGAATGAATGAAGTGGAACTGAATTGTCTCTTGGTGGTGCTTCTCCACAAATAGCCACAGGGGGTCGGTAATTCGGCGGACGTTACAAGAGCCAAGGGGTCTACCATCAAGGGCAGTAATTGTAAGAGGATAGTCGAGGTCGACCGTCGGGATCTGGAGCTGTCTAGCCAAGTTCATATCCATGAAATTCCCTACTGCTCCGGAATCCACGAAAGCACGGAGGGTGTGTTGCTGATTACCCCAGGAGAGAAAAGAGTAGAGACAGACACCGGAAGAAGCAGATTCGGGAGTGGTGTTTTGACTCATCACAGTTCTCCCACTGCTGGACGAGTCCTGGCTTTTCCCACCAACTCGGGACAGGAATCGCGCAAGTGCCCGAATACCCCGCAGTAAAGGCAGCGACTCTCGCGCATTCGTCGCTCCCATTCAGATTGGGAGAGTCGAGTTCTGCCCAGCTGCATGGGCTCCTCCATGGCGGTAGGTGGCGTTGGGCTCGGGGATGCTGCATTGGGATCTGGGGGTGAGAGAAATGGACGGCGGCGTTCTCTTCGTCGCCCGCGGAGTCAATTGTCAATCCGAATGGCCACATCGATAAGAGCCTTGAAATCATTGATTGATCTGTGAGAGGCCAGTTCATTTTTGACCTCCTCTGAAAGCCCGTGAAAATAGGTGGCGATGAGTGCCTCCGTATTCCAAAGACTTTCAGTGGCGAGAGTACGGAATTCAATGGCGTTGTCCGATACACTATGATTCCCCTGATGGAGATGGAGCAGTCTATTGGTCGCCTCTCGCCCGCTAACTTGATGGTTGAAGACTCATCTCATCTCCTAGGTGAACATCCGACAGTTGGAGCAGGCAGGGGTTTGTCGCTCTCACATAGCTGTGGTCCAAGCGAGGGCACTCCCGGTGAGCAGGGAGATGATGTAGGTGACCCTAGAATGATCGGAGGGGAATCTGGAAGGCTGGAGCTCGAATGGCAGCGAACACTGTATGAGGAAGCCGCGACACTTGCCCGGGTGACTGTCGTATCTTTCGGGAGCTGGAAGGTCTGGATCCTTGTCTTGTCGAGGATTAGATGCTGGAGTTGTGCAGAACCCGACTGCTGGCCGTGCCCGACAGCCTCGGTTAGGGAATGCAGGCTATGACGAATCTCCCGCAGCAGTTGGTCATGCCTCCCGACCGTGGCTCCCTGACTCATCAGGGCAGAGCGCAGTTGATTAATCTCCTCCCTTGGTTGGCTGGTTTCTGCTGGGTCCATGTTGATGACTCAGTCTTGCTGTTACGGGTGCGGTAGTGGACCCAAATGCAGACAGACAGCCAGAGACTTGAAATGGTGTAAAATGCAAAAGATGCTTTACTAGAAGGCTCTTCAAATACAGGACGTACAGAGAATTCTTCAAACAAAAGGTCAAAGTAACAATTCAAAGAAACAAAAGCAAGGAATACCAAACGCAGGTGAGGAGAAGGTGCAGAGACATAGCAGCAGTGTACTGAGGCATCCTAACCCGCCCTCTGGCGGCCAGCAGAGTAAAGTGTAGCTGGGACCCTGACAACTAGATTGAGGGATTTTTTTGAGGAGGTAACAAAGAGGGTTGATGAGGGTAATGCCAGTGATGTTGTGTACATGGACTTCCAAAAGGCATTCGACAGCACGGGCTCTATGGGATGATGGCGTCTTTCTGTGCTGTAACCATTCTATGATTCCATGTTTTATATTTTCCTTTTTCTGTCACTTTCTCGTCTTTTATTCATAGATTTAGATCAATCCTGGAAGAGAAACTCCTTCTCCCTGTTCTGTCATCCGTATTTTTGGACTCTACAGGAATCATGGGATATGGTGATGTGGAGGGGGTGGGGTGACATTTAGATTTCATGTCGAAGATTAGCCATGATCTAATTGATTGGCAGAGAAAGCTCGAAGGGTCGTGTGGCCATCTATGCTCCTAATTCTCATGGTATTTGTTTATGGGCGGGTGAGATATTGCGCATTTGCTCATTATCCAGCTATTATTTCAGTAAAACACTTCATTACTGTTCTTGTCATTTACTCCCAAAACCCCCCGCCCTGGCTACTGTTGGTGTTCCTGGTAAGTCTCTGTATCCAGCTATTAATTCTGTAGATCATGTTTAACTGTATTTCTCTCTTTGTCATTCGCCATCCCATCCCCGCTGCGGTCAGCTATTGATTCTGAAGGTGATATCGTGTTACCAAGATTCTAATCTTTTATATTCAACTCAAGCAAATTTATTGCACGTGACTTTTTATTTAACGATATTCAGTCTAGTATCTACACTGAACATTTGTGACAGATCAGAAGAATGTTGTCTTGGTTTAGGAGACACTTCACCGAATGGCGAATGTTCATCGACCTGTAACGTTAACTCTCTTTCTCTCTCCACAGATGATACCTGACCCGCTGAATATTACCAGCATTCTCTGTTCTCATTTCAGATTTCCAGTATCCACAGTATTTTGCTTTTGTTTTCACCTAATGCTGGTTATGGTGACTTACAGAATCACAGGAACAAATCCTGGCAGATCATGAACACATCTTTAAATGCCTGAAATATCCGCTAATCATTCAGTTCCAGCCAGTTTCCCACCATCTGCAGTTCTGCATTAGTGGCGCTGTGGCTGATGGTTAAAGTAGGAATACAAGGATAATTTACATTCTCACAAAATGCTCATTCAGAAAGATTCATTATATTTATTTCCAATCTTGGTTCTGACTTTACAATTGTATTCCATACCCGCCTGTCACAGTTCAGTGGATCTCTCAGTGAGACACAGAGTGATTCTCTATTGCCTCCTGCTGTACTTCAGGATAAACAATCCCAGCTGATTGTAACTGAAGTACGGAGGATACAAAATCCTTTGATATCTTTTTGTCTAATATTCTCTGCACAAGTTGGAAACCAACAGTTGAAAAAGTACAAGGATAAAGCTCTTCCATTTGTGTTCAGATAATTTACAAAAGCTTTTGGCGGCACTTTGCCTGTGGGATCAGTCATCTAATTCAGATGCTGATAAATGCTTTTAGTGGGACATTACCTGGTGATTGATAGCTATTTACTTTAATTTAGCGTCCATTATTTGCAATGTTACGTGGCCAATATCCATTTCAATGAGATACAATTGATTTATTTCAACAAAAATGCAGAAAACTAAATTTTCAAAACACTTGTGAAAACCCAGTTATCTTTATAAGTTATTATTTTAGCATTGTCCTTTTGCACCCGTGCATTTTACATACAATTGCCTGTAGTTATTGCCAACGTTGCAGTTTCTGTATTTTGCTGTTGCATTCATTTTCAGTTCTAGATATAATGGATATTCTAACTAGGAGCAGGAGTACAAGCAGGATTTCCCCCCTCCCTAACACAGGGGCACAGAAGTTAATATCCCCGGTCCAAATGCTGACTGATCCCGGGCACGAAGGAATCCTGAGAGGTTCTGTTCCGTTGTGTCTCTGACAACTCGGACGGTGCTTTTTTCTGCTTACTAAATATAGATCGATCATTTAATCACTCATTGATCATACATCGTTTACATTAATGATATATTTATTCCCATTTCATTTATTGATTCCACAATGTATACCGATTATTCTTACAATGAACCCTGTACTCAGCTCCACATGTAAAAGAATTAGAATATATCATTGAATTTCGCCAATGAATTGCATATTTGACCCCGAATTCCATCAAATTGCAATTTTTTCCCCAGCCTGATGTGTAATTTCCCTTTTATTTTCCTTCCTCACAGTGAACTTAGTTACAATTGTGATCCTGTCCCGCGGAAAGTGCGGTCTCTCCAAATGTGTCACTCGCTACCTGGTGGCCATGGCAACGTCGGATCTACTGCTCGTTATCCTCGACCTGATATTGAGGCACATTCCGATTATTTATTGGAGACAGTTTGATTTTGTGCGGTTCATCCCCGTGTGTAATATCCATGCCGTCCTGCTTTATGCAGCCAGAGACTGTTCTGTCTGGTTCACCGTCACTTTCACCTTTGATCGATTAGTGGCCATTTGTTGCCAGAAGCTGAAAACTAAATATTGCACCGAGAAAACGGCAGCTGTGGTTCTAGGAACAGTGGCTGTGCTGAGCGGTTTAAAGAACATTTTCTGGTATTTTATGTTCACAGATCAATATTACCTTGCGAATATCCCCTGGTTTTGTATTGCAACATCTGATGTTATGGATTCACGGGTCTGGGGAATAATCGAGTTCCTTCATTATATTCTCACCCCGTGTGTCCCATTTGTTTTGATTCTGCTATTCAATGCTGTCACCGTCAGACACATTGTAGTGTCCAGCAGAGCCCGCAGGAGACTCCGGGGTCCCAGCAGTGGGGACAATCCAAGAGACCCAGAGATGGAGAGCCGCAGGAAATCCGTAATTTTACTATTTGTTATCTCGGGCAATTTCATCGTTTTATGGACAATGTTTATGGTGTATTTTTTATGGTACCGGATGAGGTATTTGGGGTATGGCACTGTATATATACCATATTATGTAAGGGAAGTGGGATTCGGGCTGCAGATGCTGAGTTGCTGTACAAACACTGGCATCTATGCCATGACCCAGACTAAGTTCAGAGAGCAGTTGAAGAATATGGGGAAATATCCCTTCACTCTGATTGTAAAATTCATTAAAATATGAGAAGAAATGGCGACTTTGCAGCCTGAGAGCTCCCTGGGTCAGATATTGTGGTGAGCCACTCGCCCCCGGAACGCCACGGGGCCGGTAATTGGGGATATTCACATGTTCACTCAAAATCTGCCTACACTGTGCTCCCTGGGGTTGATTTTGTGTTGAGCCACAATCACGTAGGCCACCGTCCCATGGGGCCGGTGATCGGAGACATTCACACACTCACTCACACACTGTCTACACGGAGCTCCATGGTCCTGATAGTGTGTTGAGCCGCTCTCCCCTGGGCCACGGGACCAGCGGTCGAGGACATTCACACACTCACTCACATTCTTTCCACATTGGGCTCACTGGGGATGATATTGTAGTGAGCCGCTCTTACCCAGGCTGCCCTCCCTTGGGGCTGGTGATCGGGGACTTTGAAACATAGAAGATAGGAGCAGGAGTAGGCCTGTCGGCCCATCGAGCCTGCTCCACCATTCAATGCGATCAAGGCTGATCATCCAAATTCAGTACCCTGTCCCTGCTTTCTCCCCTTACCCTTTGATCCCTTTAGACTTAAGAAATATATCCAACACCTTCTTGAATATATTTCATGAAATGGCCTCCACCGCCTTCTGTGGTAGAGGTTCACCACTCTCTGGGTGAAGAAATTCCTCCTCATTTCTGTCCTAAATGGCCTACCCTTTATCCTTAGACTGTGTCCCCTGGTTCTGGACTCCCCGACTATCGGGAACATCCTTCCTGCATCTAGTCTGTCCATTCCTGGTAGAATTTTATAAGTTTCAATGAGATCACCTCTCCTTCTTCTAAACTCCAGCGAGTACTAGTCCAATCGACCCAATCTCTCCTCATACGTCATTCCTGCCATCCCAGGTATCAACCTGGTGAATCTTCGCTGAAATACTTCCATGGCAAGAACAACCTTCCTCAGATAAGTCGACCAAGACTGCACACAATACTCAAGATGTGGTCTCATTTCAAGTTGTTGGGCCTGAGACAGTATTGGTCCACCTCCGAGGCTGAAACTTGTAAAGCTGTTACGTCTGAGCTAGCATTGATCCACCTCAGAGGCAGAATCTTGTCAAGGAGTTAGGCCTGAGCCAGCATTGATCCACCTCAGAGGCTGAATCTAGTCAAGGTGTTGGGCCTGAGCCAGCATTGATCCAACTCAGAGGCTGAATCTAGCCAAGGTGTTAGACCTGAGCCAGCATTGATCCACCTCCAAGGCTGAATCTAGGCAAGGTGTTGGGCCTGAGCCAGCATTGTTCCACCTCAGATGCAGAATCTAGACAAGGTGTTAGTCCTGATCCAGCATTGATCCACCTCAGAGGCTGAATAGTATCAATGTGTTCGACCTGAGCCAGCATTGATCCACCTCAGAGGCTGAATCTAGTCAAGGTGTTAGGCCTGAGCCAGCATTGATCCACCTCAGAGGCTAATCTAGTCAAGGTGTTGTGCTTGAGCCAGCATTGATCTAGCTCAGAGGCTGAATCTAGTCAAGGTGTTAGGCCTGAGCCAGCATTGTTCCAACTCAGAGGCTGAATCTAGGCAAGGTGTTGGGCCTGAGCCAGCATTGATCCACCTCAGAGGCTGAATCTAGTCAAGGTGTTCGGCCTGAGTCAGCATTGATCCACCTCAGAGTCTGAATCTAGTCATGGTGTTTGTACTGATCCAACATTGATCCACCTCAGAGGCTGAATCTATTCAAGAAGTTGGGCCTGATACAGCATTCATCCACCTCAGAGGCTGAATCTAGTCAAGGTGTTAGGCCTGATCCAGCATTGATCCAACACAGAGGCTGAATCTAGGCAAGGTGTTAGGCCTCATTCAGCATTGATCCCCCTCAGAGGCTGAATCCAATCAAGGTGTTAGGCCTGAGCCAGCATTGATCCGCTTCAGAGTCTGAATCTAGTCAAGGTGTTAGGCCTGAGCCAGCATTGATCCACCTCAGAGGCTGAATCTAGTCAAGGTGTTAGGCCTGAGCCAGCATTGATCCACCTCAGAGGCTGAATCTAGTCAAGGTGTTGGGCCTGAGCCAGCATTGATCCACCTCAGAGACTGAATCTAGCCAAGGTGTAAGGCCTGAGCCAGCATTGATCCACCTCAGAGGCTGAATCTAGCCAAGGTGTAAGGTCTGAACCAGCATTGATCCACCTCAGAGGATGAATCTAGAAAAGGTGTTAGGCCCGAGCCAGCATTGATCCACCTCAGAGGCTGAATCTAGTCAAGGTGTTGGGCCTGAGCCAGCATTGATCCACCTCAGAGGCTGAATCTAGCCAAGGTGTAAGGCCTGAACCAGCATTGATCCAGATCAGAGGATGAATCTTGTCAAGGTGTTGGGCCTGAGCCAGCATTGATCCAACTCAGAGGCTGAATCTAGTCAAGGTGTTAGGCCTGAGCCGGCATTCAACCACCTCAGAGGCTGAATCTATTCAAGGTGTTGGGCCTGAACCCGCATTGATCCTCGTCAGAGGCTGAATCTAGGCAAGATATTAAGCCTGATCCAGCATTGATCCATCTCAGAGGCTGAATCTTGTCAAGGTGTTGGGCCTGAGTCAGCATTGGTCCACCTCAGAGACTGAATCTAGCCAAGGTGTTGGGCCTGAGCCAGCATTGACCCACCTCAGAGGCTGAATCTAGGCAAGGTGTTGGGCCTGAGCCAGCATTGATCCACCTCATAGGCTGAATAGTGTCAAGGTGTTAGGCCTTAGCCAGCATTTATCCACAGCAGAGGCAGAATCTAGTCACGGTGTTAGGCCTGATCCAGCATTGATCCACCTCAGATGCTGAATAGTGTGAATGTGTTAGACCTGAGCCAGCATTGATCCACCTCCGAGGCTAAATCTTGTCAAGGTGTTGGGCCTGAGCCAGCATTGATCCTCTTCAGAGGCTGAATCTAGTCAAGGTGTTGGGCCTGAGCCAGCATTAATCAATCTCAGAGACTTAACATAGTCAAGGTGTTAGGTCTGAGTCGGCATTGATCCACCTCAGAGGCTGAATCTCGTCAAGGTGTTGGGCCTGAGGCAGCATTGATCCACCTCAGAGGCTGAATCTAGTCAATGTGTTAGGCATGAGCCAGCATTGATCCACCTCAGAGGCTGAATCTAGTCAAGCTGTTGGGCCTGAGCCAGCATTGACACACCTCAGAGGCTTAACATCGTCGAGGTGTTAGGCCTGAGCCAGCATTGATCCACCTCTGAGGTTTAACATAGTCAAGGTGTTAGACGTGAGCCAGCATTGATCCACCTCAGAGGTTGAATCTCGTCAAGGTGTTAGGCCTCAGCCAACATTGATACACCTCAGAGGCTGAATCTAGTCAAGGTGTTAGGCCTGAGCCAGCTTTGATCCATCTCAGAGGCTAAATCTAGGCAAGGTGTTATTCCTGATCCAGCATTGATCCACCTCAGAGGCTGAATCTAGTCAAGAAGTTGGGCCTGAGCCAGCTTTGATCCACCTCAGAGGCTGAATCTAGTCAAGGATTTAGGCCTGAGCCAGCATTGATCCACCTCAGAGGCTGAATCTAGTCAAGGTGTTGGGCCTGAGCCTGCATTGATCCAACACAGAGGCTGAATCTAATCAAGGTGTTAGGCCTGTGCCAGCATTGATCCACCTCAGAGGCAGAATCTAATCAATGTGTTAGACCTGATACAGAATTGATCCACCTCAGAGGCTGAATCTATTCAAGGTGTTGGTCCTGAGCCAGCATAGATCCACCTCAGAGGCTGAATCTAGTCAAGGTGTTGGGCCTGTGCCAGCATTGATCCACCTCAGAGGCTGAATCTTGTCAAGGTGGTGTGGCTCAGCCAGCATTGATCCAACTCAGAGGCTGAATCTATTCAAGGTGTTGGTCCTGAGCCAGCATTGATCCACCTCAGAGGTTGAATCTTGTTAAGGTGTTGTGGCTCAGCCAGCATTGATCCAACTCAGAGGCTTAACATAGTCAAGTTGTTAGGACAGAGCCAGCATTGACCCACCTCAGAGGCTGAATCTAGTCAAGGAGTGATACGCTTATCAATTACTCCATAAAAGGCGACGAATTAGGAAAGTAATGAAAAGGTTTTTATTAACTAAAGAACAGAGGATGCCTCTCGTGGACGACTGGTTCCAAGAAGGAAGTGGGCTGCCGGGCAGCCACCTTTATACCAGGTCATGTAGGCGGAGATAGCTGAGGCATGCATTGGTAAACAGTGAGTAGCAAGAGGTAACAATGTGCAATAACGATAAAAGTAGTGAACAAAAGTGAACAACAATGAAAACAATAACATGGGTTTACCACATTCACCTCTTGTTTAAAATTGAGTCCGGCGGGCTGAAGTGTACTAAAAGTTCGTGTAGGTAAGTCTATCAGGAGGCCTTGTATGCCGTCCTGATCGTCGCAGCAGCGGCGGCGGTGCTGCAGTATCCAACGTCGAATCTGGTGTCTGAGTGGTCGACGAAGGGTCCTGTGGCATACTGGGGTTTGGCATGTAGGAGGTTCACCCTCTCGACCAGGGGGTCCGTTTTATGGGTCCTCACGTGCCTCCGCAGTAGGACGGGCCCAGGAGAAGTCAGCCATGTCGGTAGCGAGGTTCCCGATGTGGACTTCCTGGGGAAAACAAACATTTGCTCATGAGGGGTGGCATTAGTGGCAGTACAAAGCAGTGACCGGATGGAGTGGAGCGCCGCAGGGGGGGCCTCCTGCCAGCGAGAGGTCGGAAGGCCCTTAGATTTTAAGGCTAAGAGGACGGCCTTCCAAACCGTCGCGTTCTCTCTTTCCACCTGGCAGTTCCCCCGGGGGTTATATCTGGTGGTCCTGCTCATAGCAATACCTCTCGCGAGCAGGTACTGACGAAGTTCGTTGCTCATGAAAGACGAGCCCCGGTCGCTATGTGTATAGCTAGAGAACCTGAACAAGGCGAAGAGGTCATTCAGACATTTGATGACCGTGGTACTGGTCATGTCTGGGCAAGGGATGGCAAACGGGAAAGGGGAGTGCTCATCAACAATGTTGAGGAAGTACACGTTGCGGTCAGAGGAAGGGAGGGGCCCCTTAAAGTCGATGCTCAAGCGCTCGAAGGGGCGAGTGGCCTTGATCAGGCGTGCTCTGTCTGGCCTATAAAAATGCGGTTTGCATTCGGCACAGATTTGGCAGTTCCTGGTCATAGTCCTGACCTCTTCGATGGAGTAGGGCAGGTTGCGGGACTTAATGAAGTGGCAGAATCTGGTGACCCTGGGGTGGCAGAGGTCATTGTGGAGGGTCCGCAGTCTATCAACTTGCGCGTTGGCGTATGTACCTCGTGATAGAGCATCTGGGGGCTCATTGAGTTTCCCGGGCCGGTACATGATATCGTAATTGTAGGTGGAGAGTTCAATTCTCCACCTCAGGATCTTGTCGTTCTTGATTTTGCCCCTCTGCTTATTATTGAACATAAAAGCAACTGAACGCTGGTCAGTGAGAAGGGTAAATCGTTTTCCGGCCAGGAAATGCCTCCAGTGTCGCACCGCTTCCACAATAGCCTGGGCCTCCTTTTCGACAGAGGAGTGTCGAATCTCGGGGCCCTGGAGGGTCATTGAGAAAAAGGCCATGGGTCTCCCCGTCTGGTTGAGGGTTGCAGCTAGGGCGAAGTCGGATGCATCGCTCTCCACTTGGAAAGGGATGGACTCATCCACTGCATGCATTGTGGCCTTCGCAATATCACTCTTGATAAGAGTGAAGGCAGCACCCGCCTCCGATGTCAGGGGGAAGGAGGTGGACTTGATGAGGGGTCTGGCTTTGTCCGCATATTTGGGCACCCACTGAGCATAGTAAGAGAAAAACCCCAGGCATCTCTTCAGTGCTTTTAGGCAGTGGGGGAGGGGGAGCTCCATAAGGCAACGCATTCTGTCGGGGTCGGGCCCAAAGACTCCGTTCTCCACTGCGCAGCCGAGGATGGCAAGGCGTGTGGTGCGAAACATACATTTCTCTTTATTGTATGTTAGATTCAGCCGCTGGGCCGTACGGAGGAATTTCGCTAGATTAACGTCATGGTCCTGCTGGTCGTGGCCGCAGATGGTGACATTATCCAGATAGGGAAAGGTAGCCTACAGCGCGTTCTGGTCAACCATCCGGTCCATCTCCCTTTGGAAGACCGAAACCCCATTGATGACGCCGAAGGGGACCCTAAGAAAGTGGTAGAGGCGGCCGTTTGCCTCGAAGGCAGTATACTGGCAGTCCTCATGGCGGATAGGGAGTTGGTGGTATGCTGACTTAAGATCAATGGTGGAGAATACCCTGTATTGCGCGATCTGGTTGACCATATCAGATATGCGGGGAAGGGGGTATGCGTCCAGCTGGGTGTATCAGTTTATGGTTTGGCTGTAGTCGATGACCAGGCGGCGTTTATTGGCGGTCTTAACAACTACAACCTGAGCTCGGCAGGGGCTGGTGCTCCCTTCGATAATCCCCTCCTTCAGGAGTCGCTCCACCTCAGCGCTAATAAAAGCTCTGTCCCCAGCGCTGTACCGCCTGCTCTTGGTAGCGATGGGTTTGCAGTCACGGGTGAGGTTAGCGAACAAGGAAGTGGGGTGTCTTTGAGTGTGGAAAGGCTGCAAGTGGTGCACGGCAGGCGATTTAAAAGCTGTTGGTTGCAGACTGTAAGTGAGGGAAGGGGTCCACCGTATGCCAATGTGACACTATTGAGGTGGCACTGAAAATCCAACCCTAGCAGAACGGCAGCGCAAAGACGGGGCAGGACAAGAAGTTTATAATTTTTATATTCTGTGCCCCTAACCGAAAGGGTCACCACACATTAGCCGCCGACATCCATTGAATGGGACTTGGACACCATAGAAATCTGATGGCGCGTTGGCAGGACCGTGAGGGAGTGGCTACGCACCGTGTCTGGGTGAATAAAATTCTCCGTGCTCCCGCTGTCGAACAGGCAAGTAGTGGCGCGGCCGTTTACCGTAATGTCCATCATGGACCTGGACAGATGATGAGGGAGAGCTTGATCCAGCGTAACGGAGGCCAGTGTATGGCTGAGTGAGCTGATATGGTCGTCCGACGAGACGGTGGTCGAGTCCGGAGACAAATTGGCGGTTGAATGCAGCGGGCAAAATGGCGGCGGCCATGATTCCGATCCCCACGCGGCCGGAGGTGCACAAAATGGTGGATAAGATGGCTGCCCCCACGGTTCACACGCGGTGCTGCTGGCGTTCGCGGGTTTCCCTCTGCAGGCGTTGGCGTAATGGCCTTTCTTCCCACATCCAGAGCAGGTAGCGGTCTTCGCCGGGCAGCGTGCTCTAGGGTGTTTTAACTGGCCAGAGAAATAGCATTTTTGGGCCTGGTTACGGGACATCGTTGCAGTAGTTGGTACCGGGGGCGGCAGTCCAAGTTGATTTTGGGACATCGCTGCAGTAGTTGGTACCGGGGGCGGTGGTCCCATGTCCGAAGGTCGCGATGTCCATGGCGCGGCCCCGTTACGTGAGTATGATTCGAGGTTTCGGTGGGCCACATCTAGTGAGATCGCGAGGGCTACGGCCATCTTCAGGTCGATCTCCTTGCTTTCGAGCAGTCTCTGCCGGGAGTAGTCGGACTGGATGCACTTAACGAAGGCATCACAGGTAAGTCCCTCTGCGTGCACCGCAGCCGTTACCGCCTTACAGTCGCAGTCCCTGCAGAGCGTCTGTAACGCCCGTAAAAATGCCTCTAACGATTCCCCCGGTTGCTGCCTGCGGGATCCCAGGAGGTGTCTGGGTAGTAGTAGCGTCCCAGATGAGTGTATATACTTGAGGGCTCACCTGGGCGGTCAGGACTTTTAATTTGTTCTCCTCCAATGTCACGGCGGAGGCTTCTAGGAAGGATTCAAAGCAGCTCAGCCAGTGTTCGAAATTGGTAGCTGAACCCACGCTTGAGGGTCGAGGTCCAGGCATGCTGGTCTGATGGCTCACAGCAACGCCTGCTGTTGTTGCTGTTGTTGCTGCTCAGTTCCGGACATTTTAATTTTAGTTAATAAAATTGATACGCTTCTCAATTACTCCATAAAAGGCGATGAATTAGGAAAGTAATGAAAAGGTTTTTATTAACTAAAGAACAGAGCATGCCTATCGTGGACGACTGTTTCAAAAAGGAAGTGGGTTGCCGGGCAGCCACCTTTATACCAGGTCATGTAGGCGGAGCCAGCTGAGGCATGCATTGGTAAACAGTGAGTAGCAAGAGGTAACAATGTGCAATAACGATAAAAGTAGTGAACAAAAGTGAACAACAATGAAAACAATAACAGTGGTTTACCACAAGGTGTTGGGCCTGAGCCAGCATGGATCCACCTCAGAGACTGAATCTAGTCAATGTGTTGGGCCTGAGCCAGCATTGATCCACCTCAGAGGTTGAATCTAGCCAAGGTGTTGGGCCTGAGCCAGCATTGCTCCACCTCAGAGGCTGAATCTTGTAAAGGTGTTGCGCCTGAGCCAGCATTGATCCACCTCAGAGGCTGAATCTTGTAATGGTGTTGGGCCTGAGCCAGCATTGATCCACCTCAGAGGCTGAATCTAGTCAAGGTGTTAGGCCTGAGCCAGCATTGATCCACCTCAGAGGCTGAATCTAGTCAAGTTGTTCGGACTGAGCCAGCATTGATCCACCTCAGAGGCTGAATCTAGTCAAGGTGTTGGGCCTGAGCCGACATTCATCCACCTCAGAGGCTGAATCTGGTCAAGGTGTTAGGCCTGAGCAAGCATTGATCCTCCTCAGAGGCTGAATCTAGTCAAGGTGTTGGGCCTGAGAAAGCATTGATACTCCTCAGAGGCTGAATCTAGTCAAGGTGTTGGGCCTGAGCCAGCATTGAACCACCTCAGAGGCTGAATCTGGTCAAGGTGTTAGGCCTGAGCAAGCATTGATCCACCTCAGAGGCTGAATCTGGTCTAGGTGTTCGGCCTGAGCCAGCATTGATCCACCTCAGAGGCTGAATCTAGTCAAGGTGTTGGGCCTGAGAAAGCATTGATACACTTCAGAGGCTGAATCTAGACAAGGTTTTGGGCCTGAGTCAGCATTGATCCACCTCAGAGGCTTAACATAGTTGATGGGCCTTAAATAACCACAAAACTAGAAGTTATAGACTTAAACAAGTTGGCTTTTAATCACTAAGATCAGAGCTAACATCTCAACATGCCGACTGGTTCACAGGAATGAGTCATACAGATCCTGGGATCTTTATGTAAGAGAAGTCAGGTGCGGAGACAAGAGCCAAGACCTGGAAACTGCCAGGTTGGAAAGAGGAAGTGAAACTATACACAGTGGGGGAGGGTAAAATACATGAGTGCAAAACGAATACAGGATCAAGACAAACAGATTTCATTACATTTACCCCTTCTATAGATTTAGTCCATCGGGGTGATGTTTCTTAAAAGTTGGTATAAGTGAGTCTGTCAGGAGGTTTTGCAGTTCTCAGTGATTGGCGCAAAGCCGGTTGGGGTGCATCTAGGGGAGTGGATTCTGGTTCCTCCGCTGTCCGGGCCTCCGCAGTGTCTTCCAGGTTATCTTCAGTGTCCCCCAGGTTAAAGTTGGGTATTGATGCCTCTGGGCGTCCTGTCTCTTTGTAGTGTAGATCTTCATCGGGTAGTCTCCCATCATTCTCTCCGCTCCCCAAGGGAGAGAGGTCTTTTATGGAAACAGTGTCCTCTCGCCCGTCAGAGTATTCGATATAGGCGTACTGAGGGTTTGCATGGAGGAGCTGTACCTTTTCCAAAAGGGGGTCCATTTTATGGCCTCTCACGTGCTTCCACAATAGTACTGTCCCCAGAGACGTCAGCCACGCCGGTACAGATATGCCCGAGGTGGATTTCCGGGGGAAAACGAACATCTTTTCGTGAGGGGTAGAGTTAGTGGCAGTACATAACAGAGACCTTATGGAGTGGAGCACGTCTGGGAGGACTTCCTGCCAGCGGGAGGTCGGAAGGCCTTTTGACTTTAAGGCTAATGTGACACCCTTCCAAACAGTAGCATTCTCCCTTTCCACTTGCCCCTTACCCCGGGGTTGTAGCTAATGGTTCTGCTAGTGGCTATCCTCTTCGAGAGCAAGAACTGGCGCAGCTCGTCACTCATGAATGACGTCCCCCTATCGCTGTATATGTAGTTTGGCATGCCAAACATGCAGAATAGATTACAGAGACAGTTGATGACCGTGGCACTGGTCATGTCTGGGCAGGGAATGGTGAAGGGGAAGCGGGAATATTCATCAATGATATTGAGGAAGTATACGTTACGGTCGGCAGAGGGAAGGGGTCCCTTGAAGTCCAGAGTTAGGAGCTCGAATGGCCGTGTGGCTTTGATAAGGTGAGCACGGTCAGGCCTGTAGGAATGAGGCTTGCATTCCACACAGATGAGGCAGGCTCTGGTCATTGACCTGACCTCCTCGATGGAGTGGGGCAGATTGCGGGACTTTATAAAATGGTATAGTTGGGTGACCCCTGGGTGACAGAGGTCATTGTGGAGACCCTGTAATTTGTCCGTATGAATGCTGGCACACATTCCCCGCGATAGGGCGTCTGGGGGTTCATTAAGGGCTCCCGGACTGTACATAATATCATAGTCGAACGTGGATAGTTCGATCCTCCACCTGAGTATTTTGTCATTCTTGATTTTCCCCCTTTGTTTGTTATTAAACATGAAAGCCACCGACCGCTGGTCGATGTGCAGCGTGAAATGTATGCCGGCTAGGTCGTGTCTCCAGTGCTGCACTGCCTCCACTATAGCCTGTGCCTCCTTCTCGACAGAAGAGTGCCTGATTTCAGGTCCCTGAAGGTTTTGGGAGAAGAAGGCCACAGGTCTCTCAGCCGGATTGAGGGTCGCAGCTAAGGCAAAGTCTGACGCATCACTTCCGACTTGAAAGGGAATGCATTCGTGCACTGCACACACTGCAGCCCTTTCAACGTCCTGTTTAATACTGGTGAAAGCCTCCCGAGCTTCAGCTGATAGTGGGAAGGACGTCGATTTAATGAGGGGTCGGGCCTTATTAGAGTAATTGGGCACCCATTGGGCATAATACGAAAAAAGTCCCAGGCACCTTTTTAAAGCTTTGGGATTGTGTGGCAGGGGCAGTTCCTTTAGGGGGCGTAATCGGTCAGGGTCCGGTCCAATTGCCCCATCTTCCACTGCACAGCCGAGGATACAGAGACGGGTTGTGTTGAAGAAACATTTGTCTTCGTTGTTGGTTAGATTCAGCTTTAGGGCAGTTTGTAAAAATCTCGCAAGATTTAGATCGTGGTCTTGCTGGTTGTGCCCGCAGATAGTGACATTGTCCAGATAGGGGTAGTTTATTCTCGTCAACCATGCGGTCCATCTCACATTGGAAGACCGAGACCCCATTTGTTACCCCGAAGGGCACTAAGAGAAAATGGTAGAGGCGCCCGTTCACCTCGAAGGCGGTGTATGGGCGGTCCTCCACTCTAATGGGGAGCTGGTGATACGCGGATTTGAGGTCGATAGTCGAGAAGACTCGGTATTGCGCAATCTGGTTGACCATTTCTGATATGCGGTGTAAAGGGTAGGCATCTAGCTGGGTATAAATATTAACAGCCTGGCTGTAGTCAATTACCAACCGTTTCTTTTCGCTATTTTTAACTATGACTACTTGGGCACGCCACGGGCTGGTACTGCATTCAATAATGCCTTCCCGCAGGAGTCTGTCCACTTCCGCCTTGATAAAGTGTCTGTCTTCCAGACTGTACCATCTACTTTTGGTCGCTATGGGCCTACAGTTCAGAGCAAGATTAGCAAATAAATAGGGCAGGCTGATTTTAAGGTTGATATGCCACAGACTGTGAGTGGCGGCTGGGACCCGCCATATGCTAGCGTGACACTTTCGTGGTGGCACTGGAAGCCCAGCACCAAGATTACATTAACACAGAGTTTTGGTATCACGAGGAGTTTAAAATTCTTGTAGTCCGTGCCTTTTACAGTCAGTGTTACCACACGGTAGCCCAAAATGCCCGAAGTGTGGGGATTAGCAGCCATAGCAATTCTGCTCTGTGTAGGGGTTACCGTTAATTAGTGCTGCCGTACCAGGCTAGGGTGGATAAAACTCTCGGTACTCCCACAGTCAATTAAAAATTTCGTTAAATTCCCGTTTACCTGTATGTCCATCATGGATTTTGTCAACGGGTGTGGCCTGGATTGATCCACTGTGATCGAAGCCACTGTTGAGCCCTGGGCGGCCGTTGAGTCAGGAAAAGATGGCGGATCCCAAAATGGCGGCCCGCACGGCACGTACGAGGCGGTGACGGAGTTGGAAATCGGATTCCCCCTGCAGACTTTGCTAAAATGCCACTTTTTCTAACATTTGAAGCATGTAGCGTACTTCGCTGGGCATCATTGTCTGGAGTGCTTGGCCTGGCCGCAGAAGTAGCATTTCGGGCCTCGAGACATTGCCGCTGTAGTAGGACTCCTGGGTGAACCTCTGTGTGGGGACTCCAGCGGCGTAGAGCTGGTCTGAGACCTGGATGGGGAAGGTGGCTGATTCCAAGATGGCGGCCCCCTCGGCGCGCACGAGGTGGTGAGGGCCGCATGGCCAGAAGAATAAAAGTCAGAGTTTTTTTGGGCCACGTCCAGCGATCGCGCAGTGGCCACTGCCTTCTTTAAGTCCAGGACCTCCTTCTCCAGCAGTCTCTGCCGGACATAATTCGATTTGAGACCCGTGATGAAGGAATCATGGAACAATTCATCAGAGTACGCGTTGGCCATCACGGCCTTGCAGTTACAGTCCCGGACCAGGTCCTTTAGACCCTGTAAGAAATCGTCCATTGATTCCTCAGGTCGCTGCTTGCGTGTAGCCAGCAGATGCCTGGCGTACACTTCGTTTACCGGCCTCTGGTTTTGGGCCTTCAGGATAGTGATGGCCTCCGTGTAAGAGGTGGCGTCCCGGATGAATGAATATATTCGATGACTTACGCGAGTAATCAGTAGACTCAATTTATCTACCTCGCTAGTGGATGAGGCCCCCGCGAAGAGTTCGAAGCATTTGAGCCAGTGTCCAAATTGATTTGATGCTTCAGCAGAATGTTGATCCAAGTCCAGATGCTCTGGTTTTAGGAGTCGATCCATCCTAATATTCGTTAGTGATTAAAATTGATGGGCCTTCAATAACCAGAAAACTAGAAGTTATAGACTTAAACAAGTTGGCTTTTAATCACTAAGATCAGAGCTAACATCTCAACACGCCGACTGGTTCACGGGAATGAGTCATACAGATCCTGGGATCTTTATGTAAGAGAAGTCAGGGGCGGAGCCAAGAGCCAAGACCTGGAAATTCCCAGGTTAGTCGGGAAAGATGAAGATAAACTATACACTGTGGGGGAGAGTAATATACATCAGTGCAAAATGAATACAGGATCAAGACGAACAGATTTCATTACAATAGTCAAGGTGTTAGGCCTGAGTCGGCATTGAAGCACCTCAGAGGCTGAATCTCGTCAAGGTGTTGGGCCTGAGCCGGCATTCATCCACGTCAGGGGCTGAATCTGGTCAAGGTGTTAGGCCTGAGCCAGCAATGATCCACCTCAGAGGCTGAATCTAGTCTAGGTGTTAGATCAGAGCCAGCATTGGTCCACGTCAGAGGCTGAATCTCATCAAGGTGTGCGACCTGAGCCAGCATTGATCCACCTCAGAGGCTGAATCTAGTCAAGGTGTTAGGACTGAGCCAGCATTGATCCACCTCAGTGGATGAAACTAGTCAAGGTGTTGGGCCTGAGCCAGCATTGATCCACCTCAGAGGCTGAATCTCGTCAAGGTGTTGGGCCTGAGCCAGCATTGATCCCCCTCAGAGGCTGAATCTAGTCAAGGTTTTAGGCCTCAGCAGGCATTGATCCACCTCAGAGGCTGAATCTCGTCAAGGTGTAAGGCCTGAGCCAGCATTGATCCACCTCAGAGGCTGAATCTAGTCAAGGTGTTAGGCCTGGGCCAGCATTGATCCACCTCAGAGGCTGAATCTAGTCAAGGTTTTACGCCTCAGCAGGCATTGATCCACCTCAGAGGCTGAATCTATTCAAGGTGTTAGAACTGAGCCAGCATTGCTCCACCTCAGAGGCTCAATCTAGTCAAGGAGTTGGGCCTGAGCCAGCATTGATCCACCTCAGAGGCTGAATCAAGTCAAGGTGTTACGCCTGAGACAGCATTGATCCACCTCAGAGGCTGAATGTAGTCAAAGTGTTCGGCCTGAGCCAGCAGTGATCCACCTCAGAGGCTGAATCTAGTCAAGGTGGTAGACCTGAGCCAGCATTGATCCACCTCAGAGGCTGAATCTAGTCAAGGTGTTGGGCCTGAGCCAGCATTGATCCACCTCAGATGCTGAACCTAGTCATGGTGTTAGGCCTGAGCCAGCAATGATCCACCTCAGAGGCTGAATCTAGTCAAGGTGTTGGGCCTGTGCTAGCAATGAATCACGTCAGAGGCTGAATCTAGTCCAGGTGTTAGGTCTGAGCCAGCATTGATCCTCCTCAGTGGCTGAATCTAGTCAAGTTGTTGGGCCTGTGCTAGCATTGATTCACGTCAGAGGCTGAACATATTCAAGGTGTTAGGCCTGAGCCATCATTGATCCATCTCAGAGGCTGAATCTAGTCAAGTTGTTGGGCCTGTGCTCGCATTGATTCACGTCAGAGGCTGAACATATTCAAGGTGTTTGGCCCGAGCCAGCATTGATCCACCTCAGAGGCTGTATCTAGTCAAGGAGTTAGGCCTGAGCCAGCATTGATCCACCTCAGAGGCTGAATCTAGTCAAGGTGTTAGGCCTGAGCCAACATTGATTCACCTCAGAGGTTGAATCTAGTCAATTTGTTAGGCCTGAGCCTGCATTGATCATCCTCAGAGGCTGAATCTAATCAAGGAGTTAGGCCTGAGCCAGCATTGATCCACCTCAGAGGCTGAATCTGGTCAAGGTGTTGGGCCTGAGCCGGCATTGATCCACCTCAGAGGCTGAATCTAATCAAGATGTTGGGCCTGAGCCAGCATTAATCCACCTCAGAGGCTGAATCTAGACAAGGTGTTGGGCCTGAGCCAGCATTGATCCACCTCAGAGGCTGTATCTAGTCAAGATGTTAGTTCTGAGCCAGCATTGATCCACCTCAGAGGCTGAATCTAGTCAAGGTGTTGGGTCTGAGCCAGCATTGATCCACATCAGAGGCTGAATCCAGACAAGGTGTTAGACCTGAGCAAGCATTGATCCACCTCAGAGTCTGAATCTAGTCAAGGTGTTGGGCCTGAGCCAGCATTGATTCACCTCAGAGGCTGAGTCTAGTCAAGGTGTTAGAACTGAGCCGGCATTGATCCTCCTCAGAGGCTGAATCGAGTCAAAGTGTTGGGCCTGAGCGAGCATTGATCCATCACAGAGGCTGAATCTTATCAAGGTGTTAGGCCTGAGCCAGCATTGACCCACCTCAGAGGCTGAATCTAGTCAAGGTGTTAGGCCTGAGCCAGCATTGATCCACTTCAGAGGCTGTATCTCGTCAAGGTGTTGGGCCTGATCCAGCATTGATCCACCTTAGAGGCGGAATCTAGTCAAGGTGCTGGGCCTGAGACAGCATTGATCCACCTCAGAGGCTGAATCTAGTCAAGGTGTTAGGCCTGAGCCAGCATTGATCCCCCTCAGAGGCTGAACCTGGTCAATGTTTTGTGCCTGATCCAGCATTGATTCCCTCTGAGGCTGAATCTAGTCAAGGAGTTAGGCCTGAGCCAGCATTGATTCACCTCTGAGGCTGAATCTAGTCAAGGTGTTGTGCCTGAGCCAGCATTGATCCACCTCAGAGGCTGAATCTAGTCTAGGTGATGGGCCTGAGCCAGCATTGATCCACCTTAGAGGCTGAATCGAGTCAAAGTGTTGGGCCTGAGCCAGCATTGATCCATCACAGAGGCTGAACTCGGTCAAGCTGTTAGGCCTGAGCCAGCATTGATCCACCTCTGAGGCTGAATCTAGTCAAGGTGTTGTGCCTGAGCCAGCATTGATCCACCTTAGAGGCTGAATCTAGTCAAGGTGTTGTGCCTGAGCCAGCATTGATCCATCTCAGAGGCTGAATCAAATCAAGGTGTTAGGCCTGAGCCAGCATTGATCCACCTCAGAGGCTGAATCTATTCAAGATGTTGGGCCTGAGCCAGCATTGATCCACTTCAGAGGCTGAATCCAGTCAAGGTGTTAGGCCTGAGCCAGAATTGATCCACCTCAGAGGCTGAATCTATTAAAGGTGTTAGGCCTGAGCCTGCATTGATCCACCTCAGAGGCTGAATCTAGTCAAGGAGTTAGGTCTGAGCCTGCATTGATCCACCTCAGAGGCTGAATCTAATCAAGGTGTTAGGCCTGAGCCAGCATTGATCCACCTCAGAGGCCTAATCTAGTCAAGGAGTTAGGTCTGAGCCTGCATTGATCCACCTCAGAGGCTGAATCTAATCAAGATGTTGGGCCTGAGCCAGCATTGATCCACCTCAGAGGCTGAATCTAATCAAGATGTTGGGCCTGAGCCAGCATTGATCCACCTCAGAGGCTGAATCTAGTCAAGGTGTTAGGCCTGAGCCAGCATTGATCCACCTCAGAGGCTGAATCTAGACAAGGTGTTAGACCTGAGGCAGCATTGATCCACCTCAAAGGCTGAATATAGTCAAGGTGTTAGACCTGAGCCAGCATTGATCAACATCAGAGATGAATCTAGTCAAAGTGTTGGGCCTGAGCCAGCATTGATCCACCTCAGAGGCTGAATCTAGTCTAGGTGCTGGGCCTGAGCCAGCATTGATCCACATGAGCCTGAATCTAGTCAAGGCGCTATCCTCCCTGTTTCCTTGCATTTTACGACCCTCTTATCATTTTGGTGTGTGTTAATTTGCCTTGCTGACTCTTCCCCCATCTGTTCCTGACTGTAGTTTTAATTTCTGTTCTAAGAGTCAACCTTCATCCATGAATCTAATAGCTGTTTATTACAATTCCCTTCTTTGAGAAGGAAATATCCTTATTGACTTCTCACAACTTGCTCTTAACTATTCTAGCTTATTCTAATTTATTGGCCCGTCTCCCCATCCATTTGATTAGGTGCCGTAGTTAGCCTACCAGGAATGTCATTGTGGATCCTTTCGCTACTACTGAGAGCAAGGGTTAGCAGCCTTAACCAAGGAGTTTGGCTAACATTGTAGACTGATTCATACCACTTCCGTTCCCCCATCTTTTGGATTTCTGATTCCATCTCCTTATTCCACTGTGTCCTTTGAACTAAGTGAGCTTCCGAGGTGATAGTTCTTTCTAAGATTGATTTGAGGTATAGAGACACTGGGGGAAGCAGGTGGCCGAACTGGGTTACAGCATCGAGCGCTTCGTTCTGTATGGAGACGTTAACTCTCAGTTCTGTGATGTTATGAGCTGAGATGTGGAGTAGCAAATACTATCAAGAATAGATAATAATAATAACATATGGACTTTACTTCTGTAAATGAAATGTATTCTGTGATTTGAGTGGAGTGGAATATAATGAATGGAAAGATCCCACAGTAGCATTTGCTCTGAAAACACTCCAGAAACATTCCCCAATAGAGCCCAGTCCAGAAAAACATCAAATGGATTATTCTGAAAAAGCAATAAAATAAATATAATATATATATACTTTGTTTTTACAAAAGTCTTGTGTTGTCTGGGTTGGGAATTAAAGGGAGAGCAACGTCCCAAAGCAGGATATGCTGTGACACTTCCCACAAACATTCCCCGATAAAGTCCAGTCCAGCAAAACATCATTTGGCCTGTTGTATATATGTTGCTTTGATTTTTACAAGTCTTGAAAGAAAGGCAGAGTAAGATCCCACAGCAGTGCGGTCTGGAATTAAATCAGTGTGATCTAATGGCGTACACTTTCTGCTTTTACAGACATGAGATGCAGTACCAATGCACACGGCAGGTAACTTGACCACAGACAATCCCTGCATACTCACCAGCTCTTGCTCTCCGTCTCTCTCTCTCTCTCACACACACACACAGGCCAGTCTTAAAATTTCCACACAACACTGTCAGCAATGAAATAAAGTTGATTTCCCTCATTGCTCTGCTTTGTTTGGCAGTTTAAAAGTAAAAAAACACTTTTCAGTTTCTTATCTTTCATGGTGCGGCCTACAGAATTAGGCTTTCTATTCTGCATCAAAAGCCAAATACTGTGGATGTTGGAAATCTGAAATTAAAACAGGAAATGCTGCAAACACTCAACAGGTCAGGCAGCTTCTGTGGAGAGAGAGAGCGAAACAGAGTTAATTCAGCTCGATGACCTTTTGTCAGATTCAAAAGGTTGTGACGACAGGTCATCGAACTGAAACGTTAACCATGTTTCTCCCTCTCCCCACAGACGCTGCCTGACCTGCTGAGTGTTTCCAGCATTTTCTGTTTGATTTGTATTCTGCTTGTTTGGCCTAGAAATTCAGTCTAGCCACTTTTGGGGCGGTAAAGTCGGGTGGGCGGTAAAGTTAGCGCCCGCTGGAAAGTGTAGGCCACTTCGCCGAAATTCAGTAGCTTTGGCCAAGGAGTTTGGGCGAGCGCTGAAACTGGCGTTGCACCCCTATCTTTAGGCGCTAAGCCGGCGGTGCAGACTGATAACGCCGAGGCCGGGCGCAGCGCAGGTGCGGTCATGTTTTGATTGACAGCAGACACCCTGACGCCGGCCAGCTCTTAAAGGGGGAAGGGTCGACTTTGTCTGCTGCCACGCCCTGGATAGTGGAGCCCTGCAGCTAGGCCTGAACACTGCTGGTGGACCCAAAAAGCGCCTGAAGCCATGCAGAAGGCCCGTGAACGAGCGCATGCGTTTCGCAGAGCCTGCTTTGAGGGTGCTGCTTAGGGGGTTGGAAAAGAAAAGAGAGATCTTGTGCCCGGACAGTGGCAGTACAGGAGAGCCTGGAGGGAAATCACCCTGAGGGTGTCAGCCAACAGCGATGTCCCCAGGACTGGTGACCAATGCCGCAAGAAGTACAACGACCTCACACGGTTGGTCAGGGTGAGCACCCTTTCCAGTGTCCTCCTCATCCTTGCATGTGCACCTCACATTATGGGCAAAGGGACCTCAAAGGCCTAATGGCCAGCCCTCCTCCAGCAGCTATGGCACTGGCATGATCATCAATAGCACTTTCAGCACTTCACATACTGGCCAAGCTATTCGACCATGGTAGGCAGTGCACACAACAACAGGGCACCACACTGGCCAAGCTATTCGACCATGGGAGGCAGTGCACACAACAACAGGGCACCATACTGTACTTAGAGGCCATCCTTTCTCTTGCAGGCCAAGCTGGCACAGAATCTGAGGAGCCGGACTGTCACCGGGGGAGGCCGTGCCCAGTTGCAGGAGCTCAGTGACCTGGAGGAGCGTGTGGCTCGACTCATGCCTGCCCGGGTGGTTGGCCCCGTTGCTATTGGAGATGCCGATCCTGTGCTGGGCCCCAATGGTAAGGACATGAACGTTTGCACCTCTCTCGTTCCCCTTGCGCTTTAGATCTACATCCTTTGCCACTGTCCGACCAATGCGCATAATGCCACCAATCATGCCTCCCTCGCTGATGCCCTGTCCTCACTCTAAAGCTAGTCTTGTGCCTTCCTGCTTTCAGCTAGTGAGGAGGAGGTCCCTGAAGCTGAGAGTGCCAGTCCCTCGGAAGAGGAGGACGACGAGGACCAAGAGGAAGGCGGCACATCGGGGGAACCCTCATCCGCGCCAGGGGATGGCAATGGAGGGGACACGTCTTGCCTGGAGGAGAGCCAGGGGGAAGTGTTGCAGGGGGTTGTAGCTCCTGGGCCCAGTGGCGTCCAGGCACGCGAGAAGGGTCGGGCAGCATGGCTGCCTTCTCCCCAGAGGGGGGAAGTGTTGCAGGGGGGTGTAGTTGCTGGGCGCAGTGGCGTCCAGGCACGCGGGAAGGGTCGGGCAGCACGGCGGCCTTCTCCCCAGAGGGGGGAAGTGTTGCAGGGGAGGGCAGTTGCTGGGCCCAGTGGCGTCCAGACACGCGGGAAGGGTCGGGCAGCTCGGCGGCCTTCTCCCCAGAGGGAGAGTCCGGCCTCCAGTCCGGAGACGGTCCTCGCCCAGGAGTTGCGCCTCCTTGATGAAATGTCCGTGGCCTCGGAGCGGCGCCACAACGAATTCATGGGGGTTGTGGGACAGTTGCCTCAGGCCATTGAGTCCCTGGCTCATAGTGTGTCCGATTTCGGGGACTCACAGGCCAGGGGTGTTGACCAACTCGCGGCAGCACAGGACGCGAGTCGTGAGTTCATGAGTGGTGCCGTGCAGACACTTGCTGATCTGATGCGGGCACAGACCAGGGCAGCTCGGGCACTCACTTCTGCCACACTCGCTGTGTCACGGAAGCATCACCAGGGCACCCGCCGCCCTGCTGCAGCACAGCAGTCTGGCCTTCACCAGATTGCTGCGCTTGCTGCAGTGCCAGCCCAGCAGAGTGCCAGTGTCTCTAGCGACCAGCGAGCGCCTGGCATCAGCCAGCTTGCTCCCATTGATGCAGCCGCCACTGCCACTCCCCCAGCCAAGCTGCGACGAGCTGCTGGAGAGACTGATGCTGCCCAGCCACAGCTGCAGCAGTCAGCAGCCGGCCCCTCCAGGGCCGGACCTCGTCTAGGCCGACCCCCAAAGGCATCTGCCGTCACGCATTGTGCCCCTCAGGAGACTTCCCCCAGCCTTGCAACACCCACAGGGCCCAGGTTGAGGTGGAGCAACAGGTCGGGCAGGGGCCGAAGAAGCCTGCACAAGGACTCCCCCTGTCGGCACACCAAGTAGAGTGTGTTGCCAACTGTTTATTTATATGGGGGTGTTTGTGTTCTGTATGGGGGGGGCTTATTTTGCTAACGCCGAAGATGAAGGCCACTGTTTTTTTATATGGGGGTGTTTGTGTTCTGTATGGGGGGGTTTGTCTTGGTTAGGCCGAGGATGAAGGCCAATTGGATGGACAAGTTTTGTTATTCCTCCCCAGGTTGTGGGAGTGAGATATGTTTTTGACTGTTTTTTGGGGGTGTTGTCTGTTTTTCTATTTCATGTGGGAAGGGCCCTGAGTTTGTTAAATAAAGCTTTTTATTTATTCAGCTTGTCCAGGTGTCATGTTTCAAGTGGTTGTTGCGTTAACCGGCTGAGGGCTTGCGGAGCGGCTGCATTCAGGTGCGTTCATTGCCACAAGCCATTCCCTGACAGGGGGCCTATAAGTGTCGTTCAATAAGCCGCCGGCGGACGATCCTTGGACCTTGTGGCTCCCTCCTGGGCTGGTACTCCTCCTCCTCCTCATGGTCCTCCTGCTCGTCCTCCTGAGGTGGTGGTCCAACGTGAGGTGACAGTGCCTGAGTCCTGCGGATAGCCAGATTGTGCAGCATGCAGCAAACGATGACGAACTGGGAGACTCTATCCGGCGAATACTGTAGAGATCCGCCGGATCGATCCAGGCAGCGGAACCATTGCTTGAGGATGCCAATCGCTTGCTCTATGATGTTCCTTGTGGCTTGATGGCTTTCGTTGTATGCCTCCTCCGCAGGGGTCCTGGGTGCGAGGAGCGGGGACATGAGCCGTGTACGCAAAGGGTAGCCCTTGTCCCCAATAAGCAATCCCCTTGGTGGAGGCTGTGCCTCGAACATGTCAGCCACAGTAGTCTGGCGCAGGATAAATGCATCGTGGAAGCTTCCTGGAAAGCGGGCATTCACAGCTAGGATGCACTGCCTGTGGTCACACACCAGCTGTACATTGAGGGAATGGTAGCACTTCCGGTTGCGGTAATCCTCGGCATTGTCGATAGGTGCCCGCATAGCCACATGCGTGCAGTCAATGGCGCCCTGCACCATGGGGAAGTCGGCGATCCTGGCAAATCCGACTGCACGCTGCTCCTGCCTCTCTAGTGTCATGGGGAAGGAGATGAATTGGTGTCTCCTTGCGAAAAGGGCATCGGTGACCTGCCGGATGCAGCGATGCACGGCAAACTGGGAAATGTTCGCTATGTCCCCAGCAGCAGCTTGGAATGAGCCACTTGCATAAAAGTTCAGAGCCACCATGACCTTCACTTCCACCGACAGAGACGTCCTGCACATCAGCTGTGGACGCAGATCTCTGTGAAGCAGCTGGCAGATCTCTGCAACCACCTCCCTTCTGAAGCGCAGCCTCTTAACACAATGCGCGGAAGTCATGGTGAGATAGGACACCTGCTGCCGGTATTCCCTGAGTGGGTAAGGCCTACGTTGCCGACGCCTGATGGCCGCTCTGTGTCTAGGCATGGCTGGCCCTCTCACACAGCGTCTGCGAGCCCTTCGCACATAATGCTGGAACTGAGGGTTGGAACCCCATGCAGCCCCCATAATAAACTTGCAAACAGTGAAATCAAAATGAGTGAAATTTCCAAGCTCTGGCCAGAAGCCAAAAATACCTCTCCTATGTTGTCCCAAATCAGGAAGGTCTGTTCCTTGGTCTCTGTCCAGAAATCCAAAGCACTAAAGTCATTGCAGCAAAATGGCTGGCCTTTATACTTCAGTCTAAGGGCCCTTTAATTAGCGCTCCCCGAGGCCCGCAGGGCCTCTGCTGCGTTCCACTTCACAGTTCTTAACAGCACCACGCCCACATTGGGCGGGCGCCACTGAATTTCCGGTTTGGGGCGCACAAACAGCGTTGCACGACGAAATGACGTCATAAGCTGCGTGCGCAGCTGAGCGGGCGCAAACACTTTGCGCCGGCGCTAAATGTCAACTGAAGTTGGGCGTAGGCGCAGATCGGCCTGCGCCCGGGCGCTATGTGCCTAGCGCTGGAAACCTACCCCTCTTATGGCGCTAACGGCTGGCGGACGCAACTGAATTTCTAGGCCCATGTGTCTCTTGTAATGATCAATGAAATGTCATTCTATATTGGACACTAGGTGGAGCAGTAGAGCTGTGTATAGCTGTATGTATAAGACTACACTACCCAGCTGTATGTATATTAAGACTACATTACCCATGAGGCACTAGGCTACCCACAAGGCAACAGTCAAGATGGAAGCCTCTATAGATACTGTACCTAGTCCACATGTGCTCAATAAAGTAACTAGCAAAAGCTAGCTGTGTTCAGAATAAGAATGTCTATTTATTAATGAACATAAGATCTCTCACTGCCTCCCTGCCTTGTCTTGATTTGAGTGGAGCGGAATAAATAGAATGAAAAGATCGCAGAGCAGCTTTTACTGACAGAGAGTCCACAAAGACATTTTTCAGTATCTCACTAACTGACTACCTGTCTTGAAGTGAAGTGAAATGAAATAAAATGCAATAAAGTGATACACAGCAGCATTACATGTGGACCAGGCCATAATGAAATCAATAAGGTTTAATACAACAACAGCAGGTAATAAGACAGCAGACCACATCTCACACAAACACCAGCTTCAGCCCTCTCTCTCTCACACACACACACACACACACACTCACAGCCTGGCCAGCCTCCAGAGAGATGACTGCTGTGTTGGAAGATTAAAACGAAAAAGACACTTTTCAGTATCTTATCATTTCACTTTGTGGCCTACAGAAACAGGCTTTCTATTCAGCAATTTGCCTGTTGATTGCATGTCTCACTCACTCTCACTGACTTTCTGTCTGTCTCTCTCTCACTCACAGTCTCCCTCCCACCCACATTGAACTAAAATTTACAGTAACATGACAACACACACTCACACAGACTCTGCAATTTGAAGACTTCATCTTCATAGGCAGTCCCTCAGAACCGAGGATGGCTTGCTTCCACATTAAAAATGAGTTCTCAGGTGACTGATTAGTCCAATGTGGAGCCTACAGTCTCTGTCGCAGGTGGGGCAGGCGGTGTTTGAAGGGGCGTGTGGGTGGGGTGCTTGTGTTGAAGGGGCGGGTGGGTGAGGACTACTTGGATTGAAGGTGTTAAATCTGTGAATCTTGAGGTATGGTGTCCGTTAGTAAATAGACAGAGACTGCAGAGGAACAATCAACAGGTGTTTACTGGATGAGGGTTGCTCGAAAAGTACAGTACAGATCCCTACTCAGGGTTTATATACAGGTGTGGTCACTGCCGGTACTACAGTATACAGGAGCTGTAAAAGTAGTTCTCCCCTTAAACGTACATACACAACAGAAGGGGCGGGTGGGTGGGGCAGAGGGTGGTTGAAGGGGCGGGTGGGTGGGGTTCTTGGGTTGATGTGCGCTCCTTGCACTGCCTGTGCTTGGCTTCCACTTGCTCCCGGTGAAGAGACTCGAGGTGTTCGGCATCTTCCCGGATGCATCTCCTCCACCTTGTGCGGTCTTGGGCCAGGGATTCCCAGGTTTCGGTGGTGATGTTACATTTTTTCAAGGAGGTTTTGAGGGTGTCCTTGAAGCGTTTCCTCTGCCCACCTGGGGCTCTCTTGCAATGCCGGTGTTCCAAGTAGAGCGCTTGTTCTGGGAGTCTCGTATCGGGCATGTGGACAATGTGGCCCATCCATCGGAGCTGATCGAGTGTGGTCAAAGCTTCGATGCCAGGGATGTTGGCCTGAGCAAGACCACTGATGTTGGTTCACCTATCCTTCCAATGGATTTGCAGGATCTTGCGGAGGCAGCATTGGTGGTACCTCTCCAGTGCTTTGAGGTGCCTGCTGTACATGGTACATGTCTCTGAGGTATACAGCAGTGCGGATATCGCTGCTGCTCTGTAGGCCATGAGCTTAGTGCTGGGTTTGAGGTCCTGATCTTGAAACACTCTCTTCCTCAGTTGACCACAGGCTGCACTGGCACACTGAAGGCGGTGTTGGACTTCGTCGTCGACGTCTGCCCTTGTTGACAGTAGGCTCCTGAGGTATGGAAAGTGGTCCACATTGTCCAAGGCCTTGTCATGGATTTTGATAATCGGGGGGCAGTACTGTGTGGCGGGGGCAGGTTGGTAGAGGACCTCCGTCTTACTGATGTTTAGTGTAAGGCCCATGCTATCGTATGCTTTAGTGAAGGTGTTGACGATGGTTTGGAGTGCGACCTCAGAGTGTGTGCAGACACAAGCGTTGACAGCTTACTGTAATTCGACGACAGTGAATGAGATGACCTTGGACCTGGACTGGAGGTGACGGAGATTGAACAGTTTCCCGTTTGTTCTCTAAATTCGCTCCACTCCAGTGGGGAGCTTACATCAGGGTGAGATGGAGCATTGCAGCTAGGGAGATCGAGAAAAGCATTGGTGCCGTAACCCAAACACGCACTCACATAGAGACACACTCAGACAAACTCTGCAATTTGCAGAAACTCACATCCATTTTGGAAATGGTGCAGCCTGGGAGTGGCTGAGTCTCGTGACCCTGTGTCTGGGCCTCTGACCTCACAATGGGAGATGACGCAATCAGCTCGAGCTGGAAACACTTAAATTAAATTAAAATCAAATCATCGGCTGGAAATGGTGACACAATGAGGGCAGTGACATCATCACTTGGAATGGTCACACAATGGGAGCAGTGGCGTCATCACTTGGAGTGGTCACACAATGGGAGCAGTGACGTCATCACTTGGAATGGTCACACAATGGGAGCAGTGACGTCACCACTTGGAATGGTAACACAATGGGAGCAGTGACATCATCACTTGGGATGTTCACACAATGGGAGCAGTGACGTCATCACTTGGAATGGTCACACAATGGGAGCAGTGACGCCATCACTTGGAATGATCACACAATGGGAGCAGTGATGTCATCACTTGGAATGGTCACACAATGGGAGCAGTGACGTCATCACTTGGAATGGTCACACAATGGGAGCAGTGATGTCATCACTTGGAATGGTCACACAATGGGAGCAGTGACATCATCACTTGGAATGGTCACACAATGGGAGCAGTGATGTCATCACTTGGAATGTTCACACAATGGGAGCAGTGATGTCATCACTTGGAATGTTCACACAATGGGAGCAGTGATGTCATCACTTGGAATGTTCACACAATGGGAGCAGTGATGTCATCACTTGGAATGTTCACACAATGGGAGCAGTGATGTCATCACTTGGAATGTTCACACAATGGGAGCAGTGACCTCATCACTTGGAATGGTCACACAATGGGAGCAGTGACGTCACCACTTGGAATGGTCACACAATGGGAGCAGTGACATCATCACTTGGAATGGTCACACAATGGGAGCAGTGACGTCATCACTTGGAATGGTCACACAATGGGAGCAGTGACAGCATCACTTGGAATGGTCACACAATGGGAGCAGTGACATCATCACTTGGAATGGTCACACAATGGGAGCAGTGATGTCATCACTTGGAATGGTCACACAATGGGAGCAGTGATGTCATCACTTGGAATGGTCACACAATGGGAGCAGTGACATCATCACTTGGAATGGTCACACAATGGGAGCAGTGATGTCATCACTTGGAATGTTCACACAATGGGAGCAGTGATGTCATCACTTGGAATGATCCCACAATGGGAGCAGTGACAGCATCACTTGGAATGGTCACACAATGGGAGCAGTGACATCATCACTTGGAATGGTCACACAATGGGAGCAGTGATGTCATCACTTGGAATGGCCACACAATGGGAGCAGTGATGTCGTCACTTGGAATGGTCACACAATGGGAGCAGTGACATCATCACTTGGAATGGTCACACAATGGGAGCAGTGATGTCATCACTTGGAATGTTCACACAATGGGAGCAGTGATGTCATCACTTGGAATGGTCCCACAATCAGAGCAGTGACGTCACCACTTGGAATGGTCACACAATGGGAGCAGTGACGTCATCACTTGGAATGGTCACACAATGGGAGCAGTGACAGCATCACTTGGAATGGTCACACAATGGGAGCAGTGACATCATCACTTGGAATGGTCACACAATGGGAGCAGTGATGTCATCACTTGGAATGGTCACACAATGGGAGCAGTGATGTCATCATTTGGAATGGTCACACAATGGGAGCAGTGACAGCATCATTTGGAATGGTCACACTGTCACACTCAGTCTGGGTCTTGTTCCCTGCAGTAACTCCAGCTGTTTCCTTCCGTTTAAACGGAACTGATTCTCCCCCAGCCTGAAACAGATTAAAGATTAAACAGGAATTAATAGATTGAACATCAGTGTAAATAACCGCGAGACTGGGGTTAATATTTCAATATTAATTACAGACAAATATTACCCAGAAAAGTGACTGAATCCCACTGATATTTAATCGATTATATTAAACATTAACACAACCGCTCACCAGATGTACTCCAGACTCCGGCAGGTCAGTGTGAGGCGGCGGATAGCGGGGACAGATCGGTCTGTGAAGAAGTTTGATCCCAGGTTCAGAATCATCAGTGAGCGTTTTGTACTGAGAGCGGAGGAGAGATTCTCAGCACTAGAATCTGTGAGACCGACACCATCCAGGCTGGGGATCAGAGAGAGAAATAACAGGAATCAGAGTAAATCCCCAGAGTTTATTAATAACACTGTTACTGATACTGATAATAATGTCCAGTGTCAGACATCCAGTTATTATAAACACAATCTCACACAGACTGGTACTTACCGCAGTCTCTGTATTTTACAGTCTGGGTTCCTCAGAGCCACAGACAGTTGTTTCACTCCTGAATCTTCCAGCTTATTATAACTCAGGTTCAGATCCATCAGTGAGCGGTTTGTACTGAGAGCGGAGGCGAGATCCTCGGCACAAGAATCTGTGAGACCGACACGATACAGCCTGGGGATCAGAGAGAGAGAAAACAGGAATCAGAGTAAATCACCAGAGTTTATTAATAACACTGTTACTGATACTGATAATAATGTCCAGTGTCAGACATCCAGTTATTATAAACACAATCTCACACAGACTGGTACTTACCGCAGTCTCTGTATTTTACAGTCTGGGTTCCTCAGAGCCACAGACAGTTGTTTCACTCCTGAATCTCCCAGTTTATTATTACTCAGGATCAGGTCCGTCAGTGAGTGGTTTGTACTGAGACTGGAGGCGAGATCCTCGGCACAAGAATCTGTGAGACCGACACCATCCAGCCTGGGGATCAGAGAGAGAAATAACAGGAATCAGAGTAAATCCCCAGAGTTTATTAATAACACTATTACTGATGCAAATAATGTTCAGTGTCAGACATCCACTTATTATAAACACAATCTCACACAATCTGGTACTCACCGCAGGTTCTGTATTTTACAGTCCGGGTTCCTCAGAGCCACAGACACTAGTTTCACTCCTGAATCTCCCAGTTTATTATAACCCAGGTTCAGATCCGTCAGTGAGCAGTTTGTACAGAGAGCGGAGGCGAGATCCTCGGCACAAGAATCTGTGAGACCGATACCAAACAGACTGGGGATCATAGAGAGAAATAACAGGAACAGAGTAAATCCCCAGAGTTTATCAATAACACTATTACTGATACAAATAACAATGTAGAGTGTCAGACATCCAGTTATTATAAACACAATCTCACACAGTCTGGTACTTACCCCAGTGTCTGTATTTTACAGTCCGGGTTTCCCAGAGCCACAGACACTAGCTCCACTCCTGAATCTCCCAGTTTATTATTACCCAGGTTCAGATCCGTCAGTGAGCGGTTTGTACTGAGAGCGCAGGCGAGATCCTGGGAACAAGAATCTGTGAGACCGACAGCCCACAGCCTGTGGATCAGAGAGAGAAATAACAGGAATAAGAGTAAATCCCCAGATTTTATTAATAACTCTATTACTGATACTAATAACAATGTACAGTGTCAGGCATCCAATTATTACAAACACAACCTCACACAGTCTGGTACTTACCGCAGTCTCTGTATTTTACAGTCTGCGTTCCCCAGAGCCACAGACAGTAGTTTCACTCCTGAATCTCCCAGTTTACTGTCACTCAGTCTAAACACAAACAGAGAGAGAGAACCAAACTGAATTGAAGCCCGGAGTGTAATGATATCAGCAAATAGAGATGGTATTTGCCTGTTCGATTATGATGCCTTAATAGCATGTTTGCAGGTATTGATTGCTTGCGCCTGACCAGCAGAGGTCATGTGATCGAGACAAGCAAGGCAGTGGAGTTTAGTTTCAGTTTTGTTCTAAATGCATCACAAGCATAATGTCTCCTGGAAATGGTATATAAAGAGTTGAACAGACTTTAGATTAAAAGTCATTCTCTTTCATAAATGTCTCGTCATTGAACCCACAGAGAAATCAATACACGGAGCTGATGTAATTTTCTCTCTGGGATATTACAGCAATCACTGAAAGTATTCAGGACATTAATCACCCGGTTTCCCCTCGCGATTTCCCACATGGGCGGATAGGGGTGGGTTCGGGTGGGACTGGGGTCGGTGGCGGGTCGGGGTCGGGTGGAGGGAGGTGCAGGGGTTGGTGGTGGGTGGTGGGTCGGGTGGAGGGAGGGGCCGGGGTCGTTGGTGGGTCGGGGGGTCGAGGTCGGGTGGAGGGAGGTGCCGGGGTCGGTGGTGGGTCGGGGGGTCGAGGTCGGGTGGAGGGAGGTGCCGGGGTCGGTGGTGGGTCGGGGGGTCGAGGTCGGGTGGAGGGAGGTGCCGGGGTCGGTGGTGGGTCGGGGGGTCGAGGTCGGGTGGAGGGAGGTGCCGGGGTCGGTGGTGGGTCGGGGTTCGAGGTCGGGTGGAGGGAGGTGCCGGGGTCGGTGGTGGGTCGGGGGGTCGAGGTCGGGTGGAGGGAGGTGCCGGGGTCGGTGGTGGGTCGGGGGTCGAGGTCGGGTGGAGGGAGGGGCCGGGGTCGGTGGTGGGTCGGGGGGGCGGGGAGGGGTATGGTCGTGTCGGGTGGGGTCGGGTGAGGTCGGGGTCGGCTGAGGGCCGGATGGGGCTGGGAGAGGTCGGGTGGGGCCGGGGTCGGGTAAGGTCGGGGACCCACTCGACCCACCACTGATGGTGCCCGCTGACCCCTGTGAAATTCCCCCCTCACTGGAAATGTATCTCACTCTGTCCAACAGCCCATATATTCAGGGACTGTCCATTAATGTATTTATTAAATAAAGTGCTGTCTGTGTGAAGCCTTTAAATGTCCCTCAGTCTGTCTCAATCCCTGATGATCGGAATTACCTTCCTGGAGCTCAGTGACCCGCCTCGTCATGTTTGGAGAAACTTATCTCATTTCTGCTGCACCTTAGATCCCGGGCTTTATGGGAATAAAGTGATTTTCCCAGAATTAAAAGATAAAGCGGTGATTCCCTGTACTTTATACTCTGAGCAATATATTAATCTGTATAATATCCCGGGGTGAGTGATATTGTGAAACGCTAACTGCTGCTGTAAAATCTGTCCCCCAGGATTTTATATAACAAGGAGAATTTATTCTGAATTAAAACAGGAAATGCTGGAAATACCCAGCAGGTCAGGCAGCATCTATAGAGAGAGAAACAGAGTTAATGTTTCAGGTCAAGGACCCTTCATCAGAACTGGAACAAGTTACAGATGTAACGGATGTTTAAGCAAGTGTAGGGGCCGGGAAAGGTGGGGGGAGCGGAGGAAAGAACAAAAGGGAAGGTCGGTGATAGGGTGGAAGACAGGAGAGATTGAAAGACAAAAGGGATGATGGTGCAAGCAAAAGGAGATGGTAATGGGACAAGTTAAGTAACAAAAGATGAATCTAGTTGAGGTGTAAATGTCAATGACAGAATCATCAACAGCTGTCATACGAGAGAACAACAAGGAAAAGGAAAAACAATAATGAAACAAATAAACTAGGGGCTGAGTTTATAGACTGAAATTGTTGAACTCGATGTTGAGTCCAGAAGGTTGTAAAGTGCCTAATTGAAAGATGAGGTGCTGATCCTCGATCTTATGTTGTACTTTGTTGGAAGAGTGTAAGAGGCCGAGAATGGAGAGATCAGAGTGGGAGTTGAGCAGAGAATTAAAGCGATAGGTGACCAGAAGCTCGGGGTCACACTTACAGACTGAGCGAAGGTGTTCCACAAAGCAATCACCCAATCTGCATATTTCTGCCCAATGAAGAGGAGACTGCATCGTGAGCAGTGAATACAGTGTATTAAATTGCAAGAGGTACAAGTAAATCGCTGTTTTTCCTGGAAGGAGAGTTTTGGGCATTGGACAATGAGAAGGGAAGAGGTAAAAGGGCAGGTGTTGCATCTCCTGTGCTTGCACAGGAATGTGCTCTGGGAAGGGGAATGTGTGTTGGGGTGATTGAGGAGTGGACCAGGTTGTCGTGGAGGGAGCGGTCCCTTCGGAATGCTGAAAGGGGAGGTGAGGGGAAGATGTGTTTGGTGGTGGGATCACGCTGGACATGATGGAAATGGCGGAGGATGATCCGTTGAATGCAGAGGCTGGTGGGTGAAAGGTGAGGACAAGGTGAACCCTATCATAGTTCTGGGTGGGCTGGGAAGGGGTGAGAGCAGAAGTGCAGGAAATAGAAAGGACATGGTCAAGAGCCATGTCAACCACGGTAGAGGGGAGTACTCAGTTGAGGAAAAAGGAAGACATGTCGGAAGCACTGGTGTGGAAGGTGGCATCATCGGAGCAGATGCGACAGGGACAGAAAACCTGGGAGAATGGACCAGCATCCTTACAGGAAGCGAGTTGGGAGGAAGTGTATTCCAGGTAGTTGTGGGAGTCAGAGGGCTTAGAGTGAATGTTTGTCAATAGCAGCCTTAGAGTTTATCCTGCCCCGTTACAAGTTTTAAATCTCCTTGCACACCTAGATTATAGGGGAGGGGAGTCTCTCACTTTATTCCCATTAACTGGCTCTACATTTATTTCAGGTGTAACTGGCCCGACAGTTTTTTTGGGGGAATTTTCGGAAGTTCCCTCCCCTAGTGTGGCCTCACACAGGGGTTGGATTATGGGGAATTCCCGGGTTCACTTCCCCCGGTTTACCCAGGAGCCGCCCGCTGTGTGAGTGGCCCCACCGCTGGCCGGTGTGTGTCTGCACTCTGGTTAGATTGGAACATTTTCACCGGCAGGTTTAAGATCCTGAATATTAATCTTTACTCAATGTTCAGGACTGTGAATAATTGTAAACATTTACAGCTGAAAGAATTCCCGATTCCCCAATATTCCCAATCCAGGAAACTACCCCCTCGACAGGACACAGCCTGCACGGTATTGGAGTAAATATCGAACTGTTAGTGATTTAAACTTGGGTTTCTCTCCTGTTTCCAGTTGAAATGGTGGATGTGGAAAACATTTTAAATTAATTTAATCTTTACTGCCGGATTATATTCTGTGTTTACATTCTGCTGTCCAGCTTTATTAAAGATGACTTATTGTAATTAAATTATCAGACTCTCAGTCACCTGTATCTGCTGATCCGATAAATGCTGTAAAATCCCTACTTGTTCACAAGGATCCATTTTAGATTCTCCAGTCCTTAGGGAACAACTGACCGATCCTCTTATTATTGGTCACATTTGTGTTGAATCCGCTTCTCTCTGGTTTAACTGAACTGTTTGTTTCCCTACATTATGGAGCAACAGCACAATCCATGACTGTTCTACAATTCACCCAACAGTTAGAGACAAATAAACAGTTAACTTAGCTCCCGGCATTTGTGCAGTACGGGTCCCAGCCGCTGGAGTCCTTCACACTGAATGTTGCAGTTCTGTAGATCGAGTGTTTTTATTGTATCACAGAGTCCAATGACGTGAGACAGGACCGCACAGTCAATCGGGGTCAATGTCAATCCATTAAATGTAAGTGTTTCCACAGATCCCACTGTGGTCCGAGTCAGTGCTTTATTCTGAGACTCAAACAGGTAGTGGAATGTGTTCAGGAGGTTCCTTTTACCAATATTACTCCCTATGTTTCCAATCTGTCCTTCAATCTTCTCCTTCACCCAGTCAATCACTCGGCAGGTGGTTTGATGAAGAAATGGACCCAGAAACTCCTCCAGGGGCCGAGCTGCCTGTGGGGAGGAGAGACCAGCAACAAAACGGAGAAATATCTGAAATCGCCCATCTTCCTTGCTGTGGGCTTCTCTGAGGAGTTTCAGGATGTCCCCAGGATCTGGAGTCAGGAATTGTGAGAGTGCGGCTACAAACTCTTGGATGGTGAGGTGCGGGAATGTGTACACCACGCTCTGGGTAGATTCATCTCTCTCCAAAAGTTCTATCATGAACCCAGATAGGAACTGGGAAGGTTGTAGATTGTACTTGATCAAATCTCCATTTCTAAACGCAATCTTCTTCTCGGAGACTCCTGTGAAGGCCATCTCACCAAGATTCAGTAACACATCACGGGGGCTTTCAATCTCCCGGCCATGGTTTTTCAAAATGTTGTAAATATAGTAGGAATATAGTTGGGTGATGGTCTTGGGAACTCGCTGCTGATTCCTGTCTCTTTGTTGAAAGAAGGAGCCTAGTGACAGACCGAGGATCAAGCAGTAGGAAGGGTTGTAGCACATGGTGTACAGGATCTCGTTCTCTTCCACGTGTTTGAAAACAGCTGCTGCCACCGTGTGATCTTCAAAAAACTTGTTGAAATATTCCTTCCGCTCTTCACCAACAAATCCCAGGATTTCAGCCCAGACACTGATCGAAGCCTTTTCCAATAAATGTAATGCAGTGGGATGGCTGGTCACTAGCACTGAACATCCTGGGAGCAGCTTGTGCTGTATTAAACTGTACACAATGTCAGACACTTCACACCAGTCTTCAGGATCTGTGCACATGTGCTGAGGTTCAGTATTTCTCCGATTGTCAGCAAAATCGATACTGTCCTTGAATTCATCCAAACCATCGAATATAAACAGCAATACCTCTGGGTTCTTCCAGAGCTCCCTATGAATATTCCCAAAGTAAGGATACAGATCCAGTATCAGATTCCTCAGGTTTATTCTACAGTTAATAGCGTTCAAATCCCAGAATTTAAAACTGAAAACAAATTGAAAGTCTGGGTATATTTTCCCAGTGGCCCAGTCATGAACAATCTTTTGTACCATTGTTGATTTTCCAATCCCCGAGACTCCGCTCACTGCTGCTGAACTCACAGACTTGGATCGCCAGAAGATACCCTCGATTTTCTGGAACAAACCGTCTCTCTGGGAAAAACAGCTCTGGAACAACTGATCAGTTCGAATTTTGTCCAGTTCTCTCCGGAGGTGTTTTTCTCTCCACTCTTCATGGTCTCGGCCTCTTACCAGCAGTTCATGTTCTACAAGAGTCCGATCTCGAACAGTAGAAATGAGCGTTAGCTCAGCATATCGATCAAACAGCTGGAAAATCTTAACCTTCTCCTTTATTAGGATAGTGTTCACTCTCAGTATATCAGTTTGTACCCGGAGTGTTTCCTTGTGTTTCTGCTGAACATCTTCAATAAGAATAGAGAGAAAGTGGTTCTCAGTATTATTTGTATTGACATAAAAACAACTTCTCAATGCCATTTCACTATTCAGTAAAATAATGCAAGATTTAATTGGCAATTTCGATAGAGGTGTGTGTAGAAATTCAAACTCAGTTAGTAGCTGAGAACTGTTTCAAATCCTCACGTGATTCTAATAATTACTGGGAAATAGGGCACAGGATATTAGTGGGATATGGACAGAGTGTGAATGATCAAATGTCTGACAGTTTTGTATCAGATTTTGGGCAGGTTATTTGGGGCATTGTGTGAATTGGGAGTGGCACAGACTGTGAATGGTCAAGTGTCCCACTGTTACTGTAGCAGACTGTGGGCAGGTTATCTGGGGCATATTGTGAATTGGGAGTGGGACAGACTGTGAATGGTCAAGTGACCCACTGATACTGTATCAGACCATGGGCAGGTTATCAGGGGCATTGTGTGATTTGGGAGTGGGACAGATAGTGAATGGACGGATGATCCACTGTTACTGTATCAGACCTTGGGCAGGTTATCTGGGGCATTGTGTGAATTGGGAGTGGGACAGACTGTGAATGATCAAGTGTCCCACTGTTACAGCATCAGACCTTGGGCAGGTTATTTGTGGCAGTGTGTGAATTGGGAGTGGGGTAGACTGTGAATGGCCCAGTGTCCCACTGTTATTGTATCAGTCCTTGGGCAGGTTATCTGGGGCATTGTGTGAATTGGGAGTGGGACAGACTGTGAATGGACGGATGTTCCACTGTTACTGTATCAGACCTTGGGCAGGTTATCTGGGGCATTGTGTGAATTGGGAGTGGGACAGACTGTGAATGGTCAAGTGTCCCACTGTTTCTGTATCAGACATTGGGCAGGTTATCTGGGGCATTGTGTGAATTGGGAGTGGGACAGACTGTGAATGGTCAAGTGTCCCAATGTTACTGTATCAGACGTTGGGCAGGATATCTGGGGCATTGTGTGAATTGGGAGTGGGACAGACTGTGAATGGTCAAGTGTCCCACTGTTACTGCATCAGATCTTCGGCAGGTTATCTGGGACATTGTGTGAATTGGGACTGGGATAGACTGTGAATGGTCAAGTCCCCCACTGTTACTGTATCAGACATTGAGCATGTTATCTGGGGCATTGTGTGAATTGGGAGTGTGACAGACATTGAATGGTCAAGTGTTCCACTGTTACTGTATCAGACCAGGGGCAGGTTATCTGGGGCATTGAGTGAATTGGGCTGGGACAGACTGTGAATGGTCAAGTGTCCCAATGTTACCGTTTCGGACCTTGGGCAGGATATCTGGGGCATTGTGTGAATTGGGAGTGGGACAGACTGTGAATGGTCAAGTGTCCCACTGTTACTGTAGCAGACTGTGGGCAGGTTATCTGGGGCATATTGTGAATTGGGAGTGGGACAGACTGTGAATGGTCAAGTGACCCACTGATACTGTATCAGACCATGGGCAGGTTATCAGGGGCATTGTGTGATTTGGGAGTGGGACAGATAGTGAATGGACGGATGATCCACTGTTACTGTATCAGACCTTGGGCAGGTTATCTGGGGCATTGTGTGAATTGGGAGTGGGACAGACTGTGAATGATCAAGTGTCCCACTGTTACTGCATCAGACCTTGGGCAGGTTATTTGTGGCAGTGTGTGAATTGGGAGTGGGGTAGACTGTGAATGGCCCAGTGTCCCACTGTTATTGTATCAGTCCTTGGGCAGGTTATCTGGGGCATTGTGTGAATTGGGAGTGGGACAGACTGTGAATGGACGGATGTTCCACTGTTACTGTATCAGACCTTGGGCAGGTTATCTGGGGCATTGTGTGAATTGGGAGTGGGACAGACTGTGAATGGTCAAGTGTCCCACTGTTTCTGTATCAGACATTGGGCAGGTTATCTGGGGCATTGTGTGAATTGGGAGTGGGACAGACTGTGAATGGTCAAGTGTCCCAATGTTACTGTATCAGACCTTGGGCAGGATATCTGGGGCATTGTGTGAATTGGGAGTGGGACAGACTGTGAATGGTCAAGTGTCCCACTGTTACTGCATCAGATCTTCGGCAGGTTATCTGGGACATTGTGTGAATTGGGACTGGGATAGACTGTGAATGGTCAAGTCCCCCACTGTTACTGTATCAGACATTGAGCATGTTATCTGGGGCATTGTGTGAATTGGGAGTGTGACAGACATTGAATGGTCAAGTGTTCCACTGTTACTGTATCAGACCAGGGGCAGGTTATCTGGGGCATTGAGTGAATTGGGCTGGGACAGACTGTGAATGGTCAAGTGTCCCAATGTTACTGTTTCGGACCTTGGGCAGGATATCTGGGGCATTGTGTGAATTGGGAGTGGGACAGACTGTGAATGGTCAAGTGTCCCACTGTTACTATATCAGTCCTTGGGCAGGTTATCTGGGGCATTGTGTGAATTGGGAGTTGGATAGACTGTGACTGGTCAAGTGTCCTACTGTTACTGTATCAGACCTTGTGCAGGTTATCTGGGGCATTGTGTGAATTGGAATTGGGACAGGTTGTGAATAGTCAAGTGTCCCACGGTTATTGTATCAGACCTTGGGCAGGTTATCTGGGGCAGTGTGTGAATTGGGAGTGGGACAGATTGTGAATGGTCAAGTGTCCCAATGTTACTGAATCAGATCTTGGGCGGGATATCTGGGGCATTGTGTGAATTGGGACTGTGATAGACTGTGAATGGTCAAGTGTCCCACTGTTACTGTATCAGACCTTGAGCATGTTATCGGGGCATTGTGTGAATTGGGAGTGTGACAGACTTTGAATGGTCAAGTGTTCCACTGTTACTGTATCAGTCCAGGGGCAGGATATCTGGGGCATTGTGTGAATTGGGAGTGGGACAGACTGTGAATGGTCAAGTGTCCCACTGTTATTCTATCAGACCTTGGGCAGGTTATCTGGGGCATTGTGTGAATTGGGAGTGGGACAGACTGTGAATGGTCAAGTGTCCCACTGTTACTGTATCAGACCAGGGGCAGGCTATCTGGGGCAGTGTGTGAATTGGGAGTGGGACAGATTGTGAATGGTCAAGTGTCCCACTGTTATTCTATCAGACCTTGGGCAGGTAATCTGGGGCATTGTGTGAATTGGGAGTGGGACAGCCTGTGAATGGTCAAGTGGACGACTGTTACTGTATCAGACCTTGGGCAGGATATTTGGGGCATTGTGTGAATTGGGAGTGGGACAGACTGTGAATGGTCAAGTGTCCCATTGTTACTGTATCAGACCTTGGGCAGGTTATCTGGGGCATTGTGTGCATTGGCAGTGGGACAGACTGTGAATGGTCAAGTGTCCCACTGTTACTGTATCAGACCAGGGGCAGGTTATCTGGGGCATTGTGTGAATTGGGAGTGGGACAGACTGTAAATGGTCAAGTGTCCCACTGTTGCTGTATCAGACCAGGGGCAGGTTATCTGGGGCAGTGTGTTCATTGGGAGTGGGACAGACTGTGAATGGTCAATTGTCCCACTGTTACTGTATCAGACCAGGGGCAGGTTATCTGGGGCAGTGTGTGAATTGGGAGTGTGAGAGACTGTGAATGGTCAAGTGTCCCACTATTATTGTATCAGACCAGGGGCAGGTTATCTGGGGCATTGTGTGAATTGAGAGTGGGACAGACTGTGAATGGTCAAGTGTCCCACTGTTGCTGTATCAGACCTTGGGCAGGCTATCTGGGGCATTGTGTGAATTGGGAGTGGGACAGACTGTGAATGGTCAAGTGTCCCACTGTTACTGTATCAGACCTTGGGCTGGTTATCTGGGGCATTTTGTGTGAATTGGGAGTGGGACGGACTGTGAATGGTCCAGTGTCCCACTGTTACTGTATCAGACCTTGGGCAGGTTATCTGGGGCATTGTGTTAATTGGGAGTGGGGCAACTGTGAATGGTCAAGTGTCCCACTGTTACTGTATCAGACCTTGGGCAGGTTATCTGAGGCAGTGTGTGAATTGGGAGAGGGAAAGATTGTGAATGGTCAAGTGTCCCACTGTTATTGTATCAGACCGTGGGCAGGTTATCTGGGGCAGTGTGTGAATTGGGAGAGGGACAGATCGTGAATGGTCAAGTGTCCCACTGTTATTGTGTCAGACCATGGGCAGGTTATCACAGAAATCACACAGAATCACAGAAACCCCACAGTGCAGATAGAGGCCATTTCGGCCCATCGAGCCTGCACCGACACATATCCCACCCGATCCCCGTAACCCCTACACCAACACATATCCCACCCTATCCCTGTAACCCCACGTATTTAATCCCCCTAACACAAAGGATCAATTTATCATAGCCAATCAAGCTAACCCGCACATCTTTGGAGTGTGGGAGGAAACCGGAGCACCCGGAGAAAACCTACGCAAACACGGGGAGAATGTGCAAACTCCACACAGACAGTCGCCCGAGGCCGGATTCGAACCCGGGTCCCTGGCGCTGTGAGGCAACAGTGCTAACCACTATGCCACCGTGCTGCACTGGGGCATTGTGTGAATTGGGAGTGGGACAGACTGTGAATGGTCAAGTGTCCCACTGTTATTGTATCAGACCGTGGGCAGGTTATCTGGGGCAGTGTGTGAATTGAGAGTGGGACAGACTGTGAATGGACAAGTGTCCCACTGTTACTGTAGCAGACTGTGGGCAGGTTATCTGGGGCAGTGTGTGAATTGGGAGTGGGACAGACTGTGAATGGTCAAGTGTCCAACTGTTACTGTATCAGACCTTGGGCAGGTTATCTGGGGCATTGTGTGAATAGGGAGTGGGACAGAATGTGAATGGTCAAGTGTCCCACTGTTATTGTATCAGACCTTGGGCAGGCTATCTGGGGCATTGTGTGAATTGGGAGTGGGACAGACTGTGAATGGTCAAGTGTCCCACTGTTACTGTATCAGACCAGGGGCAGGTTATCTGGGGCATTGTGTGAATTGGGAGTGGGACAGACTGTAAATGGTCAAGTGTCCCACTGTTGCTGTATTAGACCAGGGGCAGGTTATCTGGGGCAGTGTGTTCATTGGGAGTGGGACAGACTGTGAAAGGTCAATTGTCCCACTGTTACTGTATCAGACCAGGGGCAGGTTATCTGGGGCAGTGTGTGAATTGGGAGTGTGAGAGACTGTGAATGGTCAAGTGTCCCACTATTATTGTATCAGACCAGGGGCAGATTATCTGGGGCATTGTGTGAATTGAGAGTGGGACAGACTGTGAATGGTCAAGTGTCCCACTGTTGCTGTATCAGACCTTGGGCAGGCTATCTGGGGCATTGTGTGAATTGGGAGTGGGACAGACTGTGAATGGTCAAGTGTCCCACTGTTACTGTATCAGACCTTGGGCTGGTTATCTGGGGCATTTTGTGTGAATTGGGAGTGGGACAGACTGTGAATGGTCAAGTGTCCAACTGTTACTGTATCAGACCTTGGGCAGGTTATCTGGGGCATTGTGTGAATAGGGAGTGGGACAGACTGTGAATGGTCAAGTGTCCCACTGTTATTGTATCAGACCTTGGGCAGGCTATCTGGGGCATTGTGTGAATTGGGAGTGGGACAGACTGTGAATGGTCAAGTGTCCCACTCTTATTGTACCAGACCTTGGGCAGGTTATCTGGGGTATTGTGTGAATTGGGAGTGGGACAGACTGTGAATGGTCAAGTGTCCCACTGTTATTGTACCAGACCTTGGGCAGGCTATCTGGGGCATTGTGTGAATTGGGAGTGGGACAGACTGTGAATGGTCAAGTGTCCCACTGTTACTGTATCAGACCTTGGGCAGGTTATCTGGGGCATTGTGTGAATTAGGAGTGGGACATACTGTGAATGGTCAAGTGTCCCACTGTTATTGTACCAGACCTTGGGCAGGTTATTTGGGGCATTGTGTGAATTGCGAGTGGGGCAGACTGTGAATGGACGGATGTTCCACTGTTACTGTATCCGACCTTGGGCAGTTTATCTGAGGCATTGTGTGAATTGGGAGTGGGACAGACTGTGAATGGTCATGTGTCCCACTGTTACTGTATCAGACATTGGGCAGGTTATCTGCGGCATTGTGTGACTTGGGAGTGGGACAGACTGTGAATGGTCAAGTGTCCCACTGTTACTGTATCAGACATTGGGCAGGTTATCTGCGGCATTGTGTGACTTGGGAGTGGGACAGACTGTGAATGGTCAAGTGTCCCAATGTTACTGTATCAGACCTTGGGCAGGATATCTGGGGCATTGTGTGAATTGGGAGTGGGACAGACTGTGAACGGTCAAGTGTCCCACTGTTACTGTATCAGACCTTGGGCAGGTTATCTGGGGTATTGTGTGAATTGGGAGTGGGATAGACTGTGAATGGTCAAGTGTCCCACTGTTACTGTATCAGACCTTGGGCATGTTATCTGGGGCATTGTGTGAATTGGGAGTTGGACAGACTGTGAATGGTCAAGTGTCCCAATGTTACTGTATCAGACCTTGGGCAGGATATCTGGGGCATTGTGTGAATTGGGAGTGGGACAGACTGTGAACGGTCAAGTGTCCCACTGTTACTGTATCAGACCTTGGGCAGGTTATCTGGGGTATTGTGTGAATTGGGAGTGGGATAGACTGTGAACGGTCAAGTGTCCCACTGTTATTCTATCAGACTTTGGGCAGGTTATCTGGGGTATTGTGTGAATTGGGAGTGGGACAGACTGTGAATGATCAAGTGTCCCAATGTAACTGTATCAGACATTGGGCAGGTTATCTGGGGCATTGTGTGAATTGGGAGTGGGACAGACTGCGAATGATCAAGTGTCCCAATGTAACTGTATCAGACATTGGGCAGGATATCTGGGGCATTGTGTGAATTGGAAGTGGGACAGACTGTGAATGATCAAGTGTCCCAATGTAACTGTATCAGACATTGGGCAGGATATCTGGGGCATTGTGTGAATTGGGAGTGGGACAGACTGTGAATTGTCAAGTGTCCCACTGTTACTGTATCAGACCAAGGGCAGGTTATCTGGGGCATTGTGTGAATTGGGAGTGGGACAGACTGCAAATGGTCAAGTGTACCACTGTTACTGCATCAGACCTTGGGCAGGTTATCTGGGGCATTGTGTGAATTGGGAGTTGGACAGACTGTGAATGGTCAAGTGTCCCACTGTTACTGTATCAGACCTTGGGCAGGTTATCTGGGGTATTGTGTGAATTGGGACTGGGATAGACTGTGAATGGTCAAGTGTCCCACTGTTACTGTCTCAGACCTTGAGCATGTTATCTGGGGCATTGTGTGAATTGGGAGTGGGACAGACTGTGAATGGTCAAGTGTCCCACTGTTACTGTATCAGACCAGGGGCAGGTTATCTGGGGCATTGTGTTAATTGGGAGTGGGACATACTGAGAATGGTCAAGTGTCCCACGGTTAAAGTTTGAGACCTTGGGCAGGTTATCTGGGGCATTGTGTGAATTGGGAGTGGGACAAACTGTGAGTGGTCATGTGTCCCACTGTTACTGTATCAGACCTTGGGCAGGTTATCTGGGGCATTGTGTGAATTGGCAGTGGGACAGACTGTGAATTGTCAAGTGTCCCACTTTTACTGTATCAGTCCTTGGGCAGGTTATCTGGGGCATTGTGTGAATTGGGAGGGGGACAGCCTGTGAATGGTCAAGTCTCCCACAGTTACTGTATCAGAACTTGGGCAGGTTATCTGGGGAATTGTGTGAATTGGGAGTGGGACAGACTGTGAATGGTCATGTGTCCCACTGTTATTGTATCAGAACTTGGGCAGGTTATCTGGGGCATTGTGTGAATTGGGAGTGGGACAGACTGTGAATGGTCAAGGGTCCCACGTTTATTGTATCAGACCTTGGGCAGGCTATCTGGGGCATTGTGTGAATTGGGAGTGGGACAGCTTGTGAATGGGCCAGTGTCCCACAGTTATTCTACCAGACATTGGGCAGGATATCTGGGGCACTGTGTGAATTGGGAGTGGGACAGACTGTGAATGGCCCAGTGTCCCACAGTTATTCTATCAGACCTTGGGCAGCTTATCTGGGGCATTGTGTGAATTGTGAGTGGGACAGACTGTGAATGGTCAAGTGTCCCACTGTTACTGTATCAGACCAAGGGCAGGTTATCTGGGGCAGTGTGTGAATTGGGAGTGGGACAGACTGTGAATGGTCAAGTATCCCACTGTTACTGTATCAGACCAGGGGCAGGTTATCTGGGGCAGTGTGTTAATTGGGAGTGGGACAGCCTGTGAATGGTCACGTGTACCACGGTTACTGTATCAGAACAGGGGCAGGTTATCAGGGGCAGTCTGTGAATTGGGAGTGTGACAGACTGTGAATGGTCAAGTGTCCCAGTATTATTGTATCAGACCAGGGGCAGGTTACCTGGGGCATTGTGTGAATTGGGAGTGGGACAGACTGTGAATGGTCAAGTGTCCCACTGTTGCTCTATCAGACCTTGGGCAGGCTATCTGGGGCATTATGAGAATTGGGAGTGGGACAGACTATGAATGGTCAAGTGTCCCACTGTTACTGTATCATACCTTGGGCAGGTTATCTGAGGCAGTGTGTGAATTGGGAGAGGGAAAGATTGTGAATGGTCAAGTGTCCCACTGTTATTGTATCAGACCGTGGGCAACTTATCTGGTGCAGTGTGTGAATTGGGAGAGGGAAAGATTGTGAATGGTCAAGTGTCCCACTATTATTGTATCAGACCGTGGGCAGGTTATCTGGGGCAGGCTGTGAATGGTCAAATGTCCCACTGCTATTGTTTCAGATCTTGGGTAGGTTATCTGGGGCATTGTGTGAATTGGGATTTGAACAGGCTGTGAATAGTCAAGTGTCCCAAGGTTATTCTATCAGACCTTGGGCAGGTTATCTGGGGCAGTGTGTGAATTGGGAGTGGGACAGATTGTGAGTGGTCAAGTGTCCCAATGTTACTGTATCAGAACTTGGGCAGGATATCTGGGGCATTGTGTGAATTGGGAGTGGGACAGATTGTGAATTGTCAAGTGTCCCACTGTTACTCTATCAGACCTTGGGCATGTTATCTGGGGCATTGTGCGAATTGGGAGTTGGACAGACTGTGAATGGTCAAGTGTCCCAATGTTACAGTATCAGACCTTGGGCAGGTTATCTGGGCCATTGTGTGAATTGGGACTGGGATAGACTGTGAATGGTCAAGTGTCCCATTGTTACTGTATCAGACCTTGAGCATGTTATCTGAGGCATTGTGTGAATTGGGAGTGTGACAGACGTTGAATGGTCAAATGTTCCACTGTTACCGTATCAGACCAGGGGCAGGTTATCTGGGGCATTGTGTGAATTGGGAGTGGGACAGACTGTGAATGGTCAAGTGTCCGACTGTTACTGTATCAGACCTTGGGCAGGTTATCTGGGGCATTGTGTGAATTGGGAGTGTGACAGACGGTGAATGGTCAAGTGTCACACTATTATTGTATCAGACCAGGGGCAGGTTATCTGGGGCATTATGTGAATTGGGAGTGGGACAGACTGTGAATGGTCAAGTGTGCCACTGTTGCTGTATCAGACCTTGGGCAAGCTATCTGGGGCATTGTGTGAATTGGGAGTGGGACAGAATGTGAATGGTCAAGTGTCCCACTGTTACTGTATCAGACCTTGGGCAGGTTATCTGGGGCATTGTCTGAATTGGGAGTGGGACAGACTGTGAATGGTCAAGTGTCCCACTATTACTGTATCAGACCTTGGGCAGGTTATCTGGGGCATTGTGTGAATTGGGAGTGGGAAAGACTGTTAAAGGTCAAGTGTCCCACTGTTAATGTATCAGACCAGGGGCAGGTTATCTGGGGCATTGTGTGAATTGGGAGTGGGTCAGAATGTGAATGGTCAAGTGTCCCACTGTTACTGTATCAGACCAGGGGCAGGTTATCTGGGGCAGTGTGTTAATTGGGAGTGGGACAGACTGTGAATGGTCAAGTGTCCCACTGTTACTGTATCAGACCAGGGGCAGGTTATCTGGGGCAGTGTGTGAATTGGGAGTGGGACAGACTGTGAATGGTCAAGTGTCCCACTATAATTGTATCAGACCAGGGGCAGGTTATCTGGGGCATTGTGTGAATTGGGAGTGGGACAGACTCTGAATGGTCAAGTGTCCCACTGTTGCTGTATCAGACCTTGGGCAGGTTATCTGGGGCATTGTGTGAATTGGGAGTGGGACAGACTGTGAATGGTCAAGTGTCCCACTGTTACTGTATGAGACCTCGGGCAGGTTATCTGAGGCAGTGAGTGAATTGGGAGAGGGAAAGATTGTGAATGGTCAAGTGTCCCACTGTTATTGTATCAGACCGTGGGCAGGTTATCTGGGGCAGTGTGTGAATTGGAAGTGGGACAGATTGGGAAAGGTCAAGTGTCCCATTGTTATTGTATTAGACCGTGGGCAGGTTATCTGGGGCGGTGTGTGAATAGGGAGAGGGACAGATTGTGAATGATCAAGTGTCCCACTGTTTTTTATCAGACCGTGGGCAGGTTATCTGGGGCAGTGTGTGAATTGATAGTGGGACAGACTGTGAACTGTCAAGCGTCCCACTGTTATTGTATCAGACCTTGGGCAGGTTATCTGGGGCTTTGTGTGAATTGGGAGTGGGACAGGCTGTGAATAGTCAAGTGTCCCATGGTTATTGTATCAGAGCTTGGGCAGGTTATCTGGGGCAGTGTGTGAATTGGGAGTGGGACAGGTTGTGAATGGTCAAGTGTCCCAATGTTACTGTATCAGACCTTGGGCAGGATATCTCGGGCATTGTGTGAATTGGGAGTGGGACAGACTGTGAATTGTGAAGTGTCCCACTGTTACTGTATCAGACCTTGGGCAGGTTATCTGGGGCATTGTGTGAATTGGGTGTTGGACAGACTGTGAATGGTCAAGTGTCCCACTGTTACTGTATCAGACCTTGGGCAATTTATCTGGGGCATTGTGTGAATTGGGAGTGTGACAGACTTTGAATAGGCAAGTGTTCCGCTGTTACTGTATCAGACCAGGGGCAGGTTATCTGGGGCATTGTGTGAATTGGGATTGGGACAGACTGTGAATGGTCAAGTATCCGACTGTTACTGTATCAGACCAGGAGCAGGTTATCTGGGGCATTGTGTGAATTTGGAGAGGGACAGACTGTGAATGGTCAAGTGTCCCACTGTTATTGTATCAGACCTTGGGCACGTTATCTGGGGCATTGTGTGAATTGGGAGTGGGACAGACTGTGAATGGTCAAGTGTCCCACTGTTATTGTATCAGACCTTGGGCAGGTTATCTGGGGCATTGTGTGAATTGGGAGTGGGACAGACTGTGAATGGTCAAGTGTCCCACTGTTACTGTATCAGACCTTGCGCAGGTTATCTGGGGCATTGTGTGAATTGGGAGTGGGACAGACTGTGAATGGTCAAGTGTCCCACTGTTACTGTATCAGACCTTGGGCAGGTTATCTGGGGCATTGTGTGAATTGGGAGTGGGACAGACTGTGAATGGTCAAGTGTCCCACTGTTGCTGTATCAGACCAGGGGCAGGCTATCTGGGGCATTGTGTGAATTGGGAGTGGGACAGACTGTGAATGGCCCAGTGTCCCAAAGTTATTCTATTAAACCTTGGGCAGATTATCTGGGGCATTGTGTGAATTGGGAGTGGGACAGACTGTGAATGGTCAAGTGTCCCACTGTTGCTGTATCAGACCAGGGGCAGGTTACCTGGGGCAGTGTGTGAATTGGGAGTGGGACAGACTGTGAATGGTCAAGTATCCCACTGTTACTCTATCAGACCAGGGGCAGGTTATCTGGGGCAGTGTGTTAATTGGCAGTGGGACGGACTGTGAATGGACAAGTGTCCCACTGTTACTGTATCAGACCAGGGGCAGGTTATCTGGGGCAGTGTGTGAATTGGGAGTGTGACAGACAGTGAATGGTCAAGTGTCCCACTATTATTGTATCAGACCAGGGGCAGGTTATCTGGGGCATTGTGTGAATTGGGAGTGGGACAGACTGTGAATGGTCAAGTGTCCCACTGTTGCTGTATCAGACCTTGGGCAGGCTATCTGGGGCATTGTGTGAATTGGGAGTGGGACAGACTGTGAATGGTCAAGTGTCCCACTGTTACTGTACCAGACCTTGGGCGGGTTATCTGGGGCATTCTGTGAATTGGGAGTGGGACAGACTGTGAATGGTCAAGCGTCCCACTGTTACTGTATCAGACCTTGGGCAGGTTATCTGAGGCAGTGTGTGACTTGGGAGAGTGAAAGATTGTGAATGGTCAAGTGTCCCACTGTTATTGTATCAGACCGTGGGCAGGTTATCTGGGGCAGTGTGTGAATTGGAAGTGGGACAGATTGTGAATGGTCAAGTGTCCCATTGTTATTGTATCAGACCGTGGGCATGTTATCTGGGGCAGTGTGTGAATTGGGAGAGGGACAGACTGTGAATGGTCAATTGTCCCACTGTTATTGTATCAGACCTTGGGCAGGTTATCTGGGGCATTGTGTGAATTGGGAGTAGGACAGACTGTGAATGGTCAAGTGTCCCACTGTTATTGTATCAGACCTTGGGCAGGTTATCTGGGGCATTGTGTGAATTGGGAGTGGGACAGACTGTGAATGGTCAAGTGTCCCGCGATTATTGTATCAGACCGTGGGCAGGTTATTTGGGGCATTGTGTGAATTGGGAGTGGGACAGACTGTGAATGGTCAAGTGTCCCACTGTTATTGTATCAGACCTTGTGCAGGTTATCTGGGGCATTGTGTGAATTGGGAGTGGGACAGGCTGTGAATAGTCAAGTGTCCCACAGTTAGTTTATCAGACCTTAGGCAGGTTATCTGGGGCAGTGTGTGAATTGGGAGTGGGACAGATTGTGAATGGTCAAGTGTCCCACGGTTATTGTATCAGACCTTGGGCAGGTTATCTGGGGCAGTGTGTGAATTGGGAGGGAGACAGACTGTGAATGGACAGATGTTCAAATCGGCGTTCCATTTAACCATTAACTGAGCTTAGGACCCCATATCCTCCCAATCACAAAGTTTGCCTACTTCCACCTCTGCCATATTCTCAGTCTCCACCCTTGCCTCAGCTCAGCTGCTGCTGCAACCCTCATTCGTGCTCTTCGTTACATCCGGACTCGACTATTCCAATGGTCTCCTGGCTGGCCTCCCACCTTGTACCCTCCATAAGCAAGCTCATTTAAAACTCTGCTGCCCATATCCAAATTCGCATCAATCCTGTTTACCCATTAGCCATGGGTTACATTGGCTCCCGGTCAGGCAACATCTGGACTTAAGCATTCTCATTCTTATTTGCGAATTCCTCAATGTCCTAGCCCCCTTGTTGTTTCTGTAACCTCCTCCAGCCACAAAATCCGCCGAGATAATGGTGCTCCTCCAATTCATGCCCCTTTCACATACAAGGTTTACACGGTTCCAGCATTGGCGGCCGTGCTTCAGCTGCCTGGACACTGAGCTCAGGAATCAGCACCCTTATCCTTTCCCTCCCTTAACAAAAGATTCACTGCAAATGTCTCAGTGTCTGGGCAGGTTATCTGGGGTATTGTGTGACTGAGAGAGGGCCAGACTGTGAATAGACCGGAGGTAGATTGCTATTGTTTCATGAATTGTGCAGATTATCTGGGGTATTGTGTGCACTGAGAGGGACAGACTGTGAATAGACAGGGGGTAGATTGCTATTGTTTCATGAATTGTGCAGGTTAACTGGGGTATTGTGTGCATTGAGAGGGACAGACTGTGAATAGACAGGAGGTAGATTGCTATTGTTTCAGGAATTCTGCAGGTTAACCGGGGTATTGTGTGCACTGAAAGAGGGACAGGATGTGAATAGAGAGGAGGTAGATTGCTATTGTTTCATGAATTGTGCAGGTTATCTGGGGTATTGTTTGCACTGAGTGGGACAGACTGTGAATAGACAGGAGGCAGATTGCTATTGTTTCATGAATTGTGCAGGTTATCTGGGGTATTGCGTGCACTGAGAGAGGGAGAGACTGTGAATAGATAGGAGGTAGATTGCTATTGTTTCATGAATTGTGCAGTTTTCTAGGGTATTGTCCACACTGAGAGAGGGACAGACTGTGAATAGACCGGAGGTAGATTGCTATTGTTTCATGAATTGTGCAGGTTATCTGAGGTATTGTGTGCACTGAGAGAGGGACAGACTGTGAATAGACAGGAGGTAGATTGCTCTTGTTTCATGAATTCTGCAGGTTAACTGGGGTATTGCGTGCACTGAGAGGGACAGACTGTGAATAGACAGGAGGTAGATTGCTATTGTTTCATGAATTGTGCAGGTTATCTTGGGTATTGTGTGCACTGAGATGGACAGACTGTGAATAGACAGGAGGTAGATTGCTATTTTTTCATGAATTGTGCAAGTTATCTGGGGTATTGTTTGCACTGAGTGGGACAGACTGTGAATAGACAGGAGGCAGATTACTATTGTTTCATGAATTGTGCAGGTTATCTGGGGTATTGTGTGCACTGAGAGGGACAGACTGTGAATAGTCAGGAGGTAGATTGCTCTTGTTTCATGAATTGTGCAGGTTATCTGGGGTATTGTGTGCACTGAGAGGGACAGACTGAATATACAGGAGGTAAATTGCTATTGTTTCATGAATTGTGCAGATTATCTGGGGTATTGTGTGCACTGAGAGGGACAGACTGTGAATAGTCAGGAGGTAGATTGCTATTGTTTCATGAATTGTGCAGGTTATCTGGGTTATTGTGTGCACTGAGAGAGTGACAGACTGTGAATAGACAGGAGGTAGATTGCTATTGTTTCATGAATTGTCCAGGTTATCTGGGGTATTGTGCGCACTGAGAGTGGGACAGACTGTGAATAGACAAAAGGTAGATTGCTATTGTTTCATGAATTGTGCAGGTTATCTGGAGAATTGTGTGCGCTGAGAGAGGGACAGACTGTGAATAGACAGGAGGTAGATTGCTATGGTTTCATGAATTGTGCATGTTGTCCGTGGTATTGTGTGCACTGAGAGAGGGACAGACTGTGAATAGACAGGAGGCAGATTGCTATTGTTTCATGAATTGTGCAGGTTATCTGGGGTATTGTGTGCACTGAGAGAGGGACAGACTGTGAATAGACAGGAGGTAGATTGCTATTGTTTCATGAATTGTGCCCGTTATCTGGGGTATTGTGTGCACTGAGAGAGGGACAGACTGTGAATAGACAGGAGGTAGATTGCTATTGTTTCATGAATTGTGCAGGTTATCTGGGGTATTGTGTTCACTGAGAGGGACAGACGGTGAATCGACAGGAGGCAGATTGCTATTGTTTCATGAGTTGTGCAGGTTATCTGGGGTATTGTGTTCACTGAGAGAGGGACAGACTGTGAATAGACAAAAGGTAGATTGCTATTGTTTCATGAATTGTGCAGGTTATCTGGAGTATTTTGTGCGCTGAGAGAGGGACAGACTGTGAATAGACAGGAGGTAGGTTGCTATTGTATCATGAATTGTGCAGGTTATCTGAGGTATTGTGTGCACTGAGAGAGGGACAGACTGTGAATAGACAGGAGGTAGATTGCTTTTGTTTCATGAATTGTGCAGGTTATCTGGGGTATTGTGTGCACTGAGAGGGACAGACTGTGAATAGGCACGTGGTAGATTGCTATTGTTTCATGAATTGTGCAGGTTATCTGGGGTGTTGTGTGCACTGAGAGGGACAGACTGTGAATAGAGTCATAGAGTCATAGAGTTTTACAGCACAGAAAGAGGCCCTTCGGCCCATCGTGTCTGCGCCGTCCATCAATCCCTGTCCAGTCTTATCCCATTTTCCAGCATTTGGTCCATAGCCTTGTATGTAATGGCATTTCAAGTGCTCATCCAAATGCTTCTTCAATGTTGTGAGGGTTCCTGCCTCTACCACCCTTTCAGGCAGTGAGTTCCAGATTCCAACCACCCTCTGGGTGAAAAGGTTCCTCCTCAAATCCCCTCTAAATCACCTTCACCTTACCCTGAATCTATGCCCCCTTGTTATTGACCCCACTACTAAGGGGAAAAGTTCCTCTTTATCTACCCTATCTATGCCCCTCATCATTTTGTACACATCAATCAGGTCCCCCCTCAGCCTTCTTTGCTCCAAGGAAAACAACCCCAGCCTGTTTAGCCTTTCTGCATAGCTGAGGCGCTCCATCCCAGGTAACATCCTGGTGAATCTTCTCTGCACCCTCTCCAAAGCAATCACATCCTTCCTATAGTGAGGCGACCAGAACTGCACACAATACTCCAACTGTGGCCTCACCAGCGTTTTGTACAGTTCCATCATAACCTCCCTGCTCTTATATTTTATGCCTCGGCGAATGAAGGCAAGTGTCCCATATGCCTTTTTAACCACCTTATCTACCTGTTCCCCTGCCTTCAGGGATCTATGTACATGTACACCAAGGTCCCTCTGACACTGTGTACTTCCTAGTGTCCTACCACACATTGTGTATTCCCTTGCCTTATTTGTCCGTCCAAAATGCATCACCTCGCACTTTTCAGGGTTAAATTCCATTTGCCACTTTTCTGTCCATCTGACCAACCCGTTTATATCGTCCTGTAGCCTGAGGCGTTCCTCCTCGCAATTTACCACCCCACCAATTTTCGTGTCATCTGCGAACTTACTGATCATACCTTTTACATTCTCATCCAAATCATTTATGTAGATCACAAACAGCAAGGAACCCAGCACCGATCCCTGAGGTACCCCACTGGACACAGGCTTCCAGTCACAAAAGCAACCTTCGACCATCACCCTCTGCATCCTGCCACTCAGCCAGTTTAGGGTCCAACGCGCCAAGGCACCCTGGATCCCATGGGCTCTTACATTCTTGACCAGTCTCCTATGTAGGACTTTGTCAAAAGCTTTACTGAAGTCCATGTAAACCACATCCACAGCATTTCCCTCATCCACACACCTAGTCATCCCCTCGAAAAATTCAATCAGATTGGTCAGACATGATTTACCCTTGACAAAGCCATGCTGACTATCCCCGATTAATCCTTGCCTCTCCAAGTGGTGACTAATTTTGTCCCTCAGAATTTTTTCCAATAATTTCCCTACCACAGATGTAAGGCTCACTGGCCTGTAATTCCCTGGTTTATCCCTGCTACCCTTCTTGAATAATGGTACTACGTTAGCTGTTCTCCAGTCCTCTGGTACATCCCCTGTGGCCAGAGAGGTTCTGAAAATTTGTGTCAGAGCCCCTGCAATCTCCTCCTTTGCCTCACACAACAGCCTGGGATACATCTCGTCCGGGCCTGGGGATTTATCCACTTTTTTGGCCTGCTAAAACCGCTAGTACCTCCTCCCTCTCGATGCTAATATGTTCAAGTATGTCACAGTCCCCTTGCCAGATTTCTATGTCTGCATCGTCTCTCTCCATAGTGAACACAGATGCAAAAAATTCATTTAAAACCCCGCCTACATCCTCTGGCTCTACACACAGATTGCCACTTTGGTCCCTAATGGTCCCTACCCTTTCCTTGGTTATCCTCTTGCCCTTAATATACATATAAAACATCTTAGGATTTTCCTTTATTTCGCTCGCCAGTGTTATTTCATGGCCCCTCCTCGCCCTCCTAATTTCTTTTTTAAGTATGCCCCTGCACTTTTTATACTCCTCTAGGGCTTCCTCCGTCTTTAGTCTTTTGTAACTGCCAAAAGCCCCCCTTTTATTTCTAATGTATTTTTGTATATCCCTTGTCATCCAAGGATCCCTTTGCTTGTTGGTCCCACCCTTGACCTTTACAGTAACATGTTGGCGTTGTACTCTCTCTATTTCCCTTCTGAAAGTCTCCCACTGTTTTGATGTGGATTTTCCTATAAGTAGCTGCTCCCAGTCCACTTTGGCCAGATCCTGCCTTATCATATTAAAATCGGCCTTCCCCCAATTTAGAACATTTATTTCCGGGCCGTCTTTGTCTTTTTCCATGACCACCTTAAATCTCACCGAATTATGGTCACTGTCGCCAAAATGCTCTCCTACTGACACTTCCACCACTTGCCCGGCTACATTCCCCAGAATTAGGTCCAGTACCGCCCCCTCTCTTGTACGGCTTTCTACATGTTGGCTCAAAAAGCTCTCCTGGATGCACTTTAAGAATTCTGCACCCTCTAAGCCTTTTATACTCTGACTATCCCAATTAATATTGGGGAAGTTGAAATCCCCCACTATTATTACCCTATTATTTTCGCACTTTTCTGAGATTTGCCTACATATCTGTTCCTCTGTCTCCCCCTGACTGTTTGGGGGCCTATAGTACACTCCCAGCAAAGTGCTTGCCCCCTTTTTGTTTTTAAGTTCTACCCATATGGCCTCATTAGAGGAACCCGCTAATATATCATCCCTCCTTACAGCAGTAATTGACTCCTTAATTAATATTGCAACACCCCCTCCCCTTTTACACCCCCCTCTGTCTTGCCTGAAGATTCTATACCCCGGAATATTGTGCTGCCAGTCCTGACCCTCCCTCAACCATGTCTCCGTGATGGCAACAATATCGTACTCCCATGTGTTCAACAACAACTTCAGTTCATCCACCTTATTAGCAAGACTCCTTGCATTAAAATAATTGCCTTCCAGCCCTGCCATATTCCCTTTTGCTTTCACATATTTGCTCTGCCTTGCTTTTTCCTCTGTATTTGGCTGTAAATCACCCCCTGCTATAGCTCCACTCTGTACCCCTTCCCCCTGTCAAGTTAGCTTAAACCCCCCCAGCAGTGCTAGCAAACCTCCCCGTAAGGATATTGGTTCCCCTCTGGTTCAGGTGTAATCCCGAAAGTTTGTCATCTCTCTACGGTAGGCATACATAAGGGGTCCGAACGCCCCGCATTATTCTGGCAACCTATCCTGTCCTTCCTTCCTGTGATTTTACTGGTACAGACCCCCTTGTGTGTTTACACTGGACCAGTGGCCAACTCACAGAAAAAGGGGGCTCCCAGCCAGTCAGCGCAGAACCACAGCGCTGTGGTAGGTGTCGTTTGTTCGCTGAACAGTAACCCTATCATTCCCAAGATAAGCCACCCCATCGTTATCCTATACCACCACCAGGCATAAGGAGTCCAGTCCATTTAGCAATCTCGGCACTAGCTTGTGCTAACTAGCAGGATTTCTCTCTCTCCCTCTGACCCTCTGTCTGTCTCCAGCCCTCTTTCGGTCTGTCCTATTATTAGCCGTGGGCACAAGGGTCGGAGCGGGGTTAAAGCTACATCATACGTGACGTTGAGGCGGAGGTGGTGGCCTTGTGACAGTGGCTCAATGTAACTTACCTGATTATCGAAATTCGGTGATGGTTAGCAGCTGTCGGACGGGAATGTTTGAAGCCATTTTGCACTGTCCTCCTTCAGAGGCAGGAGGGTCTATAAAAGGGACTGGATATCCCCTCGTGAAGCTCCTCCAGTCCCGAAACCAGCGGTTCCCAAAGAGCAGCTGTGTCTCGCAACCAGCCTACCTCCTCTGTGCGTGGTAGGGTAAATAAAAGATTCTGAGTTCTGTTGGGATGTAGAACGAGGGCTCCAGTAATCTTACCAGAAAAGGGAGGTAATCGGAACTCTAGAGTCAAGGGTTGAGTTCCGAGGAAGGTTGGAGTCGTATAGTAGTGAGAGTTCACGGTTAAGTCGATAAACTGGATCGTCGAAAGGTCGAGATCCCTGGAATGGTGGCCGTAAATAGGTTACACCCGCACATCTGTAAGAAAGATATAGGTAAAATAGCGACCCGAAGAATCGATTAGTCCTTCGAAATCCGGTCCTGATCAAATATAGGGGAGAAAAGACAAGTCAATACTCGTTATTATTTCCTTTTAATCATAATGTCCCCAAGAGATGGGGAAATCTCTTCCCCGGGCTCTATCACTGGCTTGATCTGGCTCCAGTGTTTCCATATTTCATTCAATTTTTCCTGTAGGCAAACGAGGTTCCTGTACTTAGGAGGATCTGGAAGGGCCCATCCCACCGTAGCTCAAAGGTACCTCGAACCGGTCGCTGAACCACCAGTCACTGTCCTACCCGAGGAGGCACATCCCAAATTCCCCTTTGTCTCTTGGCATCATCTGCCTCCTGTAAGTGTTGAACCTGAAAGTGTTTGGCCTGATTGTCCTCACTGATCAGGCATAGATATGTCTGGAGAGTTGTCTGGAATTGGGAAGTGTCCCCCGTACCCTGAGGGGGTGCGTCTTGGGGTAACACCATAGCTCGTCCTGGCATTAGTTCGAAAGGGGTTAAGCCAGTGCCTGTGGCTGGCGTGGCTCGTATGCCCCAAAGAATGGTGGGGAGGACTGCATACCACCCTTCTCCGGTCTGTAAAATGGCCTTAGTCACAGACTGTTTTACAGTACGGCTCATCCGTTGCACCATTCCTGAGAATTGTGGATGGTAAGGGATGTGGAACCGTTGTCGAAACCCCAGGAGGGCTAAAGCCTGTTTCATGGCCTTGCCGGTGAAGTGGGTTCCCTGGTCAGAATCTATCTGGTAAGGCACCCCCCAACGGGGAATGACTTCCATCGCTAGGATTTTTGCAGCTACTTCGGCTGTATTCTTCCTAGTGGGGAAGGCCTCGACCCAAAAGGTAAAAGGTCGATGATTACTAAGACATGGTTATACCCGCCGCTGCGGGGTAGGGGTCCTGCGAAATCCATTTGTAAGTGCGTCCAGCTTCACCTGAGCCGCCGGACATGCCACATATATACTCGAATGTTACCCCCGATTCCTGTTTGGAGGCAAGGTAGACATAGTCGCCCATACTCGTGGATCTCTCTGGCCATGCTGGGCCACCACCAGGTGGCAGCTATAATGTAATATAACTTATACCCTCCCAAATGCGCAGGCTCATGGTAAGATTGTATCAGGGCACGTCGAATCGATGTAGGAACCACGTACTCGGTCGTGTGATGACAAAACACACTAGGGTCTTTGTACGCTCCTTCACGCACCCAACACTGTATATTCTCAGCGGACTCAGAAAAGTATCCGGTTAGGAGCATATCATTCATTAAATCGTCGGCCGGGGAAGCCTCTTTAGTTCGTAATACTTCCTTGGGACTAAGGGCCATCACAGGGAGAGCCAACACGGCCCGTCTGGCGCGCAAATCAGTGGCTCGGTTACCCGGAATTTCTGGGGTCTCCCCTGCCTGCTGGGCGTGAATCTTGACTACCGCCCCCAGCGTGGGGCCGTCCACTGCCCGAAGGAGTTCGACGATCGTGGAAGCATGTTAAATAGTGTTGCCTAAAGTAGTCAAATATCTCCGCCGCTGCCACAGGCGGTGGTGGTCGTGGATGACCGAGTAGGCATATTTGCTGCCTTTATAGATATTGGCGGTTGTTCCTTCTGCCAATTGAATGGTCTAGTGAGGGCGGTGATTTCAGCCAGCTGGGCTCCTCCCATCCCCAGGGCCCCTTGGGTGAGGGTCTGTCCTGACGGACCTACTACTGCCCATCCGGTGACCCGTCGACCTTCGTGGTAATAGCTGGACCCATTCCCGTATATCTCTAGGCAGGTCTCGGCTATGGGTCCCTGACAATCGATATGTAAGATAGTGGTGCAGTCATGGGGGGTCCCTTCGTCGATTAGGAAGGATGCTGGGTACGCTCGAGGCTCGGTTAGCACCTCGATCCGAACCTCCCTACCTCATATACAAGCCTCCCAGCTCGCACATTTCTGGTTGGAAATAGTATTCAGGCTACCTGCAAGCAGTGTCATGAGGCTCTGGCGGCTGTGAAGGATTACCTTCCCGGGACCTACCATAGACTCTATTGCTTCTACCGCCCAGGCTGCACAATCAGTGGCCACCAGACATGAGGCCTGTCCCATCATGGAGGATGGTATCGGGCAGGAGTAATATCCTATCGGTCGTATTCATTCGTTCCGGGATTATCCCACTACCGCATTATACAGAATGGTTTAGCTGGGTCCGGGAGACCCAGGGCAGATGTGTTGGCCAAACTGATTTTGACCATCTCAAAGCTTTCAATTGCCTCTGGTGTCCAATTCAGCCTTGCCTCTCCCTGGAGCCCTCCCTTTAGGAGGTCGTTTACAGGGCTTGCCAATTAGGTGAAGTCGGCTAGGTAGGTACGTCAATAGTTAAACAATCCCATCACGCTTCGCAGGACAGAGACGGTGATGGGTCGCGGCATCTGCAAGAGTGCTGGAAAACTTTCGGTGGTCACGGTCCCACCCTCAGGGGAGATGATCTGACCAAGTTAGGAACCCGAGGAATCCCAATTTGAGCTTTGATCAGATTCAGTTTGAACCCCCCTAGAACTAAAGCCATATCAGAGACACATCAGGGCGTCCAGATGAGCTGAGGGCGAGGGGCTACGAATGAGAATGTCATCTATATATTGAATACAGGCAGAATCTTGCTTTCGGGTATGTGCTAATGCCTGCATGGGGAGCCTTCTCCAGGCTCTCGTGAAAAATAGTAGAGGCATTGTGAAATCCCTGAGGCAACCAGGTCCAAGTACACTGGGTGGACGCGAAAGTGAAAGCGAAACGCTCTTCGGACCCGGGATTCAAAGGACATGTCCAAAATCCATTTTGGATGTCCAGTGCCGTGAATATGGACAGGGCTGGGTGGAGGCAGTTTAGAATAGTGGCGGGATTCGCTACTAAGTCATGGAGCTTGAGAGTGACCCGATTCAGAGCCATATAATCAATGATCATTCTCCAGCATCCATCTGGTTTCAGCACTGGCCATACCAGCGAGTTGGTACGGGAACAGGTCTTTGTCACAAACCGGTTTCTAATAAGTCTACTACTATGGACTCGATGGCCCGTTGGGCTTCTGTTCGGACGGGGTATTGCTGGTGGACCTCGTGGTAGGGACCGTGGACCTTAATTGGGTCCATATCCGCTCTACCACAGTCTAATTTGTGGGTGGCCCATGTGAGATGTTAAGTCTCAGAAACACTCACCCATGGTCCTTCCTCGGCCCATGTGAGAGGGTAAGTCTCACAAACTCTGCCCCAGTGTCCTTCCTCGGCCCATGTGAGAGGGTAAGTCTCACAACCTCTCCCCCATGGGCTTTCCTCCGCCCATGTGAGAGGGTAAGTCTCACAAAATCTCCCCCATGGTCCTTCCTCCGCCCATGTAAGAGAGCAAATCTCACAAACTCTCCCGCATGTTCCTTCCTGCGCCGATGCGTGCTTTAGCAGGCAGAGGGCTTTTACTCTACATTGTCGGGCTTTATATTCCTGGAATGGAAATCTCCACCCTTGGGTCCCCCCACTTCCAATAGATGAGCCCTTAGGACAAAGTTTGCCTCTATCTGATGGAGGATGTCCATACCTAAGAGCTGTCCCTCACTGTTGGGACCTACCCACAGGGTAACCCAACAGGTATGACCTCCTGGCGACAGTTGCAGGGGAAGTGGAACACTCCGATGGAGGACCACACTTTCTCCACTAACCTGAATGCTTTGATCTAAGGTGGGAAATCCTGTGTCGGTTATCGACACCGAGGCTCCCGTGTCTAAAAGGACACAGTGCTGCCGGCCTCCTAACAGTATATTTAGACACGGGCGTGTGGACCCCGGCTCCAAGACCAGGGAGACCGGCTCGTCCTGGTAGCTGACGAGGAGGGCTCGGTGCGCCTCCAACTCTTGGTTTGACAAGCCTCTCTTGGTTGGTCCTTGAGGGCCTGAAGCGGGTCGGTCGGCCTCTGCCCCGGTAACAGTCGGCCTGTTGATGCCCTGTCCGCCCACAATTGGTGCACTTCACTCCCGGCTGGGTGCAATCCTTAACCAAGTGGCCTGGTGCGTTACAACTGTAGCAGAGTTGAGCCTCTTGTATGACTGCTATAGGCTCTGTTATAATGCCCATGGTCGCTTTCGTGGACCAGGGCAGAGAAGTTGGGGTGGGACCTTGACGGGTGGCATAAAGATCCGCCTGGTGGAGCCCAAAAAGTCGACCAGCCCACTCCCGGATTCCAGCTTCTGTGACCTGAGGGTTGGCCCCCATTCGGAGGGCGGTTTGGTAGGGCCTTTCCAGTCCCCGGATAGATTATCTATAATCCGTGGCACACCGTGATTAGCAGGAATGTCATTTGTCTGGCCCCAGTGTACATACTGCTCAATTAATGGAACAATGTACATCGGGGTTTTCTGCAGGACTCTGGCACAGGGCGGTGAGCCCCATCCAGGTAGCGGTGCCATTGCCCAGTGCGGTCTGAACCCAAGTTTTCAAACCATCGAATTGGATCTTAAACTCCACCGCCATGGCTGGAGATTTTAGGACATGCTGTCACAACGCCCGATAAAACATAGAGGGATATTTCACCTCGAAATTATATTTTATGTCTTGTATGGACAAATTAAAGTGCCGAGCAGCGCTTCGTATTCTTGCCCATATTTCGACGTTAGGATTGTGTCATTTGAATTCGGGAATGAGAAGGATGACGCTGGATCTCTCCTGGGGCGTAAAAGCCTGTGCCTCGCCCATCGTACCCTATCCACCTATCTCTGGGTTTTGTGCCCCTACTGCCTGGTTAACTCGGACGGGGGCCACGGGATTGGATTTTTCAGCACCAGACGGAAGCGGTAAAGGGGGGCGTAGATACGAGTGTATTCGGGGGGGCACGTGGGTTGGGTGGTCTCGACTCGTTGAACCTCTATGGTCCCCGAACGGGGCCGAGATTTAAGTTCGACGTATCTCGAGTCTCTTTTTGTAGAGCCTCGACACTGTCACCCCAGCTTCTTAAGTCGTCTAGATTCTCAGTCTCTGCTGGCCTGATATTCAGGAGAGTACTGACTTCGACTTTAGCCTCCTGCCCATGTCTAAAAAATCCTTGTAATGAGGCCGGTCTGCCCCCCTTGTCCCCAATTATGGGTCCCATCTGATCCATCCAACTAGCACACAAAACCGCTCCATAATTAGCTTGATAGCAAAATACTGCAGATGATGGATATCCGAAATAAAACATAAACTGCTGGAAAAAATCAGCAGGCCATGCAACATCGGTAGAGAGAAAATACAGTCAACGTTTCGGGTGATCCCTTTGTCATAATTAGATTGTTTGACATCCTTTTGTTCCGCCCACCACTTTATTTGGTCAACTACTGGGCTTGTTCCTTTCCACCCCTTTTCAATCATCTCACTTGGAAATTTCAAATTAACTTCTCGGACCCGTTGAATGACAGTAACACTGGTGGCCAAAGCCAGAACGCCCGGTGAAAGAGGTCTCCCCTCTTCACCCATGTGACCCGTATTAATTGTTACCTATATTCTTATATTCTATCTTATCCTTTATCGGCACAAATGTATCACCTTATGCTCTAAATCAGAATTATACATTTATGTCTAATCAAATCCGTCAGTCCGTGGTCTCCAGGAGGAATAATTTACTATGTGGGTAATTTAATACTGACTGGCTTAAACATGGTTTTAAGCCCCGATGGCGGACGAGCGAGTCTGTGTTCCTCCTGGAAGCCTTACTCTGACGTCTTTCCTTAGGACACGACGCGCTTCTCGCTTCAACCGTCAATTCCAGTGTCTTTTAACTCTTATGGTTCTTACCTGCAGTGTCTCACTTCTGACACCAACTGTTAGATTCGAAATTGGAGAAACCACAGACGGAGACAGAATTGAGGACAAGTTCAGCATTTATTAAAGCAATTAAAAGACTTATGCACAAGGGAGCGCCTCAGCTTCCTCAAGCGAGTGGTGCACTCTCAAAGGCCAATTAATTGGTTCATTCAAGTTATACAATTCTATAAGCAATGCCCACCTACTACAGAATGGGGGAGTACACGTACAAACACCATCACAACAATTACTCTTAATTGGTTTATGTGGTTGGTCACTCAACTCTCGGGCCCACCCCTTGAAATCAGGGGTGACTATGCAAGGCACAGATGTTAGTGTTTTATCCTACTCACCTTATTCCTGCTGTTATCTCTTCCCCATTGCAGGCATAGTTTATTGCTTGAGAAAAAATATCTTATCCTTAACTGTCGAACAAGCAGGGTGCATACAAAGCCCACAGTGATTCATCTATTCTGCGATTAGTACAATGTTGGTTGTTAATTTGTACCCTTATTTCCTGGGAGGACCGACCGTGCTTAGACAATGGTTCTACTGAGGGCTGTGAACACACATTCCGAAGTTTAATTCGTGAAGTGGCGTCTCGCAGTCTGCAAATGTGCAGGTTTCCTTGCATTTTACGATTATCTTATCACTTCTATTTGTCTTTGATGCTTGAAATTCGACCTTGCTTGCCTTTCTGCTATCTGTTCCCAGCAGCATGTTGTCAGTCTCTGTTCTCAGCATTAATTAAAACCCATCCTTGAATCTAAAAGCTATTTCTTACAATCCCGTTCTTTGAGAGGGTTAACATCTTCAAGTATCCCAGAATTATACATAGATACATAGAAGATAGGAGCAGGAGTAGGCCATTCGGCCCTTCGTGCCTGCTCCGCCATTCGATGAGATCATGGCTGATCCTTTAATTCAGTATCCCGTCCCCGCCTTCTCTCCGTAACCCTTAACCCCTTTTGCCCGTAGAAATATATCTAATTCCCTCTTAAATATATTTAATGAGCTGGCGTACACTGCCCTCTGTGGCAATGAGTTCCACAGGTTCACCACTCTCTGAGTGAAGAAATTCCCCCTCATCTCTGTCCTAAATGGTTTAGCCCTTATCCTTAAATTATGTCCTCTAGTTCTGTTCTCACCCGCCAAGGGAAACATTCCTTCTGCATCCAGTCTGTCTAGACCTGTCAGAATTTTATACACTTCTATGAGGTCCCCTCTCAATCTTCTAAACTCCAGTGTGTACATCCCTAAACTACATAGTCTCTCCTCATAGGTCATTCCCGCCATTCCTGGTATCAGCCTGGTGAATCGCCGCTGCACCCCCTCCATGGCAAGAACATCCTTCCTCAGATGAGGCGACCAAAACTGTACACAGTACTCGAGGTGTGGTCTCACCAGTGCCCTGTACAGCTGCAGCAAGGTATCCCTGTTCCTGTATTCTAACCCTTTTGCTATGAAGGCCAGCATACCGTTTGCCTTCTTGACCGCCTGTTGCACCTGCATGCTCGCCTTCAGTGACTGGTGTACAAGAACACCCAGGTCTCTCTGTACTTCCCCCTCTCCCAATCTATTGCCATTTAAATAATAATTTGCCCTCCCGTTCCTGCACCCAAGGTGGATAACTTCGCACTTGTCCACATTATAGTGCATCTGCCATTTATCCGCCCAATCGCCCAGTCTGTCCAAATCGCTCTGGAGCTTCCTGGTCTCTTCCTCTGAGCCCACCCCCCCTCCTAGTTTAGTGTCGTCTGCAAATTTGGAAATGCTGCATCCGACTCCCTGATCCAGGTCATTAATGTAAATTGTGAACAGCTGGGGGCCCAGGACAGATCCCTGTGGTACCCCACTTGTTACTGCCTGCCATTCAGAAAATGAGCCGTTTATTCCAACTCTCTGTTTTCTATCTGACAGCCAGTTCCCTATCCACGCCAAAACTTTCCCCTTTATCCCATGAGCCTCAATTTTCCATGCTAATCTTTTATGTGGGACCTTATCGAAGGCCTTTTGGAAGTCCAGGTACACCACATCTACTGGCTCTCCCCCATCTATTCTACCAGTTACTCCCTCAAAAAATTCCAATAGATTAGTCAAGCACGATTTACCCTTTGTAAATCCATGTTGACTCTGTCCTATCCTGTCCCCATTTGCTAAGTGCTCCGCTATTTCATCCTTAATGATGGACTCCAGCATTTTGCCCACAACTGATGTAAGGCTTACAGGTCTGTAATTACCTGCTTTTTCCCTACCCCCCTTTTTGAATAGTGGGGTAACGTTAGCTACCCTCCAATCCATCGGCACTGTTCCCGAGTCTAATGAATTCTGAAAAATCATCCTTAGTGCATCCGCTATCTCTAGGGCCACCTCCTTCAGTACCCTAGGATGCATGTTATCAGGCCCTGGGGATTTGTCCACCTTCAATCCCTTTAGCTTCCTTAACACCATATCCTTAGAGATATTGATTTGCGTCAGTTCCTCCTTTGCCAATGTCCCTATTTTTCCCGATATCCCAGGGAGGTTTTTTGTGTCTTCCTTCGTAAAGACTGACCCAAAGTATGCATTTAGTTGATCTGCCATTTCCTTATTTCCCATTATATATTCCCCCGTATCTGACTGCAATGGACCAACTTTGGTTTTCACCAGTCTTTTCCTTTTGATATACTTATAAAAGCTTTTGGAGTTAGTTTTTATATTTTCCGCCAGCTTGTTTTCGTAAGCTATTTTGCCCCTCTTGATTATGCCCTTTGCCCTCCTTTGCTCTATCTTAAACTGTTCCCAATCTTCCGCTCTGGCGCTTTTTTTGGCTATTTTATACGCCCTATCTTTGGATTTTATGCTGTCTCTAATTTCCCCTGTTATCCACGGTTGAGTCACCTTTTTAGATTTCCTTTTATGCCAGATTGGTATAAACAATTTTTGCAATTTTGTCATTCTATCTTTAAATGTTTGCCATTGTTTATCTACCTCCAGTCCTCCCAGGAACGTTGTCCAATCAGACCTACTCAGTTCCCGTCTCATGGCATCATAATTCCCCTTGTTTAAATTCAGGACCTTAGTCTCTGAGTCAATTTCTTCGCTCTCCATTTCGAGTGAGAAATCGATCATGTTATGATCGCTCTGACCCAAGGGTCCCCGTACAACAAGATTACTGATTAGTCCCTTCTCATTGCACAGTACCCAGTCCAATTCATTGGGAACAAGCTGGATCTTTCACTAGTATCAGAATCGCAGCATAGTTATGTGGTAGTGTGGCCGTCCGGTCTAAGCTGCAAGATTCATGTTTCCAGCCTCTGTAAAGTCGCCGGTTTAAATCCCAACGTTGACAAATATTGCGGCTTTCATCAATTTCGCCGCTTTAGCAACAACAATAAACCACTCAGTCAAGGCGGTTTGTTTTGTATTTTCTTCATGGGTCCCTATTAACCTTTCCCTTCAGTTGTTATTAAGATAGATTTGCAGAATTTCCTCTGGTCCATAATTGTCCTGAACCCAGCACCGAGCGCTGCCAACACCGTCACCCAACCAACTGAATTCAGCCGGTTCATTCACTCTTCTCCACACCTGCTGCGTCTCACTTATTCAGATATCCACCACTTTTACATTTTTGTTTCTAACATTTTTTACAATCTATCGACCGTGACCCCCTGTGCTGCCATTGTCGACCCACCATCTCTCCGCCGTTTCACCGTTCGCCCATCCAAACTTGCGGTGAAACAGCAGCTCCCATCTGCTCCTGTGCTCCAATCCGAATAACATAAAACGAATATTTTTTTCGTTCCAACCTATCCTGACAGTGAAAGTTTCATACAGGCAAGGATAAGAGAAGGTCCATTCTGTATATGCAGGTGGTGAGCTGGGCTCTGTGTTCAGGATGAGGATCACTTGTGATTTTCATTCCATTAGTCTGAGAACGTGTGATCAGGAGGGCAAAACTTTCCCTGTTGTTCTCTCCTCTTATCATTATGGTAAATGTCAGGCTCAATGCGGCAGGAATAGTTCAAATGAGTGAGCGATAGAAGGAAGATCAAAATGTGTCGGCTATGATCTGAATTTTATTACCACAATTGGCTGATTTCTCACATATTCTCGTTTGAAACGATTATCTTTCTTTTTTCTACCGTTGTTTCTTTCTTTCTTCCCTCAGGCTCTCTTTCTCCGCTCTCACTGACTCGCTAGCACCGGTTCTCCCGATTTTATTTGTTGTCCTCTTGCACTGTTTCCCCTCAGGCTCGCACGCTTTTCTCAGACTTGCATTGCCTGAGCGCCTTTCTCCACCTCAGGACGACCCATAGCGCTTTAGAAACAATGAAAGCCCACGGACAACCTCAGGATGCTCCAGTTCTCCAGCTTCAACCCTAACCACGTTAAAGAAGCCATCCCCTATGGACAAGCCCTGCAAATACACAGGATCTGCTCAGCCAAGGAGGAACGTGATGGACACCTACAGACGCTGAAAGACGCCCTCGTAAGAACAGGATATGACGCTCGACTCGTCGATCAACAGTTCCGACAGGCCACAGCAAAAAATAGCATAGAACTCCTCAGAAGACAAACATGGGACACAACCAACAGGGTACCCTTCATCGTCCAGTACTTCCCCGGAGCGGAGAAACTACGCCATGCACTTCGCAGCCTTCAACATGTCATTGATGATGAACACCTCGCTAAGGCCATCCCCACGCCTGCACTACTCACTTTCAAAGAGCCACCTAATCTCAAACAGACCATCGTTCGCAGCAAATTACCCAGCTTTCAGGAGAACAGCGACCAAGACACCACACAACACTGCAACAGCAAACTCTGCAAGACATGCCAGAGCATCAACACAGATACCATCATCACACGTGAGGACACCACCCACCAGGTACATGGTACATGCTCATGTGACTCGGCCAACATTGTCTACCTCATACGTTGCAGTAAAGGTTGCCCCGGTGCATGGTACATCGGCCAGACCATGCAGACACTGCGACAACGGATGAATGGACACCACACAACAATCACCAGGCAGGAGTGTTTCCTACCAGTCGGGGAACACTTCAGCAGTCAAGGACATTCAGCCTCCGATCTTCGGGTAAGCATTCTCCAAGGCGGCCTTCGAGACACATGAAAATGCAAAATCCTAGAGCAGAAACTGATAGACAAGTTCTGCACTCATGAGGATGTCCTCAACTGGGATCTTGGGTTCCTCTCACACTACATGTAACTCCACCTGACATAGGGTCATCCAGACTCGAGTCGTCGTTGACTTGTTCTCTCTACACAGGTGCGGCTGGACCTGCTGTGATTTCTAGCAAATAAAAATGTTTTTTTGCCTGTTTTTTGTTTTTCTTACAGACCCCAGCATCTGCAACATTTGAACCCTTGTGACCCCACCACATTGTTCTTTGATATAATGTTTTCCTGACTGACCTGTTTGGACACCACTCACATCTTTGATTGCTGTCATTATCTCTCTGCCAAGGTGTGATAAATGGCAGTTAGAAAGATTACCTGTAATCATCTGGCATTATTCTCTGACTATATAAGCTGTGCCTTTATGCATCTCTCCACTTCACCTGATGAAGGAGCAGCGCTCCAAAAGCTTGTGATTTCAAATAAAACTGTTGGACTATAACCTGGTGTTGTGTGACTTCTTACATATATTCAAGAAGGAGTTGGATATATTGCTTAAGGCTAAAGGGATTAAGGGTTTTGGGGAGAAAGCAGGGACAGGGTACTGAATTTGGATGATCAGCCATGATCGCATTGAATGCCGGAGCAGGCTCGAGGGGCCGAATGGCCTACTCCTGCTCCTTTCTTCTATGTTTCTATGTTTATCGCTTTCACTTCTGATCATTATTTGCAATGCAATAAGACATTGCAATTGCACCTCACTTCACATTGTAGCTGTCATTTGCAATTCAATTGCACATTGGAATTGAATATCGCTGCAACATAATCGTAATTTGTAATGCAATAGTACATTGCAGTGGAATATCACTTTGCAATATAATAGTAATTTGCTATGCAATATCACATTGCAATGGAATATCAATTTGCAATATAATTGACATTTGTAATGCAGTAGAACATTGCAATGGAGTATCACTTTGCAATATAACCGTCACTTGCAATGAAATAGGAATTTGCAAGGGAATATCGCTTTGTAGTATGATCGTCATTTGCAATGCAATAGAACATGGCAATGGAATATCACTTTGCAATATAAAAGTCATTTGCAATGCAATCAAACATTGCAATGGAACATAACCTTTCAATATAAAGTCATTGCAATGCAATGGAACTTTGCAAAGGAATATCACTTTGCTATATAATAGCAATTTGCAATGTAATTTAAAAATAAAATGGAATATCGCTTTGCCTCCTGACCATCATTACAGTGCAATAGGACTTTGCAATTGAACCTCATTTTGCATTGTAGCAGGCATTTGCAATGCAAATGCTCATTGCCATGGAATATCACTTTGCAAAATAATAGTAATTTGCAATACAATAGAATATTGCAATGGAATATCACTTTGCAATATGACAGTCATTTGCAATGCAATAGCACAATGCAATGGAATATCACGTTCCAATATAATTGACATTTGCAATGCAATAGAAAATTGCAAGGATTATCACTTTGCAATATAATCGTAATTTGCAATTCAAAAGAACTTTGGAATGAAATATCACTTTGCAATATAATAGTCATGGCAAAGCAATGGAACATAGCAATGGAATATTACTTCGTAATATACTAGTAACTGCAATGCAATGGAACATTGCACTGGAATATCAGTTGGCCTTATAATCATCATTTGCAATGCAATAGAACATTGCAATGTAATATCGCTTTCTAATAAGATCGTCATTTGCAAAGCAATAGAAAATTGCAGTGGAATATCACTTTGCAATATAATCGTCATTTGCAATGCAATAGCACATTGCAATGGAATATCACTTAGCAGTATAATAGTCATTTGTAATGAAGTATGACATTGCAATGGATTATTAACTTGCAACATAATAGTCATTTGCAAAACAATATCACATTACAATATAATATCAGTTTGCAATATGATTGTCAATTGCAATGCTGTAGAACATTACAATGGATTAGCACTTTGCAAAATAATAGTTATCTGCAATGCAATAGCACATTGCAATGGAATATCACTTTTCAATATAATTGTCTTTTGAAATGCAATAGAGCATTGCAATGTAATTTTAACTTGCAATATTATATTAATTGCCTATGCAATAGGACGTTGCAATGGAATATCACTTTGCAACATAGTAGACATTTGCAATGCAACAGAACATTTTAATGGATTATCACGGCACTATAATTGTCATTTGCACTGCAATAGACCATTGCAATGGAAGATCACTTTGCAATATAATCTTCATTTGCGATGCAATCAAACATAGCAATGGAATATAAATTTGCAATATAATTGTCATTGCAATGCAATGGAACATTGCAATGGAATATCAGTTTGCAATATAATACTCATTTGCAATTTAAGAGAAAATTACAATTTAATACCGCTTTGACTTCTGATCGTCATTTGCAATGCAATAGGACTATATAAATGAACCTCACTTTGCATTGTAGCAGTCATTTCCAATGCAATTGCACATTGCAATGGAATATCACTGCAATATGATCGTCATTTGCAATGCAATAGAACATTGCAGTGGAATATCAATTTGCAAGGTAACAGTAATTTGCAATGCAATGGCACATTGCAATGGAATATCGCTTTGCAATAGAATTGATATTTGCAATGCAATAGAACATTGCACTGGAGTCTCACTGCAATATATTCGTCATTTGCAATGCAATAGAAGTTTGGAATGAAGTATCACTTTGCAATATAATAGACATTGCAATGCAATGGAACATTGCAATGGAATATTAATTTGCAATATACTAGTCACTGCAATGCAATGGAACACTGCACTGGAATATCGGTTTGAATTATAATAGTTATTAACAATGCAATAGAACATTGCAATGGAATATCACTTTGGAATATGATCGTCATTTGCAATGCAGTAGAATATTGCAATGGAACATTATTTTGCAATATAATCGTCATTTGCAATGCAATAGCACACTGCAATGGAATATCACTTTGCAGTATAATAGTCATTTGCAAAAAAATATCACGTCAATATAATATCGCTTTTCAATATTATCGTCATTTGCAATGCAGTTGAACATTGCAATGGATTAGCGTGTTGCAAAATAATAGTAATTTGCAATGCAATAGCACGTTGCAATGGAGTATCACTTTACAATATAATTGTCATTTGAAATACCATGGAATTTTGCAATGTAATATCAGTTTGCTAGATAATAGTCATTTTCAATGCAATAGAGCTTTGCAATGGAATATTACTTTGCAACATTACATTTTTTGCAATGCAATGAAATATTGCAATGAAATATCAATTTAAGGGAATAGTCATTTGCAATGCAACAGAACAATGCAATGGAATAAGACATTGCAATGGAATATCACATTGCAACGTGGTGTTCATTGGCAATGTAACAGAACATTGCAAATCAAAAGCACTGCAATATAATCGTCATTTTCAATGCAATAAAGCATTGGAATGGAATTTCATTTTGCAATATAATAGTCATTTGCAATGCAATATGACATTGCAATGGATTATTAACTTACAACATAATAATCAATTGCAGAACAAAGTCACATTGCAATACAATATCGCTTTGCAATAGTATCGTCATTTGCAATGCAGAACATTGCAATAGATTAGCGCGTTGCAAAATAATAGTAATCTGCAATGCAATAGCACATTGCAATGGAGTATCACTTTACAATATAATTGTCTTTTGAAATGCAATAGAACATTGCAATGGAATTTTAACTTGCAATATTATATTTCATTGCAATGCAATAGGACGTTGCAATGGAATGTCACTTTGCAACAAAGTAGTCATTTGCAATGCAACAGTACATTGTAATGGATTATCACTGCAATATAATCGTCATTTGCAAAGCAATAGAACATTGCAATGGAATAACACTTTGCAATACAATCGTCATTTGCAATGCAAACAATCATTGCAATGAAATATACATTTGCAATATAATAGTCATTTGCAATGTAATAGAAATTACAATGGAATATTGCTTTGACTCTGATCATCATTTCCAATGCAATAGGACTTTGCAATTGAACCTCACTCTGCATTGAAGCAGTCATTTGCAATGCAATTGCACATTGCAATGGAATATCACTGCAATATATTCGTCATTTGCAATGCAATAGAACATTGCAATGTAATATCACTGCAGTATATTCGTCATTTGCAATGTAATAGAACACTAAAATGAGTATCACTTTGCAATATAACAGTCGTTGCAATGCAATGGAACCTGGCAATGAATTTATAATTTGAAATATATATTAGTCATTGCAATGCAGTGGAAAATTGCAGTGCCATATCAGTTTGCAATATAATAGTCATTTGCAATGCAATAGCACTTTGCATTGGAATATCACTTTGCAATATAGCAATGAATATCACTGCCATATATTCGTCAGTTGCAATGCAATAGAACATTGCAATGGAATATCACATTGCAATAACATGATCATTTGCAATGCAAGACAGCATTGCAATGGAATATTAACTTACAGTGTTATGTTCATTGGCAATGCAATAGCACATTGCAATGGAATTTCGCTTTGCAATATGATCATCATTTGCAATTCAATGGAACATTTGAATGGGGTATCACTTTGCAATATAATAGTTATTGTAATGCAATGGAACACTCTAATGGAATATTACTCTGCAATATAACAATCATTGCAATACAATGGGATATGGCAATGAAATATTACTTTGAAATATATGTTAGTCATTGCAATGCAATGGAACATTGCAATGCAATAGCACTTTGCAATGGAATATCACTTTGCAATGTTGTATTCATTTTCAATGCCATTGCGCATTGCAGTGGAATTTCACGGCTATATAACCATCATTGGCAATGCAATATAACATTTCAATGGAATATTGCTTGGCAATATAATTGTCATTTTCAATGAAATAGGACATTGCAATGGATTATTAAATTGCAATATTATATTCATTTGCACTGCAATAAAACATTGCAATGGAATATCGTTTTGCAATATGATCATCATTTGCAGAACAATAGGACATTGCAATGGAATATCACTTTGCAATAAAATAGGCATTGCAATGCAATGGAACATTGCAATGTAATAATTCTTTGCAACACAACAATCATTGCAATGCAATGAAACATTGCAATGGAATAACAGTTGGCAAGTGGTTAGCACTGTTGCCTCACAGCACCAGGGACCCGGCTTTGAATCCGGCCTCAGTTGACTGTGTGGAGTTTGCACATTCTCCCTGTGTTTGCGTGGATATTCTCCGGGTGCTCCGGTTTCCTCCCACAGTCCAAAGATGTGCGGGTAGGTTGATTGGCTATGATAAATTGACCCTTAGTGTTAGGGGGATTAAATACATGTGGTTATGTGGATAGGGTGGGATATGTGTTGGTGTAGGGGTTACGGGGATCGGGTGGGATATGTGTCGGTGCAGGCTCGATGGGCCGAAATGGCCTCTATCTGCACTGTGGGGTTTCTGTGATTCTGTGATTCTGTGAATATAATAGTCATTTGAAATACAATAGCACATTGCAATGGAATATCACTTTTCAATGTAATAGTCATTTGCAATGAAATACGACATTGCAATGGACTATTACCTTGCATTTTAAAAGTCATATGCAATACCAAAGCACCTTGCAATGGCATATCGCTTTGCAATATGATCGTCATTTGCAATTCAGCAGCGCATTGAAGTGGAATATCAGTGCAGGATAATCGTCATTTGCAATGCAATAGAACATTAGAATGGAATACCACTTCAAAATATTATAGTCATTTGCAATGCAATACAACATTGCAATGTAGTATTAACTTGCAATAAAATAGTCATTTGCAGAACAAAATCACATTGCAATATAAAATTGCTTTGCAATATGATCACCATTTGCAATGCAGTGGAACATTCCAATGGATTAGCGCATTGCAAAATAATAGTAATCTGCAATGTAATCGTACATTGCAATGGAGTATCACTTTACAATATAATTGTCATTTGAAATTCAATAGAACATTGCAATGGAATATCACTTTGCAGCAAAATAGTCATTTGCAATGTAATAGAAAATTACAATGAATATCGCTTTGACTCTGATCGTCATTTGCAATGCAATAGGGCATTGCAATTGAACCTCACTTTACATTGAAACAGTCATTTGCAATTCAATTACACATTGCAATGGAATATCACTGCAATACAATCATCATTTGCAATTCAATAGAACATTGCAGTGGAATATCACTTTGCAATATAATAGTAATTTGCAATGCAATAGCACATTCCAATGGAATATCTCTTTGCAATATGATAATCATTTGCAATGCAATAGCACGTTGCCATGGAGTATCCCATTGCAATATAATTGACATTTGCAATGCAATAGAGCATTGCAATGGTGTATCACTTTGCAATATAATTGTCATTGGCAATGCAATAGATCTTTGGAAAGAAATACCAATTTGCAACATAATAGTCATTGCAATGCGATGGAACATTGCAGTGGAATGTTACTTTGTAATGTAATAGTCATTGCAATGCAATGGATTATTGCACTGGAATATCGGTTTGCAATATAGTAGTCATTTGCAATGCAACAGAACATTGCAATGGAATAAGACAATGCAATGGAATATCACTTTGCAACATAGTATTCATTGGCAATGCAACAGCACCTTGCAATGGAATAGCTCTGCATAATAATCGTCCTTTGCAATGCAATAGAGCATGGTAATGGAATATGACTTTGCAATATAATTGTCATTGCAATGCATTGGAACCTTGCAATGGAATATCGCTTTGCAATATGATCATCATTTGCAATGCAATAGATCATTGAAATGGAATATCACTTTGCAATATTATATTCATTTGCAATGCAATAGAACATTGCAATGGAGTATCACTTTGCAATATAATAGTCATTACAATGCAATGGAACACTCTAATGGAATAATAACCTTCATTGCAATGTAATACAACAAGCAATGGAATATCCGTTAGCAATAAAAATCATTTTCAATGCAATAGAACATTACAGTGGAATATCACTGCAATATAATCGTCATTTGCAATGCAATAGAACATTGCAATGGAAAATCACTTTGCAATATCATTGTCATTGCAATGCAATGGAACATTGCAGTGGAATATCATTTTGCAATACCATAGCTAATTGCAATGCAATAGCATATTTTAATAGAATTTCACTTTGCAATATAATTGTCATTGCAATGCAATGGAACATTGCAATGGAATATCATTTAGCAATACCATTGCTATTTGCAATGCAATAGCATATTTTAATGGAATATTACTTTGCAATATAATAGTCATTTGCAATGCAATAGAACATTGAAATATATGTTAGGCATTTCAATGCAATGGAGCATTGCAATGCAATAGCACTTTGCAATGGTATATCACTTTGCAACATAGTATTCATTTTCAATAGCATAGCACATTGCAGTGGAATTTCACTGCAGTATAACCATCTTTGGCAATGCAAAATAACATTGGAATGGAATATCGCTTTGCAATATAATAGTCATTTGCAATGTAATAGGACATTGCAATGGATTATTGAATTGCAATATTATATTCATTTGCAAAATAATAGCACATTGCAATGGAATATTGTTTTGCTTAATGATCGTCATTTGCAAAACAATAGGACATTGCAATGGAATGCCACTTTGCAATAAAATAGTGATTGCAATGCAATGGAACATTGCAATGGAATATTACTTTGCAACATATCAGTCGTTGCAATGCAATGAAACATTGCAATGGAATAACAGTTGGCAATATAATAATCATTTGAAAAGCAATAGCACATTGCAAAGGAATATCATTTTGCAATATAATAGTCATTTGCAATGCAATACCACATTGCAATGGACTATTACCTTGTAATTTAAAAGTCATATGCAAGAGAAAAGCACATTGCAATGGTATATTGCTTTCCAATATGATCGTCATTTGCAATGCAATAGAATATTGCAATGAAATATCGCTTTGCAATATAATAGTCATTTGCAATGCAACAGGGCATTGAAGTGGAATATCACTGCAGTATAATCGTCATTTCCAATTGCAATAGAATATTGCAGTGGAATATCACTTCGAAATATAATAGTCATTGCAATGCAAAAGAACATTGCAATGGAATATCACTTTGCAATATAATAGTCAATTGCAATGCAATAGCAAAATTGCAATGGAATATCACTTTGCAATATAATAGTCATTTGCAATGCAATAGGAAAATTGCAATGGAATATCACTTTGCAATAAAATAGTCATTTGCAATGCAATAGAGCATTGCAATGGGATGTCAGTTTGCAATATAATAATGATTTGCAATTCAACAGAACATTGCAATGAAATATCGCATTGCAATATGATCATCATTTGCAAAGCAGTAGGACTTTGCAATGTAATATCGCTTTGCAATAAAGTAGTACTTTGCAATGGAATTACACATTGCAATGGAATATCACTGCAATATAATCGTCATTTGCAATGCAATAGAACATTGCAATAGAATATCGCCTTGCAATATAATAGTCAGTTGCAATGCAATGGAACATTGCAATGCAAGTGAACATTGCAATGTAATATCACTTTGCAATACCGTAGTCACTTGCAGTGCAGTAGCACATTGAAAAGGAATATCTTTTCGAAATATAATAGTCATTTCAATGGAATGGAATATCGCTTTGCAATACGTTCGGCATCTAAAATATTCATTGATGGGATGTGGGCATCGCTGGCTGGCTAGGTCTGCATTTAATGCCCATCACTAATTGTCCTTGAGAAGATGGTGGTGAGCTGCCTTCTTGAACCGCTGCAGTCCATATGGTGTAGGTACACCCACAATGCTGTTAGGAAGGGATTTCCAGGATTTTGGCCCAGCGACAGTGAAGGAATGGCGATACAGGCCCAAGTCAGGACGGTGTGTGGCTTGGAGGGGAAGTTGTAGGTGGTGAAGTTCCCATGCGTCTGCTGCCCTTGTCCTTCTAAATGGTAGAGGTCATGTGTTTCGAAGGTGCTGTTGAAGGAGCTTTGGCGAGTTGCTGCAGTGCATCTTGTAGATGGTACACACTGCAGCCACAGTGTGCCGGTGGTGGAGGGAGTGAATGTTGAAGGTGGTGGATGGAGTGCCAATCAAGTGGGCTGCTTTTTCCTTAATGGTGTCTAGCTTCTTGAGTGTTGTTGGAGCTGCACTCATCCAGGCAAGTCGGGAGTATTCCATCACATTCCTGACTTGTGCCTTGTAGATGGAGGGAAGGCTATGGGGAGTCAGGAGGTGAGACACTCACCACAGAATTCCCAGCCTCTGGCCTGCTCTTGTAGCCATAGTATTTATATGGCTGGTCCAGTTCAGTTTCTGATCAATGGTAACCCCCAGGATGTTGATAGTGGGGGATTCTGCGATGATAATGCCATTGAATGTCAAGGGGAGATGGTTAGAGTCTCGCGTGTTGGAGGTCGTCATTGCCTGGCACTTGTGTGGTGTGAATGTTAATTGCCACTTCTCAGCCCAAGCCTGAATATTGTCCAGATCTTGTTGCATATGGACACAGACTGCGTCAGTATCTGATGAGTCTTGAATGGTGCTGAACAGTGTGCAATCATCAGCGAACATCCCCACTTCTGACCTTAAGATGGAGGGAAGGTCATTGATGAAAAAGCTGAAGATGGTTGGACCTAGGACACTGCCCTGAGGAACTCCTGCAATTATGTCATGTGATTGAGATGAATGACCTGCAACAACCACAGCCAACTTCCTTTGTGCTAGGTATGATTCCAACCAATGGAGAGTTTTCCCCTTGATTCCCATTGACTTCAATTTTGCTAGGGCTCCTTGCTACTACACTTGATCAAATGCTGCCTTGATGTCCAGGGCAGTCACACTCACCTCACGTCACCTCACAATATTACATTGCAATGGAATATCACTTTGCAATATAGTATTCATTTGCAATGCAATAGAAAATTGCAATGGGATATCAGTTTGCAATATATTAATGATTTACAATGCAATAAAACATTGCAATGAAATATCACATTGCAATATGTTCATCATTTGCAAAGCAGTCGGACTTTACAATGGAACATCACTTTGCAATACAGCAGTCATTTGCAATGCAATTGCATATTGCCATGGAATATCACTGCAATATAATCGTCATTTGCAATGCAATACAACATTGCAATATAATATCACCTTGCAATATAATAGTCGGTTGCAATGCAATAGCACATTGCAATGGAATATTACCTTGCTGTTTGATCGTCATTTGCAATGCAATAGAACATTGCAATGGAATATCACTTTGCAGTATAAAAGTCATTGCAATGCAATGGAACTTTGCTTTGGAATATCAGTTTGCAGCATAATCGTCATTTGCAATGCAATAGAAAATTTCAATGGAATGTCACTGCTGTATAATCATCATTTTTAATGCAATAGAGCATTGCAATTAAATATCAATCTGCAATATAATAGTCATCTGCTTTGCAATTGTACATTGCAATGGAATATCACTGAAAAATAATTGTCATTTTCAATGCAATAGAACATTGCAATGTAATATTGCCCTGCAATGTGCTCATCATTTGCAATGCAGCAGAACATTGCAATGCATTATCACTGCAATTTATTTGACAATTGTAGTGAAGTAGCAGATTGCAATGGAACATTGCTTTGCAATATGACCATCATTTGCAATGCAAAATACATTGCAATGGAATACCACTTTGCAATACAATAACCATTTGCATTGCAGTAGCAGATTGCAATGGAAGATCACTTTGCAAAATAACAGTCATTTGAAATGCAATAGATCATTGCAATGAAATATCACTTTGCAATATAATAGTCATTTGCAATGCAATAGAACATTGCAATGGAATATCACTGCAAAATATTCATCACTTGTATTGCAACTGCACATTGCAATGGAATACAGCTTTGCAATATGATCGTCATTTGCAATGCAACATAATTTGCAAAGGAATATCACTTTGCAATATAATAGCCATTTGCAATGCAATAGAACATTGCAATGCAAGTGAACATTGCAATGTAATATCACTTTGCAATACAGTAGTCACTTGCAGTGCAGTAGCACATTGAAAAGGAATATCTCTTGGAAATATCATCGTCATTTCAAATGCATTAGCACACTGCAATGGAATATCGCTTTGCAATACTTTCGGCATTAAAAAAAAAATATTCTTTGATGGGATGTGGGCATCGCTGGCTGCCTAGGTCTGCATTTAATGCCCATCCCTAATTGCCCTTGAGAAGATGGTGGTGAGCAGCCTTCTTGAACCGCTGCAGTCCATATGGTGTAGGTACACCCACAATGCTGTTAGGAAGGGAGTTCCAGGATTTTGGTCCAGCGACAGTGAAGGAATGGCGATACAGGTCCATGTCAGGATGGTGTGTGGCTTGGAGGGGAAGTTGTAGGTGGTGAAGTTCCCATGCGTCTGCTGCCCTTGTCCTTCTAAGTGGTAGAGGTCATGTGTTTGGAAGGTGCTGTTGAAGGAGCTTTGGCGAGTTGCTGCAGTGCATCTTGTAGATGGTACACACTGCAGCCACAGTGTGCCAGTGGTAGAGGGAGTGAATGTTGAAGGTGGTGGATGGAGTGCCAATCAAGTGGGCTGCTTTTTCCTGAATGTTGTCCAGCTTCTTGAGTGTTGTTGGAGCTGCACTCATCCAGGCAAGTGGAGAATATTCCATCACATTCCTGACTTGTGCCTTGTAGATGGTGGAAAGGCTTTGGGGAGTCAGGAGGTGAGACACTCGCCACAGTATTCCCAACCTCTGGCCTGCTCTTGTAGCCACAATATTTATATGGCTGGTCCAGTTCAGTTTCTGCTCAATGGTAACCCCCAGGATGTTGATAGTGGGGGATTCTGCGATGATAATGCCATTGAATGTCAAGGGGAGATGGTTAGACTCTCACCTGTTGGAAATGGTCATTGCCTGGCACTTGTGTGGTGCGAATGTTACTTGCCACTTGTCAGCCCAAGTCTGAATATTGTACAGGTCTTGTTGCATATGGACACGGATTGCGTCAGTATCTGACGAGTCTTGCATGGTGCTGAACAGTGTGCAATCATCAGCAAACATCCCCACTTCTGACCTTCTGATGGAGGGAAGGTCATTGATGAAACAGCTGAACATGGTTGGGCCTAGGACACTGCCCTAATGACCTCCTGCAATTATGTCATGTGATTGAGATGAATGACCTGCAACAATCACAGCCAACTTCCTTTGTGCTAGGTATGATTCCAACCAATGGAGAGTTTTCCCCTTGATTCTCATTGACTTCACTTTTGCTAGGGCTCCTTGCTACCACACTTGATCAAATGCTGCCTTGATGTCAAGGGCAGTCACTCTCACCTTACCTCACCTCAAAATATTACATTGCAATGGAATATCACTTTGCATTATAGTATTCATTTGCAATGCAATAGAACATTGCAATAGGATATCAGTTTGCAATATATTAATGATTTACAATGCAATAGAACATTGCAATGAAATATCGCATTGCAATATGTTCATCATTTGCAAAGCAGTCGGACTTTGCAATGGAACATCACTTTGCAATACAGTAGTCATTTGCAATGCAATATAACATTGCAATGGAATATCGCTTTGCAATATAATAGTCATTTGCAATGTAATAGGACATTGCAATGGATTATTGAATTGCAATATTATATTCATTTGCACTGCAATAACACATTGCAATGGAATATTATTTTGCAATATGATCGTCATTTGCAAAACAATAGGACATTGCAATGGAATATCACTTTGCAATAAAATAGTGATTGCAATGCAATGGAACATTGCAATGGAATATTACTTTGCAACATAACAGTCATTGCAATGCAATGAAACTTTGCAATGGAATATCAGTTGGCAGTATAACAATCATTTGAAAAGCAATAGCACATTGCAATGGAATATCACTTTGCAATATAATAGTCACTTGCAATGCAATACGACATTGCAATGGACTATTACCTTGCAATTTAAAAGTCATATGCAAGAAAAAACACATTGCAACGGTATATCGCTTTCCAATATGATCGTCATTTGCAATGCAATAGAATATTGCAATGAAATATCGCTTTGCAATATAATAGTCATTTGCAATGCAACAGTGCATTGAAGTGGAATATCACGGCAGTATAATCGTCATTTCCAATTGCAATAGAATATTGCAGTGGAATATCACTTCGAAATATAATAGTCATTGCAATGGAATATCAATTTGCATTATAATAGTCATTTGCAATGCAATAGAACAAGCAATGGAATATCACTTTGCAATATAAGAGTCAATTGCAATGCAATAGCAAAATTGCAATGGAATATCACTTTGCAATAAAATAGTCATTTGCAATGCAACAGAGCATTGCAATGGGATATCAGTTTGCAATATAATAATGATTTGCATTTCAACAGAACATTGCAATGAAATATCGCATTGCAATATGATCATCATTTGCAAAGCAGTAGGACTTTGCAATGTAATATCGCTTTGCAATAAAGTAGCCATTTGCAGTGGAATTACATATTGCAATGGAATATCACTGCAATATAATTGTCATTTGCAATGCAATAGAACATTGCAATAGAATATCACCTTGCAATATAATAGACAGTTGCAATGCAAAAGCACATTGCATGGGATTATTGCCTTGCAATTTGGTCATTTGCAATACAATGGAACATTGCAATGGAATATCACTTTGCATTTTAATAGCAATTTGTAATGTTAATGCACATTGAAATGGAATATCAGTGCAGTATAATCGTCATTTGCAATGCAATAGAATATTGCAATGGAATATCACTTTGCAAAAAACAGTCATTTGAAATGCAATAGAACATTGCAATGAAATATCACTTTGCAATATAATAGTCATTTGCAATGCAATAGAACATTGCAATGGAAAATCACTGCAAAATATTCGTCATTTGTAATGCAACTGCACATTGCAATGGGATAGAGCATTGCAATATGATCATCATTTGCAATACAACATAACTTTGCAAATGAATATCACTTTGCAATATAATATCCATTTGCAATGCAATAGGACATTGCAATGCAAGAGAACATTGCAATGTAATATCACTTTGCAATATAGTAGTCACTTGCAGTGCAGTAGCACATTGAAATGGAATATCTCTTCGAAATATAATAGTCATTTCAAATGCATTAGCACACTGCAATGGATTATCGCTTTGCAAAATTATCGGCATTTAAAAAAAAAAATTCCTTGATGGGATGTGGGCGTCGCTGGCTGGCTAGGTCTGCATTTAATGCCCATCCCTAATTGCCCTTGAGAAGATGGTGGTGAGCTGCCTTCTTGAACTGCTGCAGTCCATGTGGTGTAGGTACACCCACAATGCTGTTAGGAAGGGAGTTCCAGGATTTTGGCCCAGCGACAGTGAAGGAATGGCGATACAGGCCAATGTCAGGATGGTGTGTGGCTTGGAGGGGAAGTTGTAGGTGGTGATGTTCCAATGTGTCTGCTGCCCTTGTCCTTCTAAGTGGTAGAGGTCATGTGTTTGGAAGGTGTTGTTGAAGGAGCTTTGGCAAGTTGCTGCAGTGCATCTTGTAGATGGTACACACTGCAGCCACAGTGCGCCAGTGGTGGAGGGAGTGAATGTTGAAGGTGGTGGATGGAGTGCCAATCAAGCTTTATCCTGAATGGTGTCGAGCTTCTTGAGTGTTCTTGGAGCTGCACTCATCCAGGCAAGTGGAGTGTATTCCATCACACTCCTGACTTGAGCCTTGTAGATGGTGGAAAGGCTTTGGGGAGTCAGGAGGTGAGACACTCGCCGCAGAATTCCCAGCCTCTGGCCTGCTCTTGTAGCCACAATATTTATATGGCTGGTCCAGTTCAGTTTCTGATCAATGGTAACCCTCAGGATATTGATAGTGGAGGATTCTGCGATGATAATGCCATTGAATGTCAAGGGGAGATGGTTAGAGTCTCGCTTGTTGGAGATGATCGTTGCCTGGCTCTTGCGTGGTGCGAATGTTACTTGCCACTTGTCAGCCCAAGTCTGAATATTATCCAGGTCTTGCTGCATATGGTCACGGACTGCATCAGTATCTGATGAGTCTTGAATAGTGCTGAACAGTGTGCAATCATCAGCGAACATCCCCACTCCTGACCTTATGATGGAGGGAAGGTCATTGATGAAACAGCTGAAGATGGTAGGGCCTAGGACACTGCCCTGAGGAACTCCTGCAATTATGTCATGTGATTGAGATGAATGACGTGCAACAACCACAGCCAACTTCCTTTGTGCTAGGTATGATTCCAACCAATGGAGAGTTTTCCCCTTGATTCCCATTGACTTCAGTTTTGCTCGGGCTCCTTGCTACCACACTTGAGCAAATGCTGCCTTGATGTCAAGGGCAATCACTCTCACCTCACCTCACCTCACAATATTACATTGCAATGGAATATCACTTTGCAATATAGTATTCATTTGCAATGCAATAGAACATTGCAATCGGATATCAGTTTGCAATATATTAATGATTTACAATGCAATAGAACATTGCAATGAAATATTGCATTGCAATATGATCATCATTTGCAAAGCAGTAGGACTTTGCAATGGAACCTCACTTTGCAATACAGTAGTCATTTGCAATGCAATTGCACATTGCCATGGAATATCACTGCAATATAATCGTCATTTGCAATGCAATACAACATTGCAATATAATATCACCTTGCAATATAAAAGTAGGTTGCAATGCAATACCAAATTGCAATGGAATATTGCCTTGCTGTTTGATCATCATTTGCAATGAAATATCACTTTGCAGCATAAAAGTCATTGCAATGCAATGGAACTATGCTTTGGAATATCAGTTTGCAGCATTATCGTCATTTGCAATGCAATAGAAAATTTCAATGGAATGTCACTGCTGTATAATCGTCACTTTTAATGCAATAGAGCATTGCAATTAAACATCAATCTGCAATATAATTGTCATCTGCTTTGCATTTGTACATTGCAATGGAATATCACTGAAAAATAATTGTCATTTTCAATGCAATAGAACATTGCAATGGGTATCACCTTGCAATATAATAGTTAGTGGCAATGCAATAGCACATTGCAATGGAATATTGCCCTGCAATGTGCTCGTCATTTGCAATGCAACAGAACATTGCAATGCATTATCACTGCAATTTATTTGACAATTGTAGTGAAGTAGCAGATTGCAATGGAACATTGCTTTGCAATATGACCATCATTTGCAATGCAAAAGACATTGCAATGGAATACCACTTTGCAATACAGTAACCATTTGCATTGCAGTAGCAGATTGCAATGGAATATCAATTCGCAATATAATAGTCAATTGAATTGCAATAGTGAATTGCAATGGAATATCACTTTGCAAAATGATTGTCATTTGCATTGCACTAAAACATTGCAACGGAATATCACTTTGCAATAAAGTACTCATTTGCAATGCAATATAAAATTGCAATGGAATATCACTCCAATATGATCGTCATTTACAATGCAGTAGGATATTGCAATGTAATATTATTTTGCAATATAATCATTGCAATGCAATTGTGCATTGCAATGGACTATTAACATCCAATATAATAGTCACTTGAAATGCAAAAGAACATTGCAATTGAATATAGCTTTGCGATATAGTAGACCTTGCAATGAAGTAGAGCATTGCAATGGAATATTACTGCAATACAATCATGGTTTGCAATGCAATAGAACAATGCAATTGAATATTGCTTTGTAATATGATCGTCATTTGCAATGTGATAGAACATTGAAGTGGAATAACACTTTGCAATATAATAGTCATTTGCAATGCAATATCACTTTGCTATGGAATATCAGTTTGCAATATGAGAGTCATTTGCAATGCAATAGCACATTGAAATGCAATATCATCTTGTAATATGATCGTCATTTGCAATACAATATAAAATTGCATTGGAATATCACTTTTCGATACAATAGTCATTTGCAATGTAATGGAACATTGCGGTGGAATATTAGCTCGAAATATAAAATTCATTTGCCATGCAATAGCACATTGAAAAGGATAATGGACTTACAATAAGATCGTCATTTGCAATGCACTTTAAAATTGCATTGGCCTATAATTTTACAACATACTAGTCATTTCCAATGCAATAGAGCATTGCAAAGAAATGTCGCTTTGCAATATTATTTTAATTTGCAATGCAATAACACATTGCAATAGAATATCGCTGCAACATAATCATCATTTGCAATGCAATAGAACATTGCAATGAAATATCACTCTGCAATATAATAGTCATTTGCCATGCAATTGTACATTGCAATGGAATATGACTGCAAAATAATCATCAGTTTCAATACAATAGTAAGAAATCACACAACACCAGGTTATAGTCCAAAAGATTTATTTGAAATCACAAGCTTTCGGAGCGCTGCTCCTTCATCAGGTGAAGTGGAGAGATGCATAGAAACACAGCTTATATAGTCAGAGAATAATGTCAGATGTTTACAGGTAATCTTTCTAACTGCCATTTATCACACCTAGTCAGAGAGATAATCACAGCAATCAAAGGTGTAAATGGTGTCCAAACAGGTCAGTCAGGAAAACATTACATCAAAGAACAATGAGGTGGGGTCGCAAGGGGTCAAATGTTGCAGATGCTGGGGTCTGTATGAAAAACAAAAAAACAGACAAAAAACATTTTTTTTGCTGGAAGTCACAGCAGGTCCGGCCGCATCTGTGTGGAGAGAACAAGCCAACGATGATTAGAGTCTGGACCACCATCAATACAATAGAACATTGCAATCGAATATCACCTTGCAATATAATAGTCAGTTGAAATGCAATAGCACATTGCAATAGGAATATTGCCCTGCAATGTGATCGTCATTTGCAATGCAATAGAACAATGCAATGGATTATTACTGCAATACATTTGACATTTGAAGTGCAATAGCGCATTGCAATGGAATATTGATTGCCAATATGATCATCATTTGCAATGCAAAAGACACTGCAAAGGAATATCAATTTGCAACATAGCAGTCATTTTCATTGCAACAGAACATTGCAAAGGATAAATGCTTTGCAATACAATAGTCAATTGCAATGCAATAGAAAATGGCAATGCAATAGAACATTGCAATGGAATATCACTTCACATTATATTAGTCATTTGAATTGCAATAGCGAATTGCAATGAAATATCGCGTTGCAAAATGATCTTCATTTGCATTGCAATAAGATATTGCAACGGAATAACACTTTGCAATATAGTACTCATTTGCAATGCAATAGAAAAATGCAATGGAATATCACTCCAATATAATCATCATTTGCAATGCAATAGGATATTGCAATGGAATATTAGTTTGCTATATAAACATAGAAACATAGAAGATAGCAGCAGCAGAAGGCTATACGGCCCCTCGAGCACGCTCCGCCATTCAAAGTGATCATGGCTGATCATCCAAATTGAGTACCTGGTCCCTGCTTTCTCCCCATACCCCTTGATCCCTTTAGCCTTAAGAAATATATCCAACTCCTTCTTGAATATATTTAATGAATTGGCCTCTACTGCCTTCTGTGCTAGAGCATTCCACTGGTTCACCACTGTCTGAGTGAAGAAATTCCTCCTCAATTCTGTCCTAAATGGCATATCCTTTATCCTTAGACCGGGACCCCTGGTTCTGGACTCCCCGACCATCAGGAACATCCTTCCTGCATCTAGTCTGTCCAGCCCTGTCAGAATTTTATAAGTTTCAATGAGATCTCCTCCCAGTCTTCTAAACTCCAGCGAGTACAGGCCCAATCGACTCAATCTCTCCTCATACGTCATTCCTCCCATCCCTGGTATCAGCCTGATGAATCTTCACTGAACTCCTACCATGGCAAGAACATCATTCCTCATATAAGGTGACAAAAATTGCACACAATACTCCAGATGTGGTCTCACCAAGGCCCTGTACAACTGCAGCAAGACATCCTTGTTCCTGTACTCAAAGCCTCTCACTACAAAGGCCAACCTAACATTTGCCTTCTTAACTGCCTGCTGCACCTGCATGCTTACGTTCAGTGACTGGTGCACAAGGACGCCCAGGTCTCTTTGCACTTCCCCTTCACCCAATCTATTGCCATTCAGGTAATAATCTGCCTTTCTGTTTTTGCCACCAAAGTGGATAACCTCACATTTATCCATGTTATATTGCATCTGCCATGATTCTGCCCAATCACCCAACCTGTCCAAATCATCCTGGAGTTCTCAGCATCCTCCTCGCAGCACACATGCCCACCCAGCTTTGTGTCATCTGCAAATTTGGAGATATTACATCTAATCCCCTTGTCTAGATCATTAATATATATTGTGAATAGCTGGATTCCAAGCACCGATCCCTGCGGTACCCCACTAGTCACTGCCTGCCACTCATAAAAAGATTGTGCACTGTAATGGATTATAACTTTGCAACATGATATTCATTTTCAATGTAATAGCACATTGGAATGGACTATTTACATCCAGTATAATATTCACTTGAAATGCAATAGAACATTGCAGCTGAATATAGCTTTGCAATACAGTACTTCGTGCAATGCAGTAGAGCACTGCAATGGAATATTGCTGCAAAACCATCGTGGTTTGCAATGCAATAGAACATTGCAATGGAATATCGCTTTGTAATATGATCATCATTTGCAATGCGATAGAACATTGAAGTGGAATATCACTTTGCAATGTAATAGTCATTTGCAATGCAATAGAACTTTGCAATGGAATATCAGTTTGCAATATGATAGTGATTTGCAATGCAATAGCAAATTGAAATGGAATGTCACCTTGTAAGATGATCGTTATCTGCAATACAATATAAAATTGCATTGGAATCTCACTTTGCGATACAATAGTCATTTGCAATTTAATGGAACATGCAGTGGAATATTACCTCGAAATATAATACTCATTTGCAATGGATAATCGACTTGCTATAAAACCGTCATTTGCATTGCACTTTAAAATTGCATTGGCATATAACTTTGCAATATACTAGTCATTTCCAATGGAATAGAACATTGCAAAGGAATGTCGCTTTGCAATGTCAACTTGCAATGTTAATTTAATTTGCAATGCAATACCACATTGCAGTAGAATAATGCTAAAATGTAAACGTCATTTGCAATGCAATAGAACATTGCAATGGAACATCACTTTGCAATATTGTAGTCTGTTGCAATGCAATTGCACATTGCAATCGAGTTTTACCTTGAAATGTGATCGTTATTTGCATTGCAATAGAACATTGCAATGCAATATCATTTTGTAATATGATCGTCATTTGGAATGCAATAGAACATTGCAATGGAATTTTAAGTTGCAATAATATATTCATTTGCAATGCAATAGCATTTTTTGTTGGAATAGCACTTTGCAACATAGTAGGTACTTGCACTGCAGCAGAATATTTCAATTAAATATCAATGCAAAAGAATCGGCATTTGAAATGCAGTAGGACATTAGAATAGAATATTTCTTTACAACAGAATAATCATTGCAGTGCAATGGAACATTGCAATGGAATATCAGTTTGCAACAAGAAAGTAATTTGCAATGAAATTGCACGTTGCAATAGAAAAATACTTTGCAATATAATAGTCATTTACAGTGCACTAGCACAATGAAATGGAATATCGCCTTGCAATGTGATCGTCATTTACAATGAACAAAACATTGCAGTGGAATATCACTTTGCAACATAATAGGAATTTGCAATGCAATTGCATAATGCAATGGAATATCGTTTTGCAATATAATAGTCATTTGCAATGCAGTAGAACATGGCAATGGGATATCACTTTCCAATATAATATTCATTTACAATGCATTAGACATTGCAATGGAATTTTAACTTGCAACATTATTGACATAATAAAACTCACTACGCAGTTGGTTTGAGCATAAAGCAAGGCTTTAATCAATTTGTTTCAGAACATGGAAATCTAGTTGTATTCCACCAGCTCCTTGTATTACTAAATGTCGCTGGAATGCTGGGGCCAACGACCGAGTATTTATACTTCTTGGACGGCTCCAGCAGCTGGCCATCCTGCATTATTTCATAAGTAGTTGCTTCATGATGAGATTTATAACATTCTTCCTGCCTAAAAGATTTGGAAGTCCGAAGACTTCCTGTTAATGGAGTAGGTGGACCACGAATAGCCGCAGTCTTTTAGATTGTTGTTTATGGCCAGAAGGCACATCTCCTCAGACTGTGTCTTGGTCCCTGGGCCACTTGATACATGCCGCTGGATCGACAGGGCCCGTGTTGCTCTGATCGACCCGAGGGAGGCTGGGGAGATCGTGACTCTGGGTGTGGGTCCCCACAGGCACAGAAATGGCTTCGTCCCATTGGTTAGCTGGAGATGGATCAGCATCCTGGCCCGGGGTGGCCAGCCCACGGGGAATGCTCAGCTTCCCGCGTGGATCCAGCGGGGCAGCCGGCAGAAACCTCGATGTCCCAGGTAAGGCATCATCCTCGGGGGTGCACAGAGTGTCGGCCTCATCCCTGCAGGACCCTCCATCAGTCAGGTCTGCAGAACTGGCCGGACAGGGCGCCAGGTCCCAGAGTGACACGGTGAATACCCAGCAATCCAGATACCACACGTGGGCTTACGTGGGGTTTACATCTGTAAGTTCTATCTCGTCGACTAGCGGATCATTTTCCAATGATCATACGAATCTTCAGAGCAGCACGGGGCCAGGAGCTGCCAAACCTGACGTTAGAGACGTCCCATGGGTGGAGCGATGATTAAAGCTGAATAATCGCTCACGAGGTGAGTCATTGGTAGAAGTAGAAAGGAGAGACCTGATGGAATGCAACGCGTCTGGGAGCATAGTTTCCCACTGCTGGTCTGGTAGATTGCGTGACCTCAGCACAAGTCGGACAGCATTCCAAATGACAGCGTTGTATCTCTCAACTAGTCCGTTAACAATGGGATAGTACGGTGTTGTTTTACTTGTGGCAATTTCTCGTTGGTAGAGATTACTTCTGAGTTCACTTGACATGAAGGAGGGACCCCGATCAGAGTGGATGAAATTGCCTGAACCGCAAAGGGAACAGACTTGATCAAGGCATTTGATCACTGTGGAAGTACCTCATGTTGGTACAGGGGAAAGCAAAGGGAAAGCGTGAATATTCGTCCACCATAGTCAGTAAGTAGGTGTTCCACGTCGTGGAAGGCAATGGCCCTTTAAAGTGAATGCTGAGTCGCTGCATAGTGTGTATGAGTGAGCGATCAGATGGACGGAAGAATTGCTGTTTTAACTCCGCACAAATTTTACAGCAGGTGCACGTTCTTTTCACATCTTCTGTAGAAAATGGGAGATTTTTAGATTACGCAAAGTGCAACATACGGGTAACGCCAGGATGGCATAAGTCAGTATGAAAATCTGCCAGATTCGAAGTTGAAAGAGAAGAGCAGAATGCCCGCGTGAGGGTATCCGGGGCCACATTCTCTTTTCCGGGTCGATAATGTATGGTGTATCCAAAGACAGCCAATTCCATCCTCCAGAGTTGTATTTTGTTATTCTTGATCTTAGTGCATTTCCGGTTATCCAGCATAAAGGCCATGGAGCGCTGATCGGTTATAAGTGAGAAATGGCGACGTGCGAGAAAATGACTCCATTTACACACCGCTTCGATAATGGCCGTAGCCTCCTTCTCGGCAGGAGGATAATGGAGATCGCTACCCTGCAAAGTTCTGGACAGAAATGCAACGGGTCAACCACCTTCATTCAAGGTAGCTGAGATCGCCACATATGATGCATCGCACTCGAACACAAAAGGAAGATTTTCGTCAATGGAACGAAGCATGGCTTTTTCCAATTGCCGCTTGAGGAGTTTGAAAGCTGAAATAGCCATTGCCTCCAATGGAAACGACTTTGCGTGAAGCAGGGGCTGGATCTTTTTGGAGAAGTGGGGCATCCATTTTGCATAATAGGCGAACATGCCGAGTGCCCGACGAAGAGAGTCGAGATTCTTAGGGGGAGGGAGCTCCAGAAGCGGACGAAGTCGCTCCGGATCTGGTTTGATGACACCATTGCCCACCCAGTAGCCAAGGATGTTGACTGATGGTACTGATTTCACAGATTTGGACGCACTTAAGGTTAAGTTGCGACGACGGAGAACGTCAAAAAATTTCTGGAGGTTGGCATCTTTCTCCTTCTGGTCATGACAAGCAATGGTGATATTATCCAGTTATGGAAAAGTCTCCGTTAAGTTCTCCTGTTTGACTAGGCTATCCATTGCCCGTTGAAAGACGGCCACCCCATTGGTTACCTCAAATGGAAGGTGACAATTTGGTTAAAGCCAACCATTGGCCTCAAAGGCTGTATACATTTTGTCAGAGTCCTTTAACGGTACTTGATGATATGCGCTCTTTAAATCAAAAGTTGAAATACCTTGTAGTTGGCAATATTATTGACCATGTCATCGATGCGTGGTAGTGGGTAGGCACGCAGGTCAGTATACTGGTTAATATTTTGCGAGTAATCAATGCAAAGATTGTTCTTGTGTTGCTTCAGAGGATTTTTAACAATGATGACTTGAGCCCACCAGGAAGATGAACATGGCTCAATTATACCGTCAGCTAGAAGGCGAGAGATTTCTGCCTCGATAAAGGCTCGATCATCTTGGCTGAAACGTCGTGATTTAGTGACTATGGGCTTACATCGGGGGGAAAGATGAGCAAAGAAGGAGGGCTCATCGAGCGAAGCTGCCGAAAGTGCAGAATACGGTACTTTGGAAATAGTAAGCTCCGCATTTGACCCGCCAAACTCGAAAGTGAGTCTTTTGTGTTGTTTCTGGAAATCCTGCCCCAGGAGCACATCACTGCATAGATTCTTGAGCACCCCGAGCTGGGTGGAGAAATAAGTGCAGCCATTGAGAATAAGGTGGACAAGACAAAAGCCAGAAGAATTGGTGGTCAGAGTCGGCAGAGCCATTGCAATTTCCCTGTCTGAGGGGTAAATACGCAGTTTTAACTTACTGACAGCCCGCTCACTAATAAAGCTGTCAGATCTGCATGAGTGGATTAGTGCTCTCAAAATGTTTCCATTTACCGAAACCTTCGTGGCTGCATGGGGCAAACTTTGGGGAAAAACAGCTGTGATGGGAGGAGGGGCAGTTTTACCCTTGACAGCTGTAACCTTAGTAGTGATTCTTGGGGTGGAGCAGTTTTATAGATTGCAGCTGTAACCATAGTAGTGGCTCTTGGGGGAGGAGCAGTTTTATAGATAGTAGCTGCAAAACTAACAGGAGCTCTCGACCTGTATACCTTAGAAAAGTGGCCTTTCTTACTAACAGCAGCTCTTGACTAGGCAAAACTTAGAAAAGTGACCTTTCTTGCTGCAATGATTGCAGGTCGCATTATTAGCAGGACAATATTTGCTATAATGGAACACACCTCTACAGAAGGAAAACTTCCTTCCTGATTGCCAAGATGCTGCTAGGGCAGGGTCCTCATCAGTGTAGGTGTCTAGGGTAGGGTTGTCATCAGCCGGGTTGAAGTCGTCATCCGTGAGGGCTTCTGCCCGAGGCCTATTGAAAGAGTCACTAAAAGAGATAGCAGCAGCCCATGCACGTGGTGAAGGATAGGTGTCTGCATTCCTCTTTGTTAAGTCCAGAGAACATGCCTGGTCATAGGCAACCTGTAATTGCGGGTTTTATTCTCCAACAGATGCTGACGTATGAAGGGAGACACAATCCCATTAACAAAGGAATCACAAATTAACTCCTCCTGGTACTGCTCAGCTGTAACAGCTTTAAGATTACAATCCTTGCTGGGCCTGCAAAGTTTCTGAAGGAATTCATCAAGTGATTCCCCGGGTTGTTGTTGAGTTGTGGCCAGTAGATGCCCAGAAACAATTTCATTTGGGGACTTGACAAATAGCTGCTGTAGTATTTGTATAGCGGCATCATAGTTGACACAGTCTTCGATATAGTCAAACACATGAGGGGATACATAATTAGCAAGTATCTCTAATTTATCAGGAACATTTTCACCACACACCCTGAGGAAGTTTCTGAAAGTACGATACCAATGTTTCGATACCTTAGCAGCTGTAAGTGAATTCGGGTCCAGGTCAAGATGGGCGGGGCTGATTAGTTCCTCCATGATGGACCGATTACTTGTCTGTGTTCCCTTTTACGGTTCGAGTCGTAGCTGGCTGATCCCAAAATCACCCAAAGCGTGGAGTCGATATCAAGTTGATTAAATTGAGGTAATGAAACTCACTACGCACTTGGTTTGTGCATAAAGCGAGGCTTTAATCAACTTGTTTCAGAACATGGAAGTCTAGTTGTATCCAGTAGCTCCTTGTCTTTACAAAATGTCCCCGGCAAGCTGGGTCCAACGACCGAGTATTTATACTCCTTGGATGGCGCCACCAGCTGGCCGTCCAGCGTTATTTCATAAGTAGTTTCTTGAGGATGAGATTTATAACAATTATATTCATTTGCAATGCAACAGCACATTGCAATGAAATTGCAGTTTGCAACATAGTAGTCATTTGCACTGAAACAGAACATTGCAATGGAATATCATTGCAATACAATCATCATGTGCAATGCAATAGAACATTGCAATAGAATATTTCTTTGTAACAGAATAGCCATTGCAGTGAAATGGAACATTGCAATGGAATATCAGTTTGCAATATGAATGTGATTTGCAATTCAATAGAACATTGCAATGAAATATCACTTTGCAATATAATAGTCAATTGCAATGCAATTGCACATTGCAATGGAATAACACTTAGCACTAAAATAGACATTTGCAATGCAACAGCAGATAACAATTGAATATCGCTTTGCAATATGATCGTCATTTGCAATGCAAAAGCACATTGCAATGGAATATCACTTGGAAATATGATCGTCATTTGCAATGCAATACGACTTTGCAATGGAACATCACTTTGCAACACAATAGTGATTTGCAATACAATAGAACATTGAAATGGAATATCGTCTTGCAATATGATCGTCATTTGCAATGAAGAAAACATTGCAATGGAATTTCACTTTGCAATGTAATAGGAATTTGCAATGCAATAGAGCATTGCAATGAAATTTCCCTGCAATATTATCGTCAGTTGCAGTGCAATAGCTCATTGCAATGGTGTGAGATTCGAATTTGGAGGAACCCGAGACAGAGACCGAATTGAGATCAAGTTGAGAATTTATGAAAACAACCAAATGACGTGTGCACAAGGGAGAGCCACCCAGCATCCTCAAGCTAGGTGTGCACTCTCGAGGGACAAGTTGCGGTTCATTCAAGTTATGCAATTCTATAAGCAACACCCACCTACTAAAGAATGGGGGCATACATATACAAACAGTGTCACAGCAGTTACTCTTTATTGGTTTATGTGGTTAGTCACTCAAATGTTGGGCCCACCCCTTGAACTCGGGTACCCTCTGACCAACATCCGCAGTATGTTGCTATTACACAGTGTCAGGGTTGCTGTTGCGGGGCCGTGTAAACACGGGGCCGTGCTGTCCGGGCGAGGCTGGTTCTGGACCCAAGTGCAGATAGACAAGGCAAGAAGCAGATATGCAGTCTTACATAACAGTACGTTGCTAGAATCAAACAGGTAATATAGTGGTATGGATACCCAAGGGGGGAAAATACTTAAAAGGCTCAAACTTGATGAATCCGAAGTCCCAGTCACACGTGTACAACAGTAGCCAGCCATACACCCTCCTGGGCATTTAGAACTAGAAGTCAAACATGAAAAAGTCTGCATTAGTACACATAGCGAATTTTCTTGGCTTTTCAAGCAATGATCTTTCCCATTTCGACTGATCATGAACTGCAGATGTTCAGAAATCTCAAGACAAAATCATCCTCCTCATCCACTAGCGGCAGGTGCATGTCATGGCGATCATATGATCATAACCTTTGTAAGCGACAGAGCCATCGTTTTCCAGAGTTAGCACACTCAATGGATTATATTCCAAAGGGATGCAAGAAGGGCGAGGAAAGCACCTTAATGGACGAGAATAGAACGAAATTCCTCCATCGCTGCTATGTCCATACTGGCTCAGTCCTACTGTCAGTGTTGCTGTTGCAGGGCCGTGTAAACATCGGGCCGTGCTGTCCGGGCAAGGCTGACTCTGGACCCAAGTGCAGACAGATGAGGCGAGAAGCAGATATGCAGTCTTAAATAACAGTACTTTACTAAAATCACACAGGTAAACAGTTACGAAACATCAGAGCTCAAGACAAGCTACCACATAGGCAAACGGCTTGTGAAGGTAGGAACTCAGGACAAGCTACCATGAGGCAACCGGCTTGTCAAGACTGAGCTCAAGACAAGCTACCACAGGGCAACCGGCTTGTCCAAACTGAGCATCTTGTCAAGATTAAGCAACTTGTCAGCACCTTGTCAAGACCGAAAACAAAGGGAAGAAACCACAGAACTTAAATACAAACAAAAACAGGTGAAACCATTTAACCAGATGAAAGACATTTAAGTAATAAACAGGAGAAACAAGTAACAATTAACAAAGGGAAACAAACAAGTGAAGGTGCCATCTAGGCATTACTGAAGGAACTGACCGTCACCCTCTCACACAGATATTAGTAGTTTCATCCTACTCCCCACAGTCCTGCTGTTATCTCTTCCCCGGTTTCGGCATAGTTTATAGTTTGAGAAAGCATATTTTAGCCTTAACTGTGGAACAAGCAGGATGGCTACAAGGCCGCAGTAATGCGTGTACCCTGTGACTGGAATAATGTTCGATGTTAATTGTACCATTATCTCCTGGGAAGACAGGCCGTGTTCAGACAATGGCTCTACTGAGGCTGTGAACACACACATTCCGAAGTTTGATAAGTAAATGGCGTCTTCCAGTCTGCCAATGTGCTTCAGTCAGCTAAACCTAAACTATGGCTAAATAGGGTGTTAACACAGTCAAGTATCCCAGCATTCATTGGGAACAAGCTGGACCTTTCAGTCCCCCCTTCCAAACCCCGGAAAGAACCCTTAAAGCGGGGTTGGAGGGTGTGCTCTCTATGCTAGGACAGTGTGATAAGCTGGTGGGTTTATAGTAGGTCAGAAATGCATATACGATTTCCCAAATCAAATAGCACGAATGATGAAGGTTTTCCTATAATCCCCCCCAATTGTTCTATACTACCACCACCCACCCCCCCAGGCCTTTGGCTATTCCAAGTAGGCCGCACAATTGTTGCATATGGCCTGGTGTGAATCCTATCGGGGTGGCCACCCGTCGAAGCACCAGATCTGCATAAGATGAGTAAAGCGAATATTTAGGCAATCCCTGATTGATTATACGATTGCTTCATTATTCATACAAATGATTTTTCCAACAACTTGTTAAAGTCATCACCTGAAACGCTTGGAGTCATAGAGTCACAGAGTTATACAGCACAGAAAAAGGCCTTAGGCACATCGCGTCCATACCGTCCATCCAGCCCTGTCTAATCTAATCCCATTTTCGAGCATTTGGTCCGTAGCCTTGTAAACCTCCTGCCCCTTACCTTTAATCTATGCCCCCTTGTTAGTGACCCCACTACTAAGGGTAAAAGTTCCTTTCTGTCTACCATATCTATGCCACTCATAATTTTGTACACCTCAATCAGGTCCCCGCTCAGCCTTCTCTGCTCCAAGGAAAACAACCCCAGCCTGTACAGACTTTCTTCATAGCTGAAGCGCTCCAGCCCAGGAAACATCCTGGTGAATCTCATCTGCTCCCTCTCCAAAGCAATCACATCCTTCCTATAGTTTGGCGACCAGAACTGCACACAATATTCCAGCTCTGACCTAAACAGCGTTTTGCATAGCTCCATCATAACCTCCCTGCTCTTATATTCTATGCCTCAGCTAATGAAGGAAAGTGTCCCATATGCCTTTTTAACCACCTTATCCACCTGTTCTGCTGCCTTCAGAGATCTATGTACATGCACACCAAGGTCCGTCTGATCCTCTGTCTTTCCTAGGGTCTTACCATTCATTGTGTATCCCTTGCCTTTTTAGTACCTCCAAAATGCATCATCTCACACTTTTCATGGTTAAATTGCATTTGCCACTGTTCCGCCCATCTGACCAACCCATCTATATCGTCCTGCAGGCTGATGCTACCCTCCTCGCTATTTACCACACCACAAATTTTCCTGTCAGCTGCGAACTTACAGATCATTCATTTTACATTCACATCCAAATCATTAATGTAGACCACAAACAGCAAGGGACCCAGCACCAATTCCTGCGGTACCCCACTGGACACAGGCTTCCAGTTAGAAAAACCACATTCGACCATCACCCCCTGCCTTCTGCCACTTAGCCAGTTTTGGATCCAATGTGCCAAGGCACCCGGGATCCCATGGGCTCTTACCTTCTTGACCAGTCTCCTATGCGGGACTTTATCGAAAGCCTTACTGAAATCCATGTATACAACATCCACTGCACTACCCTCATTCACACACCTAGTCACCCCATCGAAAAATTCAATCAAATTGGTCAGACATGATCTTTCCTTAACAAAGCCATGCTGACTATCCCTGACTAATCCTTGCCTCTCCAAGTGGAGACTAATTCTGTCCCTCAGAACTTTTTCCAATAATTTCCCTACCACTGATGTTAGGCTCACTGGCCTGTAATTCCCAGGTTTATTCCTACTACCCTTCTTGAATAATGGTACTACGTTAGCTGGTCTCCAGTCCTCTGGCACATCCCCTGTGCCCAGAGAGGTTCTGAAAATTTGTGTCAGAGCACGTGCAATCTCCTCCTTTGCCTCACACAGCAGCCTGGGATACATCTCGTCCGGGCCTGGGGATTTATCCACTTTTAAGCCTGCTAAAACCGCTAGTACCTCCTCCCTCTGGATGCTAATTTGTTCAAGTATATCACGGTCCCCCTGCCTGATTTATATGTCTACATCGACCTTCTCCATAGTGAAAACAAAAGCAAAAAATTATTTTTAAACCCCTCCTACATCTTCTGGCTCCACACACAGATTGCCACTTTGGTCCCTAATGGGCCCTTCTCTTTCCCTAGTTATCTTCTTGCCCTTAATATAATTAGAAAACACCTTAGGATTTTCCTTTACTTTGCTCGCCAGTGTTATTTCATGGCTCCTCCTCGCTCTCCTAATTTCTTTTTTAAGTATCCTCCTGCACTTTTTATACTCCTCTAGGGCTTCCTCTGTCTTTATTCCTTTGTATCTGCCAAAAGCCCCCCTTTTTCCGAATGCATTCTCGTATATCCCTTGACATCCATGGTTCCCTGGGTTTGTTGGTCCCACCCTTGACCTTTACGGGAACATGTTGCCATTGTACTGTCTCAATTTCCTTTCTGAAAGACTCCCATTGCTCCGATGTGGATTTTCCTGCAAGGAGCTGATCCCAGTCCACTTTGGCCAGATCCTGCCTTATCATATTAAAATCGGCCTTCCCCCAATATAGAACATTTATCTCTGGTCCATCTCTGTCCTTTTCCATGACTACCTTAAATCTCACCGAATTATGGAGTAGGGGCAGTACCAACATTAGCAGTTTTAACTTTTGGTTTAGCAATTTGTTTCGCCTGAGTCCATTTACATTTCCTGCGTGTCATAAATAACAAGGTCAGGACAATTACGAACTGCACCAGGACTAATACATGTGATTTCAGTCGGATCCATGGATGCATCTGTATATTTATTCCCAACTGTCATCTACCCATGTGCTCACTTTTGTCGCATCGATGTCTTTCTTCATATCCATGTTCCTTTGTTGCAGAGTATAGTAAACCTTTTGGGAGAGCCGTATCTCTTTCCGTAACTGCCTCAGGTGTTCGGGCAGTGGGGGCATAGAATACTCAAAGGTGTTGATGTAGTTCCACAATCCATACTTGATGTCTTGAGACACTTGAAGAGAGGCAATATTAAACTGGTGTGTGTCCACCAGCTCCTCGTGTCCAATTCGTACCAGAACTGCTGGTGTGAAGCAGAACGCTTACTGGGGATGTCGCAAGTTAGATTGGCATGTTCAAATGTCCCCAAGTTTGTCATGACACAGTATTCACTTTTACCAGCCTCTGTCACCTAGGTGGGCTATGAGGCTGCGTCCAATGCCTCCATGGTGCAGTAAAACTCCATGCCAGTGTTAATGAAAACACATTGAGCTTGCGGGCTTTGGCTGATTGCATGCGGGCACATGATGAAGGCATGTCTGGTGACACATCCTTCCAGCTTGGTACCCATCCGGTTTCCTTTCACCATCACTGCGTAAGGTAACATATTGTGGTAAGATATATGTATGCCATCTTTGTATACCTATATTTTGTACCTGATATACCTCCCGCCCTTGTGTCTCCACGGCCATCACCTGGATGACCAAAACTAAACCCAGGAACCCCCCGCGTCTGGGTTGCATTTGACATGCGTGGGGTATACCCATACCATGGCTCGGAATTGACAAACTGTCATATTGAGGCTACATAAGAGACATTTATGCATACCCGCCCCAGCATGTCCGTGAGTCAGTGTCCCTTTTAACTGTTGGTTGGTAATCCACAGGGGGACCTCCCCCGCCTGTTTGTGCTCCAGGTTTTCTCGGGTTTGTTCCACTCTCCAATTCCCATATGTACTGCAAGCATCGTTTGCTGCTGCCTGCTGTGAGGCATTGTATTCCTCTTTAATTATCGTATTTATAGTCTGCGCGTGTGTTTCTAACACAGTAGCTATATCCTGGAGGTATAGATTTGATATCTGGTCCTCCTTTAACTCTTGGCCCACATTCTTATTCTGCTCTTGTAAGATGGCTTTAATGTGGGAACCCAGATCCCGGACCTTCTGATCTATGGTAGACAGATCAGTGGTGTTAACAAACAATGTGCCGGTGTTAAAGACCGTCGCTGCATCATTAACTAAAGACCTCTTATGTCACCAAACCCGCCGGCTTTTCTGTCTGTATCTGCCTCTGCTATGATCCACGACTTGTTTCAATACCTGTGTTAGAAGGCGCTGGTATAACTGTTGAGTTTTTGGTGAACACTAAGCAGGCAGGGCGGTGTTGATCAGGTTCAGCACCACTGACACTAATTCATGACGCAAGTTATCATACAATATAGCCCCAGTCCGTGTGAACACCAGCCCACTAGCAGGTCCCTCCGTCATGGGGGAGGGGCAGGTGAGTGGTTCTCACTCCGGGGAGGATGGTGTCATGGAAAACACTGGGGGCGTGGGTGTGGTGGGGTCACCCCAGTAGCAGCCAATCATAGGTGGTAGCCCGGGCCTCTCGTATTGTTCTGTAATCCCGAAAGTTTGACATCTCTTTAGGTTAGGTGTACATAAGGGGTCCCAATGCCCTGCATTATTCTGCCAGCATATCCTGTCCTTCCTTCCTGTGATTTTACTGGTACAGACGCCCTTGTGTGTTTTGTGTGGACCAGTGGTCATCTCACAAAGAAAGGGAGTTCCTGGCTGGTCAACGCAGAACCTCAGCGCCGTGGTAGGTGTTTTTGTTCGCTAAACAGTAACCTTATCTTTCCCAAGATAACCCACCCCGTCGTTAACCTACACCACCGCCAGGCTAAAGGAGTCCAGTTCCTTTACGAGTCTTGGCACTAGTTTGTGGTAACTAACAGGCTCTCTCTCTCTCTCCCTCTGACCCTCTGACTGTCTCCGACCCCCTTTCAGTGTGTCCTGCTATTCGCAGTGTGTGCAAGGATTGCAGCGGGGTTAAGGCTACTTCATTCATGGCGTTGAGGTGGAGGCGGTGGCCTTGTGACAGTGGCTCAATGTGACTTAGCTGACATAACGTAATCCAGTGATGGTTATCAGCTGTCGCATGGGAATGTGTGAAGACAGGTTGCACTGTCCTCCTTCAGAGGTAGGAGGGCCTATAAAAGGGGGTGGATATCCCGCCGGGAAGATCCTCCAGTCCCGAAACCAATGGTTCCCAAAGAGCAGCTGTGTCTCGGAACCGGTCTATCTCCTCTGCACAAAGTAGGGTAAATAAAAGATTCTGTCTTCTGTTGGGATGTAGAACGAGGGGTCCGGTAGTCCTACCACAAAAGGGAGATAATCGGAGCTCTAGAGGCAAGGGGTGAGTCCCCCAGGAAGGTTAGGGTCGTATAGTAGTGAGAGTTCGCAGGATCTCTGGTTAAGTCGAGAAGCCGGTTCATCGAAAGATTGACGTCCCCGGAAGTGGTGGCAGTACTGATGTTGGGCCCGCACATCTGTAAGAAAGAGACAGTTAAAATAGCGACCTGAATAATTGACTTAGTTCTTCGAAATACGGTCCTGATCAAATATAGGAGAGAAAATAGAGTCATAGAATCATAGAGTCATAGAGTTGTACAGCACAGAAAGAGGCCCTTGGCCCATCGCGTTCGCGCCGGCCATCAAGCCCTATCTAATCTAATCCCATTTTCCAGCCTTTGGTCCGTAGCCTTGTATGCTATGGCATTTCAAAAGCTCGTCCAAATGCTTCTTGAATGTTGTGAGGATTCCTGCCTCCACCTTCCTTTCAGGCAGTGAGTTTCAGATTCCAACCAACCTCTGGGTGAAAAAGATTTTCCTCAAATCCCCTCTAAACCTCCTGCCCCTTACCTTGAATCTATGCTCCCTTGTTATTGACCCCTCTACTAAGGGGAAAAGTTCCTTTCTATCCATCCTATCTATGCCACTCATAATTTTGTATACCTCAATCAGGTCCTCCCTGAACCTTCTCTGCTCCAAGGTAAACAACCACAGCCTGTCCAGTGTTTTTCACAGCTGAAGCGCTCCAACCCAGGTATCATCCTGGTAAATCTGGTCTGCACCCTCTCCAAAGCAATCACATCCTTCCTATAGTGTGGCGACCAGAACTGCAAACAGTACTCCAGCTGTGGCCTAACCAGCGTTTTGTACAGCTCCATCATAACCTCCCTGCTCTTATATTCTATGCCTCGGCTAATGAAGGCAATTATCCCATATCCCTTTTTAACCACCTTATCCACCTGTTCTGCTGCCTTCAGGGATCTATGTACATGCACACCAAGGTCCCTCTGATCCTTTGTCTTTCCTAGGGTCTTACCATTCATTGTGTATTCCCTTGCCTTGTTAGTCCGTCCAAAATGCATCACCTCACACTTTTCAGGGTTAAATTCCATTTGCCACTCTTCTGCCCATCTGACCAACCCATAATTATCGTCCTGCTGACTGAGGCTTCCCGCCTCGTTATTTACCACCCCACCAATTTTCGTGTCATCTGCGAACTAACTGATTATACCTTTTACATTCACATCCAAATTATTAAAAGACAGGGTATTATTTCGTTATTATTTCCTTTTAATCATAGGGTCCCCAAGAGATGGGGAAATCTCTTCCCCGGGCTCCATCACATGCTTGGTCTGGCTCCAGTGTCTCCATCTTATATCTAATTTTTCCTGTAGGCAAACGGAGGTTCCTGTATTTAGGAGGACCTGGAAGGTCCCAGCTCCCCGGGGCTCATATGTACCTCGAACTGGTCGCTGAGCCATCACCCACTGTCCTACAGGAGGGGGCGCTTCCCAAATTCCCCTTTGTCTTCTGGCATCATGTGCCTCCTGTAAGTGTTGAACCCGAAAGTGTTTGGCCTGATTGGCCTCACTGATCAGGCGTAGATATGTCAGGAGAGTTGTCTGGAGTTGTGACGTGTCCCCCCTACCCTTGGGGTAACATCATTGCTCGTCCAGGCATTAGTTCAAATGGGGTTAAGCCAGTGCCTTTGGCCGGCGTGGCCCGTATGCCCCAAAGAATGGCGGGGAGGACTGCGTGCCACCCTTTTGCAGTCTGTAAAATGGCCTTGGTCACAGACTGTTTTACAGTACGGCTCATCCGTTGCACCATTCCTGAGGATTGTGGATGGAAAATGATTTGGAAGCGTTGTCGAACCCCCAGGAAGGCTAAAGCCAGTTTCATGGCCTTGCCGGTGAAGGGGGTTCCCTGGTCGGAATCTATCTGCTAAGGCACCCCCCATCGGGTAATGACTTCCATCGCTCGGATTTTTGCAGCTGCTTCGGCTGTATTCCTCCTAGTGGGGTAGGCCTCGACCCAACGGGTAAAAAGGTCGATGACTACAAAGACATGGTTATACCCGCCGTTGGGGGGTAAGGATCCTGTGAAATCCATTTGTAATTGCGTCCAGGGTCACCTGGGCCGCCGGGCGTGCCCTATACATAATCATATGTGACCCCCAATTCCCGTATGGAGGCAAGGTAGACATAGTCGCCCATACTCGTGGATCTCTCTGGCCATGCTGGGCCAGCACCAGGTATCAGCTATAATGTTATATAGCTTATAACCTCCCAAATGCGCGGGCTCGTGGTAAGATTGTATCAATGAATGTCGAATGGACGTCGGAACCACGTACTGGGTGGTGTGATGCCAAAACCCACTAGGGTCTTTGTACACTCCCTCACGCACCCAAAACTGTATATTCTCAGGGTCTCAGAGAGGTACGCGGTTAGGAGCATATCGTTTGGTAAATCATCGGCCAGGGAAGCCTCTTCAGTTCGTATTACTTCCTTAGGACTAAGAGCCATCACAGGGCGAGCCAACACGGCCAGTCGGGCGGAAAATTCGGCGGCTCGGTTACCCTGGATTTCTGGGGTCTCCCCTGCCTGGTGGGAGCGAATCTTGACTACCGCCCCCAGCGTGGGGCCGTCCGCTGCCCGAAGGCGTTCAGCGATCACGGACGCATGTTTAATAGTGTTGCCTAAAGTAGTCAAATAACCCTACCGCTTCCACAGGCCGCAGTAATCGGGGACGACGGAGTAGGCATATTGGCTGACTCTATAGATATTTGTGGTTGTTCCTTCTGCCAATTGAAGGGCTCTAGTGAGGGTAGTGATTTCCACCAGCTGGGCCCCTTGGGTGAGGGTCTGTCCTGATGGACCTACTACTGCCTTTCTGGCGACACGTCAGCCCTCATGGTAATAACTGGGCCCATCCACGTACATCTCTAGGCAGGCGTAGGCTATGGGTTCGGTTAGGAGGGGTCCCTGACTATCGAGATGTAAGATAGTGGTGCAATCATGGGGGGTCCCTTCGTCGATTATGAAGGATGCTGAATTCCTTCGAGTGTCTGTTAAAACCTCTATCCGAATACCCCTACCCAATAAACAAGTCTCCCATTTCGCACGTCTCAGTTTGGAAATAGTATTCAGGCTACCTGCATGAAGTTTCATGAGGCTGTGACGGGTGTGAAAGATTACCTTCCCGGGACCTACCATAGACACTATTGCTTCTATCGCCCAGGCTGCATAATCAGTGGGCGCCAGGCACGGGGCCTGTCCCGACATGGAGGACGGCACCGGGCACGAGTAATACCCTGCTGGTCGTATTCATTCATTCCGGGATTGCCCCAGTACCACAGTATACGCCGGATTGCCCACCCAATTCCACAGGTGGAATGGTTTAGCTGGGACCGGAGACCTAGGGCAGGTGCGTTGGCCAAAGTGATTTTGACCATCTCAATGGCTTCGACTGCCTCCGGTATCCAAGTCAGCCTTGCCTCTCCCGGGGCCCTCCCTTTAGGAGGTTGTTTAGTGGGCTTGCCAATTAGGTGAAGTCGGTTACGTAGGTGCAGCAATAGTTAAACAATCCCATCATGCTTCGCAGGCCAGAGACAGTAACGGGTCACGGCATCTGCAAGAGTGCTTGAACCCTCTCGGGGGTCAGGGTCCTACCCTCTGGGGAGATGATCTGACAAGGTAGGTAACCCGAGGAAGCTCAATTTGTGCTTTGATCGGATTCAGTTTGAACCCCCCTTGAACTAAAGTCTCCAGGACACACGTCAGGGCGTCCAGATGAGCTGAGGGCGAGGGACTGCCAATTCTCATGTCATCTACATATTGAAGACAGGCAGAATCTTGCATTCGGGAATCTGCTAATGCCGGCTGGAGAGCCTTTTCCAGGCTCTCATGAAAAATAGTACTGGCATTGTGAAATCCCTGAGGCAACCGCGTCCAAGTATACTGGGTGGACCGGACAGTGAAAGTGAAGCGCTTTTGGGATCCGGGATCCAAAGGACATGTCCTAAGTCCGTTTTGGATGTCCAGTGCCGTGAATATTGACAGGGCTGTGTGGAGGCCGTTTAAAATAACAGCGGGTTTCGCCACTAAGACATGGATCTTGGTAGTGACCCAATTCAGTGCCGTATAATCAATGGTCATTCTCCAGGATCCATCTGGTTTCTGCACTGGCCATACCGCGGAGTTGGTACAGGAGCTGGTCTTTTTCACTATACCGGTTTCTAATAAGTCTACTACTATGTGCTTCTGATTGGAGGAGGTATTGTCGGTGGGCTCGTGGTAGGGACCGTGGACCCTCACTGGGTCCATCTCCGCTCTACCACAGTCTAATTTGTGGGTGGCCCATGCAAGAGGATGAGCCTTCCAAACTCTCCCCCATGGTCCTTTCCCCATCCATGCGCGCTTTACCGGGCCGAGGGCTTGTACTCTGCATTTTCGGGATTTATATCTCTGGAAGGGAAATCTCCTCCCTCGGGGCCCCCCTAAGTCTAAAGATGATCCCTTAGGAGCATATTTGCCTCTATCAATTGGAGAATATCCATACCTAAGAGTAGGCCCTCACCGTTGGGATCGACCCACAGGGTGATCCACCAGGTATGACCTCCTGGTGACAGCTGCAGGGAAGTGGAACACTCCGATGGAAGAGCACCCTTTCTCCACTAACACTGGTTATCTGAATGCTTTGATATAAGGTGGGAAATTCTGTGTCAGTTATCGACACCGAGGCTCCCGTGTCCAAAGGGGCACAGTACTGCCGGCCTCCAAACTGTACATTTAGAGACGGGCCTTTGGACCCCGGCTCCCCGACCACGGAGACTGGCTCATCCTGGTAGCTGGCGAGGAAGGCTCGGAGCGCCTCCATCTCTTGGATTGACAAGCCTCTCTTGGTTTGTCGCTGAGGGCCTGAAGCGGGTTGGGTCGGTCCCTGCCCCTCTTCACCTCCACCCTGTTCGTAGCAGTCGGCCTGTAGATGCCCTGTCCGGCCGCAATTGGTACACTTAACTCTCGTATGTGTGCAATCCTTTGCCAGGTGGCCCGGTGCGTTACAATTGTAACAGAGTCGAGCCTCTTATATGACTGCTACAGGCTCTGTTTTAATGCCCGGGGCCGCTATGGTGGACCACGGCAGAGAATTTGGGGTGGGACCTTCACTGGTGGGATAAAGGTCCGCCTGGTGGAGCCTAAAACGTCGACCAGCCCACTTCCGGATTCCAGCTTCCATGGCCTGGGTGCTGGCCCCCATTCGGAGGGCAGTTTGGTAGGGCATTTCCAATCCCTGGAGTAGACTCTCTACAAACCGTGGGTAGTCATGATTAGCGGGAATGTCATTTGTCTGGCCCCAGTGTTCATACTACTCGATTACTCGATCAATGTACACATTGAGGTTTCCCCCGGGACTCTGGAGCAGGGCGGTGAGCCCCATCCAGGTAGCGGTGCCGTTGCCTATTCTGATCTGAACCTATCTTTTCAAACCATCGAATTGGATCTCATGCACCGCCACTGTGGCAGGGGCATTTAGGGCATGGTGTCCCAACGACCCATAAACCATAGAGGGGCATTTCACCTCGATAATAGCTTTTATGTCTTCTTGGACAAATTAAAGTGCCGAGTAGCACTTCGTATTTTTGCCAATACTTCTACATTAGGATTGTGTCTTTTGAGGCCGGGAATGAGAGAGATGACGCTGGATCTCTGGGGCATAAAAGACTGTGCCTCGCCCATCGTACCTCGTCCACTGATCTCCTGCTGCCTGATTAACTCGGACGGGTGCCACGGAATTGGATTTTTGAGCCCCAGACTGAAGCAGTAAGGAGGGGGTAAATACGACTGTATTCGGGAGCTCACGTGGTTGTGTGGCCTCGACTCGTTGAAACTCTATGATCCCCGACCGGGGCACGGGATGTAAGGTCGACATGTCTCGAGTCTCCTTTTGTAGAGCCTCAACAATTTCACCTCAGCTTTTTATGTCGTCCAAATTCTCAGTCCCTGGTGGCTTGAGGTGCAGGAGACTACTGAATTGGACTATAGTCTCCTGCACGTGTCTCAAGAATTCTTGTAACGGGGTGAGACTCCCCCCCTTTTCCATGATTATGGGTCCCATCTGTTCCATCCAACTAGCAAAGAAAACCGCCCCATAATTAGCTTTTTTGCCGTCCATTGTTCCTCCCACCACTTTATTTGGTTAACTACTGGGCTTGTTTCGTTCCACCCGTTTTTAATCATCTCACTTTGAAATTTCAAATTAGCCTCTCGGACCCGTTGTACGACAGTGACACTGGTGGCCATAGCTGGAATGTTCGGTGAAAGAAGTCTCCCCTCGTCATACATTTGACCCGTATTAATTGTTACATATATTGTTATAATCTATCTTATATTTTATCAGCACAAAGGTATCACCTTATAATCTAAATTGGAAATACACACTTATGTCTAATCAATTCCGTCAGTCCGTGGTCTCCATGAGGAATAATTTACTATGTGGGTAATTTAATACTGACTGGCCCATACATGGTTTTAGCCACACTGGTGAACGAGCGAGTCCTTGTTCCTCCTAAAATATTTACTGTGGCTTCTTCCCTCAGGACACGACACGGTTCTCGCCTCAGCCGTCAATTCCAGTGTTGGAATTCCCATAGTCCTTACCTGCAGTATCCCACTTCCGACACCAACTATTAGATTCTAATTTGGAGAAACTCCAGACGGAGACAGAATTGAGGACAAGTACAGAATTTATTAAAACAACCAAAAGACTTGTGCACAATGGAGATCCACTCAGCTTCCTCAAGCTTGGGGTGCACGCTCGGCAGACAAGGAGTTGTTCATTCAAGTTGTACAATTATTTAAGCAATGACCACCTACTACAGAATGGGGCGTACACGTAGAAAGAGTGTCACAACAGCTATTCTTTATTGGTTTATGTGGTTAGTCACTCAACTGTCGGGTCCACCCCTTGAACTCAGGCACCCTCTGACCATGCCAGTCACAGATGTTAGTCGTTTCACCCTACTCCCCACATTCCTGCTGTTATCTCTTCCCCGTTGTCGGCATAGTTTATAGTTTGAGAAAACTTGTTTATCCTTAACTGTTGACCAAGCAGGATGGCTACAAGGCCGCAGTGATTCATGTACCCTGTAACTGGAACAATGTTGGTGGTTAATTGTACCCTCATCTCCTGGGAGGGCAGGCCGTGCTTAGAAAATGGTTCAACAGAGGCTGTGAAAAAAAGCATTACAAAGTTTGTTAAGTAAAGTGGCGTCTAGCAGTCTGCAAATGAGCTTCAGTCAGCTAAACCTACACTATGGGTAAAGAGGTGATACCATAGTCAAGTATCCCAGAATTCATTGCGAACAAGCTGGCTCTTTCAACTCTATCAGTTCCACTGAATACCGTGAATACTTCAATCAAATCATCACTTAAACTTTTAAAATGCCACCTATCTTTTTTGTCATGGTCAAACTTAGAATATATCTCCCATTCAAATCAAGTAAGTCGTTAATAAAATCGGTGAATAGTTGAGGCCCCAAAAGTGATCCCGCAGAGACACCATACGTCATATGCTGCCAATTAATGTACTTGACCATTATCTGTAAATGGTCTCTCCTTTCGAGCAATCAACTTCCTAACCAGGTCAATAACTTGCGTTCACTTACATGAGTTTCCAATTTAGCAAAAAGTTCTTTATGCCGGACTTTATCAATTGTCTATTGCTCCATGTCTACTAGCTAATAATGATTTTTAAACTGGGACTCATAAACCTCTTTGCTCCTCAACAGTTAATAGCTTTGCATTATTTAGAAAATACTCAGCACTCTCTTACTTTGTTCCACAGTGGATGGTGTCACACTTGCGCACAGTGAATTCGATTTCCTTTTGTTTTGCAGGCTTACTTCATCTGTCTCTGTCCCATTGGTTACCTCCCTTTCCCATTTGCACTATGAATGGACCGCCTAACTTAGTGCGATCTTGAAAATTCGATCTACAGCGCTCTATTGCTCCATTCAAGTCAATCATAAATACGGAGAAAAGTTGAAGATCTAATACAGATATCTGGGCGACGGCTCTTGTCACATCTGATGTCACTGCTAAAGAGTATGTCGTCTGTGGGAGGGATAATATTTCTGAACTGATGGCGGATTGAGGCAGACATTCTGGATTTGTGGGAGAAATGCGCTCTACAAGCAGGATTATTGACAAGAGAATTGACTTTGTAGGAGGTGCAATGATGCACTGCTCCCAATGAAATTACTTTTGTGAGATTCAATTAGCAAGAGCCTGGATAGCTCAGTCGGTAGAGCATCTTGCATTTAATCTGAGGGTCCAGTGTCCAAATCCCTGTTTGGGCGTTGCTTTTAAATCACGATACTCATCTCTGCATTCGTGCTATGGTCCTTTAACAATGAGAATAACAACAGGAGTCGGCATTTTAAACCCTCGAGCCTTTTCGCCATTCAATTTAATCTGTGATCGAACTCAATTTGCATCTCTTTGCACCAGATCCCTTAAAACCTTCGGATAAAAAACATCTATCAATCCCTAGTTTAAAATTGAGAATTGATCCAGCTTTAACTGCTGGTTGTGGAAGTGTGTTACACATTTCTGCCACACTAACTTCTCCCTGGAAAGGCTTGAATCTTAAGCTTCTAAATTCCAGGGAATAAAAGCATAGTTTGTGCAATCTCCCATTGTAATTTATCTCTTGGTCTCTATGTATCCTTCTGGTAAATCTACGCTTCACTTTTTATACCTAATACTACATTCCTAAGATGTGATTCCAAGAACTGAACACAGTACCGCAGGTGTGGTCTAACCAGTGCTTTGTATAGCTGTGGCATAATGTCTCCCTCTTATATTGTAATCCTACAGATATAAGTATCACCTTTCAATTAGCGTTTTTGAATCATTGCTGTACCAATCCATGACCATTTAATGATATATGTACAGGGACCCTTAAGTCTATTTGGATCTCAACTGTTTCTGGCTTAACAATATATGGAGTGTATTCTTAATACCCCTATTTAGATCCGTAGTGGATGAAGTCACACTTGCTAATATTTAAATCAATTTGCCAAATATTTGCCCATGCAATTAATCTATGAATATTTGGTCAAATTTCTTGCTTCCATCTAAACTACTTATAAACCTGCCAATATTTTTTGTCATCGTCAAACGTGGATGACTGTCTCTCAATCCCATCAAGGAAGTCGTTAATGAAATTGGTGATTAGTTGAGGCCCCAAAAGTGATCTCTCAGAGACACCACTCGTCATATGCTGCCAATTAATGTACCTGATCTTTAGCCATAAACTTTGTCTCCTGTCGCACAGCCAATTTCCCCATCAGGTCAATAATTTGCCTTAACTTAAATACGGTTCAAATTTAGCTATATGTCTCTTATGCGGGACTTCATCAAATGTTTTTTGCTCCATGTCTACCAGCTAATAAAGATTTGTGAACTGGGACTCATGAGCCTCTTTGCTCCTCAACAGTTAATAGATTCCAATTATTTAAAAAATACTCAGAACTATCTTACTTTGTTCGAAAGTGGATGGTGTCACACTCTCGAGGAATTATTTGAATGAGTGGTTAGCTGGCTGGATAACCAGATAGGAGCACGTCTAGCGAGACCAGTACAGTGAAAAGGCAGCAATACAGCTAGCTGTGAAGAGGTGAGCAGCAGGAACTCAGAGTAGGCCATCACGACAGAGCCAGCTTAAGACTTCATCTTGTACACCACACTTACCTCACATCAACATGTCAGAAGATAATACCGAAAATGCTATTCAGCGAGTAGAAGACCTTAAACAGTTAGATGAAACTGTAGAATGTGACAATCGGTCTATAAGCTCCGGTTACTACATATCGCAAGCTGGTTCACAGTCATCAGCTGGTTCACGGTCATCAGCTGTTTCTAGATCGCAAGCTGGTTCACAGTCATCAGGTGGTTCTACGGTAAGCATGGCCATTGCCAAAGCACGGGCTAAGCTAGAAGCAGCTCAAGCCAGAGCTGCGCATGCCGACAGAGAAATCGAAATAAAAGTAGAAGAGGCCCTCCTCAAAGCTGAACTCCAAGCTGAGCAGGCCCGTCTCCAAGCTGAACAGGCCCGTTGCCAAGCTGAACAGGCCCGTTGCCAAGCTGAACAGGCCCGTTGCCAAGCTGAACAGGCCCGTTTCCAAGCTAAACTCCTAGCTGACCAGGCCTGGCAACAGGTTGGACGCCAGGCTGAACAGGACCGTCTGCAAGCCACATTAGAGGCACTGCAGCAAGTAAAAGAGATAGATGCTGCATTAGCTGAGGCACAAGAAATCGAGGCAATTTTAGAGGAAGCTGATCCCGAGACAGCTAACCAACGTTTAAATCCTGTTCCATGGCAGAGTCCACGACTGCACACCACAGATTACGTGAGTGACGAAGCCGACATACAGTTTACGGGAGAGAGGGATGAAGACCCGCACATCTCTATAGACGCAATCACTTCATATAACATGCCCCAAGTCGCCAACTAATGTCAAAATAGACAGCGTGCCTCAAGGCACAGGATCCTCCCCTGCAAAACCGAAGACGCAGTGCAGAGGAATAGAACGCTGTAGAGAGAAAGTCAGCAGCAAATCCCCTTTCATTTCTGTAGTGTATGTGCCTTTAAGAGCCCCCTGTGTACTGTAATACCGGTATTGGCCACTCGGGCTATATAAGCCCGTATATTGTGTTGTATCAGTTAGTTCACCTCCAGACTTTGTTCAGTAAACACCTGTGAAACGGATGCATGGTGGCTTAGTGGTTAGCACTGTTGCCTCACAGCGCCAGGGACCCGGGTTCATATCCGGCCTCGGGTGACTGTCTGTGTGGAGTTTGCACATTCTCCCCGTGTTTGTGTGGGTTTCCTCCGGGTGCTCCGGTTTCCTCCCACAGTCTAAAGATGTGCGGGTTAGGTTGATTGGCTATGATAAATTGACCCTTAGTGCTAGGGGGATTAAATACGTGGTGTTACGGGGATAGGGTGGGATATGTGTTGGTGTAGGGGTTACAGGGACCGGGTGGGATATGTGTCGGTGCAGGCTCAATGGGCCGAAATGGCCTCTATCTGCACTGTGGGGTTTCTGTGATTCTGTGAAACCAACTCCTGCCTTCAGTGTCTCTATTAACACACGGACACAACAGTGGCGACGAATTGGAAACGGACTTACCTGCAATTCGGCAGCACCTCAAGGAGATCGATTCCTCAGACGTCCAAAGTCGAAGAAAAGCAAGAAAAAAAAAAGGCTTTGGTTTCTCCAACTAGCCGAGCTGGTGGCAGGTACTGCAATAATCCTTCCTGGGCGGCGGGCTGGGGCTCCATCGGCTGGCTCTGCAGCGAGGCCAAACAGCGAAGGCGGAGGCAAGCAGAAACAGAGCGGGGGAGTACACGGGAGACGGCCGGCGCTGCAAGCAGGTCGGCGTTCGGACCTAGCAGAGAGAGTCCGGCGGGAACGAGTCTCCACCTGTAAATAATTTTTTTTTTTAAACGCGGAAAACAGCATTGTCATCAGCAGCAGTGGCAGGAAAGCGCGGGAAGCACCATATCTTTTCTGCAGGAAAGGAAGAAAAGCACGGGAAGTGCCATTTTTTTTCCAGGATGCCTAAGTCTGGCAATATTGATGCTTTTGATAACGATATAGAGGATTGGACCAGATATGTGAAAAGAATAGAGGTATATTGCACCGCAAATGATATAGATAATGATAAAAAGCCGTCAGTACTTCTAAATCTAATGGGCGCAAAGACATACGGGCTGTTACGAAACTTAATCACTCCAGCCAAACCAAAGGACAAGAATTTTAAGGAAATTGTTGATACCCTACAGGAGCACTTAAACAGAACACCGCTGCTGATAGCGGAACGATTCAAATTCTTCAAGCGGAATCAACACAAGAATGAAAGTAACGCTGATTACACACCGAATTAAGAAAGCTATCAAAGCACTGTCAATTCGGGGCAGGACTGGAAGATTATATTCGAGACAAATTCGTCTGTGGTCCCCTAAGTGAAGGAACACAGAAAAGGCTGCTTTCTGAGATAGATTTGACACTGGACAAGGCTTTCAGCATGGCTGTATCATACGAAGCAGCCGCAAGAGGTGCTGCAGAGATACAGCAAAAGACACAGGACTTCAGCACCCATGAAATGACACAGGGTTTCGAGAGATGTTATCACTGTGGCAGATCCACCCATGACCAGATGGACTGCTGGCTCAAGGACAAAGCATGCAGGCAATGCGGAAAGATTGGGCACATTGCACGGGTATGCCGATCTGGACAATAAAAAATCCACGGACAGGAAAGAAAAAATCAATAAAGAAAAGTACAGAAAGGTACAAATGATGACGGACAGTAGCTCCGAAGACCAGAAGAGCAATAACGACTCCGGAAACAAGAGACTAAGCTGTCTCAAATTACATAATGTAATTGCCAAAGAAGATTACCAGACTATTTGGGTTACCCTCACGATAGCAGGGTCCCCAGTTAAAATGGAGCTAGATACAGGATCAGCTCTGACCGTCATAAATCGACGGGATTATGAGCGGCTACTTCCGCATATACCTTTAAAAGACACATCCATTATCTTGAAAACATATACGGGGCAGAAAGTATATCCCAAAGGAAAAATAAGGGTGCCTGTTGTATACAACGGCAAGGAAATACAGAAGTTGTATTTATACATTCTACAAGATGGTGGTCCACCGCTGTTGGGACGTGAATGGATCAGGAAGATACGTTTAGACCGGCACTCCATTCAGGCACTGACGGTGACCAGTAAGAAAAAAAATGAGGATGACTTCATACCTGAACGATTAAAAGACATCTTGGCCAACGCCAAGGAAGTGTTTCAAGAGAAACGAGGAACCTTGAAACGCATCACCACCTCAATAAAAGTGGAAGATGCGGCAATTCCCAAGTTTTTAAGGCAAGGCCGGTGCCATATGCAATTCGTCCAGCAGTCGAGGCAGAGCTGGAGAATTTGGAAAAGGCAGGCGTATTATCCAAGATAGATTGGAGCGAGTGGGCAACACCCATCATCCCGGTCATGAAGAAAACGTTGAATAATGATAAATCCGAAGAACAGAGAAAAATTCGCATCTGTGGAGACTTCAAGGTGACTGTAAACCCGGTCCTTCACACTGTGTAGTTTCCTCTTCCGAGGATAGAAGATATTTTTGCCTCACTATCCGGAGGGAAACGTTTCACCTAAATTGACTTGGCACAGGCGTATCTACAGATGGAGGTTGAAGAGACCTCTAAAAAGTATCTCACGATAAATACACACAAAGGCCTGCACCAGTACAATCGACTGGTTTTCGGAGTAGCATCAGCTCCAGCTATCTGGCAAAGAGCTATGGAGCAAGTCCTCCAAGGTATTCCGGGGACTCAATGCTACCAAGAAGACATCCTTTTAACAGGAGAAAACGACAACGAGCACCTTGCCAATTTGGAGCAGGTGCTCACTAGGCTGAGAGAACGGGGCCGACGAGCAAATCGACCCAAGTGCGAATTTTTCCAGAATCAAATATCATATTGTGGCCACATAATTAATAAGGAAAGGTTGCATAAGTCACCTGAAAAATTGAAGCGGTCATAAAAGCCAGAGCACCTGAAAATGTTTCACAATTAAGGTCGTTCCTGGGATTAATAAATTACTATCATAAATTTTTATCGAACTTATCAACTCTTCTGCACCCTCTTAATGAACTGCTACAAACAGGAGTAATTTGGAAATGGAGAGAAGACTGTAAACGTGCCTTCCATAAATGCAAAGACTTAATCACGTCCAAGGAAGTTTTGGCTCATTACAACCCATCACTGCCAATCAGACTGGCGTGCGATGCATCCCCTTACGGTGTAGGAGCAGTTTTATCACATAGATTCCCTGATGGCTCGGAACGGCCGATAGCTTTTGCGTCATGCTCATTCAACTCAGCTGAGCGTAACTATGCCGAAATCGACAGGGAAGCACTCAGCCTGGTATGGGGAGTGAAGAAATTCAACCATTACCTACACAGACAAAAATATACATTTTTGACTGACCATCCACCCCTCATATCCATATTCAACCCAAAAAAGGGTATTCCCATTATGACAGCGCAAAGGCTACAGAGGTGGTCCCTTTTTCTAGGGGCACACCAATATAACATAGAATACAAAGGATCAAAACAGCATCGGAATGCTAACGGATTATCGCGCCTACTGTTGCCAATGGTAGAAGAGGCACCTACAATAGACCCAGTGGAGATGTTCCCATGTATCATAGTCGAATGTCTACCAGTAACAAATTCTGCCATTGAAAGGGAAATGAGAAATGACCCGACTCTCTTACGAGTCTACGATTTAACAGTGAAGTGACGGCCAGCACATGGCGAACCACTGTTGCCAGCAGTGTGCCGAGGAACCTTGATGTGTGGATCCAGAGTGGTGATTCCACCCAAACTCCAGGATAAAGTTCTAAAGGAGCTTCATGAGGGGCATCTGGGTGGAGTGAAAAAGAAGAACCTAGCCAGGGCGTTTGTATGGTGGCCAGGTATCGATGGAGACATCGAAGAAATGACCAAGAGCTGCCTAGGATGCCAGAAGGTCCAAAACGCTCCACCACAAGCCCCACTACATCCATGGGAGAGGCCCTCATCTCCATGGCTAAGGGTACACATCGATTTTGCTGGTCCATTTATGGACTCAATGTTGTTAATCGCGGTTGATACACACTCCAAGTGGCCGGAGGTAATAAAGATGTCCTCCACCACCACGGGAAAAACCATCACAGCATTAAGGACCATATTTGCCAGGAATGGGCTGCCTGAACATATCTGTTCTGATAATGGACCGCAATTTGTGTCCGAAGAATTCAGGAAGTTCTTAAAAAACAATAGGGTTAAGCACTACACGTCCGCCACATACCATCCCGCCAGCAATGGATTGGCTGAAAGGTTTGTCCAGACCTTCAAGAAGGCCATAAAGGCCATGGGTAATGAAGAAATAAATCTTAGGCATAAGGTGGATAACTTCTTGTTTGCATACAGGAATGCAACACATGTGGTTACAAACCAAACTCCCGCCATGGTGTTCTTCAATAGAAGCCTAAGATGCCGGCTGGATTTGATCAAGCCAAACATCAGGATGGACGTGGAGAACCGGCAATTTCAAGGCATGAACGAAAGGCCAACTAGAACCTTCCAGATAGGTCAACAAGTTTTGGCCCGGGACTACCGTACCGAGGAATGGCAGCCTGCAACTATCTGCACACGACTAGGACCGGTGATGTATACTGTGGACATTGGAGAAGCATAGTAAGGTGCCATGCTGACCAAATCATAGAGTCATCCGAAAAGGGACAACCTACTCCAGAACTCTATACGCCTAATGATGAAGTAGAGATACCCATAGTATCTACCTCCGATCCGGTGATACTGGAACCAGATGAACCCGACACTGGCATTCAAGCCGAATCAGCCTTGCCAAAAGAACCTATGACACCACCAGAAACTAATACACCACCGAGGTGTTATCCGGACCGAGTCAGGAAGACTCCAGAGAGACTGACTTATAATTGATTAACTGCAGCAATGTGTAGATTATTGTTCTTGTAACAGGTAATTAATGATTACTTAAAATATTATGTACTGGTTGGCTAAAAGGGGAGGAATTGTAGTGTATGTGCCTTTAAGAGCCCCCTATGTACTTTCATACTGGTAATGGCCCGTATATTGTGTTGTATCAGTTAGTTCACCTCCAGACTTTGTTCAGTAAACACCTGTGAAACCAACTCCTGCCTTCAGTGTCTCTATTAGCACACGGATGCAACAATTTCCTTGAGACCCCCATCAGAGCCCCTATTCACGGCAAACCTGGCACAGGTCCCACCACCTACGACCTTGCCAAATACCTTGCACGCAGCCAGCTGGTGACTACAGGATTAGCAACGTTTGATGACAGGCCAGAGAATTATCGGGCTTGGAAGTCCTCCTTCAACGGTGCCATTTCGTGCTCAGACCTGTCTGCAGGAGAAGAGCTCGACCTCTTATCAAATGGCTCAGCCCAGAGTCCGCCGGACAGGCACGTAGGATAAAAGCGGTCAATGTGGGGCATCCGCCAGCGGGGTTGAAGACCGCTTGGGCGAGGCTGGAAGAAAGCTATGGTTCACCTGAATCCATTGAAAGGGCTCTCTTTGACAGGTCGGAGAACTTTCCAAAGTTGACAAATAAGGAACCCCAGAAGCTCCGCAACCTTGGAGATCTGCTGTCGGAACTCGAAGCGGCAAAGAAGGACGGCTATCTACCCGGCCTATCGTACTTAGACACTTCCAAAGGGGTAAGTCCCATCATTGAGTAGGTTCCATTCAATCTGCAGGAGAAGTGGATATCGTTCGGGTCAGAGTTCAAGCTAAAGCACGAGCTTACCTTCCCTCCATTCTCCGTGTTTGACAACTTCATCCGTAAAGAAGCCAAAGCCAGGAACGACTCCAGCTTCAGCCTCTGCTCCTCCCACACAGCACTTGCCAGATGAGACAAGTTTGACAGACATGGAAAGACACCAATATCTGTACACAAAATGCAAGTGTCTTCAACCGAGAACACAAGGGATCAGAAGATATCTGAGGATATGAGCAAACAATGCTCCATCCACAACAAGCCCCATCCATTAAAGACGTGCGGAGGCTTCAGGGAGATGTCCCTGTAAGATCGCAAACAGTACCTCAAAGAGAACTCTATATGTTTCAAGCGCTGCTCTTCCACGGACCATCTCGCCAAAAACTGCAAGGTGGATGCAAAATGCACAGAATGTGAAATTGATCGGCACATTTCAGCACTCCACCCAGGCCCAGCTCCTTGGAAGTCAGGGTCGTCTCCTCCCGCCTCAGAGCACGGCGGGGAGAGAGAGGGAGCTGCCGGTCCGGAGATTACATCCAAGTGCACCGAGGTGTGTGGAGAAGGAGTGAGCGCAAGAGCATGCTCCAAGATATGCCTCGTTAATGTGTACCCTGTATGTCGTCGCCAACCATCTGAAAAGATGTATGCCATTCTAAAAGAACAAAGCAATCGTTTTCTAGCAAGATCCGAGTTCTTCGACATCTTCAAGGTCAAAGGAAGTCCGTCGCTTTACACGTTGAAGACGTGTGCTGGACGTTCAGAGACAGCCGGCAGGAGGGCCTGTGGTTATGTTGTTGAGTCAGCCCACGGGAAAATTAGCCTCCCCCTTCCGTCACACACATCGAATGTAATCAAGTCCCCGACAACCGTTCTGAGATTCACAATCTGAATGCAGCTCATCACGACCGTCATCTGAGACGCATTGCAGACGAGATCCCAGCTCTTGATGCAGACGCAGACATAATTCTGTTGTTGGTAATGGACATCCTGATGGCACATAAGATATAGAAACAGATAAACGGTCCACAAGATGCCCCTTTCGCCGAAACGCTAGACATTGGCTGGGTCGTTGTTGGAGATGTGTTCCTCAAGGGTGCCCACAAGTCTACTCAGGTGAGCACACTCAAGACTTCCATCTTGGAGAATGGTCGTCCAAGCTACTTTACCCCATGCAGTAGTCAGATCCGAGTGACAGAGAAGTTCAGTCATACGGCCCAGCCTCAGAACCCCCCAGCGCTGATCTCCACAGACAGCACACAGATGATGCTCACTGGAGAGAACCCGGGTCAGTTAGTCCTCTGTCGCACCGCCAATGACCACAAACTTCCTCCATTGATCGACGACATGAGATTCCTCCAGATTATGGATAATGAGGTCTCTCGTAACAGCTCTAACAGATGGGTTGCACCCTTACCCTTCCACAAACCCAGACGATGGCTGCCGAACAACAGGGAGTGTGCCTATAATTGTCTTAACTCACTTCGTCGCACACTAGGGAAGAAGCCGAAGATTAAAGCACACTTCCTACAGTTTGTCAAGTAAATGCTTGTCAAGGATCATGCAGAGATAGCTCCTCCACTCCAGGAAGGCCAAGAGTGTTGGTACCTCCATTCCTTCGGAGTCTATCACCCCAAAAACAGGAACAGATCCGCGTTGTGTTTGACTACAGTGCACCATATCAGGGAGTCTCTCTCAATGATGTACTCCTCACAGGTCCCGATCTCAACAACAGCCTCTTGGGGGTACTCATGAGATTCAGGAAAGAGCCCCTCGCCATCACTGCCGATATCCAGCACATGTTTCACTGCTTTGTGGTGTGTGAAGCCCACAGAGACTTCCTCCGCTTCCTGTGGTATCGCACCAACGACCCCAACAGAGACATTATAGACTACAGAATGCGTGTCCATGTCTTCGGGAATAGCCCGGCCCCTGCTGTCGCCATATAAGGACTAAGGAGGGCTGCCAAGGAAGAAGAAGACGACTTTGGCAGTGATGTGAGAGGGTTCCTCGAACGAGAGTTCCACGTCGAAGATGCACTAAAGTCATTCCCGACCGAAGCAGAGGACATCAGTACCCTTGGGCGAGCTCAGGAACTACTTGCACTTTTCAACCTCAGGCTGCACAAGACAGTCTCTAACAGATCAGCAGTGATGGAGGCATTCCCCCCTGAAGGTCGTCTTATGGACGTCAATAACTAGACCTCTTCACTGATGACCTCCCCCTACATCGTAGCCTAGAAGTGTCTTGGAACATAGCAACAGATTCGTTCACGTTCCAAGCCTTAGATGACAAGAAACCCTTCACACATAGAGGAGTGCTCTCTGCAGTCAACAGCCTATATGACCCTCTCGGCTTCTTAGCCCCTGTCACCATACAAGGCATGCTGCTCCTCAGGGAACTCTCCACACACGCTGAAGAGTGGGATTTACCCCTCCCTGAAAAGATGGAAGCAGAGTGGGACAGATGGAGAGACTCACTCCAAGACTTACAAGAGATCCGAGTACCTCGCTCCTATACGTCCTTCTCTCCATCAAGTGCCCAATTCAAAGAGCTTTGTGTCTTTGCAGGGGCAATCGCTAATGCCATTGCAGGTGTGGCTTATCTGAAGGTCATCACTCAAGATGGACAAAGCAAAGTCGACTTCGTCTTTGGTAAGGCCAAGTTGGCACCCCAGCAGGAGGTCACCATACCCAGATTGGAACTGTGCACAACAGTATTAGCAGTTGAGATTGCGGAGTTCATAGTAGAGGAGATTGATCTGAAGTTCGACAGCATCACATATTATATAGACTGCAAAGTGGTGCGAGGATATATCCATAACCAAAGTAGTTGGTTCTACGTATACGTGAACAACAGGGTCCAACTTATTCGACGGTCCACATCCCCGACCAGTGGAGATACGTCCCCACAGACCTGAACCCAGCTGACCATGGGTCTAGATCTGTAACAGCGTCCCTTCTCAGCAGCACGACTTGGCTGTCAGGACCTGCTTTTCTTCAGAGTCAGTCCCTGCACTCCTCCATACTCAATGTGTCATTCGAACTCCTCCTCCCTGTTTCTGACTCCGAGATACGCCAAAAGGTCACAGCGAACGTTACTCAAATATCTAAGGACCTGATGAGCACCAAACGCTTCGAGCGTTTCTCCAAATGGAACACTCTCATAAAGAGAGTAGCATGCCGAACCCACATAGCTCGTACCTTCTCCCAGTCTACACAAGAGAGGAGCTGCCATGGGTGGCACATCTGTCGTAAGAGTCCCTCTGAGGAGGAGCTCAAGAGAGCCAAAATCCTTGTGATTATGAGTGTCCAACACGAGTGTTACTCAGAAGGGTTGAAGTGCATAGCAGCAGAAAGCAACCTATACCCTCACAGAAGTATACGGAAGCTGCATCCTATCGTCAACACTGATGGACTTCTCAGAGGTGGCCCTTCTTTTGTCGCTAAAGGCCTCCAGCGACAAGTAAAGTTAGGATTATGTGGAGTCGCTAACGACCCCAGATGGGGATTGTTCTGGACTCATTACATGCAGATAGCACCCTCTAGTTGTAGTTAGTGTATAGCAATGTTAGTCTACTGCAATAGGTCATTTGACCTTGTTCCTGTTTTAACCCGGAAGTAGTATTCCAGGAAGAACATGGCAGAGACCTCACCAATCTACCAGTTGCAGATGCATCTGTCCATGACAGCATTGTTGGAAGTGACCACCGCACAGGCCTTGTGGAGACGAAGTCCCGTCTTCATGTTGAGGATACCCTCTACCGTGTTGTGTGGCACTACAACCGTGCTAAATGGGACAGATTTCGAACAGATCTGGCAACACAAATCTGGGCATCCATGAGGCGCTGTGGGTCATCAGCAGCAGCAGAATTGTATTCAACCACAATCTGTAACTTCAAGGCCCGGCATATCCCTCACTCTAACATTACCATCAAGCTGGGAGGTCAACCCTGGTTTAATGAAGAGTGCAGGAGAGCATGCCGGGAACAGCACCAGGCATACCGAAAAATGAGATGTCAACCTGGTGAGGCTACAACACAGGACTACTTGCATGCCAAACAACGGAAGCAAAATGCGATAGACAGAGCTAAGCGATCTCACAACCATCGGATCAAATCGAAGCTCCGCAGTCCTGCCAAATCCAGTCGTGAGTGGTGGTGGACAATTAAACAGTTAACAGGAGGAGGAGGCTCCAAAAAAATCCCCATCCTCAATGATGGTGGAGCCCAGCACGTGAGTGCAAAAGACAAGGCTGAAGCATTTGCAAATATCTTCGGCCAGAAGTGCCGAGTGGATGATCCATCTCGGCCTCCTCCTGAGGTCCCCAACATCACAGATGCCAGTCTTCAGCCCATTCAATTCACTCCACGTGATGTCAAGAAACGGCTGAAGACACTGGATACTGCAAAGGCTATGGGCCCTGAAAACATTCCGTCAATAGTACTGAAGACTTGTACTCCAGAACTAGCTGCGCCCCTAGCCAAGCTCTTCCAGTACAGCTACAACACTGGCATCTACCCGGCAATGCGGGAAATTGCCCAAGTACGTCCGGTCTACAAAAAGCAGGACAAATCCGACCCGGCCAATTACCGTCCCATCAGTCTACTCTCAATCATCAGCAAATTGATGGAAGGTGTCGTCGACAGTGCTATCAAGCGGCACTTACTTAGCAATAAACTGCTAACTGAGGCCCTGTATGGGTTCCGCAGGGCCACTCAGCTCCTGACCTCATTACAGCCTTGGTCCAAACATGGACAAAAGAGCTGAACTCAAGAGGTGAGGTGAGAGTGACTGCCATTGACATCAAGGCAGCATTTGATCGAGTGTGGCATCAAGGATCCCTAGCAAAACTGAAGTCAATGGGAATCAAGGGGAAAATTCTACATTGGTTGGAATCATACCTAGCACAAAGGAAGTTGGCTGTGGTTGTTGGAGGTCGTTCATCTCAATCACATGACATCACTGCAGGAGTTCCTCAGGGCAGTGTCCTAGGCCCAACCATCTACAGCTATTTCATCAATGACCTTCCCTCCATCATAAGGTCAGAAGTGGGGATGTTCGCTGAAGATTGCACACTATTCAGCACCATTCAAGACTCGTCAGATACTGCCGCAGTCCGTGTCCATATGCAGCAAGAGCTGGACAACATTCAGAATTCGGCTGACAATTTGCAAGTAACATTCGCACCACTCAAGTGCCAGGCAATGACCAACTCCAACAAGCGAGACTCTAACCATCTCCCCTTGACATTCAATGGCATTACCATCGCTGAATCCCCCACTAACAACATCCTGGGGGTTACCATTGATGAGAAACTGAACTGAACCAGCCATATAAATACTTTGGCTACAAGAGCAGGCCAGAGGCTGGGAATTCTGCGGCGAGTGTCTCACATCCTGACTCCCCAAAGCCTTTGCACCATCTACAAGACAGAAGTCAGGAGTGTGATGGAATACTCCCCACTTGCCTGGATGAGTGCAGCTCCAGCAACACTCAAGGAGCTCGACACCATTCAGGATAAAGCAGCCCACTTGATTGGCACTCCATCCACCACCTTCAACATTCACTCCCTCCAGCACTGGCGCACTGTGGCTGCAGTGTGTACCATCTACAAGATGCACTGCAGCAACTCGCCAAAACTCCTTCAACAGCACCTTCCAAACGCGTGACCTCTACCACTTCGAAGGACAAGGGCAGCAGATGCATGGGAACATCACCACCTACAAGTTCCCCTCCAAGCCACAACCCATCCTGACTTGGGCCTGTATTGCCGTTCCTTCACTGTCGCTTTGCCAAAATCCTGGAACTCCCTTCCTAACAGCATTGTGCATGTACCTACACCATATGGACAGAAGCGGTTCAAGAAGGCGGCTCGCCACCATCTTCTCAAGGGCAATTAAGGATGGGCACTAAATGCAGGCCCAGCCAGCCAGCGACGCCCACATCCCATCAATGAATAATAAAAAATAAAAAAATCCCTCATGTGAGATTCTCAATCCGGTTCCATCTCTTCTCATACATTAGACTGGACGCAATGTATGTGAGTGTCTTTGATTGTTAACATGATAGCAACATTGTCAATGCAGTATTTGACAATACTTTGCTTATAAGAGATTATAATTTGTTAGCTACAGAAGTTTAGCTCAAGTGCTATTTAGTTATACAATTAGCCTATTGTATTGTTGTAAATATGTTTATATTGTGGCGACACGCCACCACTGGACATAATCTGCTCACGGTGGCACAGACAGTCTAAGCAGAAGCCCCCAGCCGGGGGCCCTTTCCTCCAGCAGCTTGTTTCCCGCAGGGACAGGCTGCCGGGAGCACTTCCTGTCTGGGAAGTATTTAAGTGGATGCGCGGGCTTTTCTAGTTCCTGTTTGTCATGTGGTTGGATTAAAGCAATTGTGTTTTCAATAGCTCTGGTCTCGACTCCCACTTTTGCCGCGGTATCTCAACACCGGTGACCCCGACGCTCAGGACGAATCCTAAGCTAGCATGGCGGATACAAACGCAGTCACGGTTAAATTACCAGACTTTTGGGAGAACCTCGCCGAAACCTGGTTCGTTCAAGCTGAGTCCAGATTCCAGCTGAAAGGCGTTACAGTCGACGCCATGAAGCACGACTACCTCGTCGCCTCGCTCACCTACGCTACAGTCCCCAAGGTTTGGGCAGCGCTGCAGAATCCACCAACAGATGGCTAGTACGAACATGTGAAGGCTGCGCTACTTAAAAAATTTCAAACGTCCTCTTACCAGCGCCACTGCCAACTCCTGGACCTCCCCGGCCTTGGTGACGCTTCACCATCAGACCTGCTTTCCCACATGCTGTCCCTCTCAGACGACAAAAACCCCGGCGCCCTTTTTCGCACGCTTTTCATTCGGCAGCTCCACGCGAGCATCCGCCCGCTCATTGTGGAGTCTGACTCCACGGACCTGAATGATATAGCCGAAAAGGCCGACCGGCTGCTCTCTGCACAGGCCGCTCACGACGTCGCGCCCGACCTCACGGCAACGACCACGCGGTCTTCCCGGGCCGCTAGGCCCGACCGCCCTACCACTCCGGGTCACTGCTACTACCACACCCGTTTTGGCGCTAGGGCACAACGCTGCACGCCACCGTGTACCTTCAAACCCCCCCGCACCGGCCCCCGTGATGGCCGCGGGGCAGAAGGAGCCCCTACTGTACGTCACTGACGACAGAACCAACCGCCGATTTCTGTGCGACACAGGGGCCCAGCACAGCATCACCCCCGCCTCTGCCCTCGAGATCCAACGCGGCACACGGGGTATCACACTGGCTGCAGCCAACGGCTCTGAAATCCGCACATATGGCACCCGCATGGTCACGCTCGACCTCGCGGGCCGCCGCTACCGCTGGGAGTTCCTCACAGCCAAGTTCCTCTGCCCACTCATCGGCGCCGACTTCCTACGCGCCCATGGCCTCCTTGTCGACATTCCGAGGCACCGCCTCGTCGACATCAACACTATGGCCGCCATCCCCGGCACCTTTACCCCAGCCCGTTCGGCCGGCCTGACGACCTACTGCCTCGCCAGAGCCACGGACGACTACTCGGCACTCGTAGCTGAGTTTCCCGCCCTCACTAACCCGACCTTTTCGGCCAAAGCCGCCAAGCACGGTGTGGAACACTATATCCCCACCACCGGCCCCCCATTTTCTGCCCACGCCCACAGACTCAACGGGGCCAAGCTGGTAATCGCGCGGGCCGAGTTCACCACCATGGAACAACTCGGCATCATCCGCCGCTCCAGCAGCCCTTGGGCCTCGCCCCTCCACATCGCCCCCAAGCCCGGCGGAGGCTGGCGCCCTTGCGGGGACTACCGCCACCTCAATGATGCCACCACCCCCGATCGATACCCGGTGCCACACATCCAGGACTTCTCGGCCCGACTGGCCAGACGAACCATCTTTTCCAAAGTCGACCTGGTGCGCGGTTACCACCAAGTCCCCGTACACCCCACGGACATTCCCAAAACGGCCGTCATCACCCCATTCGGCCTGTTCGAGTTCCTGAGGATGCCCTTCGGCCTCAAGAATGCAGCACAGGCTTTCCAGCGCCTTATGGACTCAGTCCTCCGGGACCTGAACTTTCTATTCGTCTATCTAGACGACATTCTCGTGGCCAGCTCCTCCAAACAGGAACACCTCGAACACCTTCGCATCCTTTTCGGGCGCCTAGCCCAACACGGGCTCATCCTCAGCCCGGCGAAGTGCCAATTCGGCCTAACCGAGATCGATTTTTTCGGTCACGACATCACCCCTGCTGGGGCCGTCCCCCTGCCGAACAAGGTGCAGGCCGTCCAGCAATTCCCCCGCCCCACAACTATCAAGGGCCTCCAGGAGTTCCTCGGGATGGTGAACTTCTACAACAGGTTCATCCCCAGAGCCGCAGCCCTCATGAAGCCCCTATACGACTGCCTCCGAGGAAAATCCGGCAAGATGGACGTAGCCTGGACCCCTGACACGGCAGCTGCCTTCGATGCCACCAAAAACGCGCTCGCCGACGCCACTTTGCTCGCGCACCCGAGGGCCGATGCCCGGGTCGCGCCCACCACCGACGCCTACGACCACGCGGTCGGGGCCGTGTTCGAGCAGTGGGTCAATGGCGCATGGCAGCCACTTGCCTTCTACAGCCGCCAACTGCACCCCCCGGAGGTCAAATACTCCACTATCGACCGCGAGCTTCTCGCACTCCACCTGTCGGTCCGCCATTTCAGGTTCCTCCTGGAAGGCCACCCCTTCACCGCGTATGTGGACCACAAGCCACTCACATATGCGATGGCCAAGCACACCGAATCCTGGTCCGCTAGGCAGCAACGCCAGCTCGCGGCCGTCTCCGAGTTTACTACGGACATTCAGCACGTCTCCGGTAGAGACAACGTGGTCGCCGACTGCCTTTCCCGTCCCGCCGTCTGTGCGAATCACCTCGCGGTCGACTACGCGCAACTAGCAGCGGCCCAGCTCACGGACCCAGACCTCCTCTCGGCGGCTACCAGCCTGCCAGGGCTACGCCTAGCCAAGGTCGCGCACGGGCCCGAAGCCACGGCAGTCACGTGCGACGTCTCACTCGGCCAACCCAGGCAGTCATCCCTGAGACCTGGCGCCGCCGCGTTTTCGACGCGCTCCACGGGCTCTCTCACCCGGGTTCCCGTGCATCCGTCAAACTCCTCTCCAAGCGCTTCGTCTGGCGTGGCCTCAGCAGAGATGTTCGGACTTGGGCCACCTCCTGCCTCGCCTGCCAACGGGCTAAGGTACAGCTGCACACCAAAGCACCCCTGGGTGACTTCGAGGTACCCAGCCACCGCTTCGAACAGGTACACGTCGACATCGTCGGTCCCCTGCCGCCATCGCAAGGCCAAACTTATCTCCTCACGATGGTCGACCGCTACACACGCTGGCCTGAGGCAGTGCCGCTGACCTCCACCACCAAAGCCGACATCGCCAGGGCGTTCGTTAACACGTGGGTTGCGAGGTTCAGCATACCGGCCGACATAACCTCCGACAGAGGCGCCCAGTTCACCTCCGAACTCTGGACGGCCACAGCATGCAACCTCAGGGTGACGCTCCACCGCACCACGGCGTACCACCCGCAGGCCAACGGACTTTGTGAACGCTTCCACAGGTCACTCAAGGCCTCACTCCGCCTACCGTGGGTGCTACTCGGCCTATGCACCGCGGTCAAGGAAGACCTCCAGTCCTCGGCAGCGGAGTTAGTCTACGGACAACCACTGGGCGTCCCAGGCGAATTCCTTCCGGAGCCTACCAAGCTTTGGTCGGCCGAACAGCAGCGGCTCGAATCTTTCTCTTCCGCTCAGCAGTTTGCCCCATTTCCGGTCAACCGACATGGCGAACTCGCACCTCACGTCCCGCCAAATTTACAGCAGGCGCGCTTCGTCTTCGTGCGACACGACGCGCACCGCGGGCCCCTGCGACCCCCGTACGACGGTCCGTACGAGGTACTACAAACCGGGGACAAGGTCTTCAAGCTGCGACTCGGCGACAGGGTCGAGACAGTCTCCATCGACCGGCTCAAACCAGCACACACAGAACCAGGGGAACAGGTCCCCGTGGCCCAGCCTCCAACTAGAGGCTGTCCCCCCGGCAAGCCAGCACAGCCGGCGGCAAACCGCCCGACCCAACCAACCAGACCGGCGACCACTCAGAGCCGCTGCGGCAGAACCATTAGACCACCGTCACGACTCGTCCACTCCTCCTAAGCGGATTCTGGGGGGAGCTCTGCGGCGACACGCCACCACTGGACATAATCCGCTCACGGCGGCACAGACAGTCTAAGCAGAAGCCCCCAGCCGGGGGCCCTTTCCTCCAGCAGCTTGTTTCCCGCAGGGACAGGCTGCCAGGAGCACTTCCTGTCTGGGAAGTATTTAAGTGGATGCGCGGGCTTTTCTAGTTCCTGTTTGTCATGTGGTTGTAATAAAGCAATTGTGTTTTCAATAGCTCTGGTCTCGACTCCCACGTTTGCCGTGGTATCTCAACAATATCTTATTTAACATCTAATGTATAGTACTCAGTTCTTTGTACAAAATATACTTTTTCTTTGTTTACAGTTTCACAAATTTGTTCAGGTGAAGCTTCAAAGCAGCAAACTCGCTTCTCGAGGAATTATTTGAATGAGTGTTTAGCTAGCTGGATAACTAGAGAGGAGTACATCTAGCGAGGCCAGTACAGGATAAGTTATCACGGCCCAGGCATTTTTCACACTGGCAATGCGTTGTTTGATGTCCGTGCTGTGATAAGCTAAGTTTGTTAGGGAGATGCAGTCGGCAAGAAAATACATGGAAGACGGATAATAACCGTCACTGTTCTGACACTGTGAGCTGCAGTTAAATGTGGGCATGTAAACATTTAAAGTGTTTAGTTCCAAAAAGCATTTCCTGCTGACATTGACACAGCAGGCATTTTACAGAAAGCAAGGAAATTCATTTTGTATCTCTCTACCGAATCATGCGCTGCTGACTGTTGAGGCAGCAGTGTGGAGAGTTGAAAGGTTGATCAGGAGCAAGCATTGTTTCGCGCGGGTGCTCTGATTGGTGGCATTTCAAACAGCCCCAAAATGCACTGTTCCCTGACCGGGAATTGAAGCCGGGCTGTGGGGGATTAAAGCGCCGAATCCTAACCACTAGACCACTAGTGAAGCTGCCAGAAGCAACCTGCCAGCAAGCAGAGCAATGCATTCTTTCCTCCATGCTGCTTTGAACTTCAGATCACTTTCACACCGGGCAAACTTTTCATTCAAGATGACTTTTTTTAGCCGAGATCACAAAGAACATGTTCGCGAAATCACAGCAGCAAGGGCGGGTACGCGTCCACTTGAGATCTATTTCCAACTGTGCTTTTCTCAGAGACAGAGACACAGAGTCAGAGAGAAGCCTTCGAGGTAGTGAATAGTATAACTACCATAATAATATCGAGGACAATGTAGAGGAAATGGTTATGCAGTGCTTGAGAGAAAGACTCAAACACACACACAGGTGTGTGCTCTCTTTGTGTGGGTATGTCTCAGATATCTATCTGAGTGCCATGGATTCATGGAGGCTTGCAGCACAGTGGAAGGCCATTCGGCCAATCGTGTCATTGCAGTCGTGCTTAATCCAGCTGTTGTCTCATTTTCTCTGTCCTCTCAAGCCTCCTCAGTGCCCCATACAAAAGGCAAACCGACGGAGAACACTATACTAACGAAGAATTCGTGCAGGAAGTTGTTATACAGTTCTTCATATGCCAGTACAGCTGTTAAAATTTTTGAGTAAATTTTTTCTGTTCAACTTTTCCAAGGCGCAGCCCATAGGTTTCAAATTGGTGATGTTAAAAATCCTCCCTGTCAGAGAACTCAACACTGGTCTCTCAGCATGACAGGCGAGGATACTCACCACTATACTAACGAGGAGCAGAGTGACGCGTAGCCTGTAAGAGCAAGAATCGACCTGTGAACTGTTGTGAATGTGCCTTTAAGACAGAACTATTTTACAGCTCCTGCATACTGTAGTACCGGCAGTGACCACACCTGTATATAAGCCTTGCGCATGCCTCTGTACCCCCAGTCTTGAGACTACCCTCCTCCAGTAAATAACTGTTTATTGTTAAGTTACACCATCCGTGTGCTTATTGAAAAACATCATACTCTCAGAATCACGGACCTAACAGTGGCGACGAGTATCGATTCGAATCTACCTGCAACTCTGCATTTCCCTTCGAGGATTTGCTCCGGGAGGGTGGTGTAAGAAAGTCGAAGCCAGGAACACGGACGTCGACCACGAGCAACCACCCAGTCGTCCGGCAGAGAGTGAACATCGCAGAGGAGGTTGTGGAGAGCCGGGCTTGGTTCCCCAGCCACGACGATCAGCAAGAGACTGATGACAGGTCCAGCACAGACCCTTCCCGGACAGCGGCGGCTGGAGCCGACCGACGGTGGAGAGAAAGCCGAGCAGCGTCGACGGGGTAAGAAAGAGGTTGAAAACCGAGCGGCGTCGAGAATAATAAAACAAACCGGAGAGAAAGAGGGTAAAGCACAGCCAGGGCTCAAGGGCTGAACAGTGTCTGCGGGGAGAAGAAGGGAGAGCGCGGGAGATGCCATTGAGCCACGGAGAAGAAGGAAGAGAGCGGGAGATGCCATTTTTGAAGCCGCAGCGGAGAAGAAGGGCGAGCAACGGAAGGAAGGAAAATGTGGGAAACGCCATTTTATGCCAGCGGAGAAGAAGGGGAAGCAGGGGAGACGCCTTTTTTAACAGTTAAATCACACCCAGGGATGCCGAAGAGTGGCAGTATCTCTACATTCGACAATGAAGTCGAAGATTGGGGGACATATGTGGAACGTATTGAGGTGTACTACAGGGCGAATGAAGTGCCAGATGCTAGGAAAGCACTGGTTTTGTTAAATTCCATGTTTGCAAAAACTTATGGGTTACTGCGAGACCTAATAACCCCAGAGTAGCCGGTGAACAAGAATTTCGAAAGCATAGTAGAAATCCTACAGGACCACTTAAACCCCACACCGCGGCTGATAGCAGAACGATTTAAGTTCCATAAAAGGAATCAACACAAAGACAAAAGCAATGCTGAGTACCTAACGGAACTGTGCAAGCTATCGAAACACTGCCAGTTTGGAGCGGGACTAGCAGATACGTTAAGGGACAAGGTTGTGTATGGGCTACAGTGAAGGAACCCAGAAACGGCTTCTAACAGAAAAGGTTCTTACGCTGGACAAGGCTTTCAGTATGGCAGTATCACACGAAGCAGCCGCAAGGGGCGCTGCAGAGATACAACGGAGACTGCAAGAATATGGCACCAATGAAATGTCCTATGGAACAGGGAATTGCTGTCGCTGCGGCAGAGCAACACATGACCAGAAGGATTGTTGGTTCAAGGAGCAATGGTGCAGCCAGTGTGGAAAAGAAGGACATATAGCAAGAGTCTGCAGGTCTGGCAAGAAAACCAACAGTAAGAAATCTCCACAGGAGAAGTACAAAAAGGTACACCACGTGATGCACAGTGGTTCTGACGAACAGAAAAGTGACACAGACTCCGGGTTGTCTGAAACTACATAAGGTAACCAAAATGGCACATCACCAGACTATCTGGGTTACACTCAAGATAGACGAAGTCCAAGTGAAAATGGAATTGGACACAGGATCAGCCCTAACAGTCATAAACCAAAGGGACTACAAGCGGCTATTTTCACATATACCCTTGAAAGCTACAGAGATTGTCTTAAAGACGTATACGGGGCAAAAAGTCTACCACAAAGGAGAAATAAGGGTGAAAGTGATATATAAAGGCCAGGAAATACCTAAAATGGATATATATGTATTGCCACATGGAGGACCACCACTGCTAGGACGTGAATGGATCTGGAAGATACAATTAGATTGGCATTCCATACAGGCACTGAAGGTTGAGGCTAAAAAGGATGATGACGTCACACCTGGCCGACTGTCAAAAATGTTAACTGACGCAAAAGAAGTGTTCCAGGAGGGACTCGGAACACAAAAAGGCATAACAGCAACGATTAAAATAGAGGAAAATGCAAGCCCAAAGTTTCTTAAGGCCAGACAAGTGCATTATGCAATCAGACCAGCTGTCGAAGCAGAGCTGGAAGGGTTGGAACGTTCAGGAGTACTGTCCAAAGTGGACTGGAGCGAGTGGGCTACACCCATCGTTCCTGTAATGAAGAGGTCGTTGAGTAATACGCCTGGGGAACCAAAGAAGGTCCGCATCTGTGGGGATTTTAAGGTGACAGTGAACCCAATCCTTCACACGGTACAATATCCGCTTCCACGATTTGAGAATATTTTCACCTCGCTAGCTGGAGGTAAACGCTTCACCAAAATTAATCTAGCCCAGGCGTACTTGCAAATGGAAGTAGAAGAAGCTTCGAAACAATACCTTACGATTAACACTCATAAAGGTCTCTATCAATACAACCGGCCGGTGTTTGGTGTAGCCTCGGCTCCGGCTATCTGGCAAAGTGCAACGGATCAAGTCCTGCAAGGGATTCCAGGGACCTAGTGTTATTTGGACGACATCCTGGTCACGGGCGAAAATGACAGTGATCACCTCGCCAACTTGGAGAATGTGCTCACCAGATTAAAGCAGTATGGGCTACGAGCTAATCGCCACAAGTGCGAGTTTTTCCAGAAACAGATCTCGTATTGTGGCCGCGTCATCGATGAAAAGGTGTTACATAAGTCCCCTGAAAAGATTGAGGCAGTAGTCAAGATTCCAGCACCGAAAAATGTGTCACAACTGAGGTCGTTCCTCGGGCTGGTAAACTACTGCCACAAGTTCTTACCAAATTTGTCCACGGTATTACACCCACTGAACACCCTACTGCAAACAGGGGTACCATGGAAGTGGAATGACGAACGTAGACAAGCTTTCCAGAAGTGTAATGAATTGATCACATCAAAAGAAGTGTTGGCCCATTTCAACCCAGCACTACCAATTCGTTTGGCATGTGATGCATCACCCTATGGTATTGGAGCGGTGCTGTCGCACAAATTCCCTGATGGGTTGGAGAGGCCAGTAGCCTTTGCGTTTTGGTCACTAACCTCAGCCGAGCGCAACTACGCCGAGATTGACAGGGAGGCCCACAGCCTAGAATGGGAAGTAAAAAAATTTAACCACGATTTGCATGGGCAGAAGTTCACCTTGCTGACTGACCACCAACCACTTGTCTCCATCTTTAATCCTAAGAAGGGCGTTCCATTGATGACTGCACAACGGTTACAAAGATGGTCCCTGTTTCTAGGGGTGAATCAATATGAAATTGAATTAAAAGGCACAAAACAGCATGGGAACACAGATGGGCTATCGCGCCTGCCACTGCCTACTGTGGAGGAAGCACCAGCAGTGGACCCTATCGAGATAATCTTTTCGTCAATAATTGAACGATTGCCAGTAACGAACGCGGATATAGAGAAGGAGACCCGCAATGATCCGACACTGTCTCGGCTATATGATTTGACGGTGAGGGGATGGCCAACACATGGCGACTCACTGTTGCCAGCATTCTCATCCAGAGAGAACAGCTGTCAGTATGCCAGGGGACAGTGATGTGTGGATCCAGAGTGGTGATTCCACCCAAGTTAAGGGAGAGAGTGCTAAATGAGCTACATGAAGGTCATCTGGGGGGAGTGAAAATGAAAAGCCTTGCTAGGGCTTATGTGTGGTGGCCGGGAATCGATCAACAAATCGAAGACCTAACTAAGAGCTGCTCAGGATGCCAGAAGGTCCAAAATGCACCACCACATGCCCCTCTACACCCATGGGAGTGGCCCTCCTCTCCATGGAAACGGGTGCATATTGCTTTCGCTGGTCCATTCATGGACTCAATGTTCTTATTAGCAGTGGATGCTCATTCTAAGTGGCCTGAGGTGAAAAAAATGTCCTCAACCACTACAGAGGAAACGATTGCAGTCCTACGGACCATATTTGCCAGAAACGGTTTGCCAGAGCAGATTTTGCTCTGATAATGGACCACAGATTGTGTCAGAAGAGTTTCGAAAATTTATGAGAAGGAATGTGGTAAGGCATTACACATCCGTTCCGTACCATCCAGCCACAAATGGATTGGCTGAGAGGTTCGTACAAACTTTTAAGAAGGCGATAAAGGCCATGTGCGATGATGAAATTCCACTACAGCATAAGGTGGACAATTTCTTCTTAGCCTGCCGAAACGTGACACATGCAGTTACAAACCAGACCCCGGCCATGATGTTCTATAACCGAAGGTTGAGATCTCATCTGGACTTGCTCAGGCCAAATGTGCGAAGAAATTTTGAGGACAAACAATTCCAGCACATCAATGAGAAGCCGACAAGGAGCTTCAATGTAGGATAACCAGTCTTGGCCCGTGACTACCGAACAGAGAAATGGCAACCCGGAACGATATGCACAAGGCAGGGTCCATTAATGTACACAGTGGATGTCGGGGAGAACATTGTGAGACGCCACGTCGATCAGATCTTAGCGTCACAGGAACGAGTCAACCCCATGTATCAAGTACCTGGGGATGAACCCGACATACCGGTAGCATCTACCTGAGAACCAGTAGCAGTGGAAACCGATGAACTACCCGATGAAAAGGGGCAAGAATCGCCTCTGCACCAAGAACGAGAACCTCAGGAAAGGCGCTATCCCACAAGGGATCGGAAGCTGCCCCAAAGACTGAATCTATAATTGGACTATTGTTGTCTAATGTACATGTTAAAGTGTTAATTCTTATTTGAATATTAGGGGTACTACAAATCTAAAAGGGGAGGAATTATAGTGTATGTACCTTTAAGACAGAACTACTTTAACAGCTCCTGTATACTGTAGTACCGGCAGTGACCACACCTGTATATAAGCCTTGCGCATGCCTCTGTACCCCCAATCTTGAGACTACGCTCCTCCAGTAAATACCTGTTTACTGTTAAGTTACAGCATCCGTGTGGTTATTGAAAGACATCATACTCTCAGAATCACGGATCTAACAAGAACAGTGCGATAAAGAGGCAGAAGGGACATAAATAAGAATAAGAACAGGAGAAATAGGAGCAGGAATATGCCATTCGGATCCTCGAGCGTGCTCCGCCATTCAATAAGGTCATGGCTCAACACCACGTTCCCGCCAGCTCCCCATAACCCTTGGCTCCCCTATAGCTCAAATATATATCTATGTTTCTTTGAATATACTCAATGGGGCAGAAATTCCTCCCCAAACGCATGAGTACGGAAGCGGTACTCACGCGTCTGGCCAGTGGAAATGCCGGTTTTCAGCATGCAAAGCACATGCGCTGAAAACCGGCATTTCCTCTCCTCTAACCCAAGAGGTGAAGAGGCTAGCACGTGCGCTGTAGGGGGCAGCACGTGCATCTTGGATTTCCTCTGTTTTGGGGGATTTGCGCATGCGTAAAGGCCTCTGATCTTGTAAAAAGCACACGTAAATATTTATTTTTACAGGTAAGTGGTTTTTTAGTGCAATTTAGAATTTTTTTCCACAGGTTTATTTTTTTAAAGAATCTACAATAAGGTAAGTTTAGTTTTAGACACTTTTTATTAAAAATTAATTTTTTTCAAAAAAAAAATTATTGTTTAAATTATTTTTTTTAACTTATTTTTACTTAATTTAAGGATTGGGATGTTTTTTTAAATTGAAGTAGTGTTTTGGGGTGCAGTACTTCTCATGAGTTTGGCAGTTCTTACTCTCAAACTTATCACAGAATCACAGAAACCCCACAGTGCAGATAGAGGCCATTTCGGCCCATCGAGCCTGCACCGACGCATATACCACCCGATCCCCGTAACCCCTACACCAACACATATCCCACCCTATCCCCGTAACCACACGTATTTAATCCCCCTAACACTAAGGGTCAATTTATCATAGCCAATCAAACTAACCAGCACATCTTTGGACTGTGGGAAGAAACCGGAGCACCCGGAGGAAACCCACGCAAACACGGGGAGAATGTGCAAACTCCACACAGACAGTCGCCCGAGACCAGATTCGAACCCGGGTCTCTGGCGCTGTGAGGCAACAGTGCTAACCTGATCCCAGCAGACACATTGCACTAACTACGCCGCTAGGTCAGGTTAGCACAGCGTGCCGACATCAGAACCTGGCCACTGACAGGAAATCCACTGCGGGCCAGGTTTCAGATGTTGGCGCGCCGGGTAAGTTCAGACCGGGGGCTTGCACGCGCGGCAAACCCCCGACACCAAGTTCTGGGCCATTGACTCCGCTTCCACAACTCTCTGGGGTAGAGCATTCCAAAGATTCACGACCGTCTGAGAGAAGAAATTCCTCCTCATCTCCGTTTTAAATTGGCGACCACTGTTCCTGAAAGTTTGCCCCCTTGCTCTAGATTCCCCCGGGAGGGGAAACATCCTCCCTGCATCTGCCCTGTCAAGCTCCCTCAGAAGCATAGACAGAGACAAAGACGAAAACAGAAACAAAGACAGATATAGAGAGCGAGAGCCTCAGTTTGACGGTACAGAGTGGTCTGAGTGATAAGGGACTTCAGTTATATTGAGAGTGTGCAGAAGCTGGGATTGTTTTCCTCAGAAGGTAAAGAGGAAATTTAATAGAGGCTTTAAAAATTACAAAGGGTTTTGATAGAGGAGATAAGCAGAAACGCTTTCCAGTGGCAGTAGGGACGATAACCAGAGGACACCGATTGAAGATAACCAGCAAAATAACCAGCATGGGGAGAATTGTCTTATGCAGCAAAGGCTCAGGCCTAATGAATATCTTAATGCTCAGGATAAGTTATCACGGCCCAGGCACTCTGTCATTCCAGTCTTGCACGTGTTGCTAATGTTTCAAATGTGGCATTTTTCAAAATGTCAATGAGTTGATTGATAGCCATGCTATGTTTGTAAGGGAGATGCGTCAGCAAGAAAATAGATGGAAGACGGATAATAACAGTGACTGTTCTGACACGGTGAGCTACAGTTAAATTTGGGCATTTAAATATTTAAAGTTTATAGTTCCAAATGGCAATTCCTGCTGACTTTGAAACAGCAGACATTTTAAGGAAAGCAAGGATATTCATTTTGTACCTCTGTACCGAACAAGGCTCTGCTGGCTGCTGAGGCAGCAGCAGCGGGGTGGAAAGTCGAAAGCTAGATCAGGAGCGATATGACAAAAGGACATGTTCCAGAAAGCAGAGCACCAAGGGCGGGTAGGCATTCACTTGAAATGTTTATGCACTGCTTGAGACAAAGCATCAAACACACACAAAATACCCGTGTGTGCTCTCTTTGTGTGGGTATGTCTCAGATATCCATATCAGAGTCAAGGACTCATGGAGGCTGGCAGCACAGTGGGAGGCCATTCGGCCAATCGTGCCTGTGCTGTCTCTTTGAAAGAGCAGTCGTGCTTTCTCCCGCTGTTATCTCATTTTCTCTCTCCCTCCTCAGTGCCCCACACAAAAGGCAAAAAGAAGGAGAACACTCTACTAACGAGGAACTGGTGCAGGGAGTTGTTATACAGTTCTTCATATGCCAGTACATATTTTAAAATGATTTTATTTCATTTTGTTCTGTTCAACTTTTCCCAGGGGCATTTTAAGGTGCTGCCCAAAGGTTTAAAATTGGGTTGTTATATATCCTCCCCGTCGGGGAATTGAATCCCGGGTGATAGGCGGGGATACTCACCACTATACTAACGAGGACCTGAAAGGTGTAGAATCTGTCAGAGCAAAAATCGAACTGTGAACAGAGGGACAAAGAGGCAGAAGGGACAGAAATAAGAATAAGAACAGAAGAAATAGGAGCAGGAGTGGGATATTCGGCCCCTCGAGCCTGCCCCGCCATTCAGAAGGTCATGGCTGATCATATCTTCGACTCAACGCCACTTTCCCGCCCGCTCCCTATAACCCTTGACACTCCTGTAGCTCAAATATATGCCTAGCTCCCCCTTGAATATATTCAATAACTCCGCCTCCACAGCTTTCTCGGGTAGAGGATTCCAAAGATTCACGACACTCTGAGAGAAGAAATTCCTCCTCATCTCCGTTTTAAATGGGCGACCGGATATCCTGAAGCTTTGCCCCTTAGTTCTCGATTCCCCCAGGAGGGGAAACATTCTCCCTGCATCTATCCTGTCAAGCACCCTCAGAATCCTATACCGAGAGAGACAGGGACAAAGAGGGAGACAAAGACAGACAAACAGAGCGGGACCCTCAGTTTGACGTCTTACACAGTGGTCCGAGGGATGAGGCACTTCAGTTATGCTATGAGTCAGGGATTGCTTTCCTCAGAAGGTTAAGAGGAAATTTAATAAGAGGCTTTCAAATTTGCAAGGGGTTTTGATAGAGGTAATAAGGAGAAACGCTTGCCAGTGGCAGGAGGGCCAGTAACCAGAGGACACCGATTGAAGATCACCAGCAAAAGAATCAGTATGGGGAGAATTGTCTTACGCAGCAAGGGCTCAGGCCTAATGAATAATCTACTGCTCAGGATAAGTTATCACGGCCACGGCACTCTCTCATTCCAGTCTTGCACACGTTGCTACCTTTCAAATGTTGCATTTTTCACACTGGCATTGAGTTGAGTGATAGCCGTGCTGTGATAAGCTAAGTTTGTTAGGGAGATGCATTCGGCAAGAAAATACATGGAAGGCTGATAATAACCGTGACTGTTCTGACACTGTGAGCTGCAGTTAAATGTGGGCATGTAAATATTGAAATTGTCTCGTTCCAGATGCCATTTCCTGCTGACTTTGAAACAGCAGGCATTTTACAGAAGTCTAGCAAGTGCATTTTGTACCGAATGATGCGCTGCTGACTGTTGAGGCAGCAGTGGTGTGGAAAGTTGAAAGGTTGATCAGGAGCAAGCATTGCTTCGCGCAGGTGCTTTGATTGACGGCGTTTCAAACAGCCCCGAAACACACTGTTTCCTGACCGGGAATCGAACGCGACGAGGAAAGTACCGAATTCTAACCACTGCACCATCAGGGAAGTTACAAGATGCTGTCTGCTAGCAAGCACAGCAATGCAGACTTTCCTCCTTGCTGCTTTGAAATTCAGGTCACTTTCACGCCAGTCAAACTTTTCGTACAAGATGTCATTTTTTAGGTGAGATCACAAAGGACATGTTCACGAAACCACAGCACCAAATGCGGGTCGGCGTCCACTTGAATTCTATTTCCTTCTGTGCATTTCTCAGAGACACACAGTCAGAGAGAAGCCGTCGGGGTATTGAGTAAACACCACTATAATATCAAGGACAATGTAGGGAAAATGGTTATGTGGTGCTTGAGACAAAGACTCCAACACACACACACAAATACAGGTGTGTGCTCTCTTTGTGTGGGCATGTCTCAGATATCCATCCGATTCATGGAGGCTGGCAGCACAGTGGGAGGCCATTTGGCCAACCGTGCCGGTGCTGTCTCTTTGAAAGAGCAGTCGTGCTTAATCCCGCTGTTATCTCATTTTCTCTCTCCCTCCTCAGTGCCCCACGCAAAAGACAAACAGTCAGAGAACACTATACTAACGAGAAATTGTGGCAGGACGTTGTTATACAGTTCTTCATATTCCAGAACATCTTTTAAAATTATTTTAGTTCATTTTTTCTGTTCAACTTTTCCAAGGAAGAATTCTAAGGACCTGCCCAAAGTTTTAAAATGGGCGATGTTAAAAATACTCCCGTAGGGGAATTGAAACCCCGTCTGCCACGTGACAGACGGGGATACTTACAACTTTACTAACAAGGAACTAAGAGCTCCACAGTCTGTCACAGCAAGAATCGACTTGTGAACAGAGGGACAACGCAGCAGAAGGGACAGAAATAAGTATAAGAACAGAAGTAATAGGAGCAGGAGTGTGCCATTCGGCCCCTCGAGCCTGCCCCGCCATTCAGTAAGATCATGGCTGATCAGATCTTCGACTCAACGCCACATTCCCGCCCGCTCTCCATAACCCTTGACTCTCCTGTAGCTCCAATATGTGTCTATCTCCGCCTTGAATATATTCCATGACTCCGCCTCAACAACTCTCTGGGATAGAGGATTCCAAAGTTTCACGACCCACTGAGAGAAGAAATTCCTCCTCTTCTCCGTTTTAAATGGGCGACCCCTGTTCCTGAAACTTTGCCCCAAGTTCTAGATTCCCCCAGGAGGGGAAACATCCTCCCTGCACCTACCCTGTCAAGCCCCCTCAGAATCATATACAGAGACAAAGAGGGAGACAGAGACAAAGATGGACTAACAGAGCGAGAGCCTCAGTTCAACGTCTTACAGAGTGGTCCGAGAGATAAGGGACTTCAGTTATGTTGAGAGACTAGGTTTGTTTTCCTCAGTAGGTTAAGAGGAAAGTTAATAGAGGCTTACAAAATTACACGGCGTTTTGATAGAGGAAATAAGGAGAAACGCTTGCCAGTGGCAGGAGTGACGGTAACCAGAGGACACCGATTGAAGATAACCAGCAAAAGAATCACTATGGGGAGAATTGTCTTACCAGCAATGGCTCAGGCCTAATGAATATCTTACTGCTCAGGATAAGTTACCACGGCCCAGGCACTCTCTCATTCTAATCTTGCACACGTTGCTAATTTTCAAATGTTGCATTTTTCACATTGGCAATGAGTTGATTGATAGCCGTGCTGTGATAAGCTAAGTTTGTTAGGGAGATGCAGTCGGCAAGAAACTACATGGAAGACTGATAATAACCGCGATTGTTCTGATACTGTGAGCTGCAGTTAAATGTGGGCATGTACACATTTAAATTGTCTCGTTCCAAATGTTATTTCCTGCTGACTTTGAAACAACAGGCATTTTACAGAAGGCAGGAAAGTGCATTTTGTACCGACTGATGCACTGCTGACTGTTGGGGCAGAAGTGGTGTTGAAAGTTGGAAGGTTGATCCGGAGCAAGCATTGCTTGGCGCGGGTGCGTTGATTGGAGGCATTTCAACCGCCCCAAAACGCACTTTTCCCTGACCAGGAATTGTTTGTTAGGGAGATGCAGTCCACAAAAAAAATATGGAAGACTGATAATAACCGTGAGTGCTCTGACACTGAGCTGCAGTTAAATGAGGGCTTGTAAACTTTGAAAGCGCCTAGTTCCAATTGTATCTACCCCATGCTCTACCTGTCCCAGGATTATTTGATGGGACAATGTAGATGGAGCTTTACTCTGTATCTAACCGGTGCTGTGCCTGCCCTCGGAGCGTTTGATGCGGCATTGTAGAGGGAGCTTTACTCTGTATCTATCAGTGCTGCACCTGCCCTGGCAGTATTTGATGGGACAGTGTTGAGGGAGATTTACTCTGTATCTAATCCGTGCTGTACCTGACCTGGGTGTGTTTGATGGGACAGTGTAGAGGGACCTTTACTTTGTATCTAACCCGTTCTGGCCCTGCCCTGGGAGTGTTTGATGGGGCAGTGTAGAGGGAGCTTTACTCTGTATCTAAGACGTGCTGTACGTGCCATGGGAGTGTTTGATGGGACAGTTCTTAGCGAGCTTTACTTTATATCTAACCCGTGCTGTACCTGCCCTGGGAGTGTTTGATGGGACAGTGTAGAGGGAGATTTACTCTGTATCTAACCCGTGTTGTACCTGCCCTGGGAGTGTTTGATGGGACAGTGTAGAGGGAGATTTAATCTGTATCAAACCGTGCTGTCCCTGCACTTGGATTGTTTGGTGGGACAACGTAGAGGGAGCATTACTCTGTATCTAATAAGTCCTGTACCTGCCCTGGGAGTTTTTGATGGGGACAGTGTAGTGGGGGCATTAATCTGTATCTAACCCGTGCTTTACCTGCCCTGGGAGTGTTTGATGGGTCAGCGTAGAGGGATTTTTACTCTATATCTAACCCACGCTATACCTGACCTCGGAATTTTTGACGGGACAGTTTTGAGGGAACTTTACTCTGTATCTAACCCGTGCTGCACCTGCCCTGGGGGTGTTTCATCGGACCGTGTAGAGGGAGCTTTACTCTGTATCTAAACCGTGCTGTATCTGCCCTGGGAGTGTTTGATGGGACAGTGTAGAGAGAACTTCACTCTGCATCTAACCCGTGTTGTGCCTGCCCTGGGAGTCTTAGATGAGACAGTGCCGAGGGAGATTTACTCTGTATCTAACACGTGCTGTACCGGCCCTGGGAGTGTATGATGGGACAGTGTAGAGTGAGCTTTACTCTGTATTCAACCCGTGCTGTACCTGACCCGGCAGTGTATGATGTGACACTGTAGAGGGAGCATTAATCTGTATCTAACCCGTGCTGTACCTGTCCCGGGAGTGTTTGAAGGGACAGTGTAGAGGGAGCTTTACACTGTATCCACCCCATGCTGTACGTGTCCCAGCAGTGATTGATGTAACACTGTAGAGGGAGCTTTACTCTGTATCTAAGCAGTGATCTACCTGCCATGGAAGTGTTGGATGGGACATTGTAGAGGGAGATTTACTTCGTATCTAACCCGTGCTGTCCCTGCCCTGGGAGTGTTTGATGCGACAGTTTAGAGTGAGCTTCACTCTGTATCTAACCCATGCTGTACCTGCCCTGGGAGTGTTTGATGGGGACAGTGAAGAGGGAAATTTACTCTGTATCTAACCAGTGCTGTATCAGCCCTGGGAGTGTTTGATGTGGACAGTGTAGAGGGAGCTTTACTCTGTATATAACCCATGCTGTACCTGCACTGGGATGTTTGATGGGACAGTTTAGAGGGATCTTTACACTGAATCTAACCCATGCTGTGCCTGCCCTGGGAGTTTTTGATGGGACAGTTTAGAGGGAGCTTTACTCTGTATCTAACAAGTGCTGTATCTGCCCTGGGGGTATTTAATGGGACAGTTTAGAGGGAGCATTACTCTGTATCTAACCCGTGCTGTACCTGCCCTTGGAGTTATTGATGGGACAGTGTAGAGGGATCTTTACTCTGTATCTAAACCATGCTGTACCTGAATTGGAAGTGTTTGATGGGACAGTGTAGAGGGAAATTTACTCTGTACCTAACCCCGTGCTGTACCTGCCCTGGGAGTGTTTGATGGGACGGTGTAGATGGAGCATTTATCTATATCTAACCCGTGCTGGATCTGCCCTTTGATTGTTTGATGGGGGGTGTAGAGGGTGATTTACTTTGCATCTATCCCGTGCTGTACCTACCCTGGGAGTGTTTCATGGGACAGTGTAGAGGGGCGTTTATTCTGTATCTAACACGTGCTGTGCCTGCCCTGGGAGTGTTTGATGGAACAGTGTAGAGGGAGCTTTACTTTGTATCTAACCCGTGCTGTACCTGCCCTGAGAGTGTTTGTTGGGGCAGTGTAGCGAGAGCTTTACTCTGTAACTAACCCGTGCTGTACCTGCCCTGGGAGTGTTTGATGGGACAGTGTAGAGGGAGCTTTACTCTGAATCTAACCCATGCTGCACCTGCCCTGGGAGTGTTTGATGGGGACAGTGTAGAGGTAGTGTTACTCTGTACCAACCCGTGCTTTACTTGCCCTGTGATTGTTTGATGGGGACAGTGTAGAAGGAGCTTTACTCTACCTAACCCGCGCTGTACCTGAACTGGGAGTGTTTGATGGGACAGTTTAGAGTGAGCTTTACTCTGTATCTAACCCGTGCTGTCCCTCCCCTGGGAGTGATTGATGGGGACCGTGTAGAGGAATCTTTATTCTGTATATAACCCGTGCTGTATCTGCCCTGGGATTTTTGATGGGTCAATTTAGAGTGAGCTTTACTCTGTATCGAACCCATGCTGTACCTGCCCTGGGAGCTTTTGATGGGACAGTGTTGAGGGAGATTTACTGTGTATCTAACCAGTGCTATACCTGCCCTGGGAGTGTTTCATGGGACAGTGTAGAGGGAGCTTTACTCTGTATCTAACCTGTGCTGTAGCTGCCCTGGGAGTGTTTGATGGGAAAGTGTAGAGTGAGATGTTCTCTGTATATAACCCGTGCTGTACCTGCCCTGGGAGTTTTTGATGGGACAGTGTAGAGGGTGCTTTACTCTGTATCTAACCCATGCTGTACCTTACTTGGGAGTGTTTGATGGGACAGTTTAGATGGAGCTTTACTCTGTATCTCACCAGTGCTTTACCTGCCCTGGGAGTGCTTGATGGGACAGTGTAGAGGGAGCTTTACTCTGTATCTAACCCGTGCTGTACCTGGCCTGGGTGTGTTTGATGGGACAGTGTAGAGGGAGCTTTACTCTGGATCTAACGCCTGCTGTACCTGCCCTTGGTGTATTTGATGGGACAGTGTAGAGGGAGCTTTACTCTGTATCTTACCCCATGCTGTACCTGCCCTGGGTATGTTTGATCGGACAGTGTAGAGGGAGATTTACTCTGTATCTAACCCGTGCTGTAGCTGCACTGTGATTGTTTGATGGGACAGTGTATGGGGAGCTTTACCTTGTATGTGTCTCGTGCTGGACATGCCCTGGAAGTGTTTCAAGGGACAGCATAGACGGAGCTTTTCACTGTATCTAACCCGTGCTGTACATGCCCTGGGATTGTTTGATGGGACAGTGTAGAGTGACATTTACTCTGCATCTAACCCATGCTGTACCTGCCCTGGGAGTGTTTGATGGGACAGTGTTAAGGGAGCTTTACCTTGTATCTAACCCATTCTGTACCTGCCCTGGGAGTGTTTGATTTGACATTGTGGAGGGAGATTTATGCCGTATCTAATTCTGTTACTTGAGTGGCGGCGGACCTTTGAGGTGCGGCGGTGATTACTTAAGACGAGCCCGAGGAGCAGGTAGGTTTACCAACCTCAGAGCTCCCAGAGCGGGAGAGGGAAGTAAAATTAATCGAAGTTTGACGTCACCAGAAAGCATGTGAGTGATTGGTTGGTGAGTATTTCTCTCTTTTTCGTTTTTTCCAAACTTAAATTGTGGGGTTTATAGTTTATAGGGTGTCTGTTATTTAGCGGGGACTGCAGGTAAACAAGGGCCCTTGATTATATCATTTAATTGTAGTGTAATTGGTGGGATTGATTTGATTTAATTTAATCTGAATTAATTAAAGGGTAACTCATGGCAGGACAGTTCAGCGCCCATAGTATTGTCCTCCTGCACTTTTTGGAAATCAGTGACACTTCCTGTGTCCCTGAGGACCATGAGTACGGGAAGTGTATCCAGCTGCAGCTTCTGACAGACCGCATTGCGGCGCTGGAGCTGCGAAAGCATGCACACTGGAGCATTCGCGATGATGAGTACATCGTGGATAGCATGTTTAGGGATTTGGTCACACCACAGGTAAAGGCTGCACAGGCAGGAGGAGAATGGTTGACCACCAGGCAGAGTAGTAGGTGCAGGCAGGCAGTGCAGGGGTCCCCTGTGGCCATCCCACTCTCAGACAGATATACCGCTTTGGCTATTGTTGAGGAGCATGGCTTATCAGGGGAAGGCAGCAGCAGCCAACTTCCTTGCAACTTGGGTGTTTCTGCTGCACAGAACAGGAGGGAAAATAGTGGGAGAGCTATAGAGATAGGGGATTCTATTGTAAGGCGATTAGATAGGCTTTTCTGTTGCCGCAAACATGACTCCAGGATGTTATGTTGCCTCCCTGGTGCAAGGGTCAAGGATGTCTCAGAGCGGCTACAGAGCATTTTTGAAGGGGAGGGTGAACAGCCAATTGTCGTGCTGCATATAGGTACCAACGACACAGTTAAAAAGCGGGATGAGGTCCTAAAAGCTGAATATACGGAGTTAGGAGGCAAATTAAAAAATAGGACCTCAAAGGTAGTAATCTCAGGACTGCTACCAGTGCCGCGTGCTGGTCAGAGTAGAAATAGAAAGATATTTCAAATGAATCCGTGGCTAGAGGAATTGTGTAAAGGGGAGTGATTCCAATTCCTGGGAGATTGGAACCGGTTCTGGGGGAGTTGGGACCACTACAAAACGAACGGTTGGCACCTGGGCAGGACCGGGACTGATGTCCGAGGGGGAGTGTTTGCTTGTGCTGTGGGAGAGGGTTTAATCTAAAATGGCAGGGTGTTGGGAACCTGTGCAGGGAGACAGAGGAAACGGAAACAAGGATAGAAGCAAGAAACAGGAAGGAGAAAAACAAAAGTGACAGTCAGAGAAATCAAGCTTTAAAAGAAACAAGGCCACAGTACACAATAATTCTAAAATGTCTAAGATAGTACAAAAAAGCAAGCCTGTAGGCTTTGTGTCTTAATGCGAGGAGCATTCGTAATAAGGTGGATCAATTAGCTGTGCAAATAGAGGTAAACGGATATGATAAGATTGGCATGACGGAAACATGGCTCCAGGGTGACCAAGGCTGGGAATTCAGCATCCAGGGGTATTCAATATTCAGGAAAGATAGGCAAAAAGGAAAAGGAAGTGGGTAGCATTGCTGGTTAAAGAGGGGATTAACAAAATTGTAAGGAAGGATATTAGGTCTGACGATGTGGAATCAGTATGTGCAGAACTGAGAAATACCAAGGGGCAGAAAACGTTAGTGGGAGAGGTATGCAGACCCCAAACAATAATGTGGAGGATGGGGATGGCAGTGAACGGGAAATTAGAGAGGCGTGAAATAAGGGCACAACAGTTATCAAGGGTGGCTTTAATATAAATATAGATTGGGCTAACCAAATAAGTAACAATACCGTGGAGGACGAATTGCTGGAGTGTATACGGGATGGTTTCCTGGACCAATATGTCGAGGAATCAACGAGAGGTCAGGCCTTCTTAGACTGGGTATTATGTAATGAGAAAGGATTAATTAGCAATCTTGTTGTGCAAGGTCCCTTGGGTCGGAGCGATCATAATATGATCGAATTCTTCATTAAGATGGAGAATGAAGTAGTTGACTCAGAGACTATGGTCCTGAAATTAAATAAAGCAAACTACGATGGTCTGAGGAGCGAGTTGGGTAGGATTTGTTGGTGAATGTCACTCAAACTATGGCCGGTGGATAAGCAATGGCAAACATTCAAAGAGCGCATGGATGAACTACAGAATTTGTTCATCTCAGTTTGGCATAAAAATAAAACCAAAAACGTGACTTAACCGTGGATAACAAGGGAAATTAGGGATAGCATAAGATCCAAGGAGAAGACATATAAATTGGCCAGTAAAAGCAGTAAACCTGAGGACTGGACGCAGTTTAGTGTTCAGCAAAGGGGGACAAATGAATTAATTAAAAGGGGGAAAATAGAGTTTGACAGAATGCTTGCAGGGATCATAAAAACTTTTGTAAAAGCTTTTATAGATATGTGAAGAGAAAAAGATTGGTGAAGTCAAGTGTAGGTCCCTTGCAGTCAAAATCAGGGGAAGTTACAATAGGGAACAAAGAAATGGCAGACCAATTAAATAAATACGTTGGTTCTGCCTTCACAACGGAGGACACAAATAGCCTCCCAGAGATGTTGGAGAAAAGAGGGTCTGATGAGAATCTACATCCCAGGGTACTTAAGGAAGTGATCATAGAAATAATAGATGCATTGCTGGTCATCTTCCAAAATTCGATAGACTCTGGAACAGTTCCCATGGATTGGATGTTAGCTAATTTTACCCCACTATTCAAGAAAGGTGGTAGAGAGAAAACGGGAAATTATAGACCGGTAAGCCTGACATCGGTAGTGTGGAAAATGCTAGAGTCCATTATAAAAGATGTAATAGCAGAGCACTTGGAAAACAGTGACAGGATCGGACAAAGTCAATATGGATTTACAAAAGGTAAACCGTGCTTGATTAATCTACTGGATTTTTTTGAGGAAGTAACTGGTAAAATAGATAAGGGAGAACCAGTGGATGTGGCCCATTTGGACTTTCAGAAGGCTTTTGATAAGGTCCCGCATAAGAGATTAGCGTGTAAAGTTAAGACACATGGGATTGGGTGCAGGGTACTGACTAGGATAGAGAACTGTTTGGCAGACAGGAAGCAAAGTGTTGGAATAATCGGGCCTTTTTCCGAGTGGCAGGCAGTGACTAGTGGGGTACCACAAGGATCGGTCCTAGGACCCCAGCTATTCACAATATATATTAATGATCTAGACGACGGAACTAGATGTAATATCTCAAAGTTTGCAAAGCTGGTTGGGCATGTGTGCTGTGGGGAGAATGCCGAGAAACTCAAGTATGTTTTGGACAAGCTGGGTGATTGGGCAGACGCATGGCAGGTGCATTATAATGTGGATAAATGCGAGGTTATCCACTTCGGTTGGAAAACAGGATGGCAGATTATTATCTTAACGGCAATAGATTGGGAGAAGGGGAACTGCAACGAGATCTGTGTGTCCTTGTGCACCAGTTGCTGAAGTTAAGCATGCAGGTGCAGCAGGCGGTTAAGAAGGCAAATGGTATGTTGGCCTTCATAGCGAGAGGCTTCGAGTACAGGAACAAAGATGTCTTGCTGCAGTTGTATAGGGTCTTGGTGAGACCACATCTTGTGTAGTGTGTGCAGCTTTGGTCACCTTATCTGAGGGAGGATGTTCTTGTCATGGAAGGAGTGCAGTGACGATTCACCAGACTGATACCTGGGATGGCAGGAATGACGGATGAGGAGAGATTGGGTCGATTGGGCTTATATTCGCTGTAGTTTAGAAGAATGAGAGGGGATCTAATTTAAACTTATAAAATTCTAACATGACTAGACATACTAGATGCAGGAAGGATTTGCCCGATGGCTGGGGAGTCCAGAACCAGGGGTAACAATCTAAGGATAAGGGGTAAGCCATTTAGGACAGATGAGGAGGAACTTTTTCACCCAGAGAGTGGGGAACCTGTGGAATTATCTACCGCAGAAGGCAGTGGAGGCCAATTCATTAAAGATATTCAAGAAGGAGTTAGATATATTTATTAAGGCTAAAGGAGTCAATGGATATGGGGAGAAGGTAAGGAGAGCGTACTGAATTTGTATGAGCAGGCATGATCTCATTGAATGTCGCAGCAGGCTCGAGGGGACGGATGGCCTACTCCTGCTCCTATCTCCTATGTTTCAATGTGTCTAACCCGTGCTATACCTGCCCTGGGACTGTTTGATGGGACAGCGTATAGCGAGATTAAATCTGTATGTCAACGTGCTGTACATGCCCTGGGAGTGTTTGTAGGAACAGTGTAGAGGAATCTTTACTCTGTATCTAACCAATGCTCTACTGGCCCAGGGAGTGTTCGATGAGACAGTGTAGAGGCATATTTACTCTGTCTATCCCGTGCTCTACCTGCCCTGGAAGTGTTTGATGGAGCACTCTAGAGGGAGCTTTAATCTGTATGTAACCCGTGCTCTATCTGCCCTGGGAGTGTTTGATGGGATAGTGCAGAGGAACATTTTCTCAGTCCCTAACCCGAACTGTACCTGCCCTGGGGTGTTTGATGGGACAGTTTAGAGGGAGCTTTACTCTGCACATAACCTGTACTGTCGCTGCCCTGGAACTGTTTGATGTGACAATGTAGATGGAGCTTTACTCTTTATCAGACCTGTGCTCTACCTGCCCTGGAACTGTTTGATGGGACAATGTAGATGGAGCTTTACTCTGAATCTAATTTGGATGCAGCCTTACACTCTATCTAACTTGTGCTATACCTGCCCTGGGAAAATTTGATGCAAAAGTATTGAGGGAGCTTTGCTCAGTATCTAAACCGTGCTTTACCTGGCCTGGGAGTGTTTGAAGTGACAGTGCAGAGGCAGCTTTACTCTGTAGCTGACCTGAGCTGCACCTGCTCTGGGAGTGTTTGACGGTACATGGTAGAGGGAGATTTACTCTGTATCTAACCCGTGCTGTACTTGCCCTGGGAGTGTATAATGGGACAGTGTACATGGAGCTTTACTCCGTAGCTAACCCGTGCTGTTCTTGCGTTGGTAGTTTCTGATGGGTCCGTGTAGATGGAGATTTACTCTGTATCTAACCCATGTTGGACCTGTCCTGGGAGTTTTTGATGGGGCAATGTAGATGGAGATTTACTCTGTATTCCGGTCTGCTCCTGCCCTGGCAGTGTTTGCTGGGTCAGTGTAGAGGGAGCTTTACTCTGTATCTAACCCGTGCTGCACCAGCCCTGGTTCTGTTTGATGGTACAGTGTAGAGGGAAAATTACTCTGTATCTAACCCATGCTGCACCTGCCCTGGGAGATTTTGATGGGACAGTGTCGAGGGAGCTTTACTCTGTATCTAATCCAAGCTGTACCCGCCTTGTGATTGTCTTATTGGACAGTGTAGAGGGAATGTTACTCTGTATCTAACTCGTTCTCACCCTGCAGTGGGAGTGTTTGATGGGACAGTATAGATGTAGATTTACTCTGTATCTAACCCATACTGTGCCTCCCCTGGGAGTTTCTGATGGGACAGTGTAGAGGGAGCTTTACTCCGTATCTAAGCCGTGCTGCACCTGCCCTGGGAGTGTTTGATGGGAGAGTGTAGAGCGAGATTTACTATGTACTTAACCTGTGCTGTACCTGCACTGGGATTGTGAGATGGGACAAAAAAGAAGGAGCTTTAATCTGTATCTAATATTTGCTGTACCTGCCCCGGGATTGTTTGATGGGACAATGTAGAGGGAGCTTCATTCTGTATCCAACCCGTGCTGTACCTGCCCTGGGAGTGTTTGTTAGGACAGTGTACATGGAACTTTACTTCTTATCTAACCCATGCTGATCTTGCGTTGGTAGTTTCTGATGGGAACGTGTAGATGGAGATTTACTCTGTATCTAACCCGTGTTGTACCTGTCCTGGGAGTGTTTGATGGGACAGTGTAGAGGGAGCTTTACTCCGTATCTAACCCAGTCTGCTCCTGCCCTGGCAGTATTTGCTGGGTCAGTGTAGAGGGAGCTTTACTCTCTATCTAATCCGTGCTGTACCAGCCCTGGTACTGTTTGATGGTCAGTGTAGATGGAAATTTACTCTGTATCTAACCCATGCTGTACCTGCCCTGGGAGATTTTGATGGGACAGTGTCGAGGGACATTTACTCTGTATCTAATCCGTGCTGTACCCGCCCTGTGATTGTCTTTTTGGACAGTGTAGAGGGAGTGTTACACTTTATGTAACTCGTTCTGACCCTGCCCTGGGAGTGTTTGTTGGGACAGTATAGATATAGATATATTTTGTATCTAACCCGTGCTGTGCCTCCCCTGGGAGTGTTTGATGGGACAGTGTAGAGGGACCTTTACTCCGTATCTAAGCCCTGCTGCACCTGCACTGGGAGTGTTTGATTGGACAGCGCACATGTAGCATTACTCCTTATCTAACCCGTGCTGTTCTTGTGTTGGTACTTTCTGATGGGACCGTGTAGATGGAAATTTACTCTGTATCTAACCCATATTGTACCTGTCCTGGTAGTGTTTGGTGGGATAGTGTAGACGGAGATTTACTCTGTATCTAACCCGGTCTGCTCCTGCCTGGGCAGTGTTTGCTGTGTCAGTTTAGAGGGAGCTTTACTCTTTATCTGTCCCGTGCTGTAACTGCCCTGGTACTGTTTGATGGTACACTGTAGAGGGAAATTTACTCTGTATCTAACTCATGCTGTACCTGCCCTGGGAGTGTTTGATGGGACAGTGTCTAGGGAGCATTACCCGATAGATGACCTGTGCTGTACCTGCTCTGGAAATGTTTGATGGTACAGGGCAGAGGGAGATTTACTCTGTATCTAACCCGTGCTGTATCTGCCCTGGGTATGTTTGATTGGGCAATCTAGAGGGAACTTTTCACTGCATCAAACCGTGCTGTACCTGCCCTGGGATTGTTTGATGTAACAGTGCAGAGGGAGCTTTACTCTGTATCTAACCTGTGCTGTACCTACCCTAGGAATTATTGATGGGACAGTGTTGAGGGAGCAGTACTCTGTATCTAACACGTGCTGTACCTGCCCTGGGAGTTTTTGAATAGAAAGTGTAAATGCAGCTTTACTCCGTATCTAACCCGTGCTGTCCCTGCGCTGTGAGTGTTTGGTGGGACCATGTAGATGGAACTTTACTCTGTATCTAACCCGGGCGGCACCAGCCCTGGTAGTGTTTGATGACAGTGTGTAGAGGGAGCTTTACTCTGTATCTAACACCTACTGCATCATCCCTGGGAGTGTTTAGTGGGACAGTATAGAGGGAGCTTCACTTTGCATCTAACCCGTGCTGTACCTGTCCAGGGAGTGTTTGATAGGACAGCGTAGAGCGAGCTTTATTCTGTATCTAGCCCGTGCTGTACATGCCCTGGGAGTGTGAGATGGGACAGTGCAGAGGGAACTTCACTCTGTATCTAACCCATGCTGCACCTGCCCTGGGAGTGTTCTATGGGACACTGTAGAGGGAACGGTACTCTGTATCTAACCCGTTCTGTACCTGCCTTGGGAGTGTTTGATGGGATAGTTTAGAGTGAGCTTTTCTCTGTATCTAACCCGTGCTGTGCCTCCCCTGGGATTTTTTGCTGCTACATTGTAGAGGGAGCTTTACTCTGTATCTAAGCCTTGCTCTACCTGCCCTGGGCGTGTTTGATGGGACAGTGTAGAGTCGGATTTACTCTGTACCTAGCCCTTGCTGTACCTGCCCTGGCATTGTTTAATGGGACAGTGTAGACGGAGCGTTACTCTATATCTAACACGTGCTGTACCTGCCCTTGGAGTGTTTGCTGGGACAGTGCAGAGGGAGCTTTACTCCGTATCTAAGCCCTGCTGTACCTGCAATGGGAGTGTTTGATTGGACAGGGTAGATGGAGCTTAAGTCTTTATCTAACCCGTGCTGTACCTGCCCTTGGAGTGTTTGATGGGACAGTGCACATGGAGCTTTACTCCTTATCTAACCCGTGCTGTTCTTGTGTTGGTAGTTTCTGATGGGACCGTGTGGATGGAAATTTACTCTGTATCTAACCCATATTGTACCTGTCCTGGTAGTGTTTGATGGGATAGTGTAGACGGAGCTTTACTCTGTATCTAACCCGGTCTGCTCCTGCCTGGGCAGTGTTTGCTGTGTCAGTTTAGAGGGAGCATTACTCTGTATCTGTCCCGTGCTGTACCTGCCCTGGTACTGTTTGATGGTACACTGTAGAGGGAAATTTACTCTGTATCTAACTCATGCTGTACCTGCCCTGGGAGTGTTTAATGGGACAGTGTCGAGGGAGCATTGCCCGATAGATGACCTGTGCTGTACCTGCTCTGGAAATGTTTGATGGTGCAGGGCAGAGGGAGGTTTACTCTGTATCTAACCCGTGCTGTATCTGCCCTGGGTATGTTTGATTGGGCAATCTAGAGGGAACTTTTCACTGCATCAAACCGTGCTGTACCTGCCCTGGGATTGTTTGATGTAACAGTGCCGAGGGAGCTTTACTCTGTATCTAACCTGTGCTGTACCTACCCTAGGAATTATTGATGGGGCAGTGTTGAGGGAGCTGTACTCTGTATCTGACACGTGCTGTACCTGCCCTGGGAGTTTTTGATGGGACAGTGTAGAGGTAGCTTTACTCTGTATCTAACCCGTGCTGCACCCGCACTAGTACTGTTTGATGGGAGAGTGTAAAGGGCGCTTTACTCTGTATCTAACCCGTGCTGCGCCTGCCCTGGGAGTGTTTGGTGGGACAGTGTAGAGGAAGCTTTACTCTGTATCTAACCCGTGCTGTAACTGCCCTGGGAGTGTGAGATGGGAGAATGCAGAGGGATCTTTACTCTGTATCTAACCTGTACTGTGCCTCTCCTTGGAGTGTTTGATCGGACAGTGTAGAGGGTGCATTACTCCCTATTTAACCCCTACTGGCCAGCCCTGGGAGTGTTTGATGGGACCCTCTAAAGGGAGCGTTACCCTATATCTAACCCTTGCTCTACCTGCCCTGGGAGTGTTTGATGGGACAGTGTAAAGGGAGTTTTACTCTGTATATAACCGCTGCTGTATCTGCCCTGGGTGTTTTTGATGGGGCAGCCTAGATGGGGATTTACTCTGTATCTAATCCGTGCTGTTCCAGCCCTGGAATTGTTTGATGGGGCAGTGTAAATGGGAGCTTTACTCTGTATCTAAGCCGTGCTGTAAATGCCCTGGGTGTGTTTGATGGAAACGTGCAGATGGAGCTTTAATCTCTATCTTCCCACTTCTGTACCTGCCCTGGGAGTGTTGATGGGACAGTGTAGAGGGAGTTATACTCTGTATCTAACCGATGCTGTATCTGCCCTGGGTGTTATTGATGGGGCAGCCTGGATGGAGATTTACACTGTATCTAACACGTGCTGTTCCAGCCCTGGAATTGTTTGATGTGGCAGTGTTAATGCAGCTTTACTCCATATCTAACCCGTGCTGTTCCTGCTCTGTGAGTGTTTGATGGGACCATGTAGATGGAAATTTACTCTGTATCTAACCCGGGTGACACCTGCCTGGTAGTGTTTGATGGGAGTGTGTAAAGGGAGCTTTACTTTGTATCTAACCCCTACTGCATCTGCCCTGGGAGTGTTTAGTGAGACAGTGTAGAGGGAGATTCACTCTGCATCTAACCCGTGCTGTATCTGTCCTGGGAGTGTTTGATAGGAGAGCGTAGAGCGAGCTTTACTCTGTATCTAGCCCGTGCTGTACATGCCCTGGGAGTGTGAGATGGGACAGTGCAGAGGGAACTTTACTTTGAATCTAACCCATGCTGTACCTGCCCTGTGAGTGTTTTATGGGACAGTGTAGAGAGACTGTTACTCTGTATCTAACCCGTTCTGTACCTGCCTTGGGAGTGTGTGATGGGATAGTTTAGAGGGAGCTTTACTCTGTATCTAACCCGTGCTGTGCTTCCCCTGGGATTGTTTGATGGGTCAGTGTTGAGGGAGCTTTACTCTGTATCAAACCCATTCTGACCCTGCTCTGTGAGTGTTTGATGGGAGAGTGTAGATAGAGCTTTAATCTGTATCTAACCCGTGGTGTGCCTCCCCAGTGAGTGTTGGATTGCACTGTTTAGATGGAGCTTAACTCCGTACATAACCCGTACTGTACCTGCCCTGGGAATGTTTGATGGGACACTGTAGAGGGAGCTTTACATTGTATCTAAAGCGTGCTCGACCTGCCCTGGGAGTGTTTGATGGGACAGTGTAGAAGGAGCTTTAATCTGTATCTAACCCGTGCTGCACCGGCCGTGGGAGTGTTTGATGGGATGTGTAGAGGCAGATTTACACTGTATCTTACCAGTGCTGTATCTGCCCTGGGAATGTATTATGGGACAGTGTAGAGGTAGCTTTACTCTGTATCTAACCCGTGCTGCACCCGCCCTGGGAGTGTTTGATGGGAGAGTGTAGATGGAGCTTTACTCTGTATCTAAACCGTGCTCTACTGCCCTGGGAGTGTTTGATGGGACAGTGCAGAAGGAGCTTTACTCTGTATCTAACCCGTGCTGTACATGCCCTTGGAGTGTTTGATGGGATGTGTAGAGACAGATTTACACTGTATCTAACCCGTGCTGTACCTGTCCTGGGAGTGTTTGATGGAGCAGCGCAGTGGGAGCTTTACTCTGTATCTAACCCATGCTGTACCTGCCCTGGGAGTGTTTGATGGGACATTGTAGAGGGAGCTTTGTTCTGTATCGAACCTGTGCTTTACCAGCCATTGGAGTGCCTACTGCGACAGCGTAGGCGGAAGTTTATTCTACCAGTAATCTATGCTTTACCTGCCATGGGATTGTTTGATGGGACAGTGCACAGGGAGTTTTACTCTGTATCCAACCTGTGCTGTACTTGCCCTGGCTGCGTTTGACGGGGCTGTGTATACGGATTTGCACACTGTATCTAGCCTGTGCTATAGAGAGTAGCAATTTAAACTCAGATGCATTCTATTGCCCACGCCTCAAATTCCTGAGAATTAAACTCAGAGACAATGTTTCCATTGCCAATCCTGTTATTAAAAAGCTCCTTCTGCACACCCCGCAATGTTTTTTCTCTGTCTTCATACCATTGTAATTGCATTTACTTACGTTTAGGCTTCTAGATTCTAAGTGCTGATGTACAGAGGGTTCTGGTGGTCCTTGTACATGGATCACAAAAAGTTATCGTGCAGGTACAGCAAGTGATTAGAAAGACAAATGGAATGTTGTCCTTTATTGAAAGGGGGATGGAGTATAAACTTGGGAAGTGTTGCACAACTGCACAGGGCGGTGGTGAGATCGCACCTTGAGTACTGCATACAATTTTGGCCTCCTAATTTAAGGAGTGATATACTTGTATTGGAGGCAGATCAGAGAATGTTAACTCGGTTAATTGCTGAGATGAAACGGTTGTCTTATGAAGAAAGGTTGAGCAGGTTGGGCCTATACTTATTGGAGTTCAGAAGAATGAGAGGTGATCTTATTGAAGCATATAAGATTCTGATGGGGCTGGAAAGGGTAGATGCAGGGAGGATGTTTCCCCATGTGCGGGAATCTAGTACTAGGGGCATAGTTTCAGGATAAGGGGTCGCCCATTTAAACTGAGATGAGGAGGAGTTTCTTCACTCAGAGTGTCGGGAATCTTTGGAATTCTACACCCCAGAGAGCTGATGAGTTGGAGTCATTGAATATATTCAAGGCGGAGATAGACGTAAATTTGAGCTACAGGGGAGTCAAGGGTTATGGCGAGCGGGTGGGAAATTGATGTCGAGGCCAAGATCAGATCAGCCATGATCTTATTAAATGGTGGGGCATGCTCGAGGGGACAAATGGCCCACTCCTGCTCCTAGTTCTTTTGTTCTTATTCTCTTATGTATGAAAGGGGTTAACTGAAGCTGTTTGTTCATTGAATGCAATTGATGTCAGTCTCCACGGGTTACCTGAAGCTGTTTGTTCATTGACTGTAATTAATGTCAGTCTCCACGGTTTACATGAAGCTGTTTGTTCAGTGACTGTAATTAATATCAGTGTCAATGGATATTATTGTATGTGTCCAGGGTTTCCCTCTTCTATTAATAAGGGACTCATTTCAATGTGTTATCCCATAGTGTCAGTGAGTGCCTCACCACCGGCACTGACAGGGATCAGCGGGCAGAGAGGGAGTCGGAATCTGAGATCATTAGATTTAATGTTACAACAATGGAGCCGAATCTAACAACAGTGGATTGGAATGTTACAATAATGGACAGGAGTTTCTCTTGGGCGTTTGATTATCTTTCTGAATATTCTGATTATCTCACATTGGATGAGCAGATCTATTACGCACTGTTGGCTATTCAAGGCGTTTACTATCCCTTCCTTGCTGCTTTTGGTGTTCCTGGTAAGTCTCTCTATCCAGCTATTTCATTAACGATGTTTTACTGTATTACTGTTCTTGCTATTTACTCGCCCCTCTTTGCTTGTATTGGCATCCCTGTTATATTTCTATATTCAGGAATTAGATTTGTAAACCACTTTTCACTGGATTACTCTGTTTGACATTTACATCTTGGGATGACCAAAGCCATTGTCTTCGGTCCTCGTCAAAATCTTCATTATCAACCGACACAGTCCTCCACTGTGGCCAATGTCTGAGGCTCAACCAGACTGGTCACAACCTCGTCGTTCTCTTTGAATGTGAGCTGAGTTCCGACCTGATTTCCTGTGAATCACCAGGCCTGCCTACAACCCCCTCCATAACATCTCCAATCTCCACCCCGCCTCAGTACTTCCACTGCATAAACCCCATCTTTGCCTTTGTTAAATCCAGACTCGACAATTACAATGCGCCCCTGGCCGGCCTCACAGTTAAAAGCCTCCATAAATTGGAGCTGATCCAAAACTCTGCTGCCCATATCCTAACTCGCACTAGTCCCGTTCACCCATCACCTCTGTACTCACTGAGCTACATTGGCTCCCGATCCGGCAACACCTCAATCTTAATATTCTCATCCTTGTGTTCAAATCCCTCCATGTCCTCATCCCTCCAGTTAGTCCCATTCCCCGGCACTTTTCCCAAAGTCCTGCAAATTGCTCCCCTTATATATTTATCCAATTCCCCTTTTCAAGTTAATGTATTTCCCACTGTACCTCTCCCAGTCCTTCTGTCTCTATTTTACTTTCTATTTTCTCTCTCTCTCTCTATCCCTCTTCTCTGTCTGTCTCTTGCTCATAGAATCATACAGTGATACAGCACAGATGGAGCCCATTCTGTTCATCGTGTCTGTGCCATCTCTTTGAAAGTGCTCTCTAATTAGTCCTACTCTTTAGCCAGAGCCCTGTAAAAATTCCCCTTCAACTTATTATCCAATTCCCTGTCTAAAGTTACTATTGAATCTGCATCCACCACGTTCTCAGACAGAGCATTCCAGAACACAACAACCCACTGCATAAAGAAAATGCTCCATCTCTCGTCTGGTTCTTTTGACAAATACCATAAATCTGAGTCCTCTGCTTACCCACCATTCTGCCGCTAGAAACAGACTTACTTACTTTATCGAAATACATATTGATTTTAAACATCCATATTATATCTCCCCTTATGGAAAAGGACAATGAGAGAGTATAATGTCTCCAAGTGGGAAAGACCAATTATAGTAAGCTGAGATATGATTTAGCAAAAATGGACTGGGAACAGCTGCTTGAAGGGAAATCAGTGTCAGAGCAGTGAGAAGCTTTCAAGGAGGAGATAGTGAGGGTTCAGAGCAAATATGTTCCCACAACTAAAAAGGGTGGAACATCCAAATCTTAAACCCTCTGAATGTCAAGGGACATACAGTGTAGGATAAGGGAAAAAAGGTATGCTTTTGTCAGATACCGAGAGCTCAATACTTCAGAAAACCTGGAGGAGCATAGAAAGTGCCGGGGTGAAGTTCAAAAGGAAATTGGGACAGCAAAGACAGGGCATGAAAAATATTGGCAAGTCAAATCAAGGGAAACCAAAATATGTTTTATAAATACATAAAGTGCAAGAGGATAATTAAGGAAAGAATAGGGCTCATTAGAGACCAAAATGGTAAGCTGTGTGTGCAGCTGGATGACGTGGATATTACTCTTAATAAATACTTTGTGCCTGTCTTCACAGAAGAGAGGGATGATGCAGAAAATTGTACTTAAGGAAGAGTGTGTAATATTAGCTTAGATAAATATAGTGAGAGAGGAAATGTTAAGGTTTTTACCAACTTTGAATGTAGATAAATCACGAGGCCCAGAAGAAGAGTATCCCAGATGTTAAGAGAGGCAAGGTCTCCTTTCCTAAGGAAGGATGCAGTTGCCATCGAAGGAGTGCAATGAAGGTGCGCCAGAGTGTTTCCTGGAATGGGGGATTGTCCTATGAGGAGAGATTGAGTAGACTAGGCCCACATTATCTATAGTTTAGAAGAATGAAAGGTGATCTCTTTGAAACATACAAAATATTTACATGACTTGAAAGGGTAGATGCAGGGAAAATGATCCCCCTGACTGGGGAGTCTAGAACCAGGGATCATCGTCTAATAATAAGAGGTCGGCCATTTAGGGCTGAAATGAGGAGACATTTCTTCACACCGAGGGTGGTGAATCTGTGGAATTCTCTACCCCAGAGGGCTGTGGAGGCTCAGTCATTGAATATATTCAAGACAAAAATCGATAGGTTTTTGAATATTAAGGGAATCAAGGGATATGTGGATAGTGCAGGAAAGTGGAGAAGAAGGAGAAGATCACCAATGATCTTATTGAATGGTGGAGCAGGCTCGAACGGCCAAATGGTCTAATCCTGCCCCTATTTATTTTTTCTTTTGTTCTTGAGTGGCCAAGGGTTTAAGTGTTTAGCAGGCAATGAACACCTAATCAAGAGTGCCGAACCACAGCCATTGACACAGAATCAGCCACACAGGCTTTTAAAAGAGGACAGGACAAGTCACACAGGCTCTTTGAAGAGACAGAAAAAGACACACGTGCTTTTTAAACAGACAGAACCAGTTAAAAGGGCTTTTTAAAGAGACATGACCAGTAAGACAGGGTTTTTAAAAGATAAACGACAAGACACACAGGCTTTTTAAACCGACAGAACCAGTCATGCGGGCTTTTTCATCTGAAAGGAACAGTCACACAAGCCTTTTAAAGAGACAGGAACAGTCACACAGTCCATTGAAAGAGACATGACCCGTCACACAGTCTTATTAAATAGACAGACCCAATCACACAGGCTTAATAAAGAGACAGAACCATTCACTCAGGCTTATTAAAGTGACAGGACAAGTTACACGGACGTATTAAGGAGAGAGAACGAGTCACACAGGCATTTTCTTCTGACAGGAACAGTCACACAGGCTTTTTAAAGAGACAGGATTAGTCACACAGTCTATTGAAAGAGGCAGGACCAGTCACACAGGGTTATTAAAGAGACAGACGCAATCACACAGGCTTATTAAAGTGAAAGGACGAATCACAAAGGCTTTATAAAGAGACAGGACCATACACACAGGCTTTTTAAAGCGATAGGACCAGTCACACAGGCTTTTTAAATAGACAGACCCAATCACACAGGCTTATTAAAGAGACAGGACCAGTAACACAGGATTTTTAAAGAGACAGGACCAGTCACACAGGCTTGTTAAAGAGATAGAACCAGTCACACAGGCTTTTTAAAGAGACAGCACCTCTCATACAGGCTTTATAAAGAGACACGATCAGACACAAAGGCCTTTTAAAAAGACAGAATCAATCACATAGGTTTTTGAAAGAGGCAGGACCAATCGCACAGGCTTTCTAAGGAGACAAATCTAGACATAGGTTTTTGAAGAGTCAGGACATGTCACACAGACATTTCAAAGAGACAGAAACAGTCACAGAGGCTTATTAAAGAGAAAGGACCAGTCATACTGGCTTTGTAAAGTGACAGGGCCAGTCACACACATTTGAATGAGACATGAACAGTCACACAGGCTTTGTAAAGTGACAGGACCAGTCACACAGGCTTTTTAAAGACAGGACATAGAAACATAGAAACAGAGAAGATAGGAGCAGGAGTAGGCCATTCAGCCCCTCGAGCCTGCTTCACCATTCAATGAGATCATGGCTGATCATCCAAATTCAGTACCCGGTCCCTGCTTTCTCCCCATACACCTTGATCCCTTTAGACCTAAGAAATATATCTATCTCCTTCTTGAATATATTTAATGAATTGGCCTCTGCTGCCTCCTGTGGTAGAGAATTCCACAGGTTCACCACTCTCTGGGTGAAGAAATTCCTCATCATCACAGTCCTAAATGGCTTACCTCATATCCTTAGACTGTGACCCCTGGTTCTGGAATCACCGACCATCGGGAACACCCTCCCTTCATCTAGTCTGTCCAGTCCTGCCAGAATATTCTTAGTTTCAGTCCGATCCCCTCTCATTCATCTAAACTCCAACGGGTATAAGCCCAATCGACCGAATCTCTCCTCATATGTCATTCCTGTCATTCCACGTATCGGCCTGGTGAATCTTCGCTGCACTCCCTCCATGGCAAGAACAACCTTTTCAGATAAGGCGACCAAAACTGCACAAAATACTCAAGGTGTGGTCTCACCAAGGCCCTGTACAACTGTAGCAAGACATCTTTGTTCCTGTACATGAACCCTCTCGCTACGAATGCCAACCTTCCATTTGCCTTCTTAACTGCCTGCTGCACCTGCATGCTTACCTTCACCGACTGGTGCACAAGGACACCCAGGTCTCGTTGCACTTCCCCTTCTCCCAATCTATTGCCATTCAGATAATAATCAGCCTTCCTGTTTTTGACACCAAAGTGGATAACCTCGCATGTATCCACGTTATATTGCATCTGCCATGAATCTGCCCAATCACCCAACCTGTTGAATTCATGCTGGGGTTTCTGGCATCCTCCTCACAGCACACACGCACAGCCAGCTTTGTATCAAATGCAAACTTGGAGATATTACATCTAATTCCTTCATATATTTCATTAATATATATTGTGAATAGCTGGGGTCCTAGGACCGATCCCTGCAGTACCCCACTAGTCACTGCCTGCCACAAAGAAAAATACCCGTTTATTCCAACACTTTGCTTTCTGTCTGCCAACCAGTCCTCTATCCAAGTCAATACCTTGCCCCCAATCCCATGTGCCTTAACTTTACACGCTAATCTCTTATGCGGGACCTTATCGAAAGCCTTCTGAAAGTCCAAATACACCACATCCACTGGTTCTCCCTTATCTATTCTACCAGTTACATCCTCAAAAATATCCAGTAGATTAGTCAAGCACGATTTACTCTTTATAAATCCATGTTGACTTTGTCCGATCCTGTCACCGTTTCCAAGTGTTCTGCTAATACATCTTTTATAATGGACTCTAACATTTTCCCCACTACCGATGTCAGGCTTACAGGGCTGTAATTCATCGTTTCACTCCACCATCATTTTTGAATAGTGGAGTAACATTATCTACTCTCCAATCCATGGGTACTTTTCCAGATTCTATCAAATGTTGAAAGATGACCAGCAATGAATCTACTATTTCTAGGGCATCTTCCTTAAGTACCCTAGGATGTAGCTTATCAGGCCCTGGGGATTTATCGACCTTCAATCCCGTCAATTTCCCTAGCACCATTTCGCTACAAATGCTGATTTCTTTTCGTTCAGGACCAGTCATATATGCGTATTAAAGAGACAGAAAGAGCCACACCGGCTTTTAAAAGAGACAAGACCTGTCACACTGGTTCTTAACCAGTCAGGACATGTCAATACGAGCGATTGAAAGAGACAGGCCCAGTCAGGCTATTTCTGGGGACAGCACCATTCACACAGCCTTTTTAAAGAGACAGGATCAGTCACACAGGCGTTTCAAAGAGACAAAAGCTGATAAACTGGCTTAGAAACAGATAGAAACAGTCACACCGTCTTTTTATAAAGACGGGACTTGACACTGCCGCGTTTTAAGGAGACAGGACCAGACCCAGAGGCTTTTTAAACATAAGAACTTAAGAAATGGGAGCAGGAGTAGGCCATTCGGCTCTTCGAGCCTGCTCCACCTTTTAATGGGTTCATGGCTGATCTTCTGCCTCAACTCCATTCACCGGCCCTATCGCCATATCCCTTGATGTAATAACTAATCAGAAATGTATTGACGTCTGTTTTGAACATACCCAATGATTGAGCCTTCACAGCCCTCTGGGACAGAGAATTCCAAAGATTCACCACCCTCTGTTTGAAGACATGTCTTCTCATCTCAGTCCTGAATGGCCTACCCTTTATCCTGAGGCTGTGGCCCCTGGTTCTAGGCTCCCCAGCCAAGGGGCACATTCTCCCAGCATCCACCCTATCAAGCCCCGTAATAATTTTGTATGCTTCAATGCGATCCCCTCTCATTCTTCTGAATTCAAGAGAATATAGGCCGAGTTTACTCAATCTCTTCTCATACGAATGTCCCACCATCCCAGGATTCAATCTCCTGAACCTTCGTTGCACTCCATCTGTGGCAAGTAAATCCTTCCTTAGGTAAGGAGACCAAAATTATACACAGTACTCCTGGTGTGGTTTCACCAAGACCCTATATAAATGGAGTAAGACTTCGTTACTCCTGTACTCCAATCCTCTTGAAATGAAGGCCAGCATAACATTTGCCTTCCTAATGGCTTGTTGCACCTGCACATTCACTTTCAGTGACTCGTGTACAAGAACACCCAGATCCCGTTGAGCACCTGCATTCCCCAATCTTTCACCATTTAGGAAATACTCTGCCTTTCTGTTTTTTTTTTAACAAAGCAGATAACTTCACATTGATCAGCTTAAAGTGACAGGGCCAGTGAAACATGCTTTTTCAAGAGGGAGGACGAGGCACACGGGCATTTTTAAGAGGCAGGGGCAGTCAAACTGGCTATTTAAAGTGACAGATCAATCTCACATGATTTTTATAGAGACAGCACCATTCACACAGGCAATTAAACAGTCTGGACCTGTCACACAGCCTTTTCCAAGAGACAGGAGAAGTCACACTGTCTATTTAAAGAGTCAGGACTAATCACACAGGCTTATTAAAGGGACAGGAACTATGACACTTGCTATTAAAAGAGACAGGCCCAGTCAGACAGGTTCTTTATGGAGACAGCACCAGACACAGCCAGCGATTTCAAGAGACAAGGCCAGTCACACAGGCTTTAGAAATACATAGAAAGAGTAACACCGTCATTTTATAGAGTCGGGATCTGACACACCCACGTTTTAAAGAGACAGGACCAGTGACACAAGCTTTATAAAGAGACATGAACAGTCATCCGAGCTTTTTTTAACTGACAGGACCAGCCACAAAGGATTATTAAAGCGAAACGTCCAGTCACACAGGATTATAATCAGAAAGGACCAGTTACATAGGCTTTTTAATCAGAAAGGACCTGTCACACAGGCTTAGTAAAGAGATAAGATCAGTCACACAGTCTTATTAAAGAGACAGTAACAATCACACAAGCTTATTAAAGAGGCAGAACCAGCCACACAGGCTTATTAAAGAGACAGGACCATTGACACAGGCTTATTAAAGAGACAGGACCAGCCACACAGGCTTATTAAAGAGACAGATCCAGCCGCACAGGCTTATTAAAGAGACAGGACCAGTCACACAGGCTTATTAAAGAGACAGATCCAGTCACCCAGGCTTATTAAAGAGACAGGACCAGTCACACAGGCTTATTAAAGAGACAGATCCAGCCACACAGGCTTATTAAAGAGACAAGACCAGTCACACAACTGTATTAAAGAGACAGGACCAGCCACACAGGCTTATTAAAGAGACAGGGCCAGTCACACAGGCTTATTAAAGAGACAGATCCAGTCACACAGGCTTTTTAAAGAAACATGACCAGCCACACAGGCTTATTAAAGAGGCAGGACCAGACAAACAGGCTTATTAAAGAGGCAGATCCATTCACACAGGCTTATTAAAGAGACAGGATCAGTCACACAGGCTTATTAAAGAGACAGATCCAGTCACACAGGCTTATGAAAGAGACAGGACCAGTCACACTGGCTTATTAAAGAGATAGGGCCAATCAAACAGGCTTATTAAAGAGACAGGAACAATCACACAGGCTTATTAAAGAGACAGATCCAGTCACACAGGCTGATTAAAGAGACAGGACAAGTCACACAGGCTTATTAAAGTGACAGGAACAATCACACAGGCTGATTAAAGAGACAGGACCAGTCACACAGGCTTATTAAAGAGACAGGACCAGCCACACAGGCTTATTAAAGAGACAGGACCAGTCACACAGGCTTATTATAGAGACAGATCCAGTCACACGGGCTTTTTAAAGAAACAGGACCAGTCACACAGGCTTATTAAAGAGGCAGGGCCAGACAAACAGGCTTATTAAAGAGACAGAAACAGTCACAGACGCTTATTAAAGAGACAGGACCAGTCACACAAACTTATTAAAGAGACAGATCTAGGCAGACAGGCTTATGAAAGAGATAGGACCAGCCTCACAGGCTTATTAAAGAGACAGAAACAGTCACAGAGGATTATTAAAGAGACAGGACCAGTCACACAAACTTATTAAAGAGGCAGAACCAGCCACATAGGCTTATTAATGAGACAGGACCAGCCACACAGGCTTATTAAAGAGACAGGACCAGTCACACAGGCTTATTAAAGAGACAGATCCTGTCACACAGGCTTATTAAAGAGACAGGACCAGTCACACAACCACATTAAAGAGACAGGATCAGCCACACAGGCTTATTAAAGAGACAGGACCAGTCACACAGGCTTATTAAAGAGACATATCCAGTCACACAGGCTTTTTAAATAAATATGACCAGCCACACAGGCTTATTAAAGAGGCAGGACCAGTCACAGAGGCTTAATAAAGAGACAGATCCAGTCACACAGGCTTATTAAAGAGACAGGACCAGTTACACAAGCTTATTAAAGAGACAGGACCAACCACACAGGCTTATTAAAGAGACAGATCCAGTCACACAGGCTTATTAAAGAGACAGGACCAGTCACACAGGCTTATTAAAGAGACAGGATCAACCACACATGCTTAGTAAAGAGACAGGACCAGACAAACAGGCTTATTAAAGAGACAGAACCAGTCACACAGGCGTATTAAAGAGACAGGAACAATCACACAGGCTTATTAAAGAGACAGATCCAGTTGCACAGGCTGATTAAAGAGACAGGACCAGTCACACAGGCTTAATAAAGAGACAGGACCAGCCACACAGGCTTATTAAAGAGACAGAACCAGTCACACAGGCTTATTATAGAGACAGATCCAGTCACACGGGATTTTTAAAGAAACAGGACCAGTCACACAGGCTTATTAAAGAGGCAGGGCCAGACATACATGCTTATTAAAGAGACAGATTCAGTCACACAGGCTTATTAAAGAGATAAGACCAGCCACACAGGCTTATTAAAGAGGCAGGACCAGTCACTCAGGCTTATTAAAGAGACAGGACCAGTCACACAAGCTTATTAAAGAGGTAGAACCAGTCATACAGGCTTATTAAAGAGGCAGGACAGTCACACAGTGTTTTTAAAAAACAGGACCAGTCACACAGGCTTATTAAAGAGACAGATCCAGCCACACAGGCATTTTAAAGAAACAGGACCAGTCCCACAGGCTTATTAAAGAGGCAGAACCAGTCATACAGGCTTATTAAAGAGGCAGGACCAGCCACACAGTCTTGTTAAAGAAACAGGACCAGTCACACAGGCTTATTAAAGAGGCAGAACCAGTCATACAGGCTTATTATAGAGGCAGGACCAGTCACACAGGCTTTTAAAAGGAGCAGGTCCAGCCACACAGGCTTATTAAAGAGGCAGGACCAGTCAAACAGGCTTATTAAAGAGGCAGAACCTGTCATACAGGCTTATTAAAAAGGCAGGACAGTCACACAGTCTTTATAAAGAGACAGGACTAGTCACACAGTCTTTTTAAAGAAACAGGATCAGTCACACAGGCTTTTTAATGAGGCAGGACCAGTCAAAGAGGCTTATGAAAGAGACAGGAACTTTACATTGACGGGCCTGTCACACAGCATATTAAAATTTGCAGGACCATTCTCACAGGCATTTTAAAGAGGCAGGAACTTTAAATTGACTAGACCTGTCACACAGGCACTTTGACGAGGATGGACCAATCACACAGGCTTTCTAAAGAGACAGGCACTTTTAATTGACTGGACCAGCCAGACAGGCGCTTTAAAGGGACAGGACATGTAACACAGGGTGTTAAAAGAGGCAGGACGTTTCAATAAGTGACATTGAATGAGACAGGCCAGGTCAGACAGGCTTTTTGTGGAGCCAGCACCAGTCACACAGCCTTTTCAAAAAGCCAGGAAAAGTGACAAAAGAGTTTTAAAGAGACAAGACCAGTGAAATATGCTTTATAACGAGACAGGACCAGACGCACATACTTTTAAAGGGACAGGACCAGTCACACAGGCTTTTTAAAGAGACAGGACCAGTCACACAGACTTTTTAAAGAGGCAGGGCCAGTCACACAGGTTTTTTAAAGAGACCGGACCAGTCACACAGGCTTTTTAAAAAGGCAGGACCAGTCACACAGGCTTTTTAAAGAGATAGGACCAGTCACACAGAATTTTAAAGAGACAGGCCAGTGCAAAATGCTTTTTAAAGAGACAGGACCAGTCACACAGGATTTTAAAAGGGACAGAAGCTGATACATTGGCATTCTAAAGAGAAAGGACCAGTGACACAGGCTTTTTAAGGAGGCAGGACGTGTCACGCAGGCTTGTTAATCAGAAAGGACCAGCACACAGGCTTATTAAAGAGACAGGCCCAGTCACACAGGCTTTTTAATGAAATAGGACCAGTAACACAGGTTTATTAAAGGGACAGAACCAGTAACACAGGCTTTTTAAAGTGACAGGACCGGTCACACAGGCTTTTAAAAGGGACAGGACCAGTCACACAGGCTTTTTAAAGAGACGGGACCATTCACACAGGCTTTTTAATCAGAAAGGACCAGTCACACAGGCTTTTTAATCAGAAAGGACCAGTCACGCGTTGGGACCGGAATTACTGGACCATTAATATGGGAGAATTGTAATCTTCATATCGACTGGTCAAATCAAATTGGCAAAGGTTGTCTGGAGGACGAGTTCATGGAATGCATTTGGGATAGTTTCCTAGAACAATACATCATGGAATCAACCAGGGAACAGTTGATTTTAGATCTTGTATTGGGTAGTGAGACAGGGTTAGTTAGCAATTTCATAGCAACGGATCCGCTGGGCACACTGATCATAATATGATAGAATGACACGTTAATTTTAAGAGTGACTTGCCTAAGTCCGAAACTAGAGCCTTACACATATATAAAGCCAATTAAATAGGTATGAGGGGCGAGTTGGCTAAGGCAAATTGGAAAAATAGATTAAAAGGTATGACGGAAGATAAGCAGTGACTAACATTTAAAGAATATTTAATAATTCTGAACAAAACTACATTCCTTTGAGAAACAAAAGCTCCACGGGAAAAGTGATCCAAGCATGGAGAACTAAAGAAGTTGTGGATAGCAATAGATTGAAAGATGAAGCTTATAATGTTGCAAAGAATAATAGTAACCCTGACGATTGGGAGATTTTCACAAACCAGCAAAGGCTGACCAAAAAAATTATATAAAGGGAAAAAATAGAATATAAGAGAAAACCAGCAAGAAATATAAAAGCAGATGGGAAGAGTTTGTAAAAGTATGTAAAAAGGAAAAGAGTAGCAAAAGTAAACGTTGGTTTCTTAGAGGCTGAGACAGGAGGAATTATTATGGGGAATAAGGAAATGGCAGAAACGTAAAAAAATATTTTTCATCTGTCTCCACAGTAGAAGACACAAAAAGCATACCAAAAATGTTGGGGAACCAAGGGTCTAATGAGGCTGAGGAACTTAAGGTAATTAATGTATGTGGAGGAAATGCACGAGAAAAATTTTTGGAACAAAAAGCCGACAAATCCACTGGACTGGACGGCCTACATCCTCTGGTTTTAACGAGGTGGCTGAAGAGATAGTGGATGCATTGGTTTTAATTTTCCAAAATTCCCTAGATTCTGGAATGGTCTCAGTGGATTTGAAGGTCACAAATGTATCACCGCTATAAAAGAAAGGAGGGAGAGAAGAAACTGGGATCTACAGCAAGTTAGCCTGACATCAGTCGTCGGGAAAATGCTGGAATCCATTATTAAGGAAGTGGTATCAAGTCACTTGGAAAATCATTTCATGATTAGGCCGAGTCAACATGGTTTTATGAAAGGGAAATCGTGTTTGATAAATTTATTAGAGTTTTTTGAAGATGTAACTCTCACGGTAGATAAAGCAGAACCATTGGATGTAGTATACCTGGATTTCCAAAAGGCATTATATATGGTGCCACATTAAAGGTTATTACACAAAATTAAGGCTCATGGGGTTCGGGGTATTATAGTAGCATGGATAGAGGATTGGTTAATGGACAGAAAACAGAAAGCAGGGCTAAACAGTTATTTTTCAGGTTGGCAGGCTGTAACTAGCGGGGTGCCGCAAGGATCAGTATTGGGGCCTCAGCTATTTAAAATCTATATTAATGACCTAGATGAAGGGACCAAGTGTTATGTATCCAAGTTTGCTGATGATACCAAGCTAGGTGGGACAGTAAGCTGTGAGGAGTGCACAAGGAGTCTGCAAAGGGATATAGATAGACTAAATGAGTGTACAGTAAGTTGGCAGATGGAGTACTATGTAGGGAAATCTGAGGTTATTCACTTTGGTAGGAAGATTAGAAAAACAGAATATGTTTTAAATGGTGACTATCTTTCAAATGTTGGTGTACAGATAGATTTGCTTGCCTCGTGCAAGAAACACAGAAAGCAGGTGCAGCAAGCAATAAGAAGGACCAATGGCATGTTGATCTTTCTTGCAAGGGGGTTGGAGTACAAGCGTAAGGAAGTCTTGCAATTGTACGTGGACTTCGTGAGACCACACCTGGAGTAATGTGCACAGTTTTGGTCTCCTTATCTAAGCAAGGATATGCTTGCCCTCGAGGCGGTTCAACAAAGGTTCACTCGGTAGATTCCTGTGATGAGAGGGCTGTCCTATGAGGAGAGATTGCGTTGAAGGGGTGGTGGTGGCGTAGTGGCAATGTCACTAGACTGATAAGCCAGAGACTTAGTCCAATGCTCTCACAAATGTGGGTTCAAATCCCACCACGGCAACTGGCGAATTTAAATTTAATTCATAGAAACATAGAAGATAGGAGTAGGCCAAGCGGCCCTTCAAACTTGCTCCGCCATTCAATGTGATCATGGCTGATCATCCAAATTCAGTACCCTTTTCCCCATATCCCTTGATCCTTTCAGCCTCAAGGAACATATACAACTCTTTCTTGAATATATTTAATGAACTGGCCTCCACCGCCCTCTGTGACAGAAAATTCCACAGGTTCACCAGTCTCTGGGTGAAGAAATTCCTCCTCATTTCAGTCCTAAATGGCTTACCCCTTATCCTTAGACTACGACCCCTGGTTCTGGACTCCCCGGCCATCAGAAACATTCTGGAATTAAAAGTTAGTCTTAGTAATGGCGACCATAATTTGATTGTTGCAAAAACCCATCTGGTTAACTAATGCCCTTTAGGGAAGGAAATCTGCTGTCCTTGCCTACATGTGACTCCAGAATCACAGCAATGTGGTTGAATCTTAATGGCCCAGCAAGCCACTCAGTTATAAACAACCGCTACGAAAAACAATAAGAATAAAACCGGATGGACCAACTGGCAGCGGAAACGAAAACGGCAAACCCAGCCCTGTCGACCCCGCAAAGTCCATTTTAACAGCATCTGGGGGCTTGTGCCAAAATTGGGAGAGCTGTCCCACAGACAAGTCAAGCAACAGAACAGCCTGATATAGTCATAATTACCGAATCATACCTTACAACCAATGTCCCAGACACCATCACCATCCGTGGGTATGTCCTGTCCCACTGGCAGGACAGACACACCAGAGTTGGTGGCACCGTGGTATACAGTGGGGAGGGAGTAGCCCTGGGAGTTCTTAACATATATTCAGGTCCACATGAGGTCTCATGGCATCAAGTCAAATATGTTCAAGTGAAACAGCCTGCTAATTACCACCTACCACCCAACCTCAGCTGATGAATCAGTACTCCATCATGTTGAACACCAATTGGAAGAAGCACAGAGAGTAGCTAGGGCACAAAATGTACTCTGGGTGGGGGACTTCAATGTCCATTACCAAGATTGGCTCGGTTGCTACACAACTGGCCGGAGTCCTAAAGGACATAGCTGCCAGACTGGGTCTGTGCCAGGTGGTGAGGGAAAAAATTACTTGATCTCGTCCTCACCAATCTACCTGTTGCAGATGCATCTGTCCATGAACAGCATTGTGGGAACTGACCACTGCACAGTCCTTGTGGAGACGTAGTCCCGTCTTCATGTTGAGGATACCCTCCACCGTGTTGTTTGGCACTACCACCGTGCAAAATGTGACAGATCTGGCAACTCAAAACTGGGCATCCATGAGGCGCTGTGGGGCAGCAGCAGAATTGTATTCAACCACAACCTGTAACCTCATGGCCCGGCATATCCCTCACCCTACCATTACCATCAAGCCGGGAGACCAACCCTGGATAAAAGAAGAGTGCAGGAGAGCATGCCGGGAACAGCACCAGGAATACCGAAAAATGAGGTGTCAACCTGGTGAGGCTACAACACAGGACTACTTGCATGCCAAACAACGGAAGCAACATGCGATAGAGAGAGCTAAGCGATCTCACAATCATCGGATCAAATCAAAGCTCTGCAGTCCTGCCACATCGAGTCGTGATTGGTGGCGGACAATTAAACAGTTAACAGGAGGAGGAGGCTCCAAAAATATCTCCATCCTCAATAATGGTGGAGCCCAGCACGTGAGTTCAGAAGACAAGGCTGAAGCATTTGCAACTATCTTCAGCCAGAAGTGCCGAGTGGATGATCCATCTCGGCCTCCTCCTTAGGTCCCCAGCATCACAGATGCCAGTCTTCAGCCCATTCAATTCACTCCACGTGATGTGAAGAAACGGCTGAAGTCACTGGATACTGCAAAGGCTATGGGCCCTGACAACATTCCGGCAATAGTACTGAAGGCTTGTGCTCCAGAACTAGCTGCGCCCCTAGCCAAGCTGTTCCAGCACAGCTACAACACTGGCATCTACCCGGCAATGTGGAATATTGCCCAAGTATGTCCTGTCTACAAAAAGCAGGACAAATCCGACCCGGCCAATTACCGTCCCATCAGTCTATTCTCAATCATCAGCATAGTGATGGAAGGTGTCGTCGACAGTGCTATCAAGCGGCACCTACTCAGCAATAACCTGCTAACTGACGCCAAGTTTGTGTTCTGCCAGGGCCACTCAGCTCCTGACCTCATTACAGCCTTGGTCCAAACATGGAAAAAAGAGCTGAACTCAAGAGGTGAGGTGAGAGTGACTTACCTTGACATCAAGGCAGCATTTGATCGAGTGTCGCATCAAGGAGCCCTAGCAAAACTGAAGTCAATGGGAATCAAGGGGAAAATTCTCCATTGGTTGGAATCATACCTAGCACAAAGGAAGTTGGCTGTAGTTGTTGGAGGTCATTCATCTCAATCACATGACATCACTGCAATGTTCCTCAGGGCAGTGTCCTAGGCCCAACCATCTTCAGCTGTTTCATCAATGACCTTCCCTCCATTATAAGGTCAGAAGTGGGGATGTTCACTGATGATTGCACACTGTTCAGCACCATTCGAGACTCGTCAGATACTGACGCAGTCCGTGTCCATATGCAGTAAGACCTGTACAACATTCAGACTTGGGCTGACAAGTGGCAAGAAACATTCGCACCACACAAGTGCCAGGCAATGACCATCTCCAAAAAGAGAGGCTCTAACCATCTCCCCTTGACATTACCATCGCTGAATCCCCCACTATCAACATCCTGGGGGTTACTATTGATCAGAAACTGAACTAGAAGAGGTATATAATTACTGTGGATACAAGAGCAGGCCAGACGCTGGTAATTCTGCGGCGAGTGTCTCACCTCCTGACTCCACAAAGCCTTTCCACCATCTACAAGGCACAAGTAAGGAGTGTGATGGAATACTCTCCACTTGCCTGGATGAGTGCAGCTCCAACAACGCTCAAGAAGCTCGACACCATTCAGGATAAAGCAACCCGCTTGATTGGCTTTCCATCCACCACCTTCAACATTCACTCCCTCCACCACCGGCGCACTGTGGCTGCAATGTGTACCATCTACAAGATGCACTGCAGCAACTCGCCAAAGCTCCTTCAACAGCACCTTCCAAACCCACGACCTCTACCACTTAGAAGGACAAGGGAAGCAGACGCATGGGATCATCACCACCTACAAGTTCCCCTCCAAGCCACACACCATCCTGACTTGGACCTGTATCGCCGTTCCTTCACTGTCACTGGGCCAAAATCCTGGAACTCCCTTCCTAACAGCATTGTGGGTGTACCTACACCATATGGACTGCAGCGGTTCAAGAAGGCGGCTCACCACCATCTTCTCAAGGGCAATAAGAATGGGCACTAAATGCAGGCCTAGCCAGCTGACGACGCCCACATCCCATCAATGAATAAAAAAAAAGAATGGGCCTATACTCTCTGGAGTTTAGAAGAACCAGAGGTGATCTCATTGAAATATACAAGGTTCTGAGGGGGATTACAGGGTAGATGCTGAGACGTTGTTTCCCCTGGCTGCTGTGTCTAGAGCTAGGGGTCATAGTCTCAGGATAAGGGATAAGCTATTTATGACTGAGATGAGGGATAATTTATTCAGTCAGAGATTTGTGAATCTTTGGTATTCTCTGCCCCAGATGGCTGTGAATGCTGAGTCTTCGAGTATATTCAAGGCTGAGATAGGTAGCTTTTTGGGCTCTAGGGGAATCAAGGGATATGGTGATAGGGCGCAAAGGTCGAGTTGAGGTCAATGAACAGCCATAATCTTAATGAATGGCGGTGCAGGCTCCAGGGACGGTATGGCCTACTCCTGCTCTTTTTTCTTATTTTCTTATGTTATACAGTTTTTAAAGAGACAGCACCAGTAAAACATGCTTTTTAAAGAAGTAGGATCAGTCACACAGCCTGCTTAAAGAGCCACGATCAGTCACACAGGCTTTTTAAAGAGAGGACCAATCACACATTCTTTCCAAAGTGACAGGACCAGTCACACATTCTTTCCAAAGTGACAGGACCAATCACACATTCTTTCCAAAGTGACAGGACCAGTCACACATTCTTTCCAAAGTGACAGGACCAATCACACATTCTTTCCAAAGTGACAGGACCAATCACACATTCTTTCCAAAGTGACAGGATCAGTCACACATTCTTTCCAAAGTGACAGGAACAGTCACACAGGCTTTCTAAAGAGACAGGACCAGGCACACAGGCTTTTTAAAAAGACAGAACTAGACACATATGCTGTTTAAGCAAACAGGACCAGTAACACGGGCATTTTAAGCAGACAGGACCAGTCACACAAGCCTTTTAAGGAGACAGGACCACTCGCGTTTTTTAAAGAGGCAGCAATTTAAATTTTAAAGGATCAGTCGCACAGGCTTTTAACGAGATAGGACCTGACACACAGGCTATTACAGGAGGCAGGGCCTGTAGCACCGGCCTCTAATATCGACATGAACCGTCACACCGGCTTCTGAACTAGACAGGACCAGTCACATAGGCTTTTCAGAGTAACAGGACCAGTTTTACATGCTTTTTAAAGCGAAGATAATAGTCACACATTCTTTTTTAAAGAGACAGGACCAGTGAAACCCGTATTTTAAAGAGGCAGGAGCAGCCACATTGGTTTTTTTAAAGAGACAGGACCAGTCACACGGGCTTTATAATGAGACAGACCTGAAAAACTAACTTTTTAAAGAGACAGGACAAGTGAAACCTGTATTTTAAAGAGGCAGGAGCAGTCACATTGTTTTTTTAATGAGACAGAACCTGAAAAACTAGCTTTTTAAAGAGACAGGACAAGTGAAACATACTTTTTAAAGAAACAGGACAAGTCAAACAGCCGTATTCATTGACAGGACCAGTCATACATACTGTTTAAATAGACAGGACCTCTCACACCGGCTTATTCATTGACAGGACCAGTCATACACACTGTTTAAATAGACAGGACCTGTCACATCGGCTTATTCATTGACAGGACCAGTCATACATACGGTTTAAATAGACAGGACCTGTCACACCGGCTTATTCATTGACAGGACCAGTCATACATACTGTTTAAATAGACAAGACCTCTCACACCGGCTTATTCATTGACAGGACCAGTCATACATACTGTTTAAATAGACAGGACCTCTCACATCGGCTTATTCATTGACAGGACCAGTCATACATACTGTTCAAATAGACAGGACCTCTCACACCGGCTTATTCATTGACAGGACCAGTCATACACACTGTTTAAATAGACAGGACCAGTCAAACCGGCTTATTCATTGACAGGACCAGTCATACATACTGTTTAAATAGACAGGACCTGTCACACCGGCTTATTCATTGACAGGACCAGTCATACATACTGTTTAAATAGACAGGACCTCTCACACCGCCTTATTCATTGACAGGACCAGTCATACATACTGTCTAAATAGACAGGACCTCTCACACCGCCTTATTCATTGACAGGGCCAGTCATACATACTGTTTAAATAGACAGGACCAGTCACACCGGCTTATTCATTGACAGGACCAGTCATACACACTGTTTAAATAGACAGGACCTGTCACACCGGGTTATTCATTGACAGGACCAGTCATACACACTGTTTAAATAGACAGGACCTCTCACACCGGCTTATTCATTGACAGGACCAGCCATACACACTGTTTAAATAGACAGGACCTGTCACACCGGCTATTAAATGAGACAAGAAAATAGAAACATAGGAGCAGGAGTTGGCCATTCGGCCCTTCGATCCACCATTCAATATGATCATGGCTGATCCTCTATCTCAATAACATATTCCCGCTCTCTTCCTATACACATTAATGCCTTTTCTTCTGGAAATCTATCTATCTCCCTCTTAAATATATTCAATGATTTGGCCTCCATAGCCTTCTGTGGTAGCGAATTCCATTGGTTCACCACCCTCTGATTGAAGAAATTTCTCCTTATCTCAGTCCGAAATGTCCTACCCTGTATCCTGTGATTGTGACCCCACCTTCTAAACCCCAACCAGGGGAAACATCCTCCCTGCATCCTGTCTGTCTAGCCCTGGCAAAATTTTATACGTTTCAATGAAATCCCCTCTCATTCTTCTAATCTCGAGTGAATACAGGCCGAGCCGGCCCAATCTCTCCTCATACGACAGTCCTGCCATCCCAGGAATCAGTCTGGTGAACATTCGCTGCATTGCTTCTATGGCAAGTATATTCTTTCATAGGTAAGTAGACCAAAACTGCAGACAGTACTCCAGGTGTGGTCTCATCAAGGCCCTGCATAACTGTAGTAAGACATCCTTGCTCCTCTACTCAAATCCTCTTGCAATGAAGGCAAACATACCATTTGCCTTCCTAACTGCTGGCTGCACCTGTATGTTCGTATTCATTGACTGGTTTACAAGGACACCCCGGTCCATTTTTACATCAACACTTCCCAATCAATCCCATTTTAAATAATACTCTATCTTTCTGTGATTCCTACCGAAGTGGATAACTTCACATTTATCCACGTTATACTGCATCTGCCATGTATTTCCCCATTCATTCAACTTGTCTAAATCGCCGTGAAGCCTCTTGTTATCCTCCTCACAACTCACAATCCTACCTAGTTTCGTGTCGTCAGCAAACTTGGAAATGTTATTTTGGTTCCCTCATCCAAATCATTGAAATATATTGTGAATAGCTGGGGCCCAAACACTGATCCCTGCGGTACCCCACTAGTCACCGCCTGCTACCCTGAAAAATTCAAGCTCTCTGTTTCCTGTCTGTTAACCATTTTCAGTCCATGCCAGTATATTACCCCCAATCCCATGTGCTTTAGTTTTGCACACGAACCTCTTATGTGGGACATTATCAAATGCCTTCTGAAAATCCAAATACCCCATATCCACTGGTTCTCCGATTAATATTCTATCAGTTGCATACTCAAAGTACTCCAGTAGGATTGTCAAACACGATTTCCCTTTCATAATTCCACGTTGTATTTGTCGAATCATTTTCTATGTGTCCTGTTATCACATCCTTTATAATAGACTCTAGCATTTTCCCTACTACTGATGTTAGGCTAACCTGTCTGTAGTTCCCTGTTTTCTCTCTTCCATCCATTTTTAAATAGTGGGGTTACATTTGCCACCCTCTAGTCTGCAGGAACTGTACCATAATCTATAGAATTTTGGAAGAGGACAGACAATGCATCCATTGTTTCCATGGCTACCTCTTTTAGTACTCTGATGCAGAATATCACGCCGTGGGAATTTATCAGCTTTCAGTCCCATTAATTTCTCCAGCACTATTATATTACTAATACTAATTTCCTTTAATTCCTCCTTCTCACTAGACCCTTGGTTCCCTAGCGTTTCCAGGAAGTTATTTGTGTCCTCTTCCGCGAAGATAGAACCAAAGAATATGTTTAATTGATCAGCCACTTCCTTGTTCCCCATTATAACCTCTCCCGCATCTGACTGTAAGGGACCTACATCTGTCTTCACTAATCTTTTTCTTTTTACATATTGTAGAAGCTTTTACAATCGGCTATTATGTTCCTTGCAACTTTACTCTCATACTCCATTTACACCTCTTAATCAATCTCTTGGTTCTTTTTGCTGAAAAATAAACAGCTCCCAATACTCAGGCTTACTAATTTTCTGGCAACTTTATCTGACGCCTCTTTGGATCTAATAATATCCTTAATTTATTTTGTTAGCCATGACTGAGCTGCTTTTCCTTTTGTGTTCTTGCGCCAGAAGTAATGTTTAACTGTCACACAGGCTTTTTAACGAGACAGGGACAATCACACAAGCTTTCTAAAGAGGGCGGACCAGTCACAAAGGATTTTTATTGAGACAGGACCAGTCACACAGAATCAGGCACAAAGGTTTATTAACGAGGCAAGTTCAGTCGCACATACATTTTAAAGAGACATGACCTGTCACACCAGCTGCTAGATGAGCCAGGACCTGTCATACATGCTGTTTAAACAGACGGGGCCATTCACACCGGCTATTAGATGAGCCAGCATCTGTCATACATGCTGTTTACAGAGAGCGGACCAGTCACACCGGGTATTAGATGAGCCAGAACCTGTCATACATGCTGTTAAATCACAGAAATCCCACAGAGTAGATAGAGGCCATTTCGGCCCATTGAGCCTGCACTGACACATTTCCCACCCAATCCCCGTAACCCCTACACCAACATCAACACATTTCCCACCCTATCCTCGTAACCCCACGTATTTAATCCCCCTAACAATAAGGGTCAATTTATCATAGCAAATCAACCTAACCCGCACATTTTTGGACTGTGGGAGGAAACCGGAGCACCCGGAGGAAACCCACGCAAACACGGGGAGAATGTGCAAATACCACACAGGCAGTCACCCGAGGCCGGATTCGAACCCGAGTCCCTGGCGCTATGAGGCAACAGTGCTAACCACTATGCCACCGTGCTGCCCCTTGAGGCAGGACCAGTCACACAGATTTTTGAAGCAGACAGGATCAGACTCAAAGGTATTTTTTTTAAGTGACAGGACCAGTCACAGAGCATATTTCAAGAGATAGGACCAGTCACATAGGCTTTTCAAAGTAACAGGATCAGTCACAAAGGCTTATTAAATATACAGGACCAGTCACACACGCTTATTAAAAAGACAGGACCAGTCACACAGGCTTATTAAAGAGACAGGACCCATCAGACCGGTTTCTTTTAGAGATTGGACCAGTCACACTGGCTCTTCAAAGAGAGAGGACCAGTCACACAGGCTTTTAAAAAAGTCTGGTCCAGTCATACATTATTTTGTATAGATATATGAACAGTCACACAGGATTTTTTTAAAGTGATTGGACACGTGAAACATGCTTTTCAAAGAGGCAGTACCAGACATGATTAGATACACAGGCGTTTGACATAGTGTGACATAGAATGCTGGTTAACAAAATTGAGGCTCAAGGAATAGATTGGTCAGTGGCAGCTTGGATAAGAATTTGGCTTAAGGACAGAAAACAGCGAGCTGTGGTGAACGGCTGTTATTCAGACTGGTGGGTGGTAGACAGTGGTGTTCCCCAGGGGTCAGTGCTGGAGCCACAGCTTTTTTTGATATATATAAATTACCTGGATATTTGAATACAGAGTAGAATTTCGAAATTTGACAGTGACACCGAAAGTGTCGGTGTGGCAAGCAGTGATGATGATACCAATCGACTGCAACAGGTCATAGAAAAGCTAGCAAAATGGGCAGAGAAGTGGCAGATGGAATATAATACAGCGAAGTGTGAGTTGATGCATGTTGGCAGAAGGAACAGGGAGAGGCAGTTTCCAATAAATGGCACAGTTTTAAAGAGTGTGCAGGGACAGGGGGAACTGGGAGTTAATGTGCATAGGCCCCTGAGGTGGTGGGGCATATTGAGAGAGTGGTTGGAAAGCATATGGGATCTTGGGCTTCAGAAATAGAGGTATTGAGTACAAAAGTAAAGATATGCTGAACCTTTATGAAGCGCTGGTTCGGCAGCAACTGGAATACTGCGTCCAGTTCTGGTCACCAAACTTGAGGAAGGATGTGAAGGCCCTTGAGAGGGTGCAGAGGAGATTTACCAGAATTGTTCCGTGGATTGGGGATCTTAGTTACGAGGACAGGTTGGAGAAGCTGGATTTGTTTTAATTAAAGCAAAGGTGGTTGCACGATGATTTGATGGAGTTCTACAAGATTATGACAGTTTTGGAAAGGCTAGACAGGGAAAGGCTTTTCCCACTAATTGATTGTACAATGTCTATGGGACACAGATTTAAGGATTGGGGCAAGAGATACAGAGGGGACGTGAGGAAAAGGTTTTAACGCAGCGAGTGGTGATCAACTGGAACTTGCTGCCGACGGAAGAGGTGGAAGTGGAGACACTCAATGTTTTCTAGGGGAGACTGGATAGGCACCTGACGGAAATAAACTTGCAGAGCTACAGGGATAGAGTGGGGGAATTGGACTTACTGGATTGACCTATAGAGAGCCGGCATGGACATGATGGGCCAAATTGCCTCTTTCTGTGCAGTTATGACTCTATGACAGGCTTTTAAAAGCGGCAACACCAATCCTACCAGATTTTTAACGAGACAGGGTCAATCACACAGGGTGATTAAAACGGCAAGTCCAGTCGCAAATTTGTTATAACGAGGCATTTTAAGGAGACAGGAGAGTCACAAAGGTTTATTAGGGAGAGAGGATCAGACGCACAGGTTTATTAACGGGACATAACCAGTCACATAGACTTTTTAAAGAGATAGGATGTATCACACTGGCTATTTAAAGATACAGGACCAGACACACAGGCATTTTAAGCAGACAGAACCAGTCGCACAATATTTATAAAGAGACAGGACCTGTCACACCTTATTTAAAAAAAAGACGTTACCAGCCACAAAGGCCTTTTAAAGAGACATGAAAAGTCACACTGTCTTTTTAAAGAGATAGGATCAATCACACCGGCTTTTTAAAGAGACTGGACCAGTCAGGCAGGCTTTTTAAAGAGTGAGGACCTGTCACATATGCTTTTTAAAGAAACAGGACCAGTCACACAGGTTTAGTAAAGAGACAGGATCGTCACACAGGCTTTTTATAGAGAATGGACCAGTCACACAGGTTATTTTAATGAGATGGAACCAGACAAACATATATATGAAAGAGGCAGTACCTTTCACACCAGATATTCAATGAGTCACGCTCAGTCACACAGGCTTTTTAAAGAGATAGGACAACAACAGCAACAACAATTTGCATGTTTATAGCGCCTTTAACATAGTAAAATGTCCCTAGGCGCTGCAAAGTAATATTTTAAGACAACAAATTTGACTCCGAGCCACATAAGGTTAAATGAGGGCAGGTGACCAAAAGCTTGGTGAAAGAGGTAGGTTATAAGGAGTGTCATAAGGAAGGAAGAGAGGTGAAAAGGTTTCCAGAGGGAATTCGGGAGCTTAGGGTCTAGGCAACAGAAGGCACGACCACCAAAGATTAAGCGATTATTATCAGTGATGCTCAAGAGGGCGAAATTAGAGGAGTGCAGATATCGCGAGGGGTTCTGGGTCTGAAGGAAATTGCAGTGATAGGAAGGGGCAAGGCAAAGGAAGGATTTGAAAATAAGGAGGAGAGTTTTGAAATCGAGACTCTGCTTAACCGGGAGCCAATGTAGGTCAGCGAGCACAGGGGTTATGGGCGAAAGGGGCTTGATGCGAGTTAGGAAATGAACAGACGAGTTTTGGATGACCTCAGGTTTACATAGGGTGGAATGTGGGAGGCCAGCCAGGAGTGTGTTGGAATAGTCAAGTCTGGAGCAAACAAAGGAATGGATGAAAGTTTTAGCAGCGAATGAGCTGAGGCAAGGGCGGAGACGGGCAATGTTATGGAGGTGGAAGTAGCCGGTCTTTGTTGTACCGCTGATATGTGGTTGGAAGATCATTTCCGGGTCAAATATGACACCAAGGTTGCGAGCAGGGTGGTTCAGCCTCAGACTGATGTTAGGGAGAGGGCTGGAGTCAATGGCTAGGGAACGGAGTTCGTGGCAAGGACCAAAAACGATATCTTCATTATCACCAATATTTAACTGGAGAAAGTATTTGCTCATCCAAAACTGTATGTCGTACACGCAGTCTGATAAATTAGACTCCGTGGAGGGGTCGAGAGAAAAGTTAGTGAGTTAGATCTGGGCGTCGTCAGCGTACATGTGGAAACTGATGCTGTATTTTCAAGGGGCACCATGCAGGTCAGAAATAGGAGGGGGCCAATGATAGTTCCAAGGGGGACGTCAGAGGAAATGATACGGCGGCGGGAAGAGAAGCCATTGCAGGTGATTCTCTGGCTATGATTAGATAGATAAGAATGGAAGCAGGCGAGTGCAGTCCCACCCAGCCGGACGACGGTGAAGAGGCTTTCCAGAAACATGGAGTGGTCAACCGTGTCAAATGCTGCAGACAAGTCAAGAATGGCGAGGAGGGAAATTTTACCTTCGTCACAGTCACAATGGTTGTAATTTGTGACTTTGATGAGAGCCATTTCGGTAATGTGGCAAGGGCGGAAATCTGATTGGAGGGATTCAAACATGGAATTGCGGGAAAGATGGGCATGAATTTGGGAGGCGACAACACGTTCAAGGACTTTGTAGAGGAAAGGGAGATTGCAGATGGGGCGGTAGTTTGCAGGGACGGAGGCATCAAGGTTTTTTTTGAAGAGAGGGGTGATGACGATCAGATTTGAGGGAGAGGGGGAGAGTACCCGAGGAGAGAGAACCGTTAACAACATCAGCTAACATGGGAGCCAGAAAAGGGATTTGCGTTATCAGCAGTTTGGTGGGAAAATGGTCGAGGGAAAATGGTTCTCATCGTCAGGATGAGCGCAGACAGATCATGAGGGGAGATCGGACAGAAGCTGGAGAAAGATCTGAGTTCAGCGCTAGGGAAGGGGGCAACGTTAGATGAAGTTTGGTCCAGTGGGGTGGGGAAGAAAGGGAAGTGGCAGAGGCAGCTGAACGGATAGTCTCAATCTTAGAAACAAAGAAGTCCATGACCGCCGCACATGTTATCGGAGGTGTGGCCGGAGGAGACAGTGAGAGGGGTTTGAGAAGACGGTTGGCAGCAGAGAATAGGAGCCGGGGTTCATCATTTCATTCCAGAATGATTCTGGAATAGTGAGCAATTTTGGCAGACGAGAGCTGGGCCCGATAGAGCTTTACGTGGTCCAGACAGATCAGGTGCTGAACGGCTAAGGACCAGACACACAGGCTTTTTAAAAAGGCATGACCAGTCATACATGCCTTTTAAAGAGACGGGAAATGTCACGCAGGCTATTTAAAGGGACAGGACCTGACACACCGGATTTTTAATCGGACATGATTGGCACGCAGGCTTTCTAGAGAGGCACGACTAGTCACACAGGCTTTTTAAAGAGACAGGAACAGTCTCACAGGCTTTGTAATGAGACAGGACGAGTCGCACTTGCTTTTGAGAGAGACAGCACCAGTCACAGTGGCTTTATAAAGAGACAGTACCAGTAACACATGCTTTTTAACAAGACAGGACCAGTCGCACAGGCTTTTTAAAGAGACAGGACCGGTCACATCGTGTTTTTAAAGAGATAGGATCAATCGCACCGAATGTTAAAAGATACAGGAACAGGCATAGAAGCGTTTAAGGAGACAGGGCCTGACACACAGGCTTTTCAAGATACAGGACCAGTCATACCGGCTTTAAAAGATACATGGCTTGTCACACGTGTTTTTGCTAGAGAAACGCTCATTCTCATAGGCATTTTAAAGGGAGAGGACCAGTCAGACATGCTTTTGAAAGAAAGAGAACCAGTCACTCACGCTTTTTAAAGAAACAGGTCGAGTCAGTCAGGCTTATAATGGAGACAGGGCCAGTCACACTGGAGTTTTTTAGAGACAGAACCAGTCACACAGCCTTTTTAATGAGACAGGGCCAGTCAGACAGGCGGTTTATAGACACAAGTCCAGTCACACAGGATTGTTAAAGACAAAAGACCAGTCACACAGGCCTTTATAGAGACATCACCAGACACAAAGGCTTTTATAGAGAAAGACCCTGTCACAAAGGCTTTTATAGAGACAGACCCTGTCACAAAGGTTTTTATAGAGACAGACCCAGTCACAAAGGCTTTTATAGAGACAGACCCTGTCACAAAGGCTTTTATAGAGACAGACCCAGTCACAAAGGCTTTTATAGAGACACGCCCAGTCACAAAGGCTTTTATCGAGACAGACGCTGTCACAAAGGCTTTTATAGAGACAGACCCAGTCACAAAGACTTTTATAGAGACAGACCCTGTCACAAAGGCTTTATAGAGACAGACCCTGTCACAAAGGCTTTTATAGAGACAGACCCAGTCACAAAGGCTTTTATAGAGACAGACCCAGTCACAAAGGCTTTTATAGAGACAGACCCAGTCACAAAGGCTTTTATAGAGACAGACACAGTCACAAAGTATTTTATAGAGACAGACCCAGTCACAAAGGCTTTTATAGAGACAGACCCAGTCACAAAGGCTTTTATAGAGACAGACCCTGTCACAAAGGCTTTTATAGAGACAGACCCAGTCACAAAGGCTTTTATAGAGACAGAACCTGTCACAAAGGCTTTTATAGAGACAGACCCAGTCACAAAGGCTTTTATAGAGACAGACACAGTCACAAAGTATTTTATAGAGACAGACCCAGTCACAAAGGCTTTTATAGAGACAGACCCTGTCGCAAAGGCTTTTATAGAGACAGACCCTATCAAAAAGGCTTTGGTAGAGACAGATCCTGTCACAAAGGCTTTTATAGAGACAGACCCAGTCACAAAGGCTTTTATAGAGACTGACCCAGTCACAAAGGCTTTTATAGAGACAGGCCCAGTCATCAAGGCTTTTATAGAGACAGACCCTGTCACAAAGGCTTTTATAGAGACAGATCCTGTCACAAGCGTTTTTATAGAGACAGACCCAGTCACAAAGGCTTTTATAGAGACAGACCCAGTCACAAAGGCTTTTATAGAGACAGACCCTGTCACAAAGGCTTTTATAGAGACAGACCCAGTCACAAAGGCTTTTATAGAGACAGACCCTGTCACAAAGGCTTTTATAGAGACAGATCCTTTCACAAAGGTTTTTATAGAGACAGACCCAGTCACAAAGGCTTTTATAGAGACAGACCCAGTCACAAAGGCTTTTATAGAGACAGACCCAGTCACAAAGGCTTTTATAGAGACAGACCCTGTCACAAAGGCTTTTATAGAGACAGATCCTTTCACAAAGGTTTTTATAGAGACAGACCCAGTCACAAAGGCTTTTATAGAGACAGACCCAGTCACAAAGGCTTTTATAGAGACAGACCCAGTCACAAAGGCTTTTATAGAGACAGACCCTGTCACAAAGGCTTTTATAGAGACAGACCCAGTCACAAAGGCTATTATAGAGAAAGACCCAGTCACAAAGGCTTTTATAGGGACAGGCCCAGTCACAAAGGCTTTTATAGAGACAGACCCAGTCACAAAGGCTTTTATAGAGACAGACCCTGTCACAAAGGCTTTTATAGAGACAGATCCTTTCACAAAGGTTTTTATAGAGACAGACCCAGTCACAAAGGCTTTTATAGAGACAGACCCAGTCACAAAGGCTTTTATAGAGACAGACCCAGTCACCAAGGCTTATATAGAGACAGACCCTGTCACAAAGGCTTTTATAGAGACAGATCCTTTCACAAAGGTTTTTATAGAGACAGACCCAGTCACAAAGGCTTTTATAGAGACAGACCCAGTCACAAAGGCTTTTATAGAGACAGACCCAGTCACAAAGGCTTTTATAGAGACAGACCCTGTCACAAAGGCTTTTATAGAGACAGACCCAGTCACAAAGGCTATTATAGAGAAAGACCCAGTCACAAAGGCTTTTATAGGGACAGGCCCAGTCACAAAGGCTTTTATAGAGACAGACCCAGTCACAAAGGCTTTTATAGAGACAGACCCTGTCACAAAGGCTTTTATAGAGACTGACCCAGTCACCAAGGCTTTTATAGAGACAGACCCAGTCACAAAGGCTTTTATACAGACAGACCCAGTCACAAAGGCTTTTATAGAGACAGACCCTGTCACAAGGCTTTTATAGGGACAGGTCCAGTCACAAAGGCTTTTATAGAGACAGACCCTGTCACAAAGGCTTTTATAGAGACAGACCCAGTCACAAAGGCTTTTATAGAGACAGACCCAGTCACAAAGGCTTTTTAAAGAGACAGACCCAGTCACAAAGGCTTTTATAGAGACAGACCCTGTCACAAAGGCTTTTTAAAGAGGCAGACCCAGTCACAAAGGCTATTATAGAGACAGACCCAGTCACAAAGGCTTTTATAGAGACAGACCCTGTCACAAAGGCTTTTTAAAGAGACAGGACCAGGCGCACTGGCTTTTTAACGATATACAACTAATCACACCGACTGCTTAAAAAGACACGAGCAGTCACAGAGCCTTTGTAAAGAGACCGGACCAGTTACAAAGGACTTTAAAGACAGGACCAGTCACACAGACTTAGTAAGCAGAGATTACCAATCACACAGGCTTATTAAAGATACAGGAACAGTTAGCCATTTGGGACTGAGATGAGCAGGAATTTCTTCACCCACAGAGTGGTGAACATGTGGAAATCTCTGACACAGAGGGCGGTGGAGGCCAGTTCATTAAATATATTCAAGAAGTAGTTGGATATACTTCTTAAGGCCAAAGGGATCAAGGGATATGGGGAGAAGGCAGGGACTGGGTACTGAATGTGGATGTTCAGCCATGACCTCATTGAATGGCGGAGCAGGCTCGAGGAGCTTGAATGGCCTACTCCTGCTCCTATCTTCTATGTTTCTATGTTTCTGGGTGAAGAAATTCCTCCTCATTTCTGTCCTAAATGGCTTACCCCTTATCCTTAGACTGTGACCCCTTGTTCTGGACTCCCCGACCATCGGGAACATCCTTCCTGCATCTAGTCTGTCCAGCCCTGTCAGCATTTTATAAGTTTTAATGAGGTCCCCTCTCATTCTTCTAAACTCCAGCGAGTATAAGCCCAATCGACCCAATCTCTCCTCATAAGTCATTCCTGCCATCCCAGGTATCAGCCTAATGAATCTTCGCTGAACTCCTTCCATGGCAAGAACATCCTTCCTCAGATATGGCAACCAAAACTGCACACAATACTCAAGGTGTGGTCTCACCAAGGCCCTGTACAACTGCAGCAAGAGATCCTTGTTCCTGTACTCTATCCCTCTCGCTACGAAGGCTAACATACCATTTGCCTTCTTAACCGCCTGCTGCACCTGCATGCTTAACTTCAGCGACTGGTGAACAAGGACACCAAGGTCTCGTTGCACACCCCCTTCTCCCAATATATTGCCATTCAGACAATAATATGCCTTCCTGTTTTTGTCACCAAAGTGGATAGCCTTACATTTATCCACATTATAGTGCATCTGCCATGCTTCTGCCCAATCAGTCAACCTGCCCAAATCACACTGGAGTTTCTCAGCATCCTCCTCACAGCACACACGCCCAGCCAGCTTTGTGTCGTCTGGAAACTTGGAGATATTACATCTAGTTCCCTCGTCCAGATCATTAATATATATTGTGAATAGCTGGGGACCGACGTCCGGTCCCTGCAGTACCCCACTAGTCACTGCCTGCCACTCAGAAAAAGAGCCGTTTATTCCAACTCTGCTTTTTGTCGGCCAACCAGTTCTCTATTCATTTCAATACGTTGCCCCCAATCCCATGGGCCTTAACTTTACACGCTAATCTATTATGCGGGACATTATCCAAAGCTTTCTTAAAGTCCAAATACACCACATCCACTGGGTCTCCCTTAACTATTTTACCAGTTACATCCTCAAAAAATTCCAGTAGATTAGTCAAGCACGATTTACCTTCTTAAATCCATGTTGACTTTGTCCGATCCTGTCACTGCTTTCCAAGTGCCCTGATATTACTTCTTTTATGAAAGGCTCTAGCATTTCCCCCTACCGATGTCAGGCTTACCGGTCTGTAATTTCCCGTTTTCTCTCCACCAACTTTTTTGAATAGTGGGGTAAAATTGGCTACCCTCCAATCCATGGGTACTGTTTCAGATTCCATCGAATGTTGGAAGATGATCAGCAATGCATCTATTATTTCTAAGGCCACTTCCTTAAGTAGCCTAGGATGTAGATTATCAGGCCCTGGGGATTTATCGGCCTTCTCTCCCGTCAATTTCCCTAACACCATTTCCCTACAAATACTGATTTCTTTCAGTTCCTCGCTTTCATCAGACCCTCTGTTTCCCGACATCTCTGGGAGGTTATTTGTGTCCTCCTTTATGAAGCCAGAACCAAAAAATGTATTTAATTGGTCTGCTATTTCTTTGTTCCCCATTATAAATTCTCCTGATTCTGACTGCAGGGGACCTACGCTTGACTTCACCAATCTTTTTCACTTCACATATCTATAAAAGCTTTTACAGCCAGTTTTTATGTTCCCTGAAAGCTTACTCTCATATTCTCTTTTCCCTTTCTTAATTAATCCCTTTGTCTTCCTTTGTTGAATCCTAAACTGCTCCCAATCCTCAGGTTTTCTGCTTTTTCTGGCCAATTTATATGTCCTATCCTTGGATCTTATACTATCCCTAATTTGCCTTGTTAGCCACGGTTGAGTCACCGTTTTTGCTTTATTTTTATGCCAATCTGGGATGAAAAAATTCTGTAGTTCATCCATACGGTCTTTGAATGTTTGCGATTGCCTATCCACCGTCAACCATTTGAGTGACATTTCCCAATCAATCCTACCCAACCCGCGCCTCATACCATCGTAGTTTCCTTTACTTAAATTCAAGAACCTAGTCTCTGAGTCAACTACTTCATTCTCCATCTTAATAAAGATTTCTATCATATTATGATCACTCCGACCCAAGGGGCCTCGTACAACAACATTGCTAATTAATCCATTCTCGTTGCATAATACCCAGTCTAAGATGGCCTGATCTCTGGTTGGTTCCTCGACGTGTTGGTCCAGGAAACCATCCCGTATACACTCCAGGAATTCCTCCTCCACGGTATTGTTACTAATTTGGTTAGCCCCATCTATATGTAGATTAAAGTCACCCATGATGACTGCTGTGCCCTTGTTGCACGCTTCTCTAATTTCCCTGTTAACGCCATCCCCAACCTCCGCATTACTGTTTTGAGGCCTATATAACACTCCTACTAACGCTTTCTGCCCTTTGGTATTTCTCAGTTCTACCCATGCATATTCCACATCATCAGAGCTAATATGCTTCCTTTCAATTGTGTTAATCCATTCTTTAACCAGCAATGCAACCCCACCTCATTTTCCTTTTTCCTATGTTTCCTGAATATTGAATACCCCTGGATGTTGTATTCCCAGCCTTGGCCACTCTGGAGCCATGTTTCTGTAATCCCAATCAAATCATTTTTGTTTTCCTTTATTTGCGCAGCTAATTCATCCACCTTATTACGAAAGCTCCTCGCATTAAGACACAAAGCCTTCAGGCTTGTTTTTTTTACGCTCTTACACTTACTAGAATTATTATTTACTGCGGCCATGTTGGAGTTAAACCGATGATTTTTCTGACTGCCACTTTTGTTTTTGTGCTTTCTACCTTTTGCTTTTATCCTAGTTTCCCATTCCTCTGTCTCCCTGCGCAGGTTCCCAACCCTCTGCCATTTTAGTTTCAACCCTCCCACAGAGCACTAGCAAACACTCCCCCTAGGACATCAGTCCCGGCCCTGCTCAGTTGCAAACCGTCCGGTTTGAAGTGGTCCCACCTCCCCCAGAACCGGTTCCAATGTCCCAGGAATTTGAATCCCTCACCCTTGCACATGTCCTCTAGCCTCGTATTCATCTGAAATATCCTTCTATTTCTACTCTGACTAGCACGTGGCACTGGGAGCAATCCTGTGATTACCCTCTTTGAGTACTATTTTTTTAATATACCTCCTAACTTCCTATCTTCAGGTTTAAGGACCTCATCCCGTTTTTTACCTCTATCTTTGGTACCTATATGCACAACGACAACTGGCTGTTCACCCTCCCCTTTCAAAATGTTCTGCAGCCGCTCTGAGACATGTTTGACCCTTGCACCAGGGAGGCAACACAACATCCTGGATTCTCGTTTGCAGCCGCAGAAACGCCTATCTATTCCCCTTACAATTGAATCCCCTATTACTATAGCTCTACCCCGCTTTTTCCTCCCGTCCTGTGCAGCAGAGCCACCCTTGGCGCCAAGAATTTGGCTGCTGCTGCCTTACTCTGATAAGCCATCTCACTCAACAATATTCAAACTGGTATATCTGTTTGAGAGGGGGATGTCCACAGGAGACTCCTGCACTACCTGCCTGTGCCTACTATTCTGTCTGTTGGTCACCGCTTCCCTTTCTGCATGTCCAACCTTTGCCTGCGGTGTAAGCAACTGCTTAAACGTAAACTCCATGACGTCCTCAGCATCACGAATGGTCCAGTATGTATCCAATCGCAGCTGCAGTGCCGTAATGCGGTCTGCCAATCATGCAGGCGTCTTAAAGTGACTGGACCAATCACATAGCCTATTTAAATGGACATGACCAGTCACACATGCTTTTGGTAGAGAATGGATCATTCGCACAGGCTTTAGAAAGAGACTGGACCAGTCATACATGCTTTTTAAGATGTGAGTTTCAGTCACTCAGGCTTTTGAAAGGGACAAGTTCAGTCCCACATGCTTCTTAAAGTGACAGGACCAGTAAAACAGGCTTTTTAAAGAGGCAGGACGAGTCACACATGCTTTGTGAAGAGACAGGACCAGTCACACAGACTTTGTAAAGAGACAGGACCAGTCACACAGACTTTGTAAAGAGACAGGACCAGTCACACAGGCTTTCGAAAGAGACAGGACCAGTCACACAGGCTTTAAAGAGACAGGACCAGTCACACAGGCTTTTTAAAGAGACAGGACCAGTCACACATGCTTTGTAAAGAGACAGGACCAGTCACACAGGCTTTATAAAGAGACAGGACCAGTCACACAGGCTTTAAAGAGACAGGACCAGTCGCACAGGCTTTTTAAAGAGACAGGACCAGTCACACATGCTTTGTGAAGAGACAGGACCAGTTTCTCGGGCTGTTTAAAAAGAAACTACGGAAAACACAGGCTTCTAAATGAAACAGGACCAGGGACATAGTCTTTTGAAGGAGAAAAAACGCTGAAAACACAAGTGCCTAGAAAATCCTCTCGGGCAGAGGCTCAAAACACACGATTTCGGATCCGAAATTTTTCCCCCCATATCTCTCCTTACAGATTGTTAGATCATTAATGTTCGTTGACAAGTTCTAATCTTGTCCTGTTTATGACCCCTTACAACATGCTTTTTTTGGGAAGTCTTAGTTTTAATGTGTTTTATTGTCAAATGTTTAATAAAAATTTCGAATCCCTTGTTAAACATTTCTCAGTATTAATGACAATTGGGTTCTTACCCACATGTAGTTCCTCTGCCTTTTTTAATTTATTCATGGAATGTTGGCATTGCTGGCCAGGCAAGCCAATCCCTAATTCTTGGGATCCCTAATCCTGGAGAAGGTGGCGTGGAACCGGCTTCTGGAACTGCTGCAGTTCTTATGGCGAATGTACGTCCACGGTGCTGACTTTGGTACAGCGGAATGGCTTGCTCGGCCATTTCAGAGGGCAGTTAAGAGTGAACCACATATGGGCAGCCCAGGTAAAGATGGCAGGCTTCCTTTCCTAGGCTTTCACAACAATCTTCCATTACTGATAATATATATTATTTCAAATGTATTATGTGAAATTAAATTCCCCAGCTGGTGTGGTGGGATTATCAGTCCTGTCCTCTGGATTACCAGTTCAGTAACATAAACACTGTCATAAATCACAACTTCGACAAGAAGTAACTCAGGAAGCACTACTGAACGGACAGCTGAGGGTGCCGACCGAGGAGTATAAATACTCGGGCGTAGGCCCCACTTGACCAGAGACAATCTGGAAACAGGAAACTAGTGACTACTAAACAAACCTCCATGTTTTGTTACAAGTCGATTAAAGCCTTGCTTTATGTACAACCAGGTGCCCAGTGAGTCTTTATTCCATCAAACACTCTGCTAATTTACACCACGTCTACAGAGAGTAATCTATCACACCTTTGATTTGTGCCTTGTAGGTGTTGGAGATATTTGCAGGATGCAGGAGGTGAGTTATTCTCCTCAGAATACCCGATTCTGACCTACTGTAGTAACGACGGCATTTATGTGGCTGGCCCAGATGATTTTCTGATCGTTAGCGACCCCTACAATTTTGATGGTGGAGGATTGGGTGATGGAAATGCCATTGACTGGCAAGTGAAGGAGGTTAGATGATCTCTGGTTGGAAGTGGTCATCTTCTCCTGCTTGATTGGAGATAATTTACCATAATAACAGCAGAAATGAGGGATTGTAGTTATGTGGAGAGACTGGGACTGTTCTTCTTAGAGCAGCGAAGGTTAGGGGGAGATTGAATAGAAGTGTTTAAGTGATAAGTGTATGAATACCCTCTACTCGGAGCTCCGACACGGCAAGTGTACCCGAGGTAGGCAGAGGAAACGCTTCAAGGACACCATCAGAGCCTCCTTGAAAAAGTGCAACATCCCCACCGACACCTGGGAAACCCTGGCCCAAGGCCACACAAAGTGGATGAGACGAATCCGGGAAGGCATCGAACACCTCGAGTCTCTTTGCAGAGAGCAAGCTGAAGCCACGTGCTAACAGCGGAAGGAGCGCACGTCAACCCAAGCATCCCACCAACCCGCCCATTCAAACACCATCTGCCCCACCTGTGACAGAGATTGTAGGTCCCGCATTGGACTCATCATTCACCTGAGAACTCATTTTTACTGTGGAAGCAAGTCATCCTCGGTTCTGAGGGACTGCCTAAGGAGAAGATTGATACCGTAAATAAGGAGAAATTGTTTCCACTGGCTGACTTGTCAGTATTAAAAGGAGGAGCTTTGTTCACACAGTGAGTTTTTATGATCTGGAACTAACTCTCAGAAAGGCTGGTGGAAGCAGATTCAATAGGGTCATGTCGTAGCCTACTCGCCTCTGAGTGAGAAGGTCCTGTGTTCAAGTTCCACTCCAGCGATGTGAGTGCAGCAATCTAGCTAACACTTCAGTGCAGTATTTAGAGAGCGCTGCACAGCCAGAGGGGCAGTACTGAGGGAGCACTGCACTGTCGGAGAGAGGGTACTGAGGAAGCAGTCCACTGTCAGAGGGTCTGTACTGAGGGAGCGCTGCAATGTCGGAGGGTCAGTACTGTGGGCGCACTGCACTGTTGGAGGGTCAGTACCGAGGGAACGCTGCACTGTCAGATTGGCAGTACTGCTGAAGTGCCGTACTGTCGGAGTGTCAGTGCAGAGGGAGGGCTGCACTGTTGGAGGGGCAGTACTGATGGAGCGCTGCACTGTCTGAGGGGCAGTACTGAGGGAGGGATGCACTGTCGGAGGGGCAGTACTGAGGGAGCGCTGCACTGTCCGAATGGCAGTACTGAGGGAGCACTGCACTGTTGGAGGGGCAGTACCGAGGGAACGCTGCACTGTCAGAAGGGCAGTATTGAGGGAGCGCCACTATGTCCGAGGGAAGTAGTGAGGGAGCGCTGCACTCTTGGAGGTGCAGTACTGAGGGAGCGCGGCACTGTCGGAGGGCCAGTACTGGGGGAGCACTACATTGTCGGAGGTGCAGTCCTGGGGGAGCGCTCGATGGTCGGATTTGCAGTACTGGGGGAGCGCTACATTGTCGGAGGTGCAGTACTGAGGGGGCACGACATTGTTGGAGTGTCAGTACTGAGGGAGCGCTGCATTGTCGGAGGTGCAGTACTGGGGAGCTCTACATTGTCGGCGGTGCAGTACTGGGGGAGCGCTGTGTTGGCGGAGGAGCCATCTTTCTGATGCGACGTTAAACCGAGGCATAATCTGCTGTCTCTCAGGTGGATGTTTGAAGAAGAGCTGTGGAGTTTTCTTCAGTGTTCTGGCCATTATTTATCTCAAACAGCATCACTGAAATAGATGGTCTGGTCATTATTACTTTGCTGTTTATGGAACTTGACGTGCACAAACTAACGGCCGTGTTTCCTACAGTACAACACTGACTACACTTCGAAATAACTTCATTGACTTTAAAGTGCTTTGGGACATCCCAAGGTTATGAAAGGCGCTCTATAAATGCAAGTCTTTCTTTGTTAATAGAAACTTTCGACAGGCGTTTGAATATGGATTTGAAAAGGAGAGATTTTCATTACCATTCACGACTGGATATGACAGATTTGAAATAATTTCATCGCTGGTCTCTGTCCAATTTCATCCCACTGACCACGATGGTAGTGACACATGATATGATGGAGTGTGTCCTCAGGGTGAAGGCGAGACATAATCTCCACAAATATTGTGCAGTGTTCAGTCCTACCAATATCGTCATGGACAGAGACATATGCGATAGGTAGGTTGGTGAGGACGAGGTCATGCAGGCTGTTCTATCATGTTGGTTCTCCCACCACCAGCCACAATCCCAGTCTTGGAGCTGTGTTCTTCAGGGATCAGTTAATGATAGTTCTTCCGAGCCACTCTCGGTGATGAACATTAAAGTATACCCCCTCCCAAGCCATAGTATATTTTGTGTCCTTCCTGCTCTTGGTGCTCCTATCACCTGGGGTTCAGCATGGAGATGTGCCGATTCATCAGCTGAGGGAGGTCGGTAGGTGGTAATCAGCAGGAATTTACAACTGCCCATATCTGAATGGCAGCCATGAGACTTCATTATGTCCTTGGGCAATGTTGAGGACTCGCAGTATCTCACCCACCAGATTGCGTACACCTCTGGCCTCACTTCTGGTGGGTCTGTCCTGCTGTCATACCCTGGGATGGTGATGGCGGAGTCGGGATTTGTTAACTGATAGGTATGGTTCTGTGATTATGACTGCGAGGATTCAATGTATCCAGAGCGGTTCCTTGATTATTGAAATGTTTACAGGGTATTTACCGAATTGTTTCCTATTTTAAGCACATCCCTTTGATTCCTTGGAGTCAACCCTTTGATTGTTTTCTTTATTTTTCCCCTCTGTAAAGCACCATTACAAGTTTGGTTGGGTGAGTTCAATCTTTAGAAACATCTTGCTGTTCTTGTTGTAGATTCAGGTGATCAGAATGCCCTGGGAATGAAATTACTGGACTGAGGCGGGAGCAGTGTAATCTAGGTGGCCCTGGAAATGTAATTACTAGACTGACGTCAGGGCAGTGTAATCTAGGTAGCTCTGGGAATGAAATTCCTTGACTGAGGCGGAAGCAGTGGAATCTAGGCGCCCCTGTGAATGAAATTCCTGGACCGAGGCAGGAGCAGTGTAATCTTGGCGGCCCAGGGAATGAAATTCCTGGACTGAGGCAGGAGCAGTGTGATCAAGGTGGCATGGGAATTAAATACCTGGACTGTGGCGGGAAAACTGTAAATTAGGCGGCACTGGGAATGAAATTCCTGGACTGAGGGGGGAGCAGTGGAATCTAGGCGGCACTGGGAATGGAATTACTGGAATGAGGCGGGAACAGTGGAATCTAGGTGGCCCAGCGAATTCAATTCCTGGACTGAGGCGGGAGCAGTGGAATCTTGGTGGCTGTGGGAATTATATCCTGGAATGAGGCGGGAGCAGTGGAACCAAGGCGTCCCTGGGAATGAATTTCTTGGACTCAGACGGGAGCAGTGGAATGTAGCCAGCCCAGGGAATGACTTTCCTGGAATGACGCTTGAGCAGTGGAATCTAGGCGGCCTTGTGAATGAAATTCTTGGAATGAGGCGGGAGCAGTGGAACCTAGACGGCTCTGGGAATTAAATACCTGGACAGAGGAAGGAGCAGTGGAAAGTAGGCGGCCCAGGGAATTACATTCTTGGACTATGGGGGAACCAATTGAATCTAGGCGATCCTGGTAATGACTTTCCTGGACTGTGGCAGGAGCAAAGTAATCTAGGCCGCCCTGGGAATGAAACTCTTGAACTGAGGAAGGAGCAGTGGAAGCTAGGCTGCCTAGAGAATGAAATTCCTGTACTGAGGAAGGAGCAGTGGAATCTAGCCGGCCCTGGGAGGGACATTCCTGGACTCAGGCGGGAGCAGTGGCATCTTGGCGGCCCTGGGAATGAAATTCCTGGACTAAGGCCGGAGCAGTGGAATCTAGGTGGTCCATTGAATGAAATTCCTGGACTGAGGAAGGAGCTGTAGAATCTAGTTGGCACTGGGAATGAAATTCCTGGACGGAGCCGGGAGCTGTAGAATCTAGGCGGCTCTGGGAATGAAATTCCAGGAGTCAGGCGGGAGCAGTGAAATGCAGGCGGCCCTGGGAATGAAATTCCTGGACTGAGGCAGTAGCAGTGGAATCTACGCAGCACTGGGAATACATTTCCTGAACTGAGGTGGGAGCAGTGGAATCTAGGCGGCCCTGGGAATGAATTTCTGGATTGATTTGGGAGCAGTGGAATCTAGACGACGGTGGGAATGAAATTCCTGGACTGAGGCGGGAGCAGTGGAAGCTAGGCGGCCCTGGGAATAGACATTCCTGGACTGAGGAAGGAGCAGTCGAATCTAGGCGGCCCTGGGAGGGACGTTCCTGGACTGAGGCGGGAGAAGTGGAATCTAGTCAGCCTTCAGAGGGACATTACTGGACTGAGGCTGGCGCAGTGGAATCTTGGCGGCCCTGGGAATGAAAATCCTGGACTGAGAAAGGAGCAGTTGGAACTAAGCGGCCCTGTGAGGGACATTCCTGGATTAAGGCAGGAGCAGTGGAATCTAGCCGGCTCCGGGAATGAAAGTCCTGGACTGAGAAAGAAGCAGTGGAATGTAGGCGGCCCTGGGAATTAAATTCCTAGACTGAGGCGGGAGCAGTGGAATCTATGCAGCCCAGGGAATGAAATTCCTGGACTGAGGTGGGAGCAGTGGAATCTAGGCGGCCCTGTGAATTACATTCCTGGACTGAGGCAGGAGCAATGGAATCTAGGCAGCCGTGGCAATGAAATTCCTGGACTGAGGTGGGAGCAGTGCAATCTAGGAGGCCTGGGAATGAAATTCCTGGACTCAGGCGGGAGCAGAGGAAGCTAGGCGGCCCAGGGAATGACATTCCTGGACTGAGGTGGGAGCAGTGCAATCTAGGCGGCCTGGGAATGAAATTCCTGGACTGAGGTGGGAGCAGTGGAATGTAGGTGGCCCAGGGAATGACATTCCTGGACTGAGGCGGGAGCAATGTAAACTCGGCAGCCCTGGCAATGAAATTCCTGGATTGAGGCGGGAGCAGAGGAAGCTAGGCGGCATTGTGAATGAAATTCCAGGAATGAGGCAGGATCAGTGTAATCTAGGCGGACCTCGGAATGAAATTCCTGGACTGAGGTGGAAGCAGAGGAATTTAGGCGGCACTGGATGTGGAATTCCTGGACTGAGGTGGGAGCAGAGGAATCAAGGCGGCACTGGGAATGAAATTCCTTGACCGAGGCGGGCGCACTGGATTCTAGGCGGCCCTGGTAATGAAATTCCTGGACTGAGGCAGAAGCAGTGTAAAGTAGGCAACCCTGGGAATTAAACTTCTGGATTGAGTTGTGAGCAGTGGAATCTTGGCAGCCTGGGATTGAAATTCCTGGACTGAGGCAGGAGCAGTGGAATCTAGGCGGCGCTAGGATTGAAATTCCTAGACTGAGGCAGGAGCAGTGTAATCTTGGTGGCTCTGGGAATTACATTCCTGGACTGAGGCGGGAGCAGTGGAATCTAGGTGGCACTGGGAATTATATTCCCGGACTGAGGCGGGAGCAGTGGAATCTATGCAGCCCTGGGAATTACATTACTGGACCGAGTCAGGGGCAGTGGAATGTAGGCAGCCCTGGGAATGACATTCCTGGATTCTGGCGGGAGCAGTATAATCCAAGCGGCCTGGGATTGAAATTCCTGGATTGAGGCGGGAGCAGTGTAATCTAGGCAGCCTGGGAATTAAATTCCAGAGTTGAGGCGGAGCTGTGTAATCTAGGCAGCCTGGGAATGAAATTTCTGGATTGAGGTGGAGCAGTGCCTTATAGGCAGTGACTTCATTCCATCACTGGGATCATCTCTAAGATCCTGCCATTCAGGAACTTTTATTTATCCTCCATGTTTTTACCCCAATGTCCTGGCATGGTATAAATCAGAGTACACGTTTGGGGCAATGCATATTTTCTAGTATTTTATTCCATCCTTTTTTCTGTCACTTTCTCATCTTCTGTTCTCAGTTTGAGTTTAATACATGAAGAGAAATTTCGTTCTCTCTTTTCTGTCCACGGCACTCAAAGGATGGGTGAAATAACAGCTTAACATTTACATTTACATTTGTAACAGTTCAGCAGAATGTTGTCTCAGGTTCAGAAGATTTTCACCAAATGCCGAAATGTCATCGGCCTGAAACGTTAACTTTATTTCTCTCTCCACAGATGCGGCCTGACCTGCTGAGTATTTCTAGCAGTCTCTGTTTTTATTTGCTGCTGTTTTCACCGAATGGTCGGTGTGGTGGCTTACACAGAGTCTCAGGAACAAATGATGGGAGATCACATCCGCATCGTTAAATGTATGAAATATCCGCTAATCATTTAGTTCCAGTCAGTGTCTCCTTTCACACCCTCTCCAGTTCTGCATTAGTGGAACTGCTTCTGAAGGTTAGAATAGGATTACAAAGATCATTTCCATTTCCACAGAATATTCATTCAGTCAGATTTCAAAACATTTATTTCCAAACTTTGTTTAGAATTTACAATTGATCCCATGCCCGTCTGGGGAAGATCAGTAGATCTGTCAGTGAGACCCAAAGTGATTCTGTATTGCCTCCTGCTATCCTTCAGGATAAACAATCCCAAATGATAATTACTGATGTACTGAGGATAAGAAAATCCTTTCATATTTTTTCATCTAATATTCACTGCACAGGTTGGAAAGCAACAGCTGAATAGTTGAAGGATAAACCTCTTCCATTTGTTTTCAGGTACTTTACAAAAGCGTTCGGCGGCACTTTGCCTGTGGGACAGGTCGTCTGATTTCGATGTAAATTACCTGGCCAATGATAACGATTTATTTTAATTCAGTGTCTATTCTTTGCAATGTTATTTGGAAAATCTTCCTTTCAATGAGCTGCGATTTGTGCATTTCAAAAAAGTGTAGAAAACTCAATCTTTAACACTTCTTACAACCCAGTTATCTTAATAACTGCAGTGCAATTATATTTATTACCTTATTGTCATATTACATCCATACATTTTCAATACAATTGCCTGTAATTATTGTACGCCAAGGTAGCAGTTCCTGTATTTTGCTGCAAAATGGATATTCTAACAAGGAGCAGGAATCCAAGCAGGACTTACCACTTCCCTAACACAGGGGCACAGAAGCGGATTGCATCGCTCCAAATGCTGACTGATCCTAGGACACGAAGGCTTCCTGAGAGGTTCTGGTCCTTTGTGTCCCTGGTACCTCGGATGGTGCTCTTGTCTGCCTGGTTAAAGGTAGATCCAACACTTAATCTCTCATTGATTAAGAATCTGTTACTTTAATTTTGTATTTACCACAATTTCATTTATTATTCCGCAATTATTCCCGATTATTATTGCAATATACCTTGTAGTCAGCTCCACAGGTAAAATAATTAGAATATGTCTTTGAGTGGCGCTAGTGAGTTGCAGATTTCACCCCAATACCATCAAATTGCTGCTTTTGCTCCCTTCCTGATATATAATGTTCCTGTTTATTTCCCTTCCTCACAGTGAATTTGGTGACAATTGTGATCCTTTCCCGGGGAAAGTGCGGTCTCTCCAAATGTGTCACTCGCTACCTGGTGGCCATGGCCACAGCGGATCTACTGGTCGTTATCCTCGATCTGATATTGAGGCAGATTCCCATTGTTTATAAGGACAAGTTTCATTTCGTGCTGTTCTTCCGCATGTGTAATATCCACGCCGTTCTGATTTATGCAGCTACAGACTGTTCTGTCTGGTTCACCGTCACTTTCACCTTTGATCGATTTGTGGCCATTTGTAGCCAGAAGCTGAAAACTAAATATTGCACCGAGAAAACGGCGGCTGTGGTTCTGGGAACAGTGACTGTGCTGAGCGGTTCAAAGAACATTATCTGGTATTTTATGTTCACAGATCGGTATTGGCTTCAGAACAACCCCTGGTTTTGTGGTGTACCACCTGATGTTTACTATTCACGTGTCTGGGGAGCAATCGAGTTCCTTCATTTTATTCTCACCCCGGGGGTCCCATTTGTTCTGATTCTGCTGCTCAACGCTGTCACTATCAGGCACATTTTACTGGCCAGCAGAGCCCGCAGGAGACTCCGGGGTCCCAGCAGTGGGGGGAGTCCCAGGGACCCAGAGATGGAGAGTCGCAGAAAATCCATCATTTTACTGCTTGTTATCTCCGGCAACTTCATCCTGTTATGGGCAGCGTTTACGGTGTTTTGTATATTGAACCGGATGTATATTTTGGAGTTATGGTCTGTATTTCTACCATATTATGTTCTCGAAATGGGTATGATGCTGCAGCTGCTGAGTTGCTGCACAAACACTGGGATTTATGCAGTGACCCAGGCTAAGTTCAGAGAGCAGTTGAAGAATGTGGGGAAATATCCCTTTACACTGATTGTAAAATTCATTAAAGGATGAGAAGAAATGGAGAATTTGCAGCCTGAGAGCTCCCTGGGCCTGTTATTGTGAGCGAGCTGCTCACCTAGGGCCGGACCGGGCCGGGCTAGTGATCAGCAACATTCACAAACTCACTCACACAGTCTACACTGGGCTCCCTGGGCCTAATGTTGCAGTGAGCCGCTCCCCCAGGGCCGCGGGGCTGGTGATCGGGGACAATCACACACTCACAGACACACTGTCTACACTGGGCTCCCTGGGCGCGATATTGTGGTGAGCCGCTCTCCCCCGAGTCGCAGGGCTGGTGATTTGGGAGATTCACACACTCACTCACAAACTGACTACACTGGGCTCACTGTGTCTGATGTTGTGGTGAGCCACTCTTCCCCGGGCCGCCCGTGGGGCCGGTGATCAGGGACAGTCACACACTCACTCACACACTGTCTACACTGGGCTCACTGTGTCTGATATTGTGGGGAGCCACTCTCCCACGGGCCCCGGGGCCGGTGATCGGGGGCATTCACTCATTCACTCACACACTTTCTACACTGGGCTCACTGGGTCTGATATTGTGGTGAGCCGCTCTCCCCTGGGTCGCAGGGCTGGTGATTGGGGACATTCACACACTCACTCACAAACTGACTAATTGGGCTCACTGTGCCTGATATTGTGGTGAGCCACTCTCCCCCAGGCCGCGGGGCCAGTGATTGGGGACATTCACACACTCACTCACATACTGTCTACACTGGGCTCACTGGGTCGGATATTGTGGCGAGCTGCTCTCCCCCGGCCCGCCCGTGGGGCCGGTGATCGGGGACATTCAATCACATACTGTCTACACAGGGTTCCATGGGTCTGATATTGTGGTGAGCCACTATCCCCCGGGCCAACCGCTGGACCGGTGATCGGGAACATTCACACGATCACTCACACACTGTCTACACTGGGATCACTGGGTCTGATATTGTGGTGAGCCGCTATCCCTCGGGCCAACAGCGGGACCGGTGATCGGGGACATTCACACACTCAGACATTCACACACCCACTCACACAGTGTCTACACTGGATCCCTGGGCCTGATATTGTGGTGAGCCGCTGTCCCCTGGGCTGGTGATCGGGGACATTCACACACTCTCTCACACATTCTCTACAGTGGGCTCCCTGGGCCTGATATTGTGGGGAGACGCTCTCCCCATTGCCGAGGGGCCGGTGATCGGGGACATTCACACACTCACTCACACACTGTCAGCACTGGACTTCCTGGGCCTGATATTGTGGTGAGCCGCTCTCCCCCGGGCCACGGGGCAGGTGATCGGGGACAGTCACATGCACACTCACACACTCTCTAAACTGGGCTCCCTGTGTCTGATATTGTGGAGAGCCGCTCTCCCCCGGGCTGGGATGGTGTTTGCGGACATTCACACACACACTCACACACTCTCGACACTGGGCTCCCTGGGTCTGATATTGTGGAAAGCCACTCTCCCCTGGGCCGGGGCAGTGTTCGCAGATATTCACTCACTCACTCACACACGCTCTACACTGGGCTCCCTGGGTCTGATATTCTGGTGAGCCTCTCTACCCCGGTCACGGTGCCGGTGATCGGGGACTTTCACACACTCACTCACACACTCTCTACACTGGGCTCCCTGGGCCTGATATTGTGGTGAGCCGCTCTCTCCCGGGCCGGGCTGGTCATCTGGGACATTCACACACTCACTCACACACTGTCTACACTGGGTTCCCTGGGTCTGATATTGTGGTGAGCCGCTGTTCCCTGGCCACGGGGCCGGTGATCGGGGCCATTCACACACACACTCACACACTGCCTACTCTGGGGTCCCTAGGCCTGATATTGTGGCGAGCCGGTCTCCCCGGACCGCCCGCGGGGCTGGAGATCGGGGACATTCACACACTGACTCACATACTGTATACACTGGGCTCACTGGGTCTGATATTCTGGTGAGCCGCACTCCCCTGGGCCGTCCGAGTGGCTGGTGATCGGGGACTTTCAGACACTCACTCACACACTGTCTACACTGGGCTCCCTGGGCCTGATATTGTGGTGAGCTGCACTCGCCCGGGCCGCGGGGCTGGTGATCGGCGACATTCATACACTCACTCACACACTGTCTAAACTGGGCTCCCTGGGTCTCATATTGTGGTGAGCCGGTCTCCCCTGGACCGCCCGCGGGGCTGGTGTTCGGGGACATTCACACACTCACTCACACACTGTCTACACTGGGCTCCCTGGGCCTGATATTGTGGAGAGCCGCTCTCCCCCGGGCAGTGGGGCTGGTGATCGGGGACATTCACAGACTCACTCACAAACTCTCTACACTGGGCTCACTGGGCCTGATATTGTGGAAAGCCGCTCTCCCCCGGGCAGTGGGGCTAGTGATCGGGGACATTCACACACTCACTCACAAACTCTCTACACTGGGCTCACTGGGCCTGATATTGTGGTGAGCCGCTATTCCTCGAGTCGTGTGGCCTGTGATCAGAGACATTCACACACTCATCATTCACACACCCACTCACACAGTGTCTACACTGGACTCCCTGGGCATGATATTGTGGTGAACCGCTCTCCCCCGGGCTGGTGATCGGGGACATTCACACAGTCTCTCACACATTCTCTACACTGGGCTTACTGGGCCTGATATTGTGGTGAGCCGCTATTCCTCGAGTCGTGGGGCCTGTGATTAGGGACATTCACACACTCAGACATTCACACACCCACTCACACAGTGTCTACACTGGGCTCGCTGGGCGTGATATTGTGGTGAGCCGCTGTCCCCTGGGCTGGTGATCGGGGACATTCACACACCCACTCACATAGTGTCTACACTGGGCTCGCTGGGCGTGATATTGTGGTGAGACGCTCTCCCCCTGGCCGAGGGGCCGGTGATCGGGACATTCACACACTCACTCACACACTGTCAGCACTGGGCTTCCTGGGCCTGAGATTGTGGTGAGCCGCTCTCCCCCGGGCCACGGGGCTGATGATCGGGGACATTCACATGCACACTCATACACTGTCTAAACTGGGCTCCCTGTGTCTGATATTGTGGAGAGCCGCTCTCCCCCGGGCTGGGGCGGTGTTCGCGGACATTCACATACACAGTCACACACTCTCTACACTGGGCTCCCTGGGTCTGATATTGTGGAGAGGCGCTCTCCCCCGGGCCGGGACACTGTTCGCAGACATTCACTCACTCACTCACTCACTCTCTACACTGGGCTCCCTGTGTCTGATAATCTGGTGAGCCTCTCTCCCCCAGTCACGGTGCCGGTGATCGGGGATATTCACACACTCACTCACACACTATCTACACTGGGCTCCCTGGGCCTGATATTGTTTCGAGTCGCTCTCCCCTGTGCCGTGGGCCGGTGATCGGCGACATTCACACACTCACTCACACACTCTCTACACTGGGCTCCCTGGGCCTGATATTGTGGTGAGCCGCGCTCTCCCGGGCCGTGCTGGTGATCGGGGACATTCACACACTCACTCACACATTGTCTACACTGGGTTCCCTGGGTCTGATATTGTGGTGAGCCGCTGTTCCCTGGCCACAGGGCCGGTGATCGGGGACATTCAAACACTCACTCACACACTGCCTACTCTGGGGTCCCTAGGCCTGATATTGTGGCAAGCTGGTCTCCCCTGGAGCGCCCGCGGTGCTGGAGATTGGGGACATTCACACACTGACTCACAGACTGTATACACTGGGCTCACTGGGTCTGATATTCTGGTGAGCCGCTCTCCCCTGGGCCGTCCGAGTGGCTGGTGATCGGGGATATTCACACACTCACTCACACACTCTCTACACTTGGCTCCCTGGGCCGGATACTGTGGTGAGCCACGCTCCCCTGTGCTGCAGGACCGGTGATAAGTGACATTCACTCGTTCACTCACACAATGTTTACACTCGGCTCCCTGTGCCTAATGTTCTGAAGAGCCGCTCTCCCCTGCGCAGTCATGTTGGTTACCAGGGTGATTCACACACTCACTCACACACTGTCTGCACTTGATTCCCTGGACCTGATGTTGTGGTGAGCTGCTCTACCCCGGGCCAGTGATCAGGCACATTCAAAGAGTCACTCACACACTCTCTACACTGGGCTTCCTGGGCCTCATATTGTGGTGAACCGCTCTCCCCCGGGCCACGGGGCCGGTGATCAGGGACATTCACACATTCACTCACACACTGTCTACACTGGGCTCCTTGCATCTGATATTGTGGTGAGCCGCTCTCCCCCGCTCCGCGGGGCTGGTGATTGGGGACATTCACACACTCACTCACAAACTCTATACACTGGGCTCCCAGGGCCTGATATTGTGGTGAGCCGTTCTCCCCCGGTCCGCAGGGACGGTGATCGGGGTCATTCACACACTCACTCACACACTGACTGCACCGGGCTCCCTGGGCCTGATATTGTGGTGAGCCGCTCTCCACCGGTCCGCGGGGCCGGTGATCGGGGATATTCACACACTGACTCACACACTGTATACACTGGGCTCACTGGGTCTGATATTCTGGTGAGCCGCTCTCCCCCGGGCCGTCCGACTGGCTGGTGATCGGGGACATTCACACACTCACTCACACACTCTCTACAGTTGGCTCCCTGGGTTTGATACTGTGGTGAGCCACGCTCCCCTGGGCTGCAGGACCGGTGATCAGTGACATTCACTCATTCACTCACACACTGTTTTCACTCGGCTCCCCCGGTCCACGGGGCCAGTGATCGGGGACATTCACACACTCACTCACACACTCTCTACACTGGGTTCCCTGGGCCTGATATTGAGGTGAGCCACTCTCCCCCGGGCCACGGGGCTGGAGATCGGGGACATTCACTCACTCACTCACACGCTGTCTACACTGTGCTCACTGGGTCTGATATTGTGGTGAGCCGCTCTCCCCCTGGCCGCAGGGCCAATAATCGGGGACATTTACACACACTCGCACACTCTCTACACTGGGCTCCCTGGGCCTGATATTATGGTGAGTCAATCTACCGCGGGTCGTGGGGCCGGTGCTCGGGGACATTCACACACTCACTCACACATTGTCTACACTGGGCTCCCTGTGCCAGATATTGTGGCGAGCTGCTCCCCCCGGACCAGGTCTCAGGTATGGGAGGTGCGATTTTATGTTAGATTGGGGAAGTACATTTTAAAGTGTTGACGATAGACTAGCAATGGCTAGCATTTAAAGAATTAATACATATTTTACAACAAATATACATTCCTTTGAGGCACATAAAACCCACAGGAAATGTGGTCTAACCGTGGATAACCAGAGAAGTTAAAGATAGTATTAGATCAGAGGAAGAGGCTTATAATGCTGTCAAAAAGAGCAGTGAGCCTGCGTATTGGGAGGATTTTAGAAGTCAGCAAAGGAGAACCTAGGAATTGATAAAGAAAGTGAAAGTAGAATATGAGAGTAAATTCGTGAGAGAAATAAAAACAGACTGTTAAATCTCCAATACGTATGTAAATAGGAACAGATTAGTCCTCAGCAAAGGCCTGAACTACATTCGCTTACGCTCCCACCTCAATGAATTTCGAGCTCGGCACGATGTTGAGCTCTTTTTCTGCTGCCTTCATCTCCTTGCCCACTTCTCTGGCCAGGAGTGTTCCCCACGCACAACTGACCCTTTCTCCCGCTTGCAGAATTCCTGTTCCACCTGGACCACTCCCCCTGGCCTCTTACCCTCTCTAGATCTTTTCATCGCTAACTGCCGCCGTGACATCGGCCTTCTCCATTTCTCTGCTCCCTTCACTCACTCTAACCTACCTCCCCCTCAACTTGCAGCACTCCATTCTCTTAGATCCAACCCTGACATTGTCATTAAAACCGCTGACAATGGTGATGCTGTTGTTGTTTGGCATACTGACCTCTACCTAGCGGAAGCTGAATGCCAACTCTCCGACACATCCTCCTACGTCCACCTGGACCATGACCCCACTACCAAACATCACACTACCATTTCCAAGACTGTCACTGACCTCATGTCCTCTGGAGATCTACCCCCGCTGCCACCAACCTCATAGTTCCCCAACCCCGCACAGCCCGCTTCTACCTCCTTCCCAAGATTCACAAACAGGACAGCCCTGGTAGACCCATCGTTTCAGCCTGTTCTTGCCCCACAGTAATTATCTCTTCCTATCCTGACTCTATCTTTTGTCCCCTTGTCCAGCCTCTTCCCACCTACATCCGCGACTTTTCGGATGCCCTCCGCCACTTTAACAGTTTCCAGTTTCCTGGCCCTAACCGCTTCCTTTTCACCATGGACGTACAATCCCTCTACACACCCATCCCCCACCCGGATGGCCTGAGGGCGCTCCGCTTCTTCCTTGAACAGAGGCACGACCAGTCCCCATCCACCACCACCCTCCTCCACCTGGCTGAACTAGTTCTAACATTGAACAACTTCTCCTTTAACTCGACTCATTTCCTCCAAATCAAAGGTGTTGCCATGGGTACCCGCATGGGTCCTAGCTATGCCTGCCTTTTCGTGGGCTATGTGGAACAATCTTTGTTCCAGTCCTACTCTGGTCTCCTCCCTCAACTCTTTTTCCAATACATTGATGACTCTAGCGGTGCCGTTTCCTGCTCTCGCCCCGAACTTGACAATTTCATTTACTTTTCCTCCAATTTCCATCTCTGACTCTTCCCTTCCCTTCCTCGACTTCTCCATCTCCATCTCTGGGGATAGGTTATCGACCAATATTCACAACAAGCCCACTTACTCCCACAGCTACCTGGACTACACTTCCTCCCACCCCGCTTCCTGTAAGGACTCTATTCCATTCTCCCAGTCTCTCTGTCTCCGCCGTATCTGCTCCGATGATGCCCCCTTCCACACCAATGCTTCAGAACTGTCTTCCTTTTTCCACAACCGAGGATTCCCCTCTACGAAGATTGACACTGTCCTCGACCGTGTCGGTTCTATCTCCCGCAATTCTGCCCTCACCCCTGCCCCTCCCTCCCGGAACCATGATAGGGTTCACCTTGTCCTCACCTTGCACCCCACCAGCCTCCACATTCAACGGATCATCCTCTGGCATTTCCGCTACCTCCAAAGTGATCCCACCACCAAACGTATCATCCCTCCTCTCCCCTTTCAGCATTCTGTAGGGACCGCTCCCTCCGAGACACCCCAGTCCACTCCTCTATCACTCCAAACAGCCCTTCCCCTTCGCCTGGCACGTTCCCGTGCAAGCGGGTGAGATGTAACACCTGTCCCAATGTCCAGGGCCCCAAACACCTCTTCCAGGTGAAACAGCGATTTACTTCTACTTCCCGCAATCTATAATGCTGTATTCGCTGCTCATGATGCGGTTTCCTCTACATTGGGGTGACCAAACGCAGATTGGGTGACCGCTTTGCAGAACACCTCCGTTCAGTCCATAAGCGTGACCCGAGCTTCCGGTCGCCTGTCATTTTAATTCACCACTCCATTCCCACTCGGACCTCACCATCCTTGGCCTCTTGTATTGTTCCACGGAAGCTCAATGTAAACTCAAGGAACAGCACCTCATCTTCCGATTAGGCACTCTGCAGCCTTTCGGACTCAATATCGAGTTCAACAATTGCAGATCATAACCTCGGCCCCTATTACACATTTTTTCTTGTAATTTTTCCACTCCTTTCTCCCCCCCTTTCCTTTTGTTTCTCTCTCACACCTGGCAGCTATCTCTTGCCCTGCCAGTACACTTTACACCTAATCTCAGCATATTACCATCTCGTCTAGATCTTTTGTTTCTTTCACTTCTTTTGTCCGATCACAGCCCTGCCTTCGATCTATTTTCTTTTCTCTCCAGTTTTGAAGAAGGGTTCGACCCGAAACGTCAACTCAAATTTCTCTCCACGGATGTTGCCTGATCTGCTGAGATTTCCAGCATTTTCTGTTGTTATTTTGGATGTATCATTGCCGTTTTCTGCTCTCGCCCTGAACTAGAACATTTCATTCACTTTGCTTCCAAGTTCCAACCTTCCCTTACCTTCACATGGTCCATCTATAACTCTTCCTTTCTCTTCCTCGACTTCTCTGTCTCCATCTCTGGGTATTGACAATCATTCACTATAAGACACTGGAATCACTCATCAGGCCAGGCAGCATCCGTGGAGAGAGAAACAGAGTTAAAGTTTCAGGTCTGAGACACTTCATCAGAACTGAAAAAAGCTGGAGATGTAATTGATAGCACCTTCTCCTGCTGCTTCACAAAGTCAAAGGGGGCAAGAAAGAGTGATATACAAAACAGAAGAACAAAATAAGCTGTCAAAAATCACCCACAGGACGCAGCAGCAGAGAGGCATGATAAATAATAGTACCTAGGTTCGGATCAGCCATGATCCTATTGAATGGCGGAGCAGGCCCGAGGGGCCGTATGGCCTACTCCTGCTCCTACTTCTTACGTTCTTATGGAAGGTACATTTAATTGCAGGCGCTCGTTGCCACATGGGTTTAAGGTATAGCGGCTGTAGAACAGACCTGACTAAAACATGGGCTGGAATCGTGACCAATCATTCCTGGCTACAATGCATTCTGGAGGGATGGGTTTGGGCAAAAGATGGAGGGGGCGTAGTTGTTGGCAGTATTTATCAAGAATAATATACCATTTTACAGAGGGAAGATATGCTAAAGATTCAAAGACTGAATCTATTTGGGTAGCGTTAAGGAACAGAAAATGAGCTGTTACATTTCTGGGTCTTTACTATAGGCCCCCAAATTGTGGGATGGAAACAAAGATTGCGACTATTTATACTCAGTTTTGCGGGTTTTTTCAGAGGCCCAGTTTCGGTTGCAGCCAGTGAGTATTTATACTCAGTTTCGCAGGTTTTTTCAGAGGTGGACCAATCTCACAGATGAGCGGTGGCGTTCCAGAGCCACGTCATGATTCAAAAAGTGACGCAGTCAAGAAGAAGCAGCTGATTGGGTGAGTATGGCCAGGTGAGTATTTATACTACTCTATAGTTTGACAGTTACGTTTAATAGTGTATAAGGTTTAGAAAGTCTATATTTTGTGGTTTATAATTTCTAACGTCTCTGTTGTACAGTGGGGAATACCAGTAAACAATGGCCCTTGAGTAACTAATACCATTTAATTGTAGCTTAGTTAGTGGTCTTTGATTTGATGTAATTTAATTTAAGTTAATTCAAGGGTAAGATTGCTACAAGTGCCACGAGTTAGTCATGTAGAAATAGAAGGATATTTCAGGTGAGAATGTGGCTAGAGGAATGGGGCTTGGGGGAGAGATTCAAATTCCTGAGACAATGAAACCGGTTCTGAGGGAGCTAGGACCAGTACAGTCTGCACGGTATTGCATCTGGGCAGGATCGGGACCGATGTCCGAGGGGGAGTTTTTGCTAGTGCTCTGGGGGAGGGTTTAAACTATAATGGCAGGGGTTTGGGAACAAGTGCTGGGAGACAGAGGAAAGGAAAGCACGGATAGAAGCAACAGAGAGGAAGGAGAAAAGCAAAAGAGGCAGACAGAGAAATCAAGGGTTTAAAGCAAACAGAGCTACAGTAAAAAACAATTCTAAAAGGAATTAGAGTGTTAAAAAACAAGCCTTAAGGCTTTGTGTCTTAATGCGAGGAGCATTCATAATAAGGTGCATGAATTAGCTGTGAAAATAGATGTAAACAGGTATGATATGATTGGGATTACGGAGACATGGCTCCAGGGTGATCAAGGCTGGGAACTCAACATCCAGGGGTATTCAATATTCAGAAATGACAGTCAAAAAGGAAAAGGAAATATGGTATTGTTGCTGGTTAAAGAGGAGATTAACACAATAGTAAGGAAGGATATTACATCCGATGATGTGGAATCTGTATGGGTAGAGTTGCGAAATTCCAAGGGGAAGAAAACGTTAGTGGGATTGGTATACAGACACCAAAACAATAGTGGTGAGGTTGGGGATGGCATTAAAAAGGAAATTAGAGAATCGTGCAATAAGGGCACAACAGTTATCATGGGTGACTTTTATCTGCATATAGATTGGGCTAACCAAATTAGTAAGAATACTGTGCAGGAGGAATTCCTAGAGTGTATACAGGATGGTTTCCTGGACCAATATGTCGAAGAACCAAACGTAGATCAGGCCATCATTTAATGGTTATTATGTAATGAGAAATGATTCATTAGCAATCTCGTTGTGTGAAGTCCCTTGGGGAAGAGCGATCATAACATGATAGAATTATTCAATAAGATGGGGAATGACGTAGTTGACGCAGACACTAGGGTCCTGAAATTAAATAAAGGAATCTACGATGGTATGAGGCATGAGTTGGCTAGGATGGATTGGGGAACATTACTTAAATGGTTGATGGTGGGTTGGCAATGGCAAACATTTAAAGATCACATGGATGAACTACAGAATTTGTTCATCCCTGTCTGGCATAAAAAATCAAACAGGAAAGTTGGCTCAACCGGGGCTAACAAGGGGAATTAGGCATAGCATAAGATCCAAGGAGCTGACATATACATTGGCCAGATAAAGCAGAAAACCAGAGGATTGTGAGCAGTTTTGGAGTCAGTAAAGGATGACCAAGGGGTTAATTAAGTGGGGGAAAGTAAAGTATGAGAGTAAGCTTGCAGGGAAGGTAAAAGCTGACTGTAAAAGCATCTATAGATATGTGAAGACAAAAAGATTAGTGAAGTGGTGCGTAGGTCCCTTGCAGCCAGAATCAGGGGAATTTTTAACGTGGAACAAAGAAATGGCTGACCAATGAAATACATACGTTGATTAGGTCTTCACAAAGGAGGACACAAATAACCTCCCAGAGAGGTCGGGGAAAATAGGGTCTAATGAGAGGGAGGAACTGAATGAAATCAGTATTTGTAGTGAAATGGTGTTAGGGAAATTGCCAGAATTGAGGGCCGATAAATCCCCAGGGCCTGATAATCTACATCCCATTGTATTTAAAGAAGTGGTCTTAGAAATCGTAGACGCATTGCCGGTCATCTTCCAAAATTCTATAGATTCTGGAACAGTTCCCATGGATTGGAGAGTAGCTAATGTTACCCCACTCTTTAATAAAGGTATTTGAGAGAAAACAGGGCAATATAGACCAGTTAGCCTGACATCAGTAGTGGGGAAAGTGCTACAGGCAATTATAAAATATGTAATAGCAGAGCACTTGGAAAACAGTCACAGGATCGGACAAAGTCAACATGGATTTACTAAAGGTAAATCATGCTTGACAAACCTACAGGTTATTTTTGAGGATGGAACTGGTAGAATATATAAGGGAGAACCAGTGGATATGGTGCATTTGGACTTTCGGAAGGCTTTCGATAAGGTCTCGCCTAAGAGAGTAGCATGTAAAGTTAAAGCACATTGGATTGGGGGCAAGGTATTGATTGGATAGAGAACTGTATAAAAGACAGGAAGCAAAGAGTTGGAATAGACGTGTCTTTTTCCGAGTGGCAGGCAGTGACTAGTGGGGTACTACAGGGATCGGTCCGAGGAAACCAGCCATTCACAAAATATATAAATGATCTAGACGAGGGAACTAGATATAATATCTCCAAGTTTGCAGACGTCACAAAGCTGGGTGGCCATGTGTGCTGTGAGGAGGATGCAGGGAAACTCCAGTATGATTTGGACAGGTTGGGTGATTGGGCAGAATCATGGCAGATGCAGTATAATGTGGATAAATGCGAGTTAATCCACTTTGGTGGCAAAAACAGGAAGGCAGATTATTATCTGAACGGCAATAGATTGGGAAAAGGGTAATTGCAACGAGACCTGGGTGTCCTTGTGCACCAGTCGCTGAAGGTAAGCATGTAGGTACAGCAGGTGGTTAAGAAGGCAAATGGTAATCTGGCCTTCATAGCGAGAAGATTCGAGTACAGGAGCAAGGATGTCTTGCTGCACTTGTACAGGGCCTTCGTGAGACCACACCTTGAGTATTGTGTGCAGTTTTGGTCGCCTTATCTGAGGAAGGATGTTCTTGCCATGGAAGGAGTTCAGCAAAGATTCACCAGGCTGATACCTGGGATGGCAGGAATGACGTATGAAGAGTGATTGGGTCGATTAGGATTATATTCGCTAGAGTTTGGAAGAATGAGGGGGGATCACATTGAAACTTATAAAATTCTAACAGAACTAGACAGACTAGATGCAGGAAGGCTGTTCTCGATGGCGGGGGAGTCCAGAACCAGAGGTCACACTCTAAGAATGAGGTTTAAGCCATTTAGGACTGAGATTAGGAGAAATCTCTTCACCTGGAGAGTGGTGAACCTGTGGAATTCTCTACCAGAGAAAGCAGTTCCAACCAAATAATTAAATATATTCAAGAAATCGTTAGATATATTTCTTAAGGCTAAAGGGGTCAAGGGATATGGGGAGAAAGCAGGGACCCGGTACTGAACTTTGATGATCAGCCATGATCTCATTGAATGGCGGAGCAGTCTTGAAGGGCAGAATGGCCTACTCCTGCTCCTATCTTCTATGTTTCTATGACTCTATGTTTCTATATTCAGATCTAAAATCAAGGCTGTGTAAAAATATAAGCTGTGGGTTTGTGATCCAAGCCCTAACCTCTGGAATTACCTCCCAAAAAGGCTCCGCCTCTCTTTCCACCTTTAAAACGCTGCTTAAATTCTACCACTTTGAAGAAGCTTTTGGTCATCTGTTCTAATATCTCCTTATGTGGCTCGGTGTCAAGCTCTGTCTGAAAGTCGCTCCTGTGAAGCGTGTTGTGATGTTTTACTACTTTTAAGACGCTATATAAATGCAAGTTGTTTGTCGTTGTGTATATGTGTGTGGTGCTTATAACAATGTGGGTGTCAGTTGTAACTAGTGGTGAACGGTTGTTCTTCAGACTGGAGGGAAGTATACAGTGGTATCACCCAGGGGTCGGTATTAGGACCACTGCTCATTTTGATATATATTAATGACCTGGGCTTGGGTATACTAGGCATAATTTCAAACACTGCTGAAGAACGGAAAGTAACAGACCTCATGAGGACATATATAGAGTGGTGAAATGGTCAGACACATAGCAGGTGTAATTTAACACGGAGATGTGTGAAGTGATCCATTTTGATAGGAAGAATGAGGAGAGGAAATATAAACTAAATGCAATAATTTTAATTGGGATGCAGGAACAGAGAGACCTCGGGTGTATTTATCTATCTTTGACGATGGCGGGACAAGTTGAGAAGGCTGTGAAAAATGATACGGGATCCTTGGCTTTATTAATAGAGATATAGAGTACACCACCGAGGAGGTAATGCAAAGCCTTTATAAATCACTGGTTAGGCCTCAGAGGGAGGATTCTGGGCAGAACATTTTAGGAAGAATGTGAAGGCGTTAGAGAGTGTGGTGGAGAGATTTACAAGAATGGTTCTCGGGATGACAGACTTCAGTTTCGTGGATAGACTGGAGAAGCTGGATTTGTTCTCCTTGGAGCAGAGAAGATTGTGAGGAGTGTTGATAGAGGTGTTCAAAATCGTGAGGGCTCTAGACAGAGTAGATAGAGAGAAGCTGATGCTCTTTGTGGAAGGGTCGAGAACCAGAGGACACAGATTTAAGCTGATTCGCAGAAGGTCCACAGGCGTATTTGAGGAAAAAAGGTTATGCAGCGATTGGTTAGGATCTGGAATGCACTGCCTGAAAGCATGGTGAACGCAGATTCAATCGTGCCTTTCGAAATGGAATTGGATAAGTACCTGAAGGATAAAAGATTGCAGGGCTACGGGGAAAGGGCGGGGGAGTGGGACTAACTGAAGTGTTCTTGCAGAGAGGAGGCATGGTCTCGATGGGCCGGATGGCCTCCACTGTGCTGTAACCATTGCTGTGATTCAATGATTCTAAATTCAGTGTATAACATGGGATATGGTTTAACAGTTAACAGATTATTGAAGTAGTGACTCTCCCTCAGTTAGCATTACCTTCGTCCTGCAAAAGAAGGTTATCGGTTAATTAATGTTGCTTTCCCATGTAAGCAACCTAAAAGTTTAAATCAATCATAAGTCTCACGTGGGTCTCGAACCACGTGACTGAAAATAAAAATCGCACCGCTCCACCGACTGAACTAGCTGGATATAATAAAGGTGCATCGCATTGTTGCAATGCTGATGGCCAGAGATTCAGTGATGCTTGTTCCATTGAATGTCAAAGGGCGATGGTTAGACTCTCGCTTGTTGGAGACAGTCATTGCCTGGCACTTGTGTGGCACAAATGTAACTTGCCACCTAACAGCCTAAGCCTGAATGTCATACACATCTTTTGCATGCGGGCATGGAAATTTTCATTATATGAGGAGTTGCGAATGGAACTGAACTCTGTGCAATCATCAGCGAACATCCCCACTTCTGACCTTATGAAGGAGGGAATGTCATTGATGAAGCAGCTGAAGATGATTTGGCCTAGGACACTCCCCTGAGAAACTCGTACAGCGATATCCAGGGGCTGAGATGATTGACCTCCATCAACGACAACCATCTTCCCTAGTGCTAGTTATGGCTCCAGCCAGTGGAGCGTTTCCCCCCGACAGCCCCACAACCCCCGCGTCTCCCATTGACTGCAATTTTACGAGGGCTCCATGATGCCACACTCGGTTAAGTGCGGACTTGATGTCAAGGGAAGTCATTCTAAATTTATCTCTGGATTTCAGCTCTTTTTTCCATGTTTGGACCAAGGCTGTAATGAGGTCTGGAGCTGTGTCGTCCTGGCAGAACCAAAGCTGAGCATTGGTAAGCAGGTTATTGCCGAATAAGTACTGCTTGATAGCAATGTTGATGATACCTTCCATCACTTTGCTGATGATTGACAGTAGATTAAATGGGCAGTAATTGTCCAGATTGGATTTATCCTGCTTTTTGTGGACAGGACATACCTGAGCAGTTTTCCACATTGTCAGATAGATGCCAGTGCTGTAGCTGTACTGGATCAGCTTGGCTAGAGACGTGGCTAATTCTGGAGCACAAGTCTTCAACATGACAGCCAGGATGATGTAGGGTCCCATTAGCGTTTGCTTTTTCCTGTGTGCTCCGTCGTTACTTGCTATCACATGGAGTGAATCGAATTAGCTTGAGAATGGCTTCTGTGATGGTGGGGACCTCAGGAAGAGGACGAGATGGATCATCCTCTGCACTTCTGGCTAAAGGTGGCTTTATGCGCTTCAGCCTTGGCATTTGCACTCAAGTGCTCAGCTCCATTAACATTGAGAATGGGGATAGAGGAACCAGACATTGCTCTTAGGCCTGTTTCAATCATTCCCCAGAATCATGCACAGAAGCGCCTGATGCCCTCATTTGTTTAAAGCAGCAAGCAGACAAAAACGCAGGTATTCGTTCAAAATCAACGCACAAGTGGCCACACACACAATAAACAGAAACAGAGAGACAGGCAGAATTGGGAAACACTGGGAAATGGACAAGAAATATTGGCAAGGACTAACGCGCTTTGCATTCAGAATATTGTCTGAACACCTGTGGCTAATGAAAGGGATTTTGATGCTTGATTTCCTTATACACCTTGGAATTCTGGAGAACATGGCCAGTAGTTTGCAGAAACGCGGCTTAGATCTGCTGTTGTGAACCGAGGCAATGCTGCAGGATCCTTTAATAATCTCTCACAAATCAACTGAAAGCAGCCGGAATATGCAGCATTGAGAGGGGCTTTCTGCAAGATCAGGGCTGGAAAGGGGAGGGAGTGAGAGACACTGTTGACTTTGAATGTGTAGAAGACTGCACAGAGAAACAACAAATGTAACAGGGCTTTAAACATTGAACCAAGAATGAGAAATTTTCCATTTTTCTACTAGTTAATTGAATATGATTTCAAAATGTTTCCACTCGGTCTCGAACCGGGAAATTTTCACATGTTTGGCGACCGTGCTGACCAATCCACTACGGAAATGCTGTGCTGAATGGTCACCTTCTGCCGACCCCCGTGAAGCAATGCTCGCTCCTGAGAAAACTTTCAACTTTCCACTTCGCTGCGACTGCCTCAACAACCAAAAGCACATCATTCGGTCCAGAGGTACAATATACACTTCTGTAAAATGCCTGCAGTCAGCAGGACATTATATTTGGAACTAGACAATCTAAATGTTTACATGCCCGCATTTAACTCCAGCTCACAATGACAGAACAGTCAGCATATCATTAGTCTTCCAGGCATCTTCTTGAACTGCATCTCCCTAACAGCCTTAGCATCTCACAGCATGGCTTTCAAACAATTCATTGCCAGTGAGAAAAATGCAACCCTTGAATCTTATCTAAGTGTCCTTGACTGGAATGAGAGAGTGCCTGGGCCGTGGGCAGTGATAACTTATCCTGAGCATTAAGATATTCATTAGGCCTGAGCCCTTGCTGCGTAAGACAATTAACCTCATCTCCCCTCTGTTTCTTTTGCTGGTTATCTTCACTCGGTTTCCTCTGGTTACTGTAACACTTTCATCTTGATGTATCATTGGCCCGCAGGCATCTGTAAGGAATACCTATTATATTCACATGTGATCACATGCTGAGTTGTCTTTAGCCTGCAGGCATCTGTAAGGACTGCTATTGTTTGGGAACACCTAGTGTCCTGACTCCATCTTGTCCACATGGTGCTGTGCTGTTGTGAGTCAGACAGACCTGATGCTTCTTTAAAAGAACAGCGAGAGTTCTAAAAATGGGCGACACAGACATAAAACACTTCAAAAACTGTGGATATTGTGGGAACAACTGCCATGGAGAAAAGGAGTACTGCCCTGCCAAAGGAAGACAATGTAGTAAATGTGGTAAACGGAACCACTTTGCCAAAGTTTGCAGGACGGTTTTAGGAAAAATGGTAGACACAGTGAGTGACAGCCAAATGCCAGATAGAGAGCCAAATGCAGACGATCTGTTTATTGATTTTATGTCACAGAAAAAACAGATTTCATAGACTGAGCAAGCTTTTGCCGATATTGAGATAGGAAAACAGGGCAAAGAGTGTAATTTTAAACTAGACACTGCATCTCAGGTTAATGTAGTTCCTCTGAGTGAGTATCACAGCTTGAAGGATGAGTTTGAGCTACAGCCCACCTCACGCAGACTGACCGGCTAGCGGGGTGAGCAGCTCAATGTAAAAGGCACATGCATGATGAAATGCAAGTACAAAGAAAGCGACATGATGTTGAACATTTACATTTTTGACACATAAGCACCTCCAGTGCTAGGTCTAAAGATATGTTTAGACATGGATCTCGTCAAGCTAATGCTATCATTGACAGCACCAGTTGAGAAGAAGACAGTCGTGGAGGAGTTTGCTGACGTTTTCAAAGGAATCGGACTATTCCCTGCTGAATACACTATTCACCTTGACCCAGCAGCAACCCCTGTGGTTTGCCCACCGAGAAGGATACGCCTTGCTCTACGTAGTCGCCTGAAGGAGGAGCTGCAGAGCATGGAGAATACAGAAATCATCGTCCGGGAAACTGAACCGACAGAGTGGGTCAACGCGGAAGTAATGGTTGACAAACCACGCATAGGAAAGCTCAGAGTCTGCCTCGACCCCAGAGATTCGAACAAAGCTATCAAACGCTCTCACTACCCTCTACCAACGCTAGATGACATCACACCCAAGCTAGTGGGAGCACGTTACTTCAGTGTAATGGACGCACGAGCAGGATACTGGACTATCAAGCTCATGGAAGAGTCATCTAAGCTAACAATGTTCAACACACTATTTGGACGCTACCGATTTCTGCGTTTACCATTTGGTCTTATCTCAGCTCAGGATGAATTCCACCGGAAGATCGACGAAACCTATGAAGGCCTCGATGGAGTAGTCACAATCTTAGATTACATCCTCATCTATGGCAGGAATAGAGAGGAACATGACAGGAACCTCCGTGCGATGCTACAAAGATCATGGGAGAAAGTCATCCGGCTCAACCCGGAGAAAAGCATAATCGGATCCACCGAGATCAGTTATTTCCGACATCAGATTTAAGTTGGATCCAGAGAAAATCTCTGCCATCAAGAAGATGAAGCCGCCGAAGAACCGCGCAGAGCTAGAGACAGTACTAGGCACGGTTAACTACTTAGCCAAGTTTGCTCCGAGCCTCTCCAAAATCAAAGCACCCATGCGTCAGTTGCTCAAACAATCCTTTGAGTTCCTGCGGGACAAAGAACATGACACAGCATTTCAGGAAATGAAAGACCTAATCACCGGAGAACCAGGAACTGTTCTTGCCTACTTCGACCGCAACAAAGAGATCAGACTACAAGTGGACACATCAAAGTACGGACTAGGCACAGTATTACTGCAAGAAGGAAAGCCCATTGGCTACGCTTCCAGATCCCTCACAGACAGTGAAATCAACTATGCTCAATTCGAGAAAGAGCTATATGCAATTCTGTTCGGATGTAAGCGTTTCCATCAGTATGTCTATGGCCGACAAGTCCTTGTGGAATCCGACCACAAGCCCCTCGAGTCAATCATGAGGAAACCACGAGCCGCAGCCCCACCAAGGCTACAGAGAATGATCCATCAGCTACAGAAGTAAGACTTCACAATCATTCACCGTCCAGGCAAAGACATTCCTGTCGCAGACACGCTCTCCAGAAAGTCTGTTAGCTACCAGGAAAGCAGCCTCAGTGAAGGCATGGATGTGTAGGTGCACATGGTTTACAACAGCTTAACTGTGAGTGACTCAAAACTGAAGGAGATCCGAGCAGCAACAGAGAAAGATGCACAACTTACACTGCTGAGCAAAGTCATACATGAAGGATGGCCTGAGGAAAGGAGGAAATGACCTCAGGGCATATCTGGATTCTGGAACCACAGAGATGAACTGTCACAAATCAATGGAGTCGTTTTCAAAGGGGAGAAAATCATCATTCCTACCAGTCTCAGAGAAGAGATGTTGACAAAAATTCTTGCTGGACATATGGGCATGGAAAAGTGCAAACAAAGAGCACGTGACATTATGTTTTGGCCCGGAATGTGCAAACACATTGAGGACATTGTCGGAAAATGTTCCATTTGTCTTGAACGCCGCCCATCAAATGTCAAAGAGCCCATGATAGCTCACCGTATCCCAGACAGGCCCTGGCAGGTTGTCAGCTGCAAGCAAGTGCATGCAAAACGTGTACAGATACAGCAACACCAAAAGAGAACTATGACAGGTCAGCTAGACTACTGCCGCCACTGCACAATGGAGAATCCATCAGAATCCAAGAGCATGACTATTGGATGCCAGCGGTCGTCATCCAGTCAGCTGACACTGAGCGATCGTATCATATCTGCAACCCAGAAGGACAGGTGTACCGCCGCAATTGCAGGCACCTCCTGGACACCAAGAAACATCACCGTCATTCCGATGAGAGGGTCAGTTCAACAGAGTGTGATGAACAGAGCAATATAAAAACACATTATACTTACCTGAACCTAAACCTTAACCATAATTGTTCACCGATTCAGGAGCATGCTCAGTTGCATTCCACACAAGGTCGGGACGAGAGGTCAAGCCTAGAGTTATCCTTCACTTGTGAACTGTCAAATCGTGTAGGCGGATAGCTGCCCGAAAAAAAAATCTGTACATCGTTATGAAACGTTGAGATGTTTTCAGTGTTAGTTAAATGTTGAGTTTACTTATATGTTGATGCTACTGAGAACATTATGTAGAAGAAAAGTTCAAAAGTAATGCATCACAGTTTTCTTTTGAAAGAAAGGGGATGAAACATTTGCATATTGATTTATCATTGGCCCGCAGGCATCTGTAAGGAATTCCTATTATATTCACATGTGATCACATGCTGAGTTGTCGTTAGCCTGCAGGCATCTGTAAGGACTGCTATTGTATGGGAAGTCCCAGTGTCCTGACACCAACTTGTCCACACAGTGCTGTACTGTTGTGAGTCAGACAGACCTGATGCTTCATTAAAAGAGTTTAAACTGAAGTACCCCGTTGTCCTGCAATTTATTACTTTTCTACAAAGTGTGCAAAACAAGACAGTTACCATCCCTCCTGCCACTGGAAAGCATTTCTCCATATTTCCTCTATCAAAACCCCTTGTAAATTTGAAACCCACTATTAAATTTCCTCTTAACCTTCTGAGCAAAACAATCCCAGCTTCTCCAGACTCTCAACATAACAGAAGTACCTTATCCCTATTCTGTAAGACGTCAAACTGAGGCTCTTGCTCTCTATGTCTATCTTTGTCTCTGTCTCCCTCTTTGTCTCTGTATATGATTCTGAAGGGGCTTCACAGGGTAGACGCAGGGAGGATGTTTCCCCTCCAGGGGGAATCTAGAACAAGGGGGCAAAACTTCAGGATAAGGGGTCGCCCATTTAAAACGGAGATGAGGAGGAATTTCTTCTCTGAGAGGGTCGTGAAACTTTGGAATCCTCTACCCCGGAGAGCTCTGGAGGCGGACTTATTGATTATGTTCAATGTGGAGATAGACGTAAATTTGAGCTGCAGTGGAGTCAAAAGTTACGGGGAGTAGGCGGGAAAGTGGCATTGAGTCGAAGATCTGATCAGCTACGACCATATTCAATGGCGGGGAATGCTCGAGGGGCAGATGGCCTACTCCTGCTCCTACATCTTCTGCTCTTATTCGTATTACTGTCCCCTCTGCCTCTTTGTCCCTCTGCTCACATCTCGATTCTTGCTCTGCCAGCACCTGTATCTCTCAATTCCTCATTAGTATAGTGGTGAGTATCCCCGCGGGTGGCCAGGGTTCAATTACCCGATGACGAGGACTTTTAACATCCTCAATTTTAAAAAATAATTTTAAAAGACGTACTGGCATATGAAGAACTAAATAACAACTCGCTGCCCCAATTCCTCGTTAGTATAGAGTTCTCCTTCTCTTTCCCTTTTATGTGGGGCACTGAGGAGGGAGAGAGGACAGAGAAAATGAAATAACAGGTATACGCAGAAAAAGCGGTGGTGCGGGACCATGCACAACTGCTCTTTCAAAGAGACAGCACTGGCACGATTGGCCGAATGGCCTCCCGCTGTGTTGCAGGCCGCCATGAATCTATGACACACAGATGGATATCTGAGACATACTCACACAAAGAGAGCACACACGGGTATTTTGTGTGTGTTTGAGTCTTTGTCTCAAGCACTGCAGAACCATTTCCTCTGCATTGTCCTTGATATTATAGTGGTGAGTATTCAATACCCCGACGGCTTCTCTCTGACTGTATGTCTCTGTCTCTGAGAAAAGCACAGAAGGAGATAGATGTCAAGTGGCTGCCTACCTGCACTTGGTGCTGTGCTTTTGCGAACATGTCCTTTGTGATCTCGCCTGAAAAATGTCATCTTGTACGAAAGGTTTGCCTGGTGTGAAAGTGATCTGAATTTCAAAGCTTCAAGGAGGAAAGATTGTGTTGCGGTGCTTCCTGGCAGGAAGCTTCCTGCAGTATCCCTAGTGGTTAGGGTTCAGCGCGTTTATCGCCATGGCCTGGGTTCAATTCCCAGCCAGGGAAGAGTGCATTCTGGAGCTTTTGAAATGCTACCAATCAAAGCAACCACGCGAAGCAATACTTGCTCCTCATCAACTTTTCAACTTTCCACACTGTTGATGCTGCCTCAACAGTCAGCAGTGCATCATTCGGTACAGAGGTACAAAAGGCACTGCCTTCACTTCTGTAAAATGTCTGCTGGTTCAAAGTCAGCAAGAAATGACATTCGTAACTAGAAAATTTGGGGGGGATATTATGTTGGTTGCGCCTCCTGTTATCGCCTTAAGAGGGTGCCAATTGGGCCACAAAGCAATTAGCACCTGGGTGCAGTGATATCTGCACCTCCAGCGAAATGGACCGGACATTTTGCGGCGGTGCTAACTAATACCACCCGATCTCCTGCGCACGAAGATCTTGACGTCATTCGAGAGTGCAACACCCTTGTGACGCCCCGGAATGGAAATTGAGTGGCGTCTCCTCCTTTCCACCTGGTGCACTCAAAGACAGGTTGATTGGAGCGCTTCTCAGTCGCTGTGGGGCTGGGGGGACGTTATTTAAAGGGGACCTCTTCCTGGCTTCTGTGTGATAGCCATTTTTGCACCACTCCTTCTGAGAGAGAGAGAGAGATTTTCAGAGACAAAGAGAGAAAGAAAGACTTCTGCATTGAGTCAAAGCTGTCTGAGCTAGTTATTGCTTCTGACCATAACTTTGCAGATACTTTGCTTTTAGACCGACATAACTTTGATTGCCTAGATATTATGGGGGCTCCAATGGATGCGATTGTCGTCCTTCTCCATCACATTCGGAGGGCTCAGAGACGAAGAGAGAGAGTGGCAACCATGGCCTGGCGGAGGAGGGCCATCAGGCCTCTGTACAGGAGACCTTACCCTCCCAGGGTTTTTTGCCAACAGTTCTCCAACCTTACTATGTCTGAGGAGCAGTGTTTGTAAAGGTTGCGCTTCAGCAAGGAGGTGGTCACTGGGTTCTGCCACCTGTTTCAGCCAGATCTGCAGCTTTCAACTGAGGAGCAGGACGTCTCTGTCGGTGGCAGTGAAGATAACAGTGGCTCTTAACATTTATGCCACTGGCTCATTTCAATCAGCTACTGGGTTCATCGCCAATATCTCCCAGTTCGTGGTGCATTGCTGCATCCGTCAGGTCACAAATGCCCTCTTTAGAAGGAGACGTAAAACTCATTCACCATGACCCTGGACAAGTAGCAAGAACGCAGAACGGGCTTTCCGATGATAGCGGGCTTCCCCATGGTGCTGGCCGCCATTGACTGCACACATGTGGCTTTGCCTGCACCGCAAGAGAATGCCGATAATTTCTGCAACCGAAAGGGCTTCACTTCCATAAACGTTCAGTTGGTCTGTGACCACAGAAGGCTGATACTCGCTGTCAATGCCCACTTTCCTACTTTCATCAAGCGCCAGACTTCCGTGGCAGACCTTCCCAGGCATTGCATCACCCAGGAGGAGGTTGGCTTCTCGGGGACAAGGGATATCCTCTGTGAACCTGGCTGATGACACCGCTTCATACGCCCAACACCCCCGCTGAGCTGCGATAAATCGAGAGCCATCAAGATACCAGGAACATCGTTGAGCACACAATCGGCTTGCTCAAGCAATGGTGACGCTGTCTGGAACATTCTGGAGGAGCCCTTCAGTACTCATCTGAGCGAGTCTCCCACTTCGTTGTTGTCTGCTTCATGCTGCTTAACCTGGCAATCGTCAGGACCCAGCCAATGCAACCAGGAATTGGAGCACCAGCAGAGGAGGAGGAGGGAGAGTAGGAGGAAGATGAGGAGGGTGATCTTCAGTAGCACCAATGCGGAAGGGAGGCACACAATGTACAAAGTGGAAAGGCCGTCCATCAAAGGCTCATAGCAAGTCTCTTCTAGTCCCCCTCTGAGGAAATGGATTCTGCCATTCAAACAACCTGAATGAAATCATCCCGCAACCCCTAAGGCAGTCAAGGCAACAATGATTGCAAAGTCCAAACATATACATTTTGAATACAGACACATCTTTAATTGACAAACTCTGTGTGTCTCATTTCTGCCTGACAAACTAATAGAAAGAGGCACAGAAAGAACAATCATTAACATAACTGCCTCTCACAACATGGAGACAATGTCCCAAACAATTACAAAAAATTGACCATGAACAATTAAAAAAACAATGAAAAACATTTTGTCATACCTCCCACTTTTTGCCCTTCAAGGGTGATCTCCTTCCCTTGCGAAATTCCCCCCTTCCGACCCTGCAGCTCCTCCGGAATCGGGCCCCAGTGGCTGGAGCAAGGCTGGAGAAAGGTTGCTGATTGTCACAAACTGAGAGTGCAGATGCACTGGAAGGACGGCCTGGTTCGGCTCTGGGCCTGGAGGGCCCGGCTGCAGACTGCACCAACTCTGCATGGGCGGCAGCAGTCTGTCCTACAGGTGGTGGCAACTGCAGTGGAGAAGTGCCAGTCGCGTCAGCAGGAATGCTGTAATCTTGAGAGAGGACAGCAACTCCCTGCTCGAACGACACACTGGCACTCCCACGGGGCAGCACTTCAGCATCTGGAGCAAACTGATGGAGCACAGATTGCTGGCCTGCTGTGGTGCGGTGAGAGCCCCAGGGTAATTTGACTTTCAAGCGAGGGTGGCAGCAGTCAGTGCTCGCATGGCCTGTATATACTTCTGCATGAGACCAGCCAGTGAATGCATTGCAACAGTAAGCATTTGCATGGCAGCCGCCTGTGCTACGCCGAAGTGTTCCAACTCCTTGCCAGTGATTCAATGCATTCGGGCAACCTTGCCACTGCAGCCATGAGTTAAGTGTGCCTGGGCGCTCATTTCAGCGAGGACCTGCTCCTCCTCTGCATCCAGTGCAGCAGGCCTCGATGGCCTACTCTCCCTCCGGGGAGAGGGCCCCCGAGCTTCCCTACCCCCTCGCATTGCTGCAGCGCGCTGGGTCCTGGAGCTTCACTCTCATCAGACCATTCCCCCCTGCTCCCCTCCAGGGATGGCATATTCCCAGTGTGGGCATGGGTTTCCACAGGAGATGGTGGAACTGATGCTCCGGCTTCCTGTTCTGCCTCGCCTTCAGCTTCACTCCCACTGGCAGTTTGAGGGCCCGTCTCCTCACCTGGTGGATCAACATCTGAAAGCAGGTAGGTACAAGAGTGGCTTTAGCGTGAGGACAGGGTGGCAGCAAGCGAGGAATGAGTGCAGCGATTTAGTAATTTGCATTGAAAGTGTCAAAGGCTGGTGTTGTGAGGAACAAGTGGAAGGGGAGAGGACAAAAATGTGAAGACCTTACCATTGCTGTCCAGAACGGGGTCGGCGTCTCCAGTGGTGATGGGACCAATCACCCAGCTTGCCACAATCCTCTGGACATGCACTTCAAGGTCGCTGAGTGGTTGCAGCTGAGGCCGCCCTCCACCAGTCCATTGCTGCTGTCTCCTCTTATGAGACAACTTGGCCTGCAAGAAAAAGGACGGCGTCTGAGTAAATATCCAGCCATGGTCTTGCCTGAAATGCCTCCCATAATTAAATAGCCCTTACTGTGTTCAGCCATGGTCTTGCCTGAAATGGCTCCCATAGTTGAATAGCCCTTATTGTATGCAGCCATGGTCTTCCCTGAAATGCCTGCCATAGTTGAATAGCCCTTACTGTATGCAAAGTGTGGAATGTGCGTGTGCGTTTGATGAAAGGGCCATAGGTGTTGATGAGTGTTCGGCATTGGGGCTTTTAAAACCCTCTGGCCATAAAGTGAGGTTGAGATGGAGGGATGGAGAGGTTTTGTAAAAAAACTCACTCACGCTGACGACCCGAGTGAGGTCGTTGAACTTTTTCCTACATTGGAGATTGGTCCTAGGCACCATGCTGCTTGAGCAGACTCTCTGAGCCACCTCCCTCCACACTGTTCTGTACTCACGTGGCAAAGGCCTCCTGCCACTCTCTGGGTAAGGAATACATCTTCTGTGCTCCACATTGTCAACGAGAGCCTCCAAGGCCCGCTCGATGAAGCGCTGTGCTGGCTCCCTCGCCTGCTCCATAGTCCTTGGCTGCAAGATTTAGCCACAGGTCTGTCCAGGCCGAGATTCAAGGCTCCATTGAGTAATGTGTGGCTGCAGAGCAAGATCGACCCGCCCCATTAAGAACTGACCAGCGCCAGTGTGTCTGTGTTCCATCGCTAACTGATAGCACCTGCGCTGTGCCCGCACTCTGAGCTAGCGCCTCGCTCCTCGGCCTTAGCGCCTTATCAGAGGTGTGTAGCACCTGATTTAGTGCTCCAATCATCTCCAGGGGCGATAAAAGTCAAGTTTCATGTCACAGGCGATAATTAGCGCCAGGTGCTAAACTTTGTGCACCGCTAATAATGGTGCCCCAAATGGGGCGATACCGAATTTTTACCCCGTTAAATGTTTACATGCCCACATTTAACTGTAGCTCACAGTGTCAGAACAGTGACGGGTATTGTCAGACTTCCATGTATTTTCTTGCCGACTGCATCTCCCTAACAAACTTAGCTTATCACAGCACGGCTATTAATCAATTAATTGCCAGTGTGAAAAGTGCCACATTTGAAACATTAGCAACGTGTGCAGGACTGGAATGAGAGAGTGCCTGGGCTGTGATAACTTATCCAGAGCATTAAGATATTCATTAGGCCTGAGCCCTTGCTGCGAAAGAGAATTCTCCCCATACTGGTCCTTTTGCCGGTTATCTTCAATCGTTGTCCTCTGCTTACTTTCCCTCCTGCCACTAGATAACGTTTCCCCTTATCTCCTCTATCAAAACCCCTTTTAAATTTGGAAGCCTCCATTAAAATTCCTCTTAAACTACTGAGGAAAACAATCCCAGCTTCTGCACACTCTCAACATAACTGAAGTCCCTTATACCTCAGACCACTATGTAAGACATCAAACTGAGGCTTTCGCTCTTACGTCTATCTTTGTCTCTGTCTCCCTCTTTGTCTCAGTATATGATTCTGAGAGGGCTTGACAGGGTAGAGGCAGGGAGGATGATTCCCCTCCTGTTGGAATCTAGAACTAGGGGCAAAGTTTCAGGAAAATTTGTCGCCCATTTAAAACGGAGATGAGGAGGAATTTCTTCTCTCAGTGTGTCGTGAATCGTTGGAATTCTCTACCCCAGAGAGCTGTGGAGGCTGGGTCATTGATTATATTCAAGGCGGAGATAGACATATATTTGAGCTACAGGTGAGTCAAGGGTTATGGCGAGCGACAGGAAAGTAGTGTTGAATCGATGATCTGATCAGCCATGATCTTATTGAATGGCGGGGCAGGCTCGAGGGGCCGAATGACCCACTCCTGCTCTTTAGTCTTCTGTTCTGATTATTATTTCTGTCCCTTCTGCCTCTTTACCCTCTGTTCACAGGTCGATTGGGTATGATGTAATGAGAAAGGATTAATTCACAATTATTTTGTGCGAGGCCACTTGGGGCTGAGCGATCATAATATGATAGAAGTCTTCATTAAGATGGAGAGTGAAGTATTTGACTCAGAGACTAGGGTCCATAATTTAAAAAAAGGAAACTATGATGGTATGAGTCGCAAGTTGGGTAGGATGGATTGGGGACCTTTACTTAAAGGGTTGACGGTGGATAGGCAATGGCAAACATTTAAAGATCGCATGGATGAACTACAGAATTTGTTTATCTCTGTTTGGCTTACAAGGGAAATTATGGATAGCATAAGCTCCAATGAGTGCATACGTAAATTGGCAGAAAAAGCAGCAAACCAGAGGATTGGGAGCAGTTTAGGATTCAGCAAAGGAGGATAAAGGGATTGATTAAGGGGGGGCAAATAGAGTACGAGAGTAACTTGCAGGGAACATAAAAACTGACTGAAAAAGCTTCTATAGGCATGAGAAGAGAAAAAGATTGGTGAAGTCAAGCGTAGGTCCCTTAGAGTCAGAATCAGGAGAATTTATAATGGGGAAGAAAGAAATGGTAGACCAAATAATACATGGTTTGATTCTGTTTTCAAAAAGCAGGACACAAATAATCTCCCAGATATGTCGGGCGAAATAGTTTCTAATGAGAGGGATTAACTGAATGAAAACAGTACTTGTAGGGAAATGGTGTTAGGGAAATTGATGGGATTGAAGGCCGATAAATCCCCAGGGCCTGATAATCTACATCCTAGGATAATTAAGAAAGTGGCCCTAGACATAGTAGATTAATTGCTGGTCATCTTCCAAAACTCTATAGACTCTGGAACAGTTCCCATGGATTTAAGGGCAGATAAAGTTACCCCACTATTCGAAAAAGTTGGTAGAGAGAATACGGGGAAATATAGACCGGTAAGCCTGACATCGGTAGTGGGGAAGATGCTAGAGTCCATTATAAAAGATGTAATAGCAGAGCACTTGGAAAACATTTGATAAAATACCGCATAAGTTACTTTTAGCTGAAGTTGAAGCTTGTTGAAGTGAAGGCAAATTATTGGCCCAGAAAGTCGGGTCAGTGGATACACGCGGGTGCAAGCTCCCATCCTGCATTTAGCTAGCGCGCTGGCTGTTGAGCTGTGGGCCCACGTGGGATTCTGATACTGGGCCTGCTCCAACTGCCAACGTGCAGTGTTTGCGTATCCCAGGGGCGCAGCTAGTTTGAAGCGTCCCCTGAGATCACGTGGGCCATGGAGAGCTAATCGTATCAGGAAATCTCTATTCATAGATTTGACAGGATGACCTGTCAAATCAATGAATTTGAGTTCGGCCACAAAACAGGACTAAAACTTCAAATAAATGTTTTAATAAATCACATTTTTCAAATAACTATTAATGACATAAAATAAATATTTAAATAATAATTTAAATTTTTGAAAAAATTAATTAAAGTTTCTAACGGTGTTAAAAATAAACTTACACTTCTTTAAAATATTTATAAATAATAAACCTGCAGAAGAAATGTTTTAATTTTACTTAATTCACCACTTACCTTGTTGAAAGCTGGTCCTGCACGTGCTTTTTATAAGCGGAGCTGCTGGAGACTTACAATCCCGGAAACACCTGGAAAAAAAACGGAAGTTTAGGCGTAGGCGCTGCCTCTCTGGTGCATGTAATCGACCTGTGAACCCCTTCCTTTAAGGGAACGGAAGTTCTGGTTTCCCGCACATGCGAAGTGCATGCACGAAACCGGCACTTTCGTTGGGCCTATGCGTGAGTACCCAACGCGTACTCACCCTTCGGGATCCGAAATTCTGGGCCATTGACCTGGTTAGGAAATTGGTTGATAAACATCTCTCAATCTGAAGTTTAAAATTGAGTCCCAGGTCACAAATCATTATTAGATAGTAGACATGGAGCAAAATACATTTGATGAAGTCATGAATAAGTGACTTTTAGCTAAAGTTGAAACTCATGTAAGTGAAGGCAAATTATTGACCTGGTTGGAAATTGGTTGCACGACAGGAGACAAAGTTTATGGATAATGATCAGGGACATTCATTGGCAGCATATTCCGAGTGGTGTCTCGGAGGGATCTCTTTGGGGGCCTCAACGATTCATCGATTCCATTAACGACTTACTTGATTGGATTGGGAGACACACATCCAAGTTTGACGGTGACAAAAAAGACAGGCGGCATTTGAAGCATTTAGATGGAAGTAAGAAATTGGAAAAGATTGTCATAGATTGAGCGAATGGGCAAATCTCTGGCAAATTGTTTTATATATTAGCAAGAATTGATTCAAAAAGGCTAATTGAAAGCTGATACTTATATCTGTAGGATTACAATGTAAGAGGGAGAAATTATGCCACAGCTATACAAAGCACAGGTTGGGCCACACCTACGGTACAATGTTCAGTTCGTGGCATCACAGCTTAGGAAGGTAGTATTAGGTATAATAAGTGAAGCATAGATTTACAGAAGGACACAGAGGGCTAGATTTTCAGTTGCTTGCGCCAGCAGTTAGCGCCTTAAGAGAAGTGATTTTCGGGCGCTATTCGTGTAGCGCCCGGGCGCAGCGCAGTTTGCGCCCCGCCCCAAATTAAGTTGCCCGTTAGCGCCGGCGCAAAGTTTAGCGGCCGCCCGGATGCGCGCGCAGAAAATGACGTCACATCCTCGTGCAACGCCCTTTGGCCGCCCCGAATCCAAACTTCAGTCGGACCGCCCCATTCTGCAGCTGGCGTCCAGAGCGTTTGTAAAATGGAACGCAACACACCCTGGGGAGCGCAAATTAAAGGGCACTCCTCCTGCACTATAAACGGCAGTCTGCATGTGTTGTGTGGAATGATCCAGTGTGTTGTTGTGAACGGTTGTTCCTCCTCCTCCTCCTCCTCCTCCTCCTCCTTCCATCATCATCCTCCTCCTCCTCCTCCTCCTCCTCCTCCTTCCATCATCATCCTCCAACACATGCACCCTTTTCCCTTTAAGAGCTCACTGGCACCAGAGTGTCTGCCGTGCGCTGCGCCCGAGCTTGGGCGCTGCGCTCTGCACCGCCGGCTTAGCGCCTAAAGATAGTAGTGGAACGCCTCTTTTAGCGCTCCACCAACATCTTAGGGCGAAGCCACTGAATTTCCGGCAACGGGGCGCTACTTTGGGGCGGGCGCTAACTTCGGGCGGGCGCTAAGGTTAGCGCCCCAAAACTGTCTATACTGAAAATCTTGCCCAGAGAGTCCAAGGGAAAACATAAAAGGCGAGGTTGCACAAACTTGCGTTGTATTCCCTGGAACTTAGAAGCTCAATTGGTGGTTTGATTGAATTATTCACGAAATATTAAGTGGAACTGATAGTGTCGATAGCGAGACGCTATTTCTGATGGTTGACCCATCTGGGAGTAGGGGCCATAGCCTCAATATTAGACCCAAGACTTTCAGGAGAGAAGTTTGTGTGACAGAAATTTGTAACACACTTCCGCAAACAGCAATTAAAGCTGGGTCAATTGTCAATTTCAAACTTGAGATTGAGAGATGTTTTTCAACCAAAGGTATTAAGGGATCTGGAGCAAAGGGATGGAAATGGATTTCGATCACAAATTTACTTGAATCGAAGAAAGGCTCGAGGGGTTAAAAGGCGTACCCCTGTTGTTATTCTCTTTGTTAAAGGATCAAAGCGCGAATGTAAAGATGAGTATCACGATTTAAAAGCTGCGCCGAATAGGGATTTAATCCCTGGGCCTTCAGAGTAAAGTCTGATGCTCTACCGACTGAGCTACCCGGGCTCTTGCCAGCCAAAGCATTCAAAAGTACTTTCATTGGCTGCAGTGCATTATTGCACCTCCTACAAATTCAATTTTCTTGTCTATAATCCAGCCTGTACAGCGCAATTCTGCCGCAAATCCAGACTGACTGCTTCAGACCTCCATCACTTCAGAAAGATTATCCCTCGCACAAACGACATGCTCTTTAGCAACGGTGTCAGATGTGACAAGTGCCATCTCCCAATTACCTGCACTGGATCTTCAACTTTTCAGCGAATTAATGATTGACTTGGATGGAGCAATAGAGCACTGTAGATCGTATTTTGAAGATTGCACTAAGTTAGTCGGTCCATTCGTAATGCAGTTGGGAAATGGCGGTAACCAAAGGGACAGACACCGATGAAATAAGCCGGCACAACAAAGGCAATCGATTTCACTGTGCGCAAGTGTGACACCATCCACTTTGGAACAAATTAAGATAGTTCAGAGTATTTTCTAAATAATGGGAAGCTATTGACTGTTGAGGAGCAAAGAGGTTTATGTGTGCCAGTTCACAAATCATTATTAGTTAGTAGACATGGAGAAAAATACATTTGATAATGTCACGAATAAGGGACTTTTAGCTAAAGTTGAACTCATGTAAGTGAAGGCAAATTATTGACCTGCTTGGAAATTGGTCGTGTGACAGGAGACATCGTTTATGGATAATGATCATTTGCATTAATTGGCAACATATGACGAGTGATGTCTCTGAGGGATCACATTCGGGACCTTAACGATTCACGAATTTTATTAACGACTTTTTTGACGGGATTGAGAGCCACACATCCAAGTTAGACGATGACAAAAAAGGTAGGCGTCATTTTCATCAGTTGAGATGGAAGCAAGAAATTTGACCAGATGTTCATAGTTTAATTGAATGTGCACATTTTTGGCAATTTGATTTAAATATGAACATGTTTTCTCAAACTGTAAACTATGCCAACAACGGGGAAGAGATAACAGCAGGAATGTGTGATGTTGGATTAGACGACCAACATTGTGACTGGCATGGTCAGAGTGTACCCGAGATCAAGGGGTGGGCCGACAGTTGAGTGAGTAACCCCATAAACCAATAAAGAGCAACTGTTGTGACACTCTTTGTACGTGTACGCCCCCATTCTATGGTAAGTTGGCGTTGCTTATAGAATTGCATAACTGGAATGATCAACTGCTTGTCCCCTGAGAGTGCACCCCTAGCTTGTGCAAGCTGAGTGGCTCTCCCTTGTGCACAATTTTCAATTAGTTGTTTTAATAAATTCTGTACTTCGCCTCAATTCCATCTCTGTCTGGAGTTTCTCCAAATTCGAATCTAACAGTTGGTGTCAGAAGTGGGATACTGCACGTAAGTACCATCGGAGTTAAACAACACTGGAATTGACGACTGAGGCGAGAACCGCATCGCGTCCTAAGGGAAGAAGTCAGAGTAAGGTTTTTAGGAGTAACAAGGACACGCTCGTTCACCAGTGGGGCTAAAACCGTGTATGGGCCAGTCAGTATTGAATTACCCACATAGTAAATTATTCCTCATGGAGACTGTGGACTGACGGAGTTGATGAGACATAAATGTATATTTCTGACTTAGAGTATAAGGTGATACGTTTGTGCCGATAGAGTATAAGAATATACGTAACAATGAACAGAGGCCACATGGGTGAAGAGGGGAGACCTCCTTCACCGGATGTTCCAGCTATGTCCACCATTGTCACTCTTGTTCCATGGGTCCGAGAGGCTAATTTGAAATTTCAAAGTGAGATGATTAAAAATGGGTGGAAAGAAACAAGCCCAGTAGTTGACCAAATAAAGTGGCGGGAGGAACACAAGGACGCCAAACAAGCCTATTGCGGGGCGGTTTTGTGTGCTAGTTGGATGGATCAGATGGGAACCCTAATTGTGGGCGAGGGGCGGGGGGGAGACCGGCCCTGTTACAAGAAATCTTGAGATTCGTGCAGGAGGCTAAAGTCCAGTTCCGTAGTCTCCTGCACCTGAAGCCACCAGGGACTGAGAATCTAGACAACTTAAAATGCTTGGGTGACATTGTCGAGGCTCTACAAAAAGAGACTCGAGATACATCGACCTTAAATCCCAGGCCCCGGTCGGGGACTGTAGAAGTTCTACGAGTCGAGACCACCCAACCCACTTAACGCTTCAGTCAGGGGCCGAAAAATCCAAGCCCGTGGCCCCCGTCAGAGATAACCAGGCGGTAGGAGCCCAAAATCCAGATAGAGGTGGACGGGGTACGATGGGCGAGGCACAGCCTTTTATGCCCCAGGAGAGATCCAGCATCATCCTTCATATTCCCGACCTCAAAAGACACAATCCCAATGTAGAGGAATGGGAAAAAAAGAAGTGCTGCCCGGCACTTTAATATGGCCATACAAGGCATAAAAGATATTATCGAGGTGAAACGTCCCTCTATGGTTCATTAGGATATTAGGGGAGCCCCAAGGGGGGAGATATCCCTTCCAGGAATATAAAGATCGACAATGCAGAGTACAAGCCCTCCGCCCGCTTATATGCACATGGGCGGAGGAAGGACAAAGGGGGAGAGTTTGTGAGACTTAACCTGTCACCTGGGTGGAGGAAGGACCATGGGGGAGAGATTGTGAGGCTTACCCTCTCACATGGGCGGAGGAAGGACCATAGGAGAGAGTTTCTGAGACTTATCCTCTCACATGGGCGGTGAAAGGACCATGGGGGAGAGTTTGTGAGACTTACCCTCTCACAATGGCGGAGGAAGGACCATGGGGGAGAGTTTGTGAGGCTTACCCTCTCACATGGGCGCAGGAAGGACCATGGGGGAGAGTTTGTGAGACTTACCCTCTCACATGGGCAGAGGAAGGACCATGGTGGAGAGTTTGTGAGACTGACCCTCTCACATGGGCAGAGGAAGGACCATGGAGAGAGATTGTGAGGCTTACCCTCTCACATGGGCGGAGGAAGGACCATGGGGGAGAGTTTGTGAGACTTACCGTCTCCCAATTTCGGAGGAAGGACCATGGGGGAGAATTTGTGAGACTTACTCTCTCACATGGGCGGAGGAAGGACCAGGGGTGAGTTTGTGAGACATACCCTCTCTAATCGGCGGTGGAAGGACCATGGGGAAATGTTTCTGTGATTACCTTCTCACGTGGGCGGAGGAAGGAGCATGGGGCAGAGTTTGCGGGACTTACCCTCTCACATGGGCGGAGGAAGGATCATGGGGGAGAGTTTGTGAGACTTACCCTCTCACATGGGCGGTGGAAGTACCATGGGGGAGAGTTGTTGAGACTTACCCTCTCACATGGGCGGAGGAAGAACCATGGGGGAGAGTTTGTGAGACTTACCCTCTCACATGGGCAGAGGAAGGACCATGGGCAGAGTTTGTGAGAATTATCCTCTCACTTGGGAGGAGGAAGGACCATGGGGGAGAGTTTGTGAGGCTTACCCTCTCACATGGGCGGAGGAAGGATCATGGGGGAGAGTTTGTGAGACTTACCCTCTCACATGGGCGGTGGAAGTACCATGGGGGAGAGTTGTTGAGACTTACCCTCTCACATGGGCGGAGGAAGAACCATGGGGGAGAGTTTGTGAGACTTACCCTCTCACATGGGCAGAGGAAGGACCATGGGCAGAGTTTGTGTGAATTATCCTCTCACTTGGGAGGAGGAAGGACCATGGGGGAGAGTTTGTGAGGCTTACCCTCTCACATGTGTGGAGGAAGGACCATGGGGGAGAGTTTGTGAGGCTTACCCTCTCACATGTGTGGAGGAAGGACCATGGTGAGAGTTTTTGAGGCTTAACCACTCACATGGGCGGAGGAAGTACCATGGGTGAGTCTGTGAGACTTACCCACTCACATCGGCAGAGGAACGACCGTGCGGGAGAGTTTCTGAGACTAACCCTCTCTCATGGGCGGAGGAAGGACAATGGGGAGAGTTTGTGAGACTTACCATCTCACAAGGGCGGAGGAAGGACCATGGGGGAGAGTTTGTGAGACTTACCCTCTCACATGGGGGGAAGAAGGACCATGCTGGAGATCTTTGGAGACTTACCCTCTCACATGGGCGGAGGGAGCTCCATGGGGGAGAGTTTGTGAGACTTACCCTCTCACATGGGCGTAGGAAGGACCATGGGGTGAGTCTGTGCGACTTACCCTCTCACATGGGCGGCGGAAGGACCATGGGGGAGAGTTTGTGAGACTTAACCTCTCACATGGGCGGAGAAAGGACCATGGGGGAGAGTTTGTGAGACAGTCCTCTCACATGGGCGGAGGAAGGACAATGGGGGAGAGATTGTGAGACTTAACCATCTCACATGGGCGGAGGAAGGACCATGGGAGGAGTTTGTGAGACTGACCCTCTCACATGGGTTGAGGAAGGACAATGGGGGAGAGTTTGCTGGACTTACCCTCTGACATGGGCTGAGGAAGGTCTATGAGGGAGAGTTTGTGAGACTTACCGTCTCCCAATTTCGGAGGATGGACCACGGGGGAGAATTTGTGAGACTTACTCTCTCACATGGGCGTAGGAAGGACCATGGGTGAGTTTGTGAGACACACCCTCTCTAATCGGCGGAGGAAGGACCATGGGGGAGTGTTTCTGAGATGACCTTCTCACGTGGGCGGAGGAAGGAGCATGGGGCAGAGTTTACGGGACTTACCCTCTCACTTGGGCGGAGGAAGGGCCATGGGGGAGAGTTTGTGAGGCTTACCCACTCACATGGGCGGAGGAAGGACCATGGGGGAGAGTTTGTGAGATTTACCCTCTCACATGGGGGGCGGAAGGTCCATGGGGAGAGTTTATGAGGCTTACCCTCTCACATGGGCGGAGGAAGAACCATGGGTGAGTCTGGAAGACTTACCCACTCACATCGGCAGAGGAAGGACCGTGGGGGAGAGTTTGTGAGACTAACCCTCTCTCATGGGTGGAGGAAGGACAATGGGCAGAGTTTGTGAGACTTACCCTCTCACATGGGCGGAGGAAGGACAATGAGGTGAGTCTGTGAGACTTACCGTCTCACATGGCGGAGGGAGGACCATGGGGGAGAGTTTGTGAGACTTACCCTCTTACATGGGCGGAGGAAGGACCATGGGGTGAGTCTGTGAGACTTACCCTCTCAATTGGGTGGAGGAAGGACCATGCAGGAGAGTTTGTGAGACTTACCCTCTCACATGGGCGGAGGAAGGACCATGGGGGAGAGTTTTTGAGACTTGCCCTCTCACATGGGCGGAGGAAGTGTTTCTGAGATTACCTTCTCACGTGGACGGAGGAAGGAGCATGGGGCAGAGTTTGCGGGACGTACCCTCTCACATGGGCGGCGAAGGACCATGGGGGAGAGTTTGTGAGAATTAGCCTCTCACATGGTCTGAGGAAGGACCAGGAGGGAAAGTTTGTGAGATTTACCCTCTCACAATTTCGGAGGAAGGAACACGGTGGAAAATTTTTGAGACTTACCCTGTCACATGGGCGGAGGAATGACCAAGGGGGAGAGTTTTTGAGATTTACCCTCTCACATGGGTGGAGGAAGGACCATGGGGTAGAGTGTGTGAGACCTATCCTCTCACATGGGCGGAGGAAGGAGCATGGGGGGAGTTTGTGAGACTTACCCTCTCACATGGGCGGAGGAAGGACCATGGGGGAGAGTTTTGAGGCTTACCCTCTCACATGGGCAGAGGAAGGACCATGGGGGAGAGTTTGTGAGACTTACCCTCTCACATGGGCGGTGGATGGACCATGGGGTAGAGTGTGTGAGACTTACCCTCTCACGTGGGCGGAGGAAGGACCATGGGGGAGAGTTTGTGAGAATCACCATCTCACATGGGCTGAGGAACCACCATGGGGGAGAGTTTGTGAGACTTACCCTCTCACATGGGCGGTGGAAGGACCATGGGGGAGAGTTGGTGAGACTTACCCTCTCACATGGGCGGAGGAAGAACCATGAGGGAGAGTTTGTGCGGCTTACCCTCTCACATGGGCAGAGGAAGGACCATGGTGGAGAGTTTGTGAGAATTATCCTCTCACTTGGGCAGAGGAAGGACGGTGGCGGAGAATTTGTGAGACTTACCCTCTCACATGGGCGGAGGAAGGACCATGGCGGAGAGTTTGTGAGATTATCCTCTCACATGAGCGGAGGAAGGACCATGGGGGAGCGTTTGTGAGACTTACCCTCTCACATGGGCGGTGGAAGGACCATGGGGGAGAGTTGGTGTGACTTACCCTCTCACATGGGCGGTGGAAGGACCATGGGGGAGAGTTTATGAGACTTACCCTCTCACATGGGCGGTGGAAGGACCATGGGGGAAGACTTGGTGAGACTTACCCTCTAATATGGGTGGAGGAAGAACCATGGCGGAGAGTTTGTGAGGTTTACCCTCTCACATGGGCAGAGGAAGGATCATGGGGGAGAGTTTGTGAGATTTACCCTCTCACATGGGGGGCGGAAGGTCCATGGGGAGAGTTTATGAGGCTTACCCTCTCACATGGGCGGAGGAAGAACCATGGGTGAGTCTGGAAGACTTACCCACTCACATCGGCAGAGGAAGGACCGTGGGGGAGAGTTTGTGAGACTAACCCTCTCTCATGGGCGGAGGAAGGACAATGGGCAGAGTTTGTGAGACTTACCCTCTCACATGGGCGGAGGAAGGACAATGAGGTGAGTCTGTGAGACTTACCGTCTCACATGGCGGAGGGAGGACCATGGGGGAGAGTTTGTGAGACTTACCCTCTTACATGGGCGGAGGAAGGACCATGGGGTGAGTCTGTGAGACTTACCCTCTCAATTGGGTGGAGGAAGGACCATGCAGGAGAGTTTGTGAGACTTACCCTCTCACATGGGCGGAGGAAGGACCATGGGGGAGAGTTTTTGAGACTTGCCCTCTCACATGGGCGGAGGAAGTGTTTCTGAGATTACCTTCTCACGTGGACGGAGGAAGGAGCATGGGGCAGAGTTTGCGGGACGTACCCTCTCACATGGGCGGCGAAGGACCATGGGGGAGAGTTTGTGAGAATTAGCCTCTCACATGGTCTGAGGAAGGACCAGGAGGGAAAGTTTGTGAGATTTACCCTCTCACAATTTCGGAGGAAGGAACACGGTGGAAAATTTTTGAGACTTACCCTGTCACATGGGCGGAGGAATGACCAAGGGGGAGAGTTTTTGAGATTTACCCTCTCACATGGGTGGAGGAAGGACCATGGGGTAGAGTGTGTGAGACTTACCCTCTCACATGGGCGGAGGAAGGACCATGGGGTAGAGTATGTGAGACCTATCCTCTCACATGGGCGGAGGAAGGAGCATGGGGGGAGTTTGTGAGACTTACCCTCTCACATGGGCGGAGGAAGGACCATGGGGGAGAGTTTTGAGGCTTACCCTCTCACATGGGCAGAGGAAGGACCATGGGGGAGAGTTTGTGAGACTTACCCTCTCACATGGGCGGTGGATGGACCATGGGGTAGAGTGTGTGAGACTTACCCTCTCACGTGGGCGGAGGAAGGACCATGGGGGAGAGTTTGTGAGAATCACCATCTCACATGGGCTGAGGAACCACCATGGGGGAGAGTTTGTGAGACTTACCCTCTCACATGGGCGGTGGAAGGACCATGGGGGAGAGTTGGTGAGACTTACCCTCTCACATGGGCGGAGGAAGAACCATGAGGGAGAGTTTGTGCGGCTTACCCTCTCACATGGGCAGAGGAAGGACCATGGTGGAGAGTTTGTGAGAATTATCCTCTCACTTGGGCAGAGGAAGGACGGTGGCGGAGAATTTGTGAGACTTACCCTCTCACATGGGCGGAGGAAGGACCATGGCGGAGAGTTTGTGAGATTATCCTCTCACATGAGCGGAGGAAGGACCATGGGGGAGCGTTTGTGAGACTTACCCTCTCACATGGGCGGTGGAAGGACCATGGGGGAGAGTTGGTGTGACTTACCCTCTCACATGGGCGGTGGAAGGACCATGGGGGAGAGTTTATGAGACTTACCCTCTCACATGGGCGGTGGAAGGACCATGGGGGAAGACTTGGTGAGACTTACCCTCTAATATGGGTGGAGGAAGAACCATGGCGGAGAGTTTGTGAGGTTTACCCTCTCACATGGGCAGAGGAAGGATCATGGGGGAGAGTTTGTGAGAATTATCCTCTCACTTGGGCGGAGGAAGGACGATGGCGGAGAATTTGTGAGACTTACCCTCTCACATGGGCGGAGGAAGGACCATGGCGGAGAGTTTGTGAGATTATCCTCTCACATGGGCGGAGGAAGGCCATGGGGGATGTTTTTCAGACTTACCCTCTCACATGAGCGGAGGATGGACCATGGGGGAGCGTTTGTGAGACTTACCCTCTCACATGGGCGGAGGAAGGACTATGGGTGTTACTTCCATGTATAATAAGACACAGACTGCGGAGAACTGTACAACAGGTGTTTACTCAACGTGGCTCACACCTCAACTGATCTGTACAGATTCATACTCAGTGTTATATACAGGTGTGGACACTGCCGGGGCTATAGTATATATGAGCTGTAATAAATAGTTCCTTCCATAAAGGTATATGTTGTATCCGTGTGTTAATGGAGAAACGGAATACAGGAGTTGGTGGTTTAACAGGTGTTCACTGAACAAAGTCTGGAGGTGAACTAAAAGATACAAGACGCTATACAGGTTTATATAACCGAGTGGTCACTACCGGTATTACAGTACACATGGGGCTCTTAAGGGTACATACACTACAATTCCTCCCCTTTTAGTTAATTAGTGCATAACATTTTAAGTAATAATTAATTAACATGTTTACAAGAACAATAATCTTCACATTTGCTGCAGTTAATCAATTATAAGTCAATCTCTCTGGAGGCTTCCTGACTCAGACCGGCTAACGCCTCAGTGGTGTCCTAGTTTTCGGTGGTGTCGTAGGTTCTTTTGGCAAGGTCGATTCGGCTTGAATGCCAGTGTCGGGTTAATCTGGTTCCAGTATCACCGGATCGGAGGTAGATACTATGGGTATCTCTGCTTCATCATTAGGCGTATAGAGTTGTGGTGTAGGTTGTCCCTTTTCGGATGACTCTATGATCTGGTCAGCATGCCACCTTATTATGCTTTCACCAATGTCCACGGTATACATCAGCGGTCCTAGTCATGTGCAAATAGTTCCAGGCTGCCATTTCTCTGTACGGTATTCCCGGGCCAAAACTTATTGACCTATCTGACAGGTTCTAGTTGGCCTTTCATTCATGCCTTGAAATTGCCGGTTCTCTACGTCCCTTCTGATGTATGGCTTAATCAAATCCAGCCGGCATCTTAGTCTTCTATTGAAAAACATCATGGCGGGAGTTCGGTTTGTAACCACATGTGTTGCATTTCTGTACGCAAACAAGAATTTATCTAACTTATGTTGTAGATTTATGTCTTCAATACCCATGACGTTTATGGCCTTCTTGAAGGTCTGGACAAACCTTTCAGCCAATCCATTGGTGGCGGGATGGTATGGGGCGGATGTGTAGTGCTTAACCCCATTGTTTTTTAAGAAATTCCTGAATTCTTCGGACACAAATAGCGGTCCATTATCAGAACAGATCTGTTCAGGCAGCCCATTCCTGGCAAATATGGTCCTTAATACTGTGATCATTTTTTCCGTGGTGGTGGAGGACATCTTTATTACCTGCGGCCACTTGGAGTGTGCATCACCCGCGATTAAGAACATTGAGTCCCCGGAATCCCTTGCAGGACATGCTCCATAGCTCTTTGCCAGATAGCTGGAGCTGATGCTACTCCGAAAACCAGTCGATTGTACTGGTACAGGCCTTTGTGTGTCTTTATCGTGAGATACTTTTTAGAGGTCTCCTCAACCTCCATCTGTAGATATGCCTGTGCAAAGTGAATTTTGGTGAAACGCTTCCCTCCCGATAGTGAGGCGAAAATATCTTCTATCCTCGGAAGAGGATACTGTACCATGTGAAGGACCGGGTTTAAAGTCAGCTTGAAGTCCCCACAGATGCGAATTTTTCTCTGTTCTTCAGCTTTATCATTATTCAACATTTTCTTCATGACTGGGACGATGGGTGTTGCCCACTCGCTCCAATCTACCTTGGATAACACGCCTGCCTTTTCGAAATTCTCCAGCTCTGCCTCGACTGCTGGACGAATTGCGTATGGCACCGGCCTTGCATTAAAAAACTTGGGAATTGCCGCATCTTCCCTTTTATTGAGTTATTGAGGTGGTAATGCCTTTCAAGGTTCCTAGTTCCTGTTGAAACACTTCTCTGGCGTTGGCCAAGATGTCTTTTAATCGTTCAGGTATGACGTCATCATCATTTTTTTTCTTACTGGTCACCGTCAGTGCCTGAATGGAGTGCCAGTCTAAACGTATCTTCCTGATCCATTCACGTCCCAACAGCGGTGGACCACCATCTTGCAGAACGTATAAATACAACTTCTGTATATCCTTGCCGTTGTATACAACAGGCACCCTTATTATCCCTCTGGGGTATACTTTCTGCCCCGTATATGTCTTCAAGATAATGGATATGTCTTTCAAAGGTATATGTGGAAATAGCCGCTCGTAATCCAACGACTTATGACGGTCGGAGCTGATCCTGTATCTAGCTCCATTTTAACTGGGGACCCCGCTATCGTGAGGGTAACCCAAATGGTCCGGTAATCTTCTTTGGCAATTACATTATGTAATTTGAGACAGCTTAGTCTCTTGTTTCCGGAGTCGCTATCACTCTTCTGGTCTTTGGAGCTACTGTCCGTCATCATTTGTACCTTTCTGTACTTTTCCTTATTGATTTTTTTGCTGTCAGTGGATTTTTTGTTTCCAGATCGGCATACACGTGCAATGTGTCCCATCTTTCCGCATTGGCTGCATGCTTTGTCCTTGAACCAGCAGTCCCTCTGGTCATGGGTGGATCTGCCGCAGTGATAACATCTCTCGAAACCCCGTGTTATTTCATGGGTGCCGAAGTCCTGTGGCTTTTGCTGTATCTCTGCAGCTCCTCTTGCTGCTGCTTTGTATGATACAGCCACACTGAAAGCCTTGTCCAGTGTCAAATCTTTCTCAGAAAGTAGTCTTTTCTGTGTTCCTTCACTTCGGAGGCCGCAGACGAATTTGTCTCGGAGAGAATCTGCCAGTCCTGCCCCGAATTGGCAGTGCATTGACAGCTTGCTTAATTCGGCGATGTAATCATCATTACTTTGATTCTTGTGCTGATTCCTCCTGAAGAATTTGAATCGTTCCGCTATCAGCAGCGGTGTTGGGTTTAAGTGCTCCTGTAGGATATCAACAATCTGCTTAAAATTCTTGTCCATCGGTTTGGCTGGAGTGCTTAAGTTTCGTAACAGCTTGTATGTCCTTGCACCCTTCAGATTTAGAAGTACCGATGCCTTTTTAACATCCTCTACTTCATTCGCTGTGCAATATACCTCCACTCTTTCCACATATGTGGTCCAATCCTCTATATCACTATCGAAAGCAGTAATATTGCCAGTTTTAGGCATCCTGAAAATCAACAATGGCGCCTCCCGTGCGGGGAAGGGTAAATAAAAGATTCTGAGTTCTGTTGGGATGTAGAAAGAGGGATCCGGTAGTCCTACCACAAAAGGGAGATAATCGGAACACTAGAGTCAAGGAATGAGTTCCGAGGAAGGTTATTATAATATAGTAGGGAGAGTTCGCAGGATCTCTGGTTAAGTCGAAAAACTGGACCGTTGAAAGGTCGACATCCCCGGAAGTGGTGGCACTAATGAGGTAGGGCCTGCACATCTGTAAGAAAGAGACAGGTAAAATAGCGACCCAAAGAATCGATTTAGTCCTTCGAAATCCGGTCCTGATCAAATATAGGGACAAAAGACACGTTATTATTTCCTTTTAATCATAGGGTCCCCAAGAGATGTGGAAATATCTTCCCCGGGCTCCATCACCGGCTTGTTCTGGCTCCAGTGTCTCGAACTTACATCCAATTTTTCCTGTAGGCAAACGGAGGTTCCTGTACTTAGGAGGATCTGGAAGGGCCCATCCAACCGTGGCTCAAAGGTACCTCGAACCCAAGGCGGAGCTTCTCAATTCCCCTTTGTCTTTTGGCATCATGTGCCTCCTGTAAGTGTTGAACCCGAAAGTGGTTGGCCTGATTGGCCTCATGGATCAGGTATTGATATGTCAGGAGAGTTGTCTGGAATTGGGAAGTGTCCCCAGTACCCTGAGAGGGTGCGTCTTGGGGTAACACCATAGCTCGTCCTGTCATTAGTTGGAAAAGGGTTAAGCCAGGGCGTTTGGCTGGTGGGGCTCGTATGCCCCAAAGAATGGTGGGGAGAACAGCGTGCCACCCCTTTCCGGTCTGTAAAATGGCCTTAGTCACAGACTGTTTTAAAGGACGGCTCCTCCGTTCCACCATTCCTGAGGATTGTAGATGGAAAGGGATGTGGAACCGTTGTCGAAACCCCAGGAGGGCTAAAGCCTGTTTCATGGCCTTGCCGGTGAAGTGTGTTCCCTGGTCGGAATCTATCTGGTAAGGCACCCCCCATCGGGGAATGACTTCCATCGCTAGGATTTTCGCAGCTGCTACGGCTGCATTCCTCCTAGAGGGGAAGGCCTCGAGCCAACGGGTAAGAATATCGATGCCGCTGTGGGGTAAGGGGCACGCCCGGTGGTCCAGTGTCCCCTGGGCCGCCAGGCATGCCCCATACATACACACATGTGACAACCGATTCCCGTTTGGAGGCAAGGTAGATATAGGCGCCCATACGCGTGGATCTCTCTGGCCATGCTGGGCCACCTCCAGGTGTCAGCGAAAATGAAATATAACTTATGCCCTCCCAAATGCGCAGGCTCGTGATAAGATTGTATCAGTGCACGTCGAAGTGACGTAGGAAACATGTACTTTGTCTCGTGATGCCAAAACCCACTTGGGTCTTTGTACGCTCCATCATCAACCCAAAATTGTATATTCTCTGGGGACTCGGAAAGGTACGCAGTTAGGAGCGGAACGTTCGGTAAATCGTCGGCCAGGGAAGCCTTTTCATTTTGTACTGCTTCCTTAGGACTAACGGCCATCACAGGGAGAGCCAACGCGGCCCATCGGGTGGTGAAATTGTCGTGTCGGTTACCCTGGATTTCTGGGTTCTACCCTGCCTTGTGGGCGCGAATCTTGACTACCACCCCCAGCGTGGGGCCATCCGTTGCCCGAAGGAATTCGGCGATCGCGGAAGTGTGTTTAATAGTGCTGCCTAAAGTAGTCAAATATCCCCGCCGCTGCCACAGGCGGGAGTAGTTGTGGACGATGGAGTAGGCATACTGGCTCTCTGTGTCGATATTGGCGGTTGTTCATTCTGCCAATTGAAGGGCTCTAGTGAGGGCAGAGTTTTCTGCCAACTGGGCTCCTCCCATGCCCAGGGCCCCTTGGGTGAGGGTCGGTCCTGACGGATCTCCTACTGCTCATCCAGTGACCCGTCGGCCGTCGTGTTAATAACTAGACCCAGCCACGTACATCTCTAGCCAGGCCTCAGCTATGGGTTCGGTTAGGACGGGTCCCTGACTATCGCGATGTAAGATAGTGGTGCAGTCATGGGGGGTCCCTTCCTCGAATAGGAAGGATGCTGGATTCACTCCAGGGTCGGTTACGACCTCGATCCACAACCCCCTACCCAATAAATAAGCCTCCCATCTCGCACACCTCTGGTTGGAAATAGTTTTCAGGCTAGGTGCAAGAGGTTTCACGAGGCTGTGGCGGGTATGAAGGATTACCTTCCTGGGACCGACCATGGACTCTATTGCTTCTACCGCCCAGGCTGCACAATCAGTGGCTGCCAGGCACGGGGCCTGTCCCGTCATGGAGGATGGTACTGGGCACGAGTAATATCCTACCGGTCGCATTCGATCATTCCGGGATTGTCCCACTACCGCTCTATACGCCCAATTCCCCAACCAATTCCACAGGTGGAATGGTTTCGCTGTGTCTGGGAGACCCAGGGCAGGTGCGTTGGCCAAAGTGATTTGGACCATCTCAAAGGTTTCAACTGCCTCTGATGTCCAATTCAGCCTTGCCTCTCCCGGGGGCCCTCCCTTTAGGAGATCGTTTAGAGGGCTTGCCAATTTGGTGAAGTCAGATACATAGGTACGGCAAAAGTTAAACAATCCCATCACACTTCGCAGGCCAGAGGCAGTGACGGGTCGATGCATCTGCAAGAGCGCTTGTACACTTTCGGGGGTCAGGGTCCTCCCCTCTGGGGAGTTGATCTGACCAAGGTAGGTAACCCGAGCAAGCCCAATTTGAGCTTTGATCGGATTTTGTTTGAAAACCCCCAGAACAACAGTCTCCAGGACACACGTCCGGGCGTCCAGATGAGCTGAGGGAGAGGGACTACCAATGAGAATGTCACCAACAGCTTGAAGACAGGCAGAATCTTGCATTCGGGTAACTGCCAAAGCTGATTGGAGAACCTTCTCCAGGCTCTCGTGAAAAATAATATGGGCATTGTGAAATCACTGAGGCAACCGGGTCCAAGTATATTGGGAGGATCAGACAGTGAAAGCGAAGGGCTCTTGGGAACCGGGATCCAAAGGACAAGCCTAAATCCATTTTGGATGTCCAGTGCCGTGAATATGGATAGGGCTGGGTGGATGCCGTTTAAAATAGTGGCGGGATTCGCCACTAAGGCATGGAGCATGGCAGTGAACCGATTCAGAGCCGTATAATTAATGGTCATTCTCCAGGATTCATCTGGTTTCTGCACTGGCCACACCAGAGAGTTGGTATGGGAGTGGGTCTTTGTTACTATACCGTTTGGTAATAGGTCTACTACGATAGACTCAACGGCTCATTCGGCTTCTGATCAGAGCGGGTGTTGTTGGTGGGCTTCGTGGTAGGGACCGTGGACTCTAACTGGGTCCATCGCCGCTCTAGCACAGTCTAATTTGTGACTGGCCCATGTGAGAGAGTAAGTCTCACAAACTCTCCCCCATGGTCCTGCCTCCGTCCATGTGAGAGGGTAAGTCTCACAAACTCTACCCATGGTCCTTCCTCCACCCATGAGAGAGTGTGTGTCTCACAAACTCTCCCCCGTGGTCCTTCCTCTGCCTATCCGAGAGGGTAAGTCTCACAAACTCTACCCATGGTCCTTCCTCCACCCATGAGAGAGTGTGTGTCTCACAAACTCTCCCCCGTGGTCCTTCCTCTGCCTATCCGAGAGGGTAAGTCTCACAAACTCTACCCATGGTCCTTCCTCCACCCATGAGAGAGTGTGTGTCTCACAAACTCTCCCCCGTGGTCCTTCCTCTGCCTATCCGAGAGGGTAAGTCTCACAAACTCTACCCATGGTCCTTCCTCCACCCATGAGAGAGGGTAAGTCTCACAAACTCACCCCCATGGTCCTTCCTCCACCCATGTGAGAGGGTAAGTCTCACAAACTCTCCCCCATGGTCCTCCCTCTGCCCATGTGATAGGGTAGGTCTCACAAAATCTCCCCCCTGGTCCTTCCTCTGCCCATGTGAGAGGGTCAGTCTCACAAAATCTCCCCCATGGTCCTTCCTCTGCCTATGCGAGAGGGTAAGTCTCACAAACTCTCTCCAAATGTCCTTCCTCTGCCCATGTGTGAGTGTAAGCCTCACGAAATCTCATCCATGGTCCTTCCTCCGCCCATGTGAGAGGGTAAGCCTCACAAATTCTCCCCCATGGTCCTTCCTCCACCCATGTGGGAGGGTAAGTCTCATAAAATCTCCCCCATGGTTCTTCCTGCCCCAATGTGAGAGGGTCAGTCTCACAAACTCTCCTCCATGGACCTTCCTCCGCCCATGAGAGAGGGTAAGGCTCAGAAACATTCACCCATTGTCCTTCCTCCACCGATGTGAGAGGGTAAGTCTCACAAACTCTGCACCATTGACCTTCTTCCGGCGATGTGAGAGGCTAAGTCTCACAAACTCTCCCCATGGTCCAGCCTCCGCCCATGAGAGAGGGTATGTCTCACAAACACACACATGGTCCTTCCTCCGCCCATGTGTGAGGGTAAGCCTCACAAACTCTCCCCATGGTCCTTCCTCTGCCCATGTGAGAGGCTAAGCCTTACAAACGCTCCCCCATGGTCGCCCCCCGACCATGTGAGAGGGTAAATCTCGCAAACTCTACCCCATGGTCCATCCTCCACCCATGTGAGAGGACAAGTCTCACAATCTCTCACCCTTGGTCCTTCCTCAGTCCATGTGAGAGGTAAACTCTCGCAAACTCTCCCACATGTTCCTTCCTACGCCCATGTGAGAGTTAGGTAAGCCTCACAATTTCTCCCCATGGTCCTGCCTCCGCCCATGAGAGATGGTATGTCTCAAAAACACACCCATGGTCCTTCCTCCGCCCATGTTAGAGGGTAAGTCCAACAAATTCTCCCCCATGGTCAGTCCTCCGTCCATGTGAGAGGGTAAGTCTCACAAACACTCCCCCATGGTCCTTCCTCCGCCCATGTGAGAGGGTGAGTCTCACAAACTCTCCCCCATGATCCATCCTCCGCCCATGAGAGAGGGTAAGTCTCTCAAACTCTCACCCATCGTCATTCCTCCGCCCATGTGAGAGGTTAAGTCTCACATACACACCCATGGTCCTTCCTCTGCTCTTGTGAGAGTGAAGGTCTCACAAACTCTCCCCCATGGTCATTCCTCCGCCCATGTGAGAGGGTAAGTCTCACATACTCTCCCCCATGGTCCTTCCCCCACCCATGTGAGAGGGTAAGTCTCACAAACTCTCCCCATGGTCTTTCCTCCGCCCATGTGAGAGGGTAAGTGTCATAAACCCCCCCCCATGGTCCTTCCTCTGCCCATCTGAGAGGGGAGGCCTCACAAACTCTCCCCCAAGATCATTCCTCCGCCCAAGTGAGAGGGTAAGTCTCTCAAACTCTCCGCCATGGTCCGTCCTCCGCCCATGTGAGAGGGTAAGTCTCACAAACTTTCCCCCTTGGTCATTCCTCCGCCCAAGTGAGAGGGTAAGTCTCACAAACTCTCTGCCATGGTCCGTCCTCCGCCCATGTGAGAGGGTAAGTCTCACAAACTCTCCCCCATGGTCCGTCCTCCGCCCATGTGAGAGGGTAAGTCTCTCAAACTCTCCCCCATTGTCCTTCCTCCGCACATGTGAGAGGGTAAGTCTCACAAACTCTCCCCCATGGCCCTTCCTCCGCCACGTGAGAGGGTAAGTCTCACAAACTCTCCCCCATGGTCCGTCCTCCGCCCATGTGAGAGGGTAAGTCTCACAAACTCTCCCCCATGGTCCTTCCTCCGTACATGTGAGAGTGTAAGTCTCACAAACTCTGTCGCTTGGACCTTCCTCCGCCCATGTGAGAGGGCAAGTCACACAAACTCTCCCCCATGGTCCTTCCTCCGCCACGTGAGAGGGTAAGTCTCACAAACTCTCCCCCATGGTCCGTCCTCCGCCCATGTGAGAGGGTAAGTCTCACAAACTCTCCCCCATGGTCGTTCCTCCGTACATGTGAGAGTGTAAGTCTCACAAACTCTACCCCATGGTCCATCCTCCGCCCATGTGAGGTGGTAAGTCTCACAAACACTCCCCCATGTTCCTTCCTACCCCATGTGAGAGGTTAAGCCTTAAAAATTGTCCCCCATGGTCCTTCCTCCGCCCATGTGAGATGGTAAGTCTCACGTCCTCTCCCCCATGATCCTTCCTCCGCCTATGTGAGACGGTAACTCTCACAAGCTCTCCCCCATGGTACTTCCTCCGCCCATGTGAGAGGGTAAGTCTCACAAATTCTCCCCCATGGTCCTTCCTCCGCCCATGTGAGAGGGTAAGTCTCACAAACTCTCCCCCATGGGCCGTCCTCCGCCAATGTGAGAGGGGAAGTCTCACAAACTCTCCCCCATTGTCCTTCCTCCGCACATGTGAGAGGGAAAGTCACACAAACTCTCCCCCATGGTCGTTCCTCCGCCCGTGTGAGATGGTAAGTCTCACAACCTCTCCCCCATGGTCCTTCCTCCGCCTATGTGAGAGGGTAAGTCTCTCAAGCTCTCCCCCATGGTCCTTCCTCCGCCCATGTGAGAGGGTAAGTCTCACAAACTCTCCCCCATGGTCCTTCCTCGGCCCATGTGAGAGGGTAAGTCTCACAAACTCTCCCCAATGGTCCTTCCTCCGCCCATGTGAGAGGGTAATTCTCAGAAATTCTCCCCCATGGTCCTTCCTTCGCCCGTCTGAGATGGTAAGTCTCAGAAACTCTCCCCCATGGTCCTTTCTCCGCCCATGTGAGAGTGTAACTCACACAAACTCTCCCCCATGGTCCTTCCTCCACCCATGTGAGAGGGTAATTCTCACATACTCTCCCCCATGGTCCTTCCTCCGCTCATGTGAGAGGGTAAGTCTCACAAACTCTCCCCCATGGTCCTTCCTCCGCCCATGTGAGAGGGTAAGTCTCACAAACTCTCCCCCATGTTCCTTCCTCCGCCCATGTGAGAGGGTAAGCCTCACAAATTCTCCCCCATGGTCCTTCCTCCACCCATGTGGGAGGGTAAGACTCATAAAATCTCCCCCATGGTTCTTCCTGCCCCCATGTGAGAGGGTAAGTCTCACAAACTCTCCTCCATGGACCTTCCTCCGCCCATGAGAGAGGGTAAGGCTCAGAAACATTCACCCATTGTCCTTCCTCCACCGATGTGAGAGGGTTAGTCTCACAAACTCTGCACCATTGACCTTCTTCCGGCGATGTGAGAGGCTAAGTCTCACAAACTCTCCCCATGGTCCAGCCTCCACCCATGAGAGAGGGTATGTCTCACAAACACACACATGGTCCTTCCCCCGCCCATATGTGAATGTAAGCCTCACAAACTCTCCCCATGGACCTTCCTCTGCCCATGTGAGAGGCTAAGCCTCACAAACGCTCCCCCATGGTCGCCCCCCGACCATGTGAGAGGGTAAATCTCGCAAACTCTACCCCATGGTCCATCCTCCGCCCATGTGAGAGGACAAGTCTCACAATCTCTCATCCTTGGTCCTTCCTCAGCCCAAGTGAAAGGTAAACTCTCGCAAACTCTCCCACATGTTCCTTTCTACGCCCATGTGAGAGGGTAAGCCTCACAATTTCTCCCCATGGTCCTGCCTCCGCCCATGAGAGATGGTGTGTCTCAAAAACACACCCATGGTCCTTCCTCCGCCCAGGTGAGGGGGTCAGCCTCACAAACTCTCCGCATGGTCCTTCCTCCCCCAATGTGAGGGTAAATCTCACAATCTCTCCCCCGTGGTCTTCCTCTGCCCATGTGAGAGGGTAAGTCGCACAAAACCTCATCCATGGTCCTTCCTCCGCCTATGCGAGAGGATAAGTCTCGCAAACTGTCCCCCGTGGTCCTTCCTCCGCCCATGTGAGAGGGTAAGTCTCACAAACTCTCCCCCATGGTCCTTCCTCCGCCCATGTGAGAGGGTGAATCTCACAAACTCTCCCCCATGGTCCATCCTCCGCCCATGAGAGAGGGTAAGTCTCACATACACACCCATGGTCCTTCCTCTGCTCTTGTGAGAGTGAAGGTCTCACAAACTCTCCCCCATGGTCATTCCTCCGCCCATGTGAGAGGGTGAGTCTCACAAACTCTCCCCCATGGTCTTCCTCCGCCCATGTGAGAGGGTGAGTCTCACAAACTCTCCCCCATGGTCCATCCTCCGCCCATGTGAGAGGGTAAGTCTCACAAACTCTCCCCCATGGACCTTCCTCTGCCCATGTGAGAGGGTAAGTCTCACAAACTCTCCCCCATGGTCCTTCTTCCACCCATGTGAGAGGGTAAGTCTCACAAACTCCCCCCATGGTCCTTCCTCCGCCCATGTGAGAGGGTAAGTCTCAAAAACTCACTCCCATGGTCCTTCCTTCGCCCATGTGAGAGGGTAAGTCTCACAAACTCTCCCCCATGGTCCTTCCTCCACCCATGTAGAGGGTAAGTCCCACAAACTCTCCCCCATGTCGTTCCTCCGCCCATGTGAGAGGGTAAGTCTCACAAACTCTCCCCCATGGTCCTTCCTCCGCCCATTTGAGAGGGGAACTCTCACAAACTCTCCCCCATGGTCCTTGCTCCACCCATGTGACAGGGTAAGTCTCACAATCTCTCCCCCATGGTCCTTCCTCCACCCATGTGAGAGGGTAAGTCTCACAAACTCTCCCCCATGGTCCTTCCTCCACCCATGTGAGAGGATAAGTCTCACAAACTCTCCCCCATGGTCCTTCCTCCACCCATGTGAGAGGGTAAGTCTCACAAACTCTCCTGCATGGTCCTTCCTCCGCCATGTGAGAGGGTAAGTCTCACAAACTCTGCCCCATGGTCCTTCCTCCGCCCATGTGAGAAGGTAAGTCACACAAACTCTCCCCCATGGACCTTCCTCCGCCCATGTGAGAAGGTAAGTCACACAAACTCTCCCCCATGGTCCTTCCTCCGCCCATGTGAGAGGGTAAGTCTCACAAACTCTCCCCCATGGTCCTTCCTCCACCCGTGTGAGAGGGTAAGTCTCACAAAATCTCCCCCATGGTCCTTCCTCCGCCCATGTGATAGGGTAAGTCTCACAAACTCCCCCCATGGTCCTTCCTCCGCCCATGTGAGAGGGTAAGTCTCACAAACTCTCCCCCATGATCCTTCCTCCGCCCATGTGAGAGGGTAAGTCTCACAAACTCCCCCCATGGTCTTTCCTCCACCCATGTGAGAGGGTAAGTCTCACAAACTCTCCCCCATGGTCCTTCCTCCGCCCATGTGAGAGGGTAAGTCTCACAAACACTCCCCCATGGTCCTTCCTCCGCCCATGTGAGAGGGTAAGTCTCATAAACTCTCCCCCATTGTCCTTCCTCAGCCCATGTGAGAGGGAATGTCTCACAAGCTCTACCTTATTGTCCTTCCTGCGTCCATGTGAGAGGGTAAGTCTCACAAACCCTCCCTATGGTCCTTCCTCCGCCCATGTGAGAGGGTAAGTCTCACAACCTGTCCCCGATGGTCCTTCCTCCGCCCATGTGAGAGGGTAAGTCTCACAACCTGTCCCCCATGGTCCTTCCTCCGCCCATGTGAGAGGGTAAGTCTCATAAACTCTCCCCCATGGTCCTTCCTTCGCCCATGTGAGAGGATAAGTCACACAAACTCTCCCCCATGGTCCTCCCTCCGCCCATGTGAGAGGGTAAGTATCACAAACTCTCCCCCATGGTCCTTCCTCCGCCCATGTGAGAGGATAAGTCTCACAAACTCTCCCCCATGGTCCGTCCTCCGCCCATGTGAGAGGGCAAGTCTCACAAACTGTCCCGCATGGTCCTTCCTCCGCCCATGTGAGAGGGTAAGCCTCACAAACTCTCCCCCATGGTCCTTCCTCCGCCCATGTGAGAGGGTAAGTCACACAAACTCTCACCAAATGTCCTTTCTCCGTCCATGAGAGAGGGTAAGTCTCATAACCTCTCCCCCATGGTCCTTCCTTCGCCCATGTGAGAGGGTAAGTCTCAAAAACTCTCCCCCATGGTCTTTCCTCCGCCCATGTGAGAGGGTAAGTTTCACAAACACTCCCCCTTGAACTTCCTCCGCCAATGTGAGAGGATAAGCCTCACAAACTCTCCACCATGGTCCTGCCTCCGCCCATGTGAGAGGGTAAGTCACACAAGCTCTCCCCCATGGTCCTTCCTCCACCAATGTGAAAGGTTAAGCCTCACAAACTCTCCCCCATGGTCCTTCCTCCGCCCATGAAAGAGGGTGTGTCTCACAAACTCTCCCTCGAGGTCCTCCCTCCACCCATGTGAGATGGTAAGACTCACAATCTCCCCCCCATGGTCCTACCTCTCCCCATGTGAGAGGGTAAGTCTCACAAACTCTCCCCCATGGTCCTTCCTCCGCCCATGTGGGAGGAAAAGTCTCACAAACTCTCCCCCATGGTCCTTCCTCTGCCCATCTGAGAGGGCAATTCTCACAAACTCTCCCCATGGTCCTTCCTCCGCCCTTGTGAGAGGTGAAGTCTCGCAAACTCTCCCACATTGTCCATCCTCCGCCCATGTGAGAGGGAAAGTCTCACAAGCTCTCCCCATGGGCCTTCCACCGCCCATGTGATAGGGTAAGTCTCACAAAGTCTGCCCAATGGACCTTCGTCCGCCCATATGCCTCACATATTCTCCCCATTGTCCTTCCTCCCACCATGTGAGAGGGTAAGTCTCACAAACTCTCCCCCATGGTCCTTCCTCCGCCCATGTGTGAGGGTAAGTCACACAACCTCTCCGCCATGGTCTTTCCTCCCCCCATGTGAGAGGATAAGTCTCACAAACTGTCCGCCATGGACCTTCCTCCCCCCATGTTAGTGGGTAAGTCTCACATACTCTCCTCCATGGTCCTTCCTCCGCCCATGTGAGAGGGTAAGTCTCACAAACTCTTCCCCATGGTCCTTCCTCCGCCCATGTGAGAGGCTAAGTCTCACAAACTCTGCCCCATGGACCTTCGTCCGCCCATGTGAGAGGCTAAGTCACACAAACTCTCCCCCATGGTCCTTCCTCCGCCCATGTGAGTGGGTAAGTCTCGCAAACTCTAGCACATGGTCCTTCCTCCGCCCATGTGAGAGGTTAAGTCTCAGAAACTCTGCCCAATGGACCTTCGTCTGCCCATATCTCCCCATGGTCCTTCCTCCCCCCAGGTGAGAGGGTAAGTCTCACAAACTCTCCCCCATGGTCATTCCTCGACACATGTGAGAGGGTAAGACTCGCAAACTCTCCCCCATTCGCCTTCCTCTGCCCATGTGAGACAGTAAGTCACACAAATTCTCCCCCATGGTCCTTCCTCCGCCCATGTGAGAGAGTAAGTCGCACAAACTCTCCCCCATGTTCCTTCCTCCGCGCATGTGAAAGGTTAAGTCTCACAAACTCTCCCCATGGACCTTCCTCCACCCATGTGAGAGGGTAAGTCACACAGACACTCCCCCATGGGCATTCCTCCCCCCATGTGATTAGGTTAGTCTAACAAACTCTCCCCCATGACCCTTCCTCCGCCCATGTGAGAGGGTATATCGCAAAATCTCTCACCCACGGTCCTTCCTCTGCCCATGAAAGAGGGTGTGTCTCACAAACTCTCCCCCTTGGTCCTCCCTCCGCCCATGTGAGAGGGTAAGTCTCACAAACTCCCCCCCATTGTCCTACCTCCGCCCGTGTGAGAGGGTAAGTCTCATAAACTCTCCCCCATGGACCTTCCTCCGCCCATGTGAGAGGGTAAGTCTCACAAACTCTCCCACATTGTCCTACCTCCGCCCATGTGAGAGGGTAAGTCCAACAAACTCTCCCCAGTGGTCCTCCCTCCGCCCATGTGAGAGGTTTAGCCTCACAAACTCTCCCCCATGGACCCTCCTCCACCCATGTGAGAGGTTACGTCTCACAAACTCTCACCCATGTTCCTTCCTCCGCCCATGTGCCCCGGATAGTCTCACAATCTATCCCCCATGGTCGTTGCTCCACCCATGTGAGAGGGTAAGTCTCACAAATACTCCAACATGTTCCTTCCGCCGCCCATGTGAGAGGGTAAGTCTCAGAAACGCTCCCCCATGGTCCTTCCCCCGCACATGTGAGAGGGTAAATCTGGCAAACATCCCCCATGGTCCTACCTCCGCCCATGTGAGAGAGTAAGTCTCACAAACTCTACCCATGATCCTTCCTCCGCCCATGGGAGAGGGTAAGTCTCCCAAACTCTCCCCCATGGTCCTTCCTCCGCCTTTGTGAGAGCGTGAGGCTCACAAACACTCCCCCATGGTCATTCCTCTGCCCATGTGAGAGGGTAATTGTCCGAAACGCTCCCCATCGTCCTTCCTCCGCCGATGTGAAAGGGTACGTCTCGCAATCTCTCCCACATGGTCCTTCCTCCGCCCATGAGAGAAGGTATGTCTCACAAAATCACCCATGTTCCTTCCTCCACCCATTTGAGAGGATAAGCCTCACAAACTCGCCCCATTGTCCTTCCTCCCCCCATGTGAGAGAGTAATTCTCACAAACTCTCCCCCATGGTCCTCCCTCTGCCCATACGAGAGGGTAAGCCTCAAAAGCTCTCCCCCACGATTATTCCTCCACCCATGAGAGAGGTTAAGTCTCACAAACTCTCACCCATTGTAATGTGTATACCTTTAAGGAGGGAACTATTTTTAACAGCTCATGTATACTGCAGTACCGGCAGTGACCACACCTGTATATAAATCTGAGTAGTAATCTGTACAGATCAGTTGCAGTGTGAGCAAAGTTGAGTAAACACCTGTTGTACCGTTCTCTGCAGTCTGTGTCTTATTATACACGGACGTAATATTGGCGACGAGGCAGGTTCGAACCTACCTGCAACTCTGCATCACCTCCCGGGGATTCGTTCCTGGAGATCAATGGTTTGGAGGTCAAGGCCAGAGACTTGGGCGTCGACCAAGGGCAACCTCCCAGTCATCCAGCAGAGACTCGAGAATTGCGGGGGAGGCTGTCGAGAGCCAGGTTTGGCTTTCCAGTCGAGGTGGTCCAGCGAAACGTGCTGGCAACAGGTAGTGCACAGACCCTTCCCGGACAGCGGCGGGCTAGAACCCGACCAAGCGCACAGTAAAGGGCAGAGCAGCATCGACGGGGGAGAGAGAGAGAGAGGGCAGAGCACAGAGGGTGCAGCCAGTGTTCAGTGGCCGAGCAGCGTCGGAGAGAGGGAGAGAGAGCCGCACAGAAACCCGCATGACGCCGCCATTGCCATGAGGACTACCGAGCGCGGCGTTGGCAGCAGTGCAGGAGAAGCGCGCAAAACCTACAGAGCGCCGCCATTGCCACGAGAACCGCCGGGAGCGGTGTTGGCAGCAGCGGGGGAGGAAGGAAAACGCGGGAGCTGCCATTTTAAGCCATTGGGAGACGCCATTTTAAACCACACCCAAAATGCCGAAGAGTGGCAGTATCACCGCATTTGACAATGAAGTCGAAGATTGGATTACATATGTCGAACGAATAGAGGTGTCCTGCAAGGCAAATTATGTGTCAGATGACAAGAAAGCATCGGTATTGTTAAATTTAATGGGTGCAAAGACGTATGGTTTATTACGAAATATAGTAACCCCAACAAAGCCAATGGAAATGAGTTTTGAAGACATAGTAACGAAACTAAAGGAACATTTAAACCCCACACCGCTGCTGATAGCAGAAAGATTCAAGTTTCACAAACGGAACCAGCATAAGGATGAAAGCAATGCTGATTATTTAACAGAACTGCGCAAACTATCGAAACACTGCTAGTTTGGAGCGGGACAGGGAGATACCTTAAGGGCCAAGTTTGTGTGTGGGCTTCAAATTGAAGGAACCCAGAAACGACTTTTATCTGAAAAGGACCTTACGCTGGAAAGGCCTTTCAGCATTGCGGTTTCATATGAAGCAGCAGCACGGGGCGCTGCAGTGATACCACAGAGACCGCAAGAATATGGCACAAACGAAATGTCATATGGAACAGAGAAGTGCTATCGCTGCGGCAGAACAACACACGACCAGAATGATTGCTGGTTGAAAGACAAAGTGTGCAGACAGTGTGGAAAAGTAGGACACATAGCACGAGTCTGCAGGTCGGGAAGAACACAAGCAATAAGAAACCTACCAAAGGAAAGTCCAAGAAGGTACATAAGATGACGGAGAATAGTTCAGACGAACAAAAGAGTGATAACGACTCCGAAAGCAGGGAACTGAGTTGTCTGAAACTACATAATGTGATCACAATGGAGATTCCTGTACCATTTGGGTCACTCTCAAGATAGCAGGAGTCAAGGTAAAGATGGAATTGGACACAGGATCAGCCCTAACAGTCATAAACTGACGTTACTAAGAGCGGCTATTCTCAGACATACACTTGAGAGACACAAGCATTATTTTGAAGACGTACACTGGGGAAAAAGACTACCCGAAAGGAAAAATAAGGGTGACCGTTATATATAACGGTAAGGAAACACCAAAACTAGAACTGTGTGTATTGCAAGATGGAGGACCACCATTACTGGGACGTGAATGGATCCGGAAAGCACAGCTGCTTTGGCATTACATACAGGCACTGACTGTGGCTGACAAAAAGGATGATGACTTCACACCTGGGCGACTGCCAAAGATCCTAACTGACGCGAAAGAAGTGTTCCAGCAAGGACTCGGAACACTAAAAGGCATGACAGCGAAGATTAAATTTGAAGAAAACGCAAGCCCAAAATTTTTTACAGCCGGACCAGTACCTTATACGATCCGCCCAGACGTCGAAGCAGAGCTGGAGAAACTGGAATGTTCAGGTGTACTGTCCAAGGTAGACTGGAGCGAATGGGCTACACCCATCGTCCCTGTGATGAAGAAGTCATTGAGCAGCACGCCTGGGGAACCAAGGAAGGTTCGCATCTGTGAGGACTTTAAGGTAACAGTGAACCCGATCCTTCACACCGTACAATATCCACTTCCGTGGATTGAAGATATTTTCGCCTTGCTATCTGGAGGGAAACGCTTCACTAAGATTGATCTGGCGTAGGCGTATCTGCAAATGGAGGTAGAAGAAGCATTAAAAAAATACCTCTAATCAACTGGCATAAAGGTCTCTCCCAATACAACCAGCTGGTATTCGGGGTAGTATCAGCTCCGGCTATTTGGCAGAGGGAAATGGAACAAGTCCTGCAAGGGATCCCAGGGACCCAATGTTATTTGGACAACATCCTCGCCACGGGCGAAAATGACAGTGATCACCTTGCCAAACAGGAGCAGGTGCTCACTAGATTGCAGGAATATGAGTTCCGAGCTAACCGCCCCAAATGCGAGTTTTTTAGACAACAGATCTCGTATTGTTGCCACGTTATCGATAAAGAGGGGTTACATAATTCCCTAGAGAAGATTGAGGCAGTAGTGAAGGCTCCAGCACCGGAAAATGTGTCACAACTGAGGTCGTTCCTCGGGCTGGTAAACTACTATCATAAGTTCTTGCCAAATTTGTGTACAATTCTACACCAACTGAACACCCTACTGCAAACTGGGGTGCCATGGAAGTGAAGTGACGAATGTAGACGAGCTTTCCAGAAGAGCAATACACTAATCACATCGAAAGAGGTATTGGCCCATTACAACCCGGCATTACCAATTCGTTTGGCATGTGATGCGTCACCCTACGGCATTGGAGCGGTGCTGCCGCACAAATTCTCGAACGGCTCAGAGAGGCCAACAGCCTTTGCGCCACGATCACTAACCTCTGCCGAGCATAACTACGCCCAGATTGACAGGGATGCCCTCAGCCTAGTGTGGGGAATGAATAAGTTCAATCACTTTCTGCACGGGCAGAAATTCACCTTGCTGACAGATCACCAGCTTCTTGTCTCCATTTTTAATCCGAAGAAGGGCGTTCCGGTGATGACTGCGCAATGACTACAAAGATGGTCACTTTTTCTAGGGGCGCACCTCTATGAGATTGAATATAAGGGCACGAACCAGCATGGAAATGCTGATGGGCTATCATGCCTGCCACTGCCTACTGCGGAGGAAGCACCAGCAGTGGATCCTGTCGAAATATTCCATTCGACTATAGTTGAATACCTACCGGTAACTAACGCGTGTATCGAAAAGGAAACCCAAAATGACACGACACTGTCTCGGGTATATGATTTGACGGTGAATGGATGGCCAAAACATGGTGCCTGACTGTTGCCAGCATTCTCGACAAGGAGAGAACAGCTGTCAGTGTGCCGGGAGGCCTTGATGTGTGGATCCCGAGTGGTAATTCCACCCAAGTTAAGGGATAGAGAGCTCAATGAGCTTCATGAGGGTCATCTGGGAGGGGTAAAAATGAAAAGCCTAGCCAGGGCTAATGTGTGGTGGCCGGGAATCGATAAACAAATCGAGGACCTGAACAAGAGCTGCTCCGGATGCCAGATAGTGCAAAGTGCACCACCACAGGCCCCTCTACACCCATGGGAGTGGCCCTCATCTCCATGGCAACGACTGCATATTGATTTTGCTGGTCCATTCATGGGCTCAATGTTTTTAATAGCCTTGGATGCGCACTCGAAATGGCTTAAAGGTATTCAAAATGTCCGCCACCACCACGGAGAGAACTATTGCAGCCCTACAGACCATCTTTGCCAGGAATGGCTAGCCAGAACAGATTTGCTCCGACAACGGACTACAGTTTGTGGCCGAAGATTTCCAGAGGTGCTTGAAAAAGAATGGGGTAAGGCATTATACATCCGCCCCGTATCATCCAGCCACAAATGGATTGGCTGAGAGGTTCGTACAAACCTTTAAGAAGGCAATAAAGGCTATGTACAATGACAACATTCCACTGCAGCACAAGGTGGACAATTTCCTGTTCGCCTACTGGAATGCGACACATGCAGTCACCAACCAGGCCCCAGCCATGATGTTCTTTAACCGAAGGTTAAGATCTCGCCTGGATTTGCTCAGACCAAACGTACGAAGAGATTTTGAAAGTAAGCAACTCCAGTACATCCATGAGAAGCCAACAAGGAGCTTCAATGTTGGTGAACCAGTCTTGGCCCACGATTACCGAACAGAGAAATGGCAGCCAGGAACGATATGCACACGGCAGGGCCGACTAATTTACACAGTGGACGTTGGGGAGAGCATCGTGAGACGCCATGCTGAACAGATCATAGAGTCACAGGAACAAATCAACCACATGCCTCATCCATACGTACCTGGTGAAGAACCCAACGTACAGGTCGCACCTAACCCAGAAAAAGCAGCATCGGAAGCTGATGAACCAACCAACGACAGGGGGCCAGAATCGCCTCCACACCAAGAGCAAGACACTCGGGAAAGGCGCTATCCAGAAAGGATAAGGAAGACTCCCCAAAGACTGAATATATAAATCGACTACTTTCAGCTAATGTTGCATGTTAAATGTGTTAATTGTAATTAGTTTGATAGTTAATTGTTAAATGAGTGTTATTTTACTGCTAATCTAAAAGGAGAGGATTTGTAATGTATATACTGTAGTGTATGTACCTTTAAGAGCCCCTGTGTACTGTAATGCCGGTAGTGACCACTCGGGTATATAAGCCTGTATAGCATCTTGTATCTTTTAGTTCACCTCCAGACTTTGTTCAGTAAACACCTGTTAAACCAACTCCTGCATTCCGTGTCTCCATTAACACACGGATTCAACAGTGGTGACGAATTGGAAACGGAAGTACCTGCAATTCGGCAGCACCTCAAGGAGATCGATTCCTCAGACGAAGGTCGATGAAAAATAAGAAAAAAAGAATAAACTGTGGTTTCACCAGCTAGCCGGGCTGGTGGCAGGTTCTGCACTAATCCTTCCTGGGTGGCGGGCTGGGGCTCGATCGAGTGGCTCTGCAGCGGGGCCGAGCAGCGAGTCGGAAGGCGGAGGCAAACAGAGATGGAGGGTGGAGCACTCGGGAGACGGCCGGCGCTGCAAAGCAGGTCGGCATTCGGACCAAGCAGAGGGAGGGAAAAGTCCCAGAGAGTCCGGTGGGAACGAGCCTCCAACTATTAAAAATATCTGTGTAAATAAAATCCGCAGAGAACAGCGTTGTCAGCAGCGGCAGCGGCGGGAAAGCGCGGGAGCGCCATTTTTTCTCATCGGGGAAGAAAGGAAAGCGCGGGAGGCGCCATTGTTGATTTTCAGGATGCCTAAAACTGGCAATATTACTGCTTTCGATAGTGATATAAAGGATTGGATCACATATGTGGAAAGTGTGGAGGTATATTGCACAGCGAACGAAGTAGAGGATGTTAAAAAGGCATCGGTACTTCTAGATCTGATGGGTGCAAGGACATACGGCTGTTACGAAACTTAATCACTCCAGCCAAACCGATGGTAAAGAATTTTAAGCAGATTGTTGAAGCCCTACAGGAGCACTTAAACCCAACACCGCTGCTGATAGCGGAACAATTCAAATTCTTCAGGAGGAATCAGCACAAGAATGAAAGTAATGCTGATTACATCGCCGAATTAAGAAAGCTGCCAAAGCACTGCCAATTCGGGGCAGGATTGGCAGATTCGCTACGAGACAAATTCGTCTGTGATCTCCTAAGTGAAGGAACACAGAAAAGGCAACTTTCTGAGCAAGATTTGACACTGGACAAGGCTTTCAGTGTGGCTGTATCATACAAAGCAGCAGCAAGAGGAGCTGCAGAGATACAGCAAAAGCCACAGGACTTCGGCACCCATGAAATGACACGGGGTTTCGAGAGATGTTATCACTGCGGCAGATCAACCCATGACCAGAGGGACTGCTGGTTCAAGGACAAAGCATGCTGCCAATGCAGAAAGATGGGATACATTGCACGTGTATGCTGATCTGGAAACAAAAAATCCACTGACAGAAAAAAAATCAACAGGGAAAAGTACAGAAAGGTACAAATGATGACGGACAGTAGCTCCGAAGACCAGAAGAGTGATAGCGACTCCGGAAACAAGAGCTGTCTCAAATTACATAATGTAATTGCCAAAGAAGATTACCGGACCATTTGGGTTACCCTCACGATAGCGGGGTCCCCAGTTAAAATGGAGCTAGGTACAGGATCAGCTCTGACTGTCATAAGTCGTTGGATTACAAGCGGCTATTTCCGCATATACCTTTGAAAGACATATCCATTATCTTGAAGACATATACGGGGCAGAAAGTATACCCCAGAGGGAAAATAAGGGTGCCTGTTGTATACAACGGCAAGGAAATACAGAAGTTGTATTTATACGTTCTGCAAGATGGTGGTCCACTGCTGTTGGGACGTGAATGGATCAGGAAGATACGTTTAGACTGGCACTCCATTCAGGCACTGACGGTGACCAGTAAGAAAAAAAATGATGATGACGTCATACCTGAACGATTAAAAGACATCTTGGCCAACGCCAGAGAAGTGTTTCAACAGGAACTAGGAAACGTGAAAGGCATTACCGCCTCAATAAAAGGGAAGATGCGGCAATTCCCAAGTTTTTTAATGCAAGGCCGGTGCCATACGCAATTCGTCCTGCAGTCGAGGCAGAGCTGGAGAATTTGGAAAAGGCAGGCGTGTTATCCAAGGTAGATTGGAGCGAGTGGGCAACACCCATCGTCCCGGTCATGAAGAAAATGTTGAATAATGATAAATCTGAAGAACAAAGAAAAATTCGCATCTGTGGGGACTTCAAGGTGACTGTAAATCCGGTCCTTCACACGGCACAGTATCCTCTTCCGAGGATAGAAGATATTTTCGCCTCACTATCCGGAGGGAAACGTTTCACCAAAATTGACTTCGCACAGGCATACCGACAGATGGAGGTTGAGGAGACCTCTAAAAAGTATCTCACGATAAAGACACACAAAGGCCTGTACCAGTACAATCGACTGGTTTTCGGAGTAGCATCAGCTCCAGCTATCTGGCAAAGAGCTATGGAGCAAGTCCTGCAAGGGATTCCGGGGACTCAATCTTATTAATCGCGGGTGATGTACACTCCAAGTGGCCAGAGGTAATCAAGATGTCCTCCACCACCACGGAAAAAACGATCACAGTGTTAAGGACCATATTTGCCAGGAATGGGCTGCCTGAACAGATCTGTTCTGATAATGGACCGCTATTTGTGTCCGAAGAATTCAGGAAGTTCTTAAAAAACAATGGGGTTAAGCACTACACGTCCGCCCCATACCATCCCGCCACCAATGGATTGGCTGAAAGGTTTGTCCAGACCTTCAAGAAGGCCATAAAGGTCATGGGTATTGAAGACATAAATCTACAACAATAGGTAGATAACTTCTTGTTTGTGTGCAGGAATGCAACACATGTGGTTACAAACCAAACTCCCGCCATGATGTTTTTCAATAGAAGGCTAAGTTGCCGGCTGGATTTGATTAAGCCATACATCAGAAGGGACGTAGAGAACCGGCAATTTCAAGGCATGAATGAAAGGCCAACTAGAACCTGTCAGATAGGTCAACAAGTTTTGGCCCGGGACTACCGTACAGAGAAATGGCAGCCTGGAACTATTTGCACACGACTAGGACCGCTGATGTATACCGTGGACATTGGTGAAAGCATAAAAAGGTGCCATGCTGACCAGATCATACAGTCATCCGAAAAGGGACAACCTACACCACAACTCTATACGCCTAATGATGAAGCAGAGATACCATAGTATCTACCTCCGATCCGGTGATACTGGAACCAGATTAACCCGACACTGGCATTCAAGCCGAATCGACCTTGCGAAAAGAACCTACTACACCACCGAAAACTACGACACCACTGAGGCGTTATCCGGTCTGAGTCAGGAAGCCTCCAGAGAGACTGACTTATAATTGATTAACTGCAGGAAATGTGTAGATTATTGTTCTTGTAATCATCACAGAAATCACAGAAACCTCACAGTGCAGATAGAGGCCATTTCGGCCCATCGAGCCTGCACCGACACATATCCCACCCTATCCCCGTAACCCCACGTATTTAATCCCCCTAACACTAAGGGTCAATTTTATCATAGCCAATCAACCTAACCTGCACATCTTTGGACTGTGGGAGCAAACCGGAGCAAACCCACGCAAACACGGGGAGAATGTGCAAACTCCACACAGAGAGTCACCCAAGGCCGGATTCGAACCCGGGTCCCTGGAGCTGTGAGGCAGCAGTGCTAACCACTATGCCACCGTGCTGTTGCGGTCCAATTACAACAACATTAATCATGTTAATTAATTATTACTTAAAATGTTATGTACTAATTAACTAAAAGGGGAGGAATTGTAGTGCATGTACCCTTAAGAGCCCTGTGTATTGTAATACCGGTAGTGACCACTCGGTTTTATAAGCCTGTATAGCGTCTTGTATCTTTTAGTTCACCTCCAGACTTTGTTCAGTAAACACCTGTTAAACCAACTCCTGTATTCCATTTCTCCATTAACACACGGATACAACATAGACCTTTATGGAAGGAACTATTTATTACAGCTCATATATACTGTAGTACCGGCAGTGTCCACACCTGTATATAACACTGAGTAGTAATCTGTACAGATCAGTTGCAGTGTGAGCCACGTTGAGTAAACACCTGTTGTACAGTTCTCCGCAGTCTGTGTCTTATTATATATGGACGTAACACCCATGGTCCTTCCTCCGCCCATGTGAGAGGGTAAGTCTCACAAACGCTCCCCCATGGTCCATCCTCCGCTCATGTGAGAGGGTAAGGGTGAAAAACATCCCCCATGGCCTTCCTCCGCCCATGTGAGAGGATAATCTCACAAACTCTCCGCCATGGTCCTTCCTCCGCCCATGTGAGAGGGTAAGTCTCACAATTTCTCCGCCATCGTCCTTCCTCCACCCAAGTGAGAGGATAATTCTCACAAATTCTCCCCCATGGTCCTTCCTCTGCCCATGTGAGAGGGTAAGCCTCACAAACACTCCCCCATGGTCCTTCCTCCGCCCATGTGAGAGGGTAAGTGTCACCAACTCTCCCCCATGGTCCCTCCAACGCCCATGTGAGAGGGTAAGTCAAACAAATTCTCCCCCATGGTCCTCCCTCTGCCCATGTGAGAGGGTAAGTCTCACAAACTCTCCCCCATGGTCCCTCCTCCGCCCATGTCAGAGGGTAAGTCTCACACACTCTACCCCATGGTCCTTCCTCCACCCATGTGAGAGGGTAAGTCTCACCAACTCTCTCCCATGGTCCTTCCACCGACCATGTGAGAGGGTAAGTCTCACAAACTCTCCGCCATGGTCCTCCCTCTGCCCATGTGAGAGGGTAAGTCTCACAAACTCTGCCCCATGGTCCTTCCTCCGCCCATGTCAGAGGGTAAGTCTCACACACTCTACCCCATGGTCCTTCCTCCACCCATGTGAGAGGGTAATTCTCTCAAACTCTCCCACATGGTCCTTCCTCCGCCCATGTGAGAGGGTATGCCTCAAAAACTCTCCGCCATGGTCCTTCCTCCGCCCATGTGAGAGGGTAAGTCTCACAAACTCCCCCCATGCTCCTTCCTCCACCCATGTGAGAGGGTAAGTCTCACATACTTTACCCCATGGTCCTTCCTCCACCCATGTGAGAGGGTAAGTCTCACACCCCCTTCCCCATGGTCCTTCCTCCGCCCATGTGAGAGGGTAAATCTCAAAAACTCGCCCCCATGGTCATTCCTCCGCCCATGTGAGAGGGTTAGTCTCAAAAATTATCCGCCGTGGTCCTTCCTCCGAATTTGGGAGAGGGTAAGTCTCACAAAATCTCCCTCATAGTCCTTCAGCAGCCCATGTCAGAGGGTAAGTCCAGCAAACTCTCCCCCATTGTCCGTCCTCCACCCATGTGAGAGGGTAAGTCTCACAAACTCTCCCCCATGGTCCTTCCTCCACCCATGTGAGAGGGTAAGTCTCACAAACTCTCCCCCATGGTCCTTCCTCCTCCCACGTGAGAGGGTACTTCTCACAAACTCTCCCCGATGGTCCTTCCTCCGCCCATGTGAGAGAGTAAGTCTCACAAACACTCCAACATGTTCCTTTCTCCGCCCATGTGAGAGGGTAAGTCCCACAAATGCTCCCCCATGGTCCTTACTCCGCACATGTGAGAGGGTAAGTCTGACAAACATCCTCCATGGTCCTTCCTCCGCCTATGTGAGAGGATCAGTAGCACAAACTCTACCCATGGTCCTTCCTACGCCCATGTGAGAGGGTAAGTCCCACAATCTCTCCCCCATGCTCCTTCCTCCGCCCATGTGAGAGGGTAAGTCTCACAATCTCTCCCCCATGGTCCTTCCTCCGCCCATGTCACAGCGTAAGTCCCACAAACTCTCCCCCATGGTCCTTCCTCCGACCATGTGAGAGGGTAAGTCCCACAATCTCTCCCCCATGCTCCTTCCTCCGCCCATGTGAGAGGGTAAGTCTCACAAACTCTCCCCCATGGTCCTTCCTGCGCCCATGTCACAGCGTAAGTCCCACAAACTTTCCCCCATGGTCCTTCCTCCGACCATGTGAGAATGTAAGACTCACAAACTCGCCCCCATGGTCCTTCCTCCCCCCATGTGAGAAGGTAAGCCTCACAAAAGCTTCCCCATGGTCCTTCCTCCGCCCAAGTGAGAGGATAGGTCTGACAAACACTCCCCAAATATCCCATCTCCGCCCATGTGATTGGGTAAGTCTCACAATCTGTCCCCGATGGTCCTTCCTCCGCCCATGTGAGAGGGTAATTCTCACAAACTCTCCCCATGGTCCTTGCTCCGCCCATGAGAGAGGGTTCGTCTCACAAACTCTCCCGCACGGTCGTTCCTCTTCCGATGAGTGTGGGTAAGTCTCACAGACTCACCCATCGTCCTTCCTCCGCCCATGTGAGTGGGTAAGCCTCACAAACTCTCCCCATGGTCCTTCCTCTGCCCATGTGAGAGGGTCAGTCTCACAAACTCTCCCCCATGGTCCTTCCTCTGCCCATGTGAGAGGGTCAGTCTCACAAACTCTCCCCCATGGTCCTTTCTCTGCCCATGTGAGAGGGTAAGTCTCAAACACTCTCCCCCATGGTACTTCCTCTGCCCATGTGAGAGGTTAAGTCTCACAAACACTCCCCCATAGTCCATCCTCCGGCAATGTGAGAGGGTAAGCCTCAGAAACTCTCCCCCATGGTCCTTCCTCCGCCCATTTGAGTGGGTAAGCCTCACAAATTCTCCCCATGGTCCTTCCTCTGCCCATGTGAGAGGGTCAGTCTTACAAACTCTCCCCCATGGTACTTCCTCTGCCCATGTGAGAGGGTAAGTCTCACACTGTCCCCCATGGTCCTTCCTCTGCTCATGTGAGAGGGTAAGTCTCACAAACACTCCCCCATGGTCCATCCTCCGCCCATGTGAGAGGGTAAGCCTCACAAACTCTCCTCCTTGGTCCTTCCTCCTCCCATGTGAGAGGGTAACTCTCACAAACACTCCCCCATGATCCATCCTCCGCCCATGTGAGAGGGTAAGCCTCACAAACTCTCCTCCTTGGTCCTTCCTCCTCCCATGTGAGAGGGTAAGTCTCACAAACACTCCCATTGGTCCTTCCTCTGCCCATGTGAGAGGGTGAGTCTCAAAAACTCGCCCCCATGGTCCTTCCTCCGCCCATGTGAGAGCGTAAGTCTCACAAATTCCCCCCGTGGTCCTTCCACTGACATTGTGAGAGGGTAAGTCTCACATCTCTCCCCCATGGTCCATCCTCCACCCATGTGACAGGGTAAGTCTCACAAACACTCACGTATGTTCCTTCCTCCGCCCATGTGACAGGGAAAGTCTCAGAAACTCTCCCAGGTGGTCCTTCCTCCGCCCACGTGACAGGGTATGTCTCACAATCTCTCCCCCATGGTCCTTCCTCCACCCATGTGAGAGGTTAAGTCCCACAAACTCTCACCCATGGTCCATTCTCCGCCCATGTGAGAGGGTAAGTCTCACAAACTCTCCCCCATGGTCCTTCCTCCTCCCACATGAGAGGGTAATTCTCACAAACTCTCCGCGATGGTCCTTCTTCCGCCCATGTGAGAGATTAAGTCTCACAAACACTCCAACATGTTCCTTTCTCCGCCCATGTGAGAGGGTAAGTCTCACAAATGCTCCCCCATGGTCCTTCCTCCGCCCAAGTGAGAGGATCAGTCGCACAAAATCTCCCCCATGGTCCTGCGTCCGCCCATGTGAGAGGGTAAGTCTCACATACTCTCCCCCATGGTCCTTCCTCCGCCCATGTGAGAGCGTAATTCCCACAAACTCTCCCCCATGGTCATCCCTCCGTCCCTGTGAGAGGGTAAGTCCAACAAACTCTCCCCCATGGTCCTTCCTCCGCCCATGTGAGAGGGTAAGTCTCACATACTGTCCCCCATGGTCCTTCCTCCGCCCATGTGAGAGCGTAATTCCCACAAACTCTCCCCCATGGTCATCCCTCCGTCCCTGTGAGAGGGTAAGTCCAACAAACTCTCCCCCATGGTCCTTCCTCCGCCCAAGTGAGAGGGTAAGTCTCACAGACTCAACCCATGGTCCTTCCTCCGCCCATGTGAGAGGGTAAGTCTCACAAACTCTACCCCATGGTCCTCCCTCCTTCCCTGTGAGAGGGTAAGTCTCACAGACTCACCTCACGTTCCTTCCTCCGCCCATGTGAGAGGGTAAGTCTCACAAACTCTGCCCATTGTCCTTCCTCCGCCCATGTGAGAGGGTAAGTCTCACAAACTCTCCCCCACGGTCCTTCCTCTGCCGATGTAAGTGGGTAAGTCTTACCGACCCACCCATGGTCCTTCCTCAGCCCAAGTGAGAGGGTAAGCCTCATAAACTCTCGCCATGGTCCTTCCGTTCCCCATGTGAGAGGGTAAATCTCACAAACTCTCCCCATGGTACTTCCTCGTCCATGTGAGAGGGTAAGTCTCACAAACTCTCCCCCATGGTCCTTCCTCTGCCCATGTGAGAGGGTAAGTCTCACAAACACTCCCCCATGGTCCTTCCTCCAACCATGTGAGAGGGTAAGCCTCACAAACTCTCCCCCATGGTCCTTCCTCCGCCCATGTGAGAGGGTAAGTCCCGCAAACTCTGCCCCATGCTCCTTCCTCCACCCACGTGAGAAGGTAATCTCAGAAACACTCCCCCATGGTCCTTCCTCCGCCGATGAGAGAGGGTATGTCCCACAAACTCACCCATGGTCCTTCCTCCGCTCATGTGAGAGAGTAAGTCTCAAAAACTCTCCCTCATAGTCCTTCCGCAGCCCATGTCAGAGGGTAAGTCCAGCAAACTCTCCCCCTTTGTCCTTCCACACCCATGTGAGAGGGTCAGTCTCGCAAATTCTCCCCCATGGTCCTTCCTCCGCCAATGTGAGAGGGTTAAGTCTCACAATCTCTCCCCCATTGTCCTTCATCCGCCCAGGTGAGAGGGTAAGTCTCACAATCTCTCCCCCATGGTCCTTCCTCCGCCCAGGTGAGATGGTAAGTCTCACAGACTCACCCCATGGTCCTTCCTCCGCCCACGTGAGAGGGTAAGTCTCACAAACTCTCCCCCATGGTCCTTCCTCCGCCCATGTGAGAGGCTAAGTCTCATAAAATCTCCAGCATGGTCCTTCTCTGCCCATGTGAGAGGGTAAGTCCCGCAAACTCTGCCCCATGCTCCTTCCTCCGCCAACGTGAGAAGGTAATCTCAGAAACACTTCCTCAGACCATGTGAGAGGGTCAGTCTCACAAACTCTCCCCCATGGTCCTTCCTCCGCCCATGTGAGAGGGTTAAGTCTCACAATCTCTCCCCCATTGACCTTCCTCCGCCCATGTGAGAGGATAAGTCTCACAAACACTCCCCCATGGTTCTTCCTCCGCCCATGTGAGAGGGTAAGTCTCACAAACTCTCCCCCATGGTCCTTCCTCCGCCCAAGTGAGAGAGTAAGTCTCACAGACTCACCCCATGGTCCTTCCTCCGCCCATGTGAGAGGTTAAGTCTCACAGACACACCTCATGTTCCTTCCTCCGCCCATGTGAGAGGGTAAGTCTCACAAACTCTGCCCATTGTCCTTCCTCCGCCCATGAGAGAGGGTTAGTCTCACAAACTCTCCCCCACGGTCCTTCCTCTGCCGATGTGAGTGGGTAAGTCTTACAGACTCATCTATGGTCCTTCCGCCCCCCATGTGAGAGGGTAAATCTCGCAAACTCTCCCCATGGTACTTCCTCCGCCCATGTGAGAGGGTAAGTCTCACAAACTCTCCCCCATGGTCCTTCCTCCGCCCATGTGAGAGGGTAAGTCTCACAAACTCTCCCCCATGGTCCTTCCTCTGCCCATGTGAGAGGGTATGTCTCACAAACACTCACCCATGGTCCTTCCTCCAACCATGTGAGAGGGTAAGCCTCACAAACTCTCCCCCATGGTCCTTCCCCCGCCCATGTGAGAGGGTATGTCCCGCAAACTCTGCCCCATGCTCCTTCCTCCACCCACTTGAGAAGGTAATCTCAGAAACACTCCCCCATGGTCCTCCCTCCGCCGATGAGAGAGGGTATGTCTCACAAACTCACCCATGGTCCTTCCTCCGCCCATGTGAGGGAGTAAGTCTCACAAATTCTCCCCCGTGGTCCTTCCTCCGAAATTGGGAGAGGGTAAGTCTCACAAACTCCGCCTCAAAGTCCTTCCTCAGCCCATGTCAGAGGGTAAGTACAGCAAACTCTCCCCCTTTGTCCTTCCTCCACCCATGTGAGAGGGTAAGTCTCGCCATCTCTCCCCCATTGTCCTTCCTCCGCCCATGTCAGAGGGTCAGTCTCGCAAACTCTCCCCCATGGTCCTTCCTCCGCCCATGTGAGAGGGTAAGTCTCACAAACTCTTTCCCATGGTCCTTCCTCCGCCCAGGTGAGAGGGTAAGACTCACAAACTCTTTCCCATGGTCCTTCCTCCGCCCATGTGAGAGGGTAAGTCTCACAAACTCTTTCCCATGGTCCTTCCTCCGCCCAGGTGAGAGGGTAAGACTCACAAACTCTACCCCATGGTCCTTCCTCCGCCCAGGTGAGAGGGTAAGTCTCACAAACTCTTTCCCATGGTCCTTCCTCCGCCCAGGTGAGAGGGTAAGACTCACAAACTCTCCCCCATGGTCCTTCCTCCGCCCATGTGAGAGGCTAAGTCTCATAAAATCTCCAGCATGGTCCTTCCTCCCCCCATGTGAGCGGGTAAGTCTCACAAACTCTCCCCCATTGTCCTTCCTCCGCCCTTGTGAGAGGGCAAGTCTCACAAACTCTCCCTCCTGGTCCATCCTCAGACCATGTGAGAGGCTAAGTCTCACAAACTCTCCCCCATGGTCCTTCTCTGCCCATGTGAGAGGGTAAGTCCCGCAAAATCTGCCCCATGCTCCTTCCTCCACCCACGTAAGAAGGTAATCTCAGAAACAGTTCCTCAGATCATGTGAGAGGGTCAGTCTCACAAACTCTCCCCCATGGTCCTTCCTCCGCCCAAGTGACAGGGTTAAGTCTCACAATCTCTCCCCCATTGTCCTTCCTCCAACCATGTGAGAGGGTAAGTCTCACAAACACTCCCCCATGGTCCTTCCTCCAACCATGTGAGAGGGTCAGTCTCACAAACTCTCCCCCATGGTACTTCCTCCGCCCAAGTGAGAGGGTTAAGTCTCACAAACTCTCCCCCATGGTCCTTCCTCTGCCCATGTGAGAGGGTAAGTCTCACAAACACTCCCCCATGGTCCTTCCTCCAACCATGTGAGAGGGTAAGCCTCACAAACTCTCCCCCATGGTCCTTCCCCCGCCCATGTGAGAGGCTAAGTCCCGAAAACTCAGCCCCATGCTCCTTCCTCCGTCCACGTGAGAAGGTAATCTCAGAAACACTCCCCCACGGTCCTTCCTCCGCCGATGAGAGAGGGTATGTCTCACAAACTCACCCATGGTCCTTCCTCCGCCCATGTGAGAGAGTAAGTCTCACAAATTCTCCCCCGTGGTCCTTCCTCCGAATTTGGGAAAGGGTAAGTCTCACAAAATCTCCCTCATAGTCCTTCCGCAGCCCATGTCAGAGGGTAAGTCCAGCAAACTCTCCCCCATTGTCCGTCCTCCACCCATGTGAGAGGGTAAGTCTCGCCATCTCTCCCCCATTGTCCTTCCTCCGCCCATGTGAGAGGGTAAGTCTCACAAACTCTCCCCCATGGTCCTTCCTCCGCCCATGTGAGAGGGTAATTCTCACAAACTCTCCCCGATGGTCCTTCCTCCTCTCACATGAGAGGGTAATTCTCACAAACTCTCCCCGATGGTCCTTCCTCCGCCCATGTGAGAGAGTAAGTCTCACAAGCACTCCAACATGTTCCTTTCTCCGCCCATGTGAGAGGGTAAGTCTGACAAACATCCTCCATGGTCCTTCCTCTGCCTATGTGAGAGGATCAGTAGCACAAATTCTACCCATGGTCCTTCCTCCGCCCATGTGAGAGGGTAAGTCCCACAAACTTTCCCCCATGGTCCTTCCTCCCCCATGTGAGAAGGTAAGACTCACAAACTCGCCCCCATGGTCCTTCCTCCCCCCATGTGAGAAGGTAAGCCTCACAAAAGCTTCCCCATGGTCCTTCCTCCGCCCAAGTGAGAGGATAAGTCTGACAAACAATCCCCAATGGTCCCATCTCCGCCCATCTGATTGGGTAAGTCTCACAATCTGTCCCCGATGGTCCTTCCTCCGCCCATGTGAGAGGGTAAGTCTCACAATCTCTCCCCATGGTCCTTCCTTCGCCCATGAGAGAGGGTCAGTCTCACAAACTCTCCCGCACGGTCGTTCCTCTGCCGATGTGAGTGGGTAAGTCTCACAGACTCACCCATCGTCCTTCCTCCGTCCATGTGAGTGGGTAAGCCTCACAAACTCTCCCCATGGTCCTTCCTCTGCCCATGTGAGAGGGTCAGTCTCACAAACTCTCCCCCATGGTCCTTCCTCTGCCCATGTGAGAGGGTAAGTCTCAAACACTCTCCCCCATGGTTCTTCCTCTGCCCATGTGAGAGGTTAAGTCTCACAAACTCTCCCCCATGGTCCTTCCTCCGCCCATGTGAGTCGGTAAGCCTCACAAACTCTCCCCATGGTCCTTCCTCTGCCCATGTGAGAGGGTCAGTCTTACAAACTCTCCCCCATGGTACTTCCTCTGCCCATGTGAGAGGGTAAGTCTCACACACTCTCCCCCATGGTCCTTCCTCTGCTCATGTGAGAGGGTGAGTCTCACAAACACTCCCCCAAGATCCTTCCTCCGTCCATGTGAGAGGGTAAGTCTCACAAACTCTCCCCCATGGTCCTTCCTCTGCCCATGTGAGAGGGTAAGTCTCACAAACACTCCCCCATGGTCCTTCCTCCAACCATGTGAGAGGGTAAGCCTCACAAACTCTCCCCCATGGTCCTTCCTCCGCCCATGTGAGAGGGTAAGTCCCGCAAACTCTGCCCCATGCTCCTTCCTCCACCCACGTGAGAAGGTAATCTCAGAAACACTCCCCCATGGTCCTTCCTCCGCCGATGAGAGAGGGTATGTCCCACAAACTCACCCATGGTCCTTCCTCCGCTCATGTGAGAGAGTAAGTCTCAAAAACTCTCCCTCATAGTCCTTCCGCAGCCCATGTCAGAGGGTAAGTCCAGCAAACTCTCCCCCTTTGTCCTTGCACACCCATGTGAGAGGGTCAGTCTCGCAAATTCTGCCCCATGGTCCTTCCTCCGCCAATGTGAGAGGGTTAAGTCTCACAATCTCTCCCCCATTGTCCTTCATCCGCCCAGGTGAGAGGGTAAGTCTCACAGACTCACCCCATGGTCCTTCCTCCGCCCACGTGAGAGGGTAAGTCTCACAAACTCTCCCCCATGGTCCTTCCTCCGCCCATGTGAGAGGCTAAGTCTCATAAAATCTCCAGCATGGTCCTTCTCTGCCCATGTGAGAGGGTAAGTCCCGCAAACTCTGCCCCATGCTCCTTCCTCCGCCAACGTGAGAAGGTAATCTCAGAAACACTTCCTCAGACCATGTGAGAGGGTCAGTCTCACAAACTCTCCCCCATGGTCCTTCCTCCGCCCATGTGAGAGGGTTAAGTCTCACAATCTCTCCCCCATTGACCTTCCTCCGCCCATGTGAGAGGGTAAGTCTCACAAACTCTCCCCCATGGTCCTTCCTCCGCCCAAGTGAGAGAGTAAGTCTCACAGACTCACCCCATGGTCCTTCCTCCGCCCATGTGAGAGGTTAAGTCTCACAGACACACCTCATGTTCCTTCCTCCGCCCATGTGAGAGGGTAAGTCTCACAAACTCTGCCCATTGTCCTTCCTCCGCCCATGAGAGAGGGTTAGTCTCACAAACTCTCCCCCACGGCCCTTCCTCTGCCGATGTGAGTGGGTAAGTCTTACAGACTCATCTATGGTCCTTCCGCCCCCCATGTGAGAGGGTAAATCTCGCAAACTCTCCCCATGGTACTTCCTCCGCCCATGTGAGAGGGTAAGTCGCACAAACTCTCCCCCATGGTCCTTCCTCCGCCCATGTGAGAGGGTAAGTCTCACAAACTCTCCCCCATGGTCCTTCCTCTGCCCATGTGAGAGGGTATGTCTCACAAACACTCACCCATGGTCCTTCCTCCAACCATGTGAGAGGGTAAGCCTCACAAACTCTCCCCCATGGTCCTTCCCCCGCCCATGTGAGAGGGTATGTCCCGCAAACTCTGCCCCATGCTCCTTCCTCCACCCACTTGAGAAGGTAATCTCAGAAACACTCCCCCATGGTCCTCCCTCCGCCGATGAGAGAGGGTATGTCTCACAAACTCACCCATGGTCCTTCCTCCGCCCATGTGAGGGAGTAAGTCTCACAAATTCTCCCCCGTGGTCCTTCCTCCGAAATTGGGAGAGGTTAAGTCTCACAAACTCCGCCTCAAAGTCCTTCCTCAGCCCATGTCAGAGGGTAAGTACAGCAAACTCTCCCCCTTTGTCCTTCCTCCACCCATGTGAGAGGGTAAGTCTCGCCATCTCTCCCCCATTGTCCTTCCTCCGCCCATGTCAGAGGGTCAGTCTCGCAAACTCTCCCCCATGGTCCTTCCTCCGCATATGTGAGAGGGTAAGTCTCACAAACTCTTTCCCATGGTCCTTCCTCCGCCCAGGTGAGAGGGTAAGACTCACAAATTCTTTCCCATGGTCCTTCCTCCGCCCATGTGAGAGGGTAAGTCTCACAAACTCTTTCCCATGGTCCTTCCTCCGCCCAGGTGAGAGGGTAAGACTCACAAACTCTACCCCATGGTCCTTCCTCCGCCCAGGTGAGAGGGTAAGTCTCACAAACTCTTTCCCATGGTCCTTCCTCCGCCCAGGTGAGAGGGTAAGACTCACAAACTCTCCCCCATGGTCCTTCCTCCGCCCATGTGAGAGGCTAAGTCTCATAAAATCTCTAGCATTGTCCTTCCTCCCCCCATGTGAGCGGGTAAGTCTCACAAACTCTCCCCCATTGTCCTTCCTCCGCCCTTGTGAGAGGGCAAGTCTCACAAACTCTCCCTCCTGGTCCATCCTCAGACCATGTGAGAGGCTAAGTCTCACAAACTCTCCCCCATGGTCCTTCTCTGCCCATGTGAGAGGGTAAGTCCCGCAAAATCTGCCCCATGCTCCTTCCTCCACCCACGTAAGAAGGTAATCTCAGAAACAGTTCCTCAGATCATGTGAGAGGGTCAGTCTCACAAACTCTCCCCCATGGTCCTTCCTCCGCCCAAGTGACAGGGTTAAGTCTCACAATCTCTCCCCCATTGTCCTTCCTCCAACCATGTGAGAGGGTAAGTCTCACAAACACTCCCCCATGGTCCTTCCTCCAACCATGTGAGAGGGTCAGTCTCACAAACTCTCCCCCATGGTACTTCCTCCGCCCAAGTGAGAGGGTTAAGTCTCACAAACTCTCCCCCATGGTCCTTCCTCTGCCCATGTGAGAGGGTAAGTCTCACAAACACTCCCCCATGGTCCTTCCTCCAACCATGTGAGAGGGTAAGCCTCACAAACTCTCCCCCATGGTCCTTCCCCCGCCCATGTGAGAGGCTAAGTCCCGAAAACTCAGCCCCATGCTCCTTCCTCCGTCCACGTGAGAAGGTAATCTCAGAAACACTCCCCCACGGTCCTTCCTCCGCCGATGAGAGAGGGTATGTCTCACAAACTCACCCATGGTCCTTCCTCCGCCCATGTGAGAGAGTAAGTCTCACAAATTCTCCCCCGTGGTCCTTCCTCCGAATTTGGGAAAGGGTAAGTCTCACAAAATCTCCCTCATAGTCCTTCCGCAGCCCATGTCAGAGGGTAATTCCAGCAAACTCTCCCCCATTGTCCGTCCTCCACCCATGTGAGAGGGTAAGTCTCGCCATCTCTCCCCCATTGTCCTTCCTCCGCCCATGTGAGAGGGTAAGTCTCACAAACTCTCCCCCATGGTCCTTCCTCCGCCCATGTGAGAGGGTAATTCTCACAAACTCTCCCCGATGGTCCTTCCTCCTCCCACATGAGAGGGTAATTCTCACAAACTCTCCCCGATGGTCCTTCCTCCGCCCATGTGAGAGAGTAAGTCTCACAAGCACTCCAACATGTTCCTTTCTCCGCCCATGTCAGAGGGTAAGTCCCACAAATGCTCCCCCATGGTCCTTACTCCGCACATGTGAGAGGGTAAGTCTGACAAACATCCTCCATGGTCCTTCCTCTGCCTATGTGAGAGGATCAGTAGCACAAATTCTACCCATGGTCCTTCCTCCGCCCATGTGAGAGGGTAAGTCCCACAAACTTTCCCCCATGGTCCTTCCTCCCCCATGTGAGAAGGTAAGACTCACAAACTCGCCCCCATGGTCCTTCCTCCCCCCATGTGAGAAGGTAAGCCTCACAAAAGCTTCCCCATGGTCCTTCCTCCGCCCAAGTGAGAGGATAAGTCTGACAAACAATCCCCAATGGTCCCATCTCCGCCCATCTGATTGGGTAAGTCTCACAATCTGTCCCCGATGGTCCTTCCTCCGCCCATGTGAGAGGGTAAGTCTCACAATCTCTCCCCATGGTCCTTCCTTCGCCCATGAGAGAGGGTCAGTCTCACAAACTCTCCCGCACGGTCGTTCCTCTGCCGATGTGAGTGGGTAAGTCTCACAGACTCACCCATCGTCCTTCCTCCGTCCATGTGAGTGGGTAAGCCTCACAAACTCTCCCCATGGTCCTTCCTCTGCCCATGTGAGAGGGTCAGTCTCACAAACTCTCCCCCATGGTCCTTCCTCTGCCCATGTGAGAGGGTAAGTCTCAAACACTCTCCCCCATGGTTCTTCCTCTGCCCATGTGAGAGGTTAAGTCTCACAAACTCTCCCCCATGGTCCTTCCTCCGCCCATGTGAGTCGGTAAGCCTCACAAACTCTCCCCATGGTCCTTCCTCTGCCCATGTGAGAGGGTCAGTCTTACAAACTCTCCCCCATGGTACTTCCTCTGCCCATGTGAGAGGGTAAGTCTCACACACTCTCCCCCATGGTCCTTCCTCTGCTCATGTGAGAGGGTGAGTCTCACAAACACTCCCCCAAGATCCTTCCTCCGCCCATGTGAGAAGGTAAATCTCACAAACTCCCCCCATGGCCCTTCCTCTGCACATGTGAGTGGGTAAGTCTCAAATACTCGCCCCCATGGTCCTTCCTTCACCCATGTGAGAGCGTAAGTCTCACAAATTCCCCCCGTGGTCCTTCCACTGACATTGTGAGAGGGTAAGTCTCACATCTCTCCCCCATGGTCCATCCTCCGCCCATGTGACAGGGTAAGTCTCACAAACACGCACGTATGTTCCTTCCTCCGCCCATGTGACAGGGAAAGTCTCAGAAACTCTCCCAGGTGGTCCTTCCTCCGCCCACGTGCCAGGGTATGTCTCACAATCTCTCCCCCATGGTCCTTCCTCCGCCCATGTGAGAGGGTAAGTCTCACAAACTCTCACCCATGGTCCATTCTCCGCCCATGTGAGAGGGTAAGTCTCACAAACTCTCCCCGATGGTCCTTCCTCTGCCCATGTGAGAGAGTAAGTCTCACAAACACTCCAACATGTTCCTTTCTCCGCCCATGTGAGAGCGTAAGTCTCACAAATGCTCCCCCATGGTCCGTCCTCCGCACATGTGAGAGGGTAAGTCTGACAAGCATCCTCCATGGTCCTTCCTCCGCCCAAGTGAGAGGATCAGTAGCACAAAATCTCCCCCATGGTCCTGCGTCCGCCCATGTGAGAGGGTAAGTCCCACAAACTCTCCCCCATGGTCCTTCCTCCGCCCATGTGAGAGGGTAAGTCTCACATACTCTCCCACTTGGTCCTCCCTCCATCCCTGTGAGAGGGTAAGTCTCACAGACTCACCTCACGTTCCTTCCTCCACCCATGTGAGAGGGTATGTCTCACAAACTCTGCCCATTGTCCTTCCTCCGCCCATGAGAGAGGGTTAGTCTCACAAACTCTCCCCCACGGTCCTTCCTCTGCCGATGTGAGTGGGTAAGTCTTACCGACTCACCCATGGTCCTTCCTCCGCCCATGTGAGACGGTAAGCCTCATAAACTCTCCCCATGGTTCTTCCGTTCCCCATGTGAGAGGGTAAATCTCACAAACTCTCCCCATGGTACTTCCTCGTCCATGTGAGAGGGTAAGTCTCACAAACTCTCCCCCATGGTCCTTCCTCTGCCCATGTGAGAGGGTAAGTCTCAAACACTCTCCCCCATGGTACTTCCTCTGCCCATGTGAGAGGTTAAGTCTCACAAACTCTCCCCCATGGTCCTTCCTCCGCCCATGTGAGTCGGTAAGCCTCACAAACTCTCCCCATGGTCCTTCCTCCAACCATGTGAGAGGGTAAGCCTCACAAACTCTCCCCCATGGTCCTTCCTCCGCCCATGCGAGAGGGTAAGTCCCGCAAACTCTGCCCCATGCTCCTTCCTCCACCCACGTGAGAAGGTAATCTCAGAAACACTCCCCCATGGTCCTTCCTCCGCTGATGAGAGAGGGTATGTCCCACAAACTCACCCATGGTCCTTCCTCCGCCCATGTGAGGGAGTAAGTCTCACAAATTCTCCCCCGTGGTCCTTCCTCCGAAATTGGGAGAGGGTAAGTCTCACAAACTCTCCCCCATGGTCCTGCCTACGCCCATGTGAGAGGGTAAGTCTCACAAACTCTCCCTCAAAGTCCTTCCTCAGCCCATGTGAGAGGGTAAGTCTCACAAACTCTCCCCCATGGTCCTTCCTCCGCCCAGGTGAGATGGTAAGTCTCACAGACTCACCCCATGGTCCTTCCTACGCCCATGTGAGAGGGTAAGTCTCACAAACTCTCCCCCATGGTGCTCCCTCCGCCCATGTGAGAGGGTAAGTCTCACAGACTCACCCCATGGTCCTTCCTCCGCCCATATGAGAGGGTAAGTCTCACAAACTCTCCCCCATGGTCCTTCCTCCGCCCATGTGAGAGGCTAAGTCTCATAAAATCTCCAGCATGGTCCTTCCTCCCCCATGTGAGAGGATAAGTCTCACAAACTCTCCCCCATTGTCCTTCCTCCGCCCTTGTGAGAGGGTAAGTCTCACAAACTCTCCCCATGGTCCTTCCTCCGCCCATGAGAGAGGGTTAGACTCACAAACTTTCCCGCATGGTCGTTCCTCTGCCGATGTGAGTGGGTAAGTCTCACAGACTCACCCATGGTCCTTCCTCCGCCCATGTGAGTGGGTAAGCCTCACAAACTCTCCCCATGGTCCTTCCTCTGCCCATGTGAGAGGGTCAGTCTCACAAGCACTCACCCATGGTCCTTTGTCTGCCCATGTGAGAGGGTAAGTCTCAAACACTCTCCCCCATGGTCCTTCCTCCGCCCATGTGAGTGGGTAAGCCTCACAAACTCTCCTCCTTGGTCCTTCCTCCGCCCATGTGAGAGGGTAAATCTCACAAAGTCCCCCCATGGTCCTTCCTCTGCCCATGTGAGTGGGTAAGTCTCAGAAACTCGCCCCCATGGTCCTTCCTCTGCCCATGTGAGAGCGTAAGTCTCACAAATTCCCCCCGTGGTCCTTCCTCTGACATTGTGAGAGGGTAAGTCTCACATCTCTCCCCCATGGCCCTTCCTCCGCCCATGTGACAGGGTAAGTCTCACAAACTCTCACGTATGTTCCTTCCTCCGCCCATGTGCCAGGGAATGTCTCAGAAACTCTCCCAGGTGGTCCTTCCTACGCCCACGTGACAGGGTATGTCTCACAATCTCTCCCTCATGGTCCTTCCTCCGCCCATGTGAGAGCGTAAGTCTCACAAACTCTCACCCATGGTCCATTCTCCGCCCATGTGTGAGGGTAAGTCTCACAAACACCCCCCATGGTCCTTCCTCCTCCCACATGAGAGACTAATTCTCACAAACTCTCCCCGATGGTCCTTCCTCCGCCCATGTGAGAGAGTAAGTCTCACAAACACTCCAACATGTTCCTTTCGACGCCCATGTGAGAGGGTAAGTCTCACAAATGCTCCCCCATGGTCCTTCCTCCGCACATGTGAGAGGATAAGTCTGACAAACATCCTCCATGGTCCTTCCTCCGCCCATGTGAGAGGATCAGCAGCACAAACTCTCCCCCATGGTCCTTCCTCCGCCCATGTGAGAGGGTAAGTCCCACAAACTCTCCCCCATGGTCCTTTCTCCGCCCATGTGAGAGGATAAGTCCCACAAACTCTCCCCCATGGTCCTTCCTCCGCCCATGTGAGAGGGTAAGTCTCACAAACTCTCCCCCATGGTCCATCCTCCGCCCATGTGAGAGGGTAAGCCTCACAATCTCTCCCATATGGTCCTTTTTCCGCCCATGTGAGAATGGAAGACTCACAAACTCTCCCCCATGGTCCTTCCTCCCCCATGAGCGAGGGTATGTCTCAAAAATTCTCCCCATGGTCCTTCCTCCCCCCATGTGAGAGGGTAAGTCTCACAAACTCTCCCCCATGGTTGTTCTTCCTCCCATGAGAGAGGGTAAGTCTCACAAACTCTCCCCCACGTTCCTTCCTCCGCACATGTTAGAGGGTAAGTCTGACAAACTCTCACCCATGGTCCTTCCTCCACCCATGTTAGAGGGTAAGTCTCACAAACTCTCCCCCATGTTCCTTCCTCCCCCCATGTGAGAGGGTAAGTCTCACAAACTCTCCCCCATGGTTGTTCTTCCTCCCATGAGAGAGGGTAAGTCTCACAAACTCTCCCCCACGTTCCTTCCTCCGCACATGTTAGAGGGTAAGTCTGACAAACTCTCACCCATGGTCCTTCCTCCGCCCATGTTAGAGGTTAAGTCTCACAAACTCTCCCCCTTGGTCCTTCCTCCGCCCATGTGCATATAACTGGGCGGAGGGCTTGTCCTCTGCATTGTCGATCTTTATATTCCTTAAAGGGAAATCTCCCCCCTTGGGGCTCCCCTAATATTCTAATAAACCATAGAGGGACGTTTCACCTCGATAATATATTTTATGCCTTGTATGGCCATATTAAAGTGTCGGGCAGCACTTCGTTTTTTTGCCCATACCTCTACATTGGGATTGTGTCTTTTGAGGTCGGGAATGAGAAGGATGATGCTGGATCTCTCCTGGGGCGTAAAACGCTGTGCCTCGCCCAACGTACCCCGTCCACCTCTATCTGTATTTTGGGCTCCTACCGCCTGGTTATCTCTGACGGGGGCCACGGGATTGGATTTTTCGGCCCCTGACTGAAGCGTTAAGTGGGTTGGGTGGTCTCGACTCGTAGAACTTCTACAGTCCCCGACCGGGGCCTGGGATTTAAGGTCGATGTATCTCGAGTCTCTTTTTGTAGAGCCTCGACAATGTCACCCAAGCATTTTAAGTTGTCTAGATTCTCAGTCCCTGGTGGCTTCAGGTGCAGGAGACTACGGAACTGGACTTTAGCCTCCTGCACGGGTCTCAAGATTTCTTGTAACAGGGCCGGTCTCCCCCCCCCGCCCCTCGCCCAGAATTATGGTTCCCATCTGATCCATCTAACTAGCACACAAAACCGTCCCGTAATAGACTTGTTTGGCGTCCTTGTGTTCCTCCCGCCACTTTATTTGGTCAACTACTGGGCTTGTTTCTTTCCACCCATTTTTAATCATCTCACTTTGAAATTTCAAATTAGCCTCTCGGACCCATGGAACAAGAGTGACAATGGTGGACATAGCTGGAACATCCGGTGAAGGAGGTCTCCCCTCTTCACCCATGTGACCTCTGTTAATTGTTACGTATATTCTTATACTCTATCGGCCCAAATGTATCACCTTATACTCTAAGTCAGAAATATACATTTATGTCTAATCAACTCCGTCAGTCCACAGTCTCCATGAGGAATAATTTACTATGTGGGTAATTTAATACTGACTGGCCCATACACGGTTTTAGCCCCACTGGTGAACGAGCGTGTCCTTGTTACTCCTAAAAACCTTACTCTGACTTCTTCCCTTAGGACGCGATGCGGTTCTCGCCTCAGTTGTCAATTCCAGTGTTGTTTAACTCCGATGGTACTTACGTGCAGTATCCCACTTCTGACACCAACTGTTAGATTCGAATTTGGAGAAACTCCAGACAGAGACGGAATTGAGGCGAAGTACAGAATTTATTAAAACAACTAATTGAAAATTGTGCACAAGGGCGAGCCACTCAGCTTGCACAAGCTAGGGGTGCACTCTCAGGGGACAAGCAGTTGATCATTCCAGTTATGCAATTCTATAAGCAACGCCCACTTACCATAGAATGGGGGCGTTCACGTACAAACAGTGTCACAACAGTTGCTCTTTATTGGTTTATGGGGTTACTCACTCAACTGTCGGCCCACCCCTTGAACTCGGGTACACTCTGACCATGCCAGTCACAATGTTGGTCGTATAATCCAACATCACACATTCCTGCTGTTATCTCTTCCCCGTTGTTGGCATAGTTTATAGTTTGAGAAAACATGTTCATATGTAAATCAAATTGCCAAAAATGTGCACATTCAATTAAACTATGAACATCTGGTCAAATTTCTTGCTTCCATCTCAACTGATGAAAATGACGCCTACCTTTTTTGTCATCGTCTAACTTGGATGTGTGGCTCTCAATCCCGTTAAAAAAGTCGTTAATAAAATTCGTGAATAGTTAAGGTCCCGAATGTGATCCCTCAGAGACATCACTCGTCATATGTTGCCAATTAATGGAAATGATCATTATCCATAAACGATGTCTCCTGTCGCACGACCAATTTCCAAGCAGGTCAATAATTTGCATTCACTTACATGAGTTTCAACTTTAGCTAAAAGTCCCTTATTCGTGACATTATCAAATGTATTTTTCTCCATGTCTACTAACTAATAATGATTTGTGAACTGGCACACATAATCCTCTTTGCTCCTCAACAGTCAATAGCTTCCCATTATTTAGAAAATACTCTGAACTATCTTAATTTGTTCCAAAGTGGATGGTGTCACACTTGCGCACAGTGAACTCGATTGCCTTTGTTGTGCCGGCTTACTTCATCGGTGTCTGTCCCTTTGGTTACCGCCATTTCCCAACTGCATTACGAACGGACCGACTAACTTAGTGCAATCTTGAAAATATGATCTACAGTGCTCTATTGCTCCATCCAAGTCAATCACAAATACGCTGAAAAGTTGAAGATCCAATGCAGATAATTGGGAGATGGCACTTGTCACATCTGACACCGTTGCTAAAGAGCATGTCGTTTGTGCGATGGATAATTTTCTGAAGTGATGGAGGTCTGAAGCAGTCAGTCTGGATTTGCGGCAGAAATGCGCTGTACAGGCTGGATTATAGACAAGAAAATTGAATTTGTAGGAGGTGCAATAATGCACTGCAGCCAATGAAAGTACTTCTGAGTGCTTTGGCTGGCAAGAGCCCGGGTAGCTCAGTCGGTAGAGCATCAGACTTTACTCTGAAGGCCCAGGGATTAAGTCCCTATTTGGCGCAGCTTTTAAATCGTGATACTCATCTTTACATTCGCGCTTTGATCCTTTAACAAAGAGAATAACAACAGGGGTACGCCTTTTAACCCCTCGAGCCTTTCTTCGATTCAAGTAAATTTGTGATCGAAATCCATTTCCATCCCTTTGCTCCAGATCCCTTAATACCTTTGGTTGAAAAACATCTCTCAATCTCAAGTTTGAAATTGACAATTGACCCAGCTTTAATTGCTGTTTGCGGAAGTGTGTTACAAATTTCTGTCATGCAAACTTCTCTCCTGAAAGGCTTGGATCTAATATTGAGGCTATGGCCCCTACTCCCAGATGGGTCAACCATCAGAAATAGCGTCTCGCTATCGACACTATCAGTTCCACTTAATATTTCGTGAATAATTCAATCAAACCACCAATTGAGCTTCTAAGCTCCAGGGAATACAACGCAAGTTTGTGCAACCTCGCCTTTTATGTTTTCCCTTGGACTCTCTGGGCTAGATTTTCAGTATAGACAGTTTTGGGGCGCTAACCTTAGCGCCCACCCGAAGTTAGCGCCCGCCCCAAAGTAGCGCCCCGTTGCCGGAAATTCAGTGGCTTCGCCCTAAGAGGTTGGTGGAGCGCTAAAAGAGGCGTTCCACTACTATCTTTAGGCGCTAAGCTGGCGGTGCAGAGCGCAGCGCCCAAGCTCGGGCGCAGCGCACGGCAGACACTCTGGTGCCAGTGAGCTCTTAAAGGGAAAGGGTGCATGTGTTGGAGGATGATGATGGAAGGAGGAGGAGGAGGAGGAGGAGGAGGATGATGATGGAAGGAGGAGGAGGAGGAGGAGGAGGAGGAGGAGGAGGAGGAACAACCGTTCACAACAACACACTGGATCCTTCCACACAACACATGCAGACTGCCGTTTATAGTGCAGGAGGAGTGCCCTTTAATTTGCGCTCCCCAGGGTGTGTTGCGTTCCATTTTACAAACGCTCTGGACGCCAGCTGCAGAATGGGGTGGTCCGACTGAAGTTTGGATTCGGGGCGGCCAAAGGGCGTTGCACGAGGATGTGACGTCATTTTCTGCGCGCGCATCCGGGCGGCCGCTAAACTTTGCGCCGGCGCTAACGGGCAACTTAATTTGGGGCGGGGCGCAAACTGCGCTGCGCCCGGGCGCTACACGAATAGCGCCCGAAAATCACTTCTCTTAAGGCGCTAACTGCTGGCGCAAGCAACTGAAAATCTAGCCCTCTGTGTCCTTCTGGTAAATCTATGCTTCACTTTTTATTCCTAATACTACCTTCCTAAGCTGTGATGCCACGAACTGAACATAGTACCGTAGGTGTGGCCCAACCTGTGCTTTGTATAGCTGTGGCATAATTTCTCCCTCTTACATTGTAATCCTACAGATATAAGTATCAGCTTTTATTTAGCCTTTTTGAATCAATTCTTGCTAATATATAAAACAATTTGCCAGAGATTTGCCCATTCGCTCAATCTATGACAATCTTTTCACATTTCTTACTTCCATCTAAATGCTTCAAATGCCGCCTGTCTTTTTTGTCACCGTCAAACTTGGATGTGTGTCTCCCAATCCAATCAAGTAAGTCGTTAATGGAATCGATGAATAGTTGAGGCCCCCAAAGAGATCCCTCCGAGACACCACTCGTAATATGCTGCCAATGAATGTCCCTGATCATTATCCATAAACTTTGTCTCCTGTCGTGCAACCAATTTCCAACCAGGTCAATAATTTGCCTTCACTTACATGAGTTTCAACTTTAGCTAAAAGTCACTTATTCATGACTTCATCAAATGTATTTTGCTCCATGTCTACTATCTAATGATTTGTGACCTGGGACTCAATTTTAAACTTCAGATTGAGAGCTGTTTATCAACCAATTTCCTAACCAGGTCAATGGCCCAGAATTTCGGATCCCGAAGGGTGAGTACGCGTTGGGCACTCACGCATAGGCCCAACGAAAGTGCCGGTTTCGTGCATGCACTTCGCATGTGCGGGAAACCAGAACTTCCGTTCCCTTAAAGGAAGGGGTTCACAGGTCGATTACATGCACCAGAGAGGCAGCGCCTACGCCGAAACTTCCGTTTTTTTTCCAGGTTTTTCCGGGATTGTAAGTCTCCAGCAGCTCCGCTGATAAAAAGCACGTGCAGGACCAGCTTTCAACAAGGTAAGTGGTGAATAATGTAAAATTAAAACATTTCTTCTGCAGGTTTATTATTTATAAATATTTTAAAGAAGGGTAAGTTTATTTTTAACCCCGTTAGAAACTTGAATTAATTTTTTTTTTAATTTAAATTATTGTTTAAATATTTATTTTACGTCATTAATAGTTATTTGAAAAATGTGATTTTTTAAAACATTTATTTGAAGTTTTAGTTCTGTTTTGTGGCCGAACTCAAATTCATTGATTTGACAGGTCATCCTGTCAAATCTATGAATAGAGATTTCCTGATACGATTAGCTCTCCATGGCCCACGTGATCTCAGGGGACGCTTCAGACTAGCTGCGCCCCTGGGATACGCAAACACTGCACGTTGGCAGTTGGAGCAGGCCCAGTATCAGAATCCCACGTGGGCCCACAGCTCAACAGCCAGCGCCCGAGCTAAATGCAGGATGGGAGCTTGCACCCGCGTGAATCCACTGACCCGACTTTCTGGGCCAATAATTTGCCTTCACTTCAACAAGCTTCAACTTCAGCTAAAAGTAACTTATGCGGTATTTTATCAAATGTTCTCCAAGTGCTCTGCTATTACATCTTTTATAATGGACTCTAGCATCTTCCCCACTACCGATGTCAGGCAAACCGGTCTATATTTCCCCGTTTTCTCTCTACCAGTTTTTCGAATAGTGGGGTAACTTTATCTGCCCTTAAGTCCATGGGAACTGTTCCAGAGTCTATAGAGTTTTGGAAGATGACCAGCAATTAATCTACTATGTCTAGGGCCACTTTCTTAATTACCCTAGGATGTAGATTATCAGGCCCTGGGGATTTATCGGCCTTCAATCCCATCAATTTCCCGAACACCATTTCCCTACAAGTACTGTTTTCATTCAGTTAATCACTCTCATTAGACATTATTTCGCCCGACATATCTGGGAGATTATTTGTGTCCTGCTTTTTGAAAACAGAACCAAACCATGTATTATTTGGTCTGCCATTTCTTTCTTCCCCATTATAAATTCTCCTGATTCTGACTCTAAGGAACCTACGCTTGACTTCACCAATCTTTTTCTCTTCACATGCCTATAGAAGCTTTTTCAGTCAGTTTTTATGTTCCCTGCAAGTTACTCTCATACTCTATTTGCCCCCCCTTAATTAATCCATTTTTTCCTCCTTTGCTGAATCCTAAATTGCTCCCAATCCTCTGGTTTGCTGCTTTTTCTGCCAATTTATATATGCACTCATTGGAGCTTATGCGATCCATAATTTCCCTTGTAAGCCATACAGAGATAAACAAATTCTGTAGTTCATCCATGCGATCTTTAAATGTTTGCCATTGCCTATCCACCGTCAACCCTTTAAGTAAAGGTCCCCAATCCATCCTACCCAACTTGCGACTCATACCATCGTAGTTTCTTTTTTTAAATTATGGACCTATGTCTCTGAGTCAAATACTTCACTCTCCATCTTAATGAAGACTTCTATCATATTATGATCGCTCAGCCCCAAGTGGCTTCACACAAAATAATTGTGAATAATCCTTTCTCATTACATCATACCCAATCGACCTGTGAACAAAGGGTAAAGAGGCAGAAGGGACAGAAATAATAATCAGAAGAGAAGTAATAGGAGCAGGAGTGGGTCATTCGGCCCCACGAGCCTGCCCCGCCATTCAATAAGATCATGGCTGATCAGATCATCGATTCAACACCACTTTCCTGTCGCTCGCCATAACCCTTGACTCACCTGTAGCTCAAATATATGCCTATCTCCGCCTTGAATATAATCAATGACCCAGCCTCCACAGCTCTCTGGGGTAGAGGATTCCAAAGATTCACGACACACTGAGAGAAGAAATTCCTCCTCATCTCCGTTTTAAATGGGCGACAAATTTTCCTGAAACTTTGCCCCTAGTTCTAGATTCCAACAGGAGGGAAATCATCCTCCCTGCCTCTACCCTGTCAAGCCCTCTCAGAATCATATACTGAGACAAAGAGGGAGACAGAGACAAAGATAGACGTAAGAGCGAAAGCCTCGGTTTGATGTCTTACAGAGTGGTTTGAGGTATAAGGGACTTCAGTTATGTTGAGAGTGTGCAGAAGCTGGGATTGTTTTCCTCAGAAGTTTAAGAGGAATTTTAATGGAGGCTTCCAAATTTAGAAGGGGTTTTGATAGAGGAGATAAGGGGAAACGTTATCTAGTGGCAGGAGGGAAAGTAAGCAGAGGACAATGATTGAAGATAACCGTCAAAAGAACCAGTATGGGGAGAATTGTCTTTCGCAGCAAGGGCTCAGGCCTAATGAATATCTTAATGCTCTGGATAAGTTATCACAGCCCAGGCACTCTCTCATTCCAGTCCTGCACACGTTGCTAATGTTTCAAATGTGGCACTTTTCACACTGGCAATTAATTGATTAATAGCCGTGCTGTGATAAGCTAAGTTTGTTAGGGAGATGCAGTCGGCAAGAAAATACATGGAAGTCTGACAATACCCGTCACTGTTCTGACACTGTGAGCTACAGTTAAATGTGGGCATGTAAACATTTAACGGGGTAAAAATTCGGTATCGCCCCATTTGGGGCACCATTATTGGCGGTGCACAAAGTTTAGCGCCTGGCGCTAATTATCGCCTCTGACATCAAACTTGACTTTTATCGCCCCTGGAGATGATTGGAGCACTAAATCAGGTCCTACACATCTCTCATAAGGCGCTAAGGCCGAGGAGCGAGGCGCTAGCTCAGAGTGCGGGCACAGCGCAGGTGCTATCAGTTAGCGATGGAACACAGACTCACTGGCGCTGGTCAGTTCCTAATGGGGCGGGTCGATCTTGCTCTGCAGCCACACATTACTCAATGGAGCCTTGAATCTCGGCCTGGACAGACCTGTGGCTAAATCTTGCAGCCAAGGACTATGGAGCAGGCGAGGGAGCCAGCACAGCGCTTCATCGAGCGGGCCTTGGAGGCTCTGGTTGACACTGTGGAGCACAGCAGATGTATTCCTTACCCAGAGAGTGGCAGGAGGCCTTTGCCACGTGAGTACAGAACAGTGTGGAGGGAGGTGGCTCAGAGAGTCTGCTCAAGCAGCATGGTGCCTAGGACCAATCTCCAATGTAGGAAAAAGTTCAACGACCTCACTCGGGTCATCAGCGTGAGTGAGTTTTTTTACTAAACCTCTCCATCCCTCCATCTCAACCTCACTTTATGGCCAGAGGGTTTTAAAAGCCCCAATGCCGAACACTCATCAACACCTATGGCCTTTCATCAAACGCACACGCACATTCCACACTTTGCATAGAGTAAGGGCTATTCAACTATGGCAGGCATTTCAGGGAAGACCATGGCTGCATACAATAAGGGCTATTCAACTATGGGAGGCATTTCAGGCAAGACCATGGCTGAATACAGTAAGGGCTATTTAATTATGGGAGGCATTTCAGGCAAGACCATGGCTGGATATTTACTCAGACGCCATCCTTTTTCTTGCAGGCCAAGTTGTCTCATAATAGGAGACAGCAGCAAGGGACTGGTGGAGGGCGGTCTCAACTGCAACCAATCAGCGACCTTGAAGTGCATGTCCAGAGGATTGTGGCAAGCTGGGTGATTGGTCCCATCACCACTGGAGAGGCCGACCCCGTTCTGGACAGCAATGGTAAGGTCATCACATTTTTGTCCTCTCCCCTTCCACTTGTTCCTCACAACACCAGCCTTTGACACTTTCAATCCAAATTACTAAATCGCTGCACTCATTCCTCGCTTGCTGCCACCCTGTCCTCACGCTATAACCACTCTTGTACCTACCTGCTTTCAGATGGTGATCCACCAGGTGAGGAGACAGGCCCTCAAGCTGCCAGTGGGAGTGAAGCTGAAGGCGAGGCGGAGCAGGAAGCCGGAGCATCAGTTCCACCATCTCCTGTGGAAGCCCATGCCCACACTGGGAACATGCCATCCCTGGAGGGGAGCAGGGGGCAATGGTCTGATGAGAGTGAAGCTCCAGGACCCAGCACGCTGCAGCAACGCGAGGGGGTAGGGAAGATCGGGGGCCCTCTCCCCGGAGGGAGAGTATGCCATCGAAGCCTGCTGCACTGGATGCAGAGGAGGAGCAGGTCCTCGCTGAAATGAGCGCCCAGGCACACATAACTCATGGCTGCAGTGGCAAGGTTGCCCGAATGCATTGAATCACTGGCAAGGAGTTGGAGCACTTTGGCGTAGCACAGGCGGCTGCCACGCAAATGCTTACTGTTGCAATGCAGTCACTGGCTGGTCTCATGCAGAAGTATATTCAGGCCATGCGAGCACTGACTGCTGCCACCCTCGCTTGAAAGTCAAATTAACCTGGGGCTCTCACCGCACCACAGCAGGCCAGCAATCTGTGCTCCATCAGTTTGCTCCAGATGCTGAAGTGCTGCCCCATGGGAGTGCCAGTGTGTCGTTCGAGCAGGGAGTTGCTGTCCTCTCTCAAGATTACAGCATTCCTGCTGACACGACTGGCACTTCTCCACTGCAGTTGCCACCACCTGTAGGACAGACTGCTGCCGCCCATGCAGAGTTGGTGCAGTCTGCATCCGGGCCCTCCAGGCCCAGAGCCGAACCAGGCCGTCCTTCCAGTGCATCTGCACTCGCAGTTTGTGACAATCAGCAACCTTTCTCCAGCCTTGCTCCAGCCACTGGGGCCCGATTCCGGAGGGGCTGCAGGGTCGGAAGGGGGGAATTTCGCAAGGGAAGGAGATCACCCTTGAAGGGCAAAAAGTGGGAGGTATGACAAAATGTTTTTCATTGTTTTTTTAATTGTTCATGGTCAATTTTTTGTAATTGTTTGGGACATTGTCTCCATGTTGTGAGAGGCAGTTCTGTTAATGAATGTTTTTTCTGTGCTTCTTTCTATTAGTTTGTCAGGCAGAAATGAGACACACAGAGTTTGTCAAATAAAGATGTGTCTGTATTCAAAATGTATATGTTTCGTCTTTGCAATCATTGTTGCCTTGACTGCCTTAGGGGTTGCGGGATGATTTCATTCAGGTTGTTTGAATGGCAGAATCCATTTCCTCAGAGGGGGACTAGAAGCGACTTGCTATGAGCCTTTGATGGACGGCCCTTCCACTTTGTACATTGTGTGCCTCCCTTCCGCATTGGTGCTACTGAAGATCACCCTCCTCATCTTCCTCCTCCTCTCCCTTCTCCTCCTCTGCTGGTGCTCCAATTCCTGGTTGCATTGGCTGGGTCCTGACGATTGCCAGGTTAAGCAGCATGAAGCAGACAACAACGAAGTGGGAGACTCGCTCAGGTGAGTACTGAAGGGCTCCTGCAGAATGTTCCAGACAGCGTCACCATTGCTTGAGCAAGCCGATTGTGTGCTCAACGAAGTTCCTGGTATCTTGATGGCTCTCGTTTTATCGCAGCTCAGCGGGGGTGTTGGGCGTATGAAGCGGTGTCATCAGCCAGGTTCACAGAGGATATCCCTTGTCCCCGAGAAGCCAACCTCCTGGGTGATGCAGTGCCTGGGAAGGTCTGCCACGGAAGTCTGGCGCTTGATGAAAGTAGGAAAGTGGGCATTGGCAGCGAGTATCAGCCCTCTGTGGTCACAGACCAACTGAACGTTTATGGAAGTGAAGCCCTTTCGGTTGCAGAAATTATCGGCATTCTCTTGCGGTGCAGGCAAAGCCACATGTTTGCAGTCAATGGCGGCCAGCACCATGGGGAAGCCCGCTATCATCGCAAAGCCCGTTCTGCGTTCTTGCTACTTGTCCAGGGTCATGGTGAAAGAGATTTACGTCTCCTTCTAAAGAGGGCATTTGTGACCTGACGGATGCAGCAATGCACCAGGAACTGGGAGATATTGGCGATGAACCCAGTAGCTGATTGAAATGAGCCAGTGGCACAAATGTTAAGAGCCACTGTTATCTTCACTGCCACCGACAGAGACGTCCTGCTCCTCAGTTGAAGGCTGCAGATCTGGCTGAAACAGGTGGCAGAGCTCAGTGACCACCTCCTTGCTGAAGTGCAACCTTCACAAACACTGCTCCTCAGACATAGTAAGGTTGGAGAACTGTTGGCGAAAAACCCTGGGAGGGTAAGGTCTCCTGTACAGAGGCCTGCTGGCCCTCCTCCGTCAGGCCATGGTTGCCACTCTCTCTCTTCGTCTCTGAGCCCTCCGAATGTGATGGAGAAAGATGACAATCGCATCCATTGCAGCCCCCATAATATCTAGGCAATCAAAGTTATGTCGGTCAAAAAGCAAAGTATCTGCAAAGTTATGGTCAGAAGCCAAAATTAGCTCAGACAGCTTTGACTCAATGCAGAAGTCTTTCTTTCTCTCTTTGTCTCTGAAAATCTCTCTCTCTCTCTCAGAAGGAGTGGTGCAAAAATGGCTACCACACAGAAGCCAGGAAGAGGTCCCCTTTAAATAACGTCCCCCCAGCCTCACAGCGACTGAGAAGCGTTCCAGTCAACCTGTCTTTGGGTGCGCCAGGTGGAAAGGAGGAGGCGCCACTCAATTTCCATTCCAGGGCGTCACAAGGGTGTTGCACTCTCGAATGACGTCAAGATCTTCATGAGCAGGAGATCGGGTGGTATTCGTTAGCACCGCCGCAAAATGTCCGGTCAATTTCGCTGGAGGTGCAGATATCACTGCACCCAGGTGCTAATTGCTTTGTGGCCCAATTGGCACCCTCTTAAGGCGATAACGGGAGGCGCAACCAACATAATTTCCCCCCCAAAGTTTCTAGTTACAAGTGTCATTTCTTGCTGACTTTGAACCAGCAGGCATTTTACAGAAGTGAAGGCAGTGCCTTTTGTACCTCTGTACCGAATGATGCACTGCTGACTGTTGAGGCAGCATCAACAGTGTGGAAAGTTGAAAAGTTGATGAGGAGCAAGTATTGCTTCGCGTGGTTGCTTTGATTGGTAGCATTTCAAAAGCTCCAGAATGCACTCTTCCCTGACTGGGAATTGAACCCAGGCCATGGCGATAAACGCGCTGAACCCTAACCACTAGGGATACTGCAGGAAGCTTCCTGCCAGGAAGCACCGCAACACAATCTTTCCTCCTTGAAGCTTTGAAATTCAGATCACTTTCACACCAGGCAAACCTTTCGTACAAGATGACATTATTCAGGCGAGATCACAAAGGACATGTTCGCAAAAGCACAGCACCAAGTGCAGGTAGGCAGCCACTTGACATCTATCTCCTTCTGTGCTTTTCTCAGAGACAGAGACATACAGTCAGAGAGAAGCCGTCGGGGTATTGAATACTCACCACTATAATATCAAGGACAATGCAGAGGAAATGGTTCTGCAGTGCTTGAGACAAAGACTCAAACACACACAAAATACCCGTGTGTGCTCTCTTTGTGTGAGTATGTCTCAGATATCCATCTGTGTGTCATAGATTCATGGCGGCCTGCAACACAGCGGGAGGCCATTCGGCCAATCGTGCCAGTGCTGTCTCTTTGAAAGAGCAGTTGTGCATGGTCCCGCACCCCCGCTTTTTCTGCGTATACCTGTTATTTCATTTTCTCTGTCCTCTCTCCCTCCTCAGTGCCCCACATAAAAGGGAAAGGGAAGGAGAACTCTATACTAACGAGGAATTGGGGCAGCGAGTTGTTATTTAGTTCTTCATATGCCAGTACGTCTTTTAAAATTATTTTAGTTTATATTTTTATGTTCAACTTTTCCAAGGAGCATTTTAAGGAGCTGCCCACAGGTTTAAAATTGAGGATGTTAAAAGTCCTCGTCATCGGGTAATTGAACCCTGGCCACCCGCGGGGATACTCACCACTATACTAATGAGGAATTGAGAGATACAGATGCTGGCAGAGCAAGAATCGACATGTGAGCAGAGGGACAAAGAGGCAGAGGGGACAGTAATACGAATAAGAGCAGAAGATGTAGGAGCAGGAGTAGGCCATCCGCCCCTCGAGCCTTCCCCGCCATTGAATATGGTCGTAGCTGATCAGATCTTTGAATCAACGCCACTTCCCGCCCACTCCCCGTAACTTTTGACTCCACTGCAGCTCAAATTTACGTCTATCTCCACATTGAATATAATCAATAACTCCACCTCCAGAGCTCTCCAGGGTAGAGGATTCCAAAGTTTCACGACCCTCTGAGCGAAGAAATTCCTCCTCATCTCCGCTTTAAATGGGCGACCCCTTATCCTGAAGTTTTGCCCCCTTGTTCTAGATTCCCCCAGGAGGGGAAACATCCTCCCTGCGTCTACCCTGTGAAGCCCCTTCAGAATCATATACAGAGACAAAGAGGGAGACAGAGACAAAGATAGACATAGAGAGCAAGGGCCTCAGTTTGACGTCTTACAGACTGGTCCGAGGGATAAGCTACTTCTGTTATGTTGAGAGTCTGGAGAAGCTGGGATTGTTTTGCTCAGAAGGTTAAGAGGAAATTTAATAGTGGGTTTCAAATTTACAAGGGGTTTTGATAGAGGAAATATGGAGAAATGCTTTCCAGTGGCAGGAGGGGTGGTAACTGTCTTGTTTTGCACACTTTGTAGAAAAATAATAAATTGCAGGACAACGGAGTACTACAGTTTAAACTCTTTTAATGAAGCATCAGGTCTGTCTGACTCACAACAGTACAGCACCGTGTGGACAAGTTGGTGTCAGGACACTGGGACTTCCCATACAATAGCAGTCCTTACAGATGCCTGCAGGTCAACGACAACTCAGCATGTGATCATATGTGAATATAATAGGAATTCCTTACAGATGCCTGCGGGCCAAGGATCAATCAATATGCAAATGTTTCATCCCCTTTCTTTCAAAAGAAAACTGTGATGCATTACTTTTGAACTTTTCTTCTACATAATGTTCTAAGTAGCATCAACATATAAGTAAACTCAACATTTAACTAACACTGAAAACATCTCAACGTTTCATAACGATGTACAGGTTTTTTTTTCGGGCAGCTATCCGCCTACACGATTTGACAGTTCACAAGTCAAGGATAACTCTAGACTTGGCCTCTCGTCCCGACCTTGTGTGGTATGCAACTGAGCATGCTCCTGAATCGGTCAACAATTATGGTTCAGGTTTATGTTCAGGTAAGTATAATGTGTTTTTATATTGCTCTGTTCATCACACTCTGTTGAACTGACCCTCTCGTCGGAATGACGGTGTTGTTCCTTGGTGTCCAGGAGATGCCTGCAATTGCGGCGGTACACCTGTCCTTCTGGGTTGCAGATATGATACGATCGCTCAGTGTCAGCTGACTGGATGACGACTGCTGGCATCCAATAGTCATGCTCTTGGATTCTGATGGATTCTCCATTGTGCAGTGGCGGCAGTAGTCTAGCTGACCTGTCATAGTTCTCCTTTGGTGTTGCTGTATCTGTACACGTTTTGCATGCACTTGCTTGCAGCTGACAACCTGCCAGGGCCTGTCTGGGATACGGTGAGCTATCATGGGCTCTTTGACATTTGATGGGCGGCGTTCAAGACAAATGGAACATTTTCCGACAATGTCCTCACTGTGTTTGCACATTCCGGGCCAAAACATAATGTCACGTGCTCTTTGTTTGCATTTTTCCATGCCCACATGTCCAGCATGAATTTTTGTCAACATCTCTTCTCTGAGACTGGTAGGAATGATGATTTTCTCCCCTTTGAAAGCGACTCCATTGATTTGTGACAGTTCATCTCTGTGGTTCCAGAATTCAGGTGTGCCCTGAGGTTATTTCCTCCTTTCCTCAGGCCATCCTTCATGTATGACTTTGCTCAGCAGTGTAAGTTGTGCATCTTTCTCTGTTGCTGCTCGGATCTCCTTCAGTTTTGAGTCACTCACAGTTAAGCTGTTGTAATCCATGTGCACCTGCACATCCATGCCTTCACTGAGGCTGCTTTCCTGGTAGCTAACAGACTTTCTGGAGAGCGTGTCTGCGACAGGAATGTCTTTGCCTGGACGGTGAATGATTGTGAAGTCATACTTCTGTAGCTGATGGATCATTCTCTGTAGCCTTGGTGGGGCTGCGGCTCGTGGTTTCCTCATGATTGACTCGAGGGGCTTGTGGTCGGATTCCACAAGGACTTGTCGGCCATAGACATACTGATGGAAACGCTTACATCCGAACAGAATTGCAGAAAGCTCTTTCTCGAATTGAGCATAGTTGATTTCACTGTCTGTGAGGGATCTGGAAGCGTTGCCGATGGGCTTTCCTTCTTGCAGTAATACTGTGCCTAGTCCGTACTTTGATGTGTCCACTTGTAGTCTGATCTCTTTGTTGCGGTCGAAGTAGGCAAGAACAGATCCTGGTTCTCCGGTGATTAGGTCTTTCATTTTCTGAAATGCTGTGTCATGTTGTTTGTCCCGCAGGAACTCAAAGGATTGTTTGAGCAACTGACGCATGGGTGCTTTGATTTCGGAGAGGCTCGGAGCAAACTTGGCTAAGTAGTTAACCATGCCTAGTACTGTCTCTAGCTCTGCGCGGTGCTTTGGCCGCTTCATCTTCTTGATGGCAGAGATTTTCTCTGGATCCGACTTAAAGCTGATGTCGGAAATAACTGATCTCGGTGGATCCGATTATGCTTTTCTCCGGGTTGAGCCGGATGACTTTCTCCCATAATCTTTGTAGCATCGCACGGAGGTTCCTGTCATGTTCCTCTCTATTCCTGCCATAGATGAGGATGTAATCTAAGATTGTGACTACTCCATCGAGGCCTTCATAGGTTTCGTCGATCTTCCGGTGGAATTCATCCTGAGCTGAGATAAGACCAAATGGTAAACGCAGAAATCGGTTGCTTCCAAATGGTGTGTTGAACATTGTTAGCTTAGATGACTCTTCCATGAGCTTGATAGTCCAGTATCCTGCTCGTGCGTCCATTACACTGAAGTAACGTGCTCCCACTAGCTTGGGTGTGATGTCATCTAGCGTTGGTAGAGGGTAGTGAGAGCGTTTGATAGCTTTGTTCGAATCTCTGGGGTCGAGGCAGACTCTGAGCTTTCCTATGCGTGGTTTGTCAACCATTACTTCCGCGTTGACCCACTCTGTCGGTTCTGTTTCCCGGACGATGATTTCTGTATTCTCCATGCTCTGCAGCTCCTCCTTCAGGCGACTACGTAGAGCAAGGCGTATCCTTCTCGGTGGGCAAACCACAGGGGTTGCTGCTGGGTCAAGGTGAATAGTGTATTCAGCAGGGAATAGTCCGATTCCTTTGAAAACGTCAGCAAACTCCTCCACGACTGTCTTCTTCTCAACTGGTGCTGTCAATGATAGCATTAGCTTGACGAGATCCATGTCTAAACATATCTTTAGACCTAGCACTGGAGGTGCTTATGTGTCAAAAATGTAAATGTTCAACATCATGTCGCTTTCTTTGTACTTGCATTTCATCATGCATGTGCCTTTTACATTGAGCTGCTCACCCCGCTAGCCGGTCAGTCTGCGTGAGGTGGGCTGTAGCTCAAACTCATCCTTCAAGCTGTGATACTCACTCAGAGGAACTACATTAACCTGAGATGCAGTGTCTAGTTTAAAATTACACTCTTTGCCCTGTTTTCCTATCTCAATATCGGCAAAAGCTTGCTCAGTCTATGAAATCTGTTTTTTCTGTGACACAAAATCAATAAACAGATCGTCTGCATTTGGCTCTCTATCTGGCATTTGGCTGTCACTCACTGTGTCTACCATTTTTCCTAAAACCGTCCTGCAAACTTTGGCAAAGTGGTTCCGTTTACCACATTTACTACATTGTCTTCCTTTGGCAGGGCAGTACTCCTTTTCTCCATGGCAGTTGTTCCCACAATATCCACAGTTTTTGAAGTGTTTTATGTCTGTGTCGCCCATTTTTAGAACTCTCGCTGTTCTTTTAAAGAAGCATCAGGTCTGTCTGACTCACAACAGCACAGCACCATGTGGACAAGATGGAGTCAGGACACTAGGTGTTCCCAAACAATAGCAGTCCTTACAGATGCCTGCAGGCTAAAGACAACTCAGCATGTGATCACATGTGAATATAATAGGTATTCCTTACAGATGCCTGCGGGCCAATGATACATCAAGATGAAAGTGTTACAGTAACCAGAGGAAACCGAGTGAAGATAACCAGCAAAAGAAACAGAGGGGAGATGAGGTTAATTGTCTTACGCAGCAAGGGCTCAGGCCTAATGAATATCTTAATGCTCAGGATAAGTTATCACTGCCCACGGCCCAGGCACTCTCTCATTCCAGTCAAGGACACTTAGATAAGATTCAAGGGTTGCATTTTTCTCACTGGCAATGAATTGTTTGAAAGCCATGCTGTGAGATGCTAAGGCTGTTAGGGAGATGCAGTTCAAGAAGATGCCTGGAAGACTAATGATATGCTGACTGTTCTGTCATTCTGAGCTGGAGTTAAATGCGGGCATGTAAACATTTAGATTGTCTAGTTCCAAATATAATGTCCTGCTGACTGCAGGCATTTTACAGAAGTGTATATTGTACCTCTGGACCGAATGATGTGCTTCTGGTTGTTGAGGCAGTCGCAGCGAAGTGGAAAGTTGAAAGTTTTCTCAGGAGCGAGCATTGCTTCACGGGGGTCTGCAGAAGGTGACCATTCAGCACAGCATTTCCGTAGTGGATTGCTCAGCACGGTCGCCAAACATGTGAAAATTTCCCGGTTCGAGACCGAGTGGAAACATTTTGAAATCATATTCAATTAACTAGTAGAAAAATGGAAAATTTCTCATTCTTGGTTCAATGTTTAAAGCCCTGTTACATTTGTTGTTTCTCTGTGCAGTCTTCTACACATTCAAAGTCTACAGTGTCTCTCACTCCCTCCCCTTTCCAGCCCTGATCTTGCAGAAAGCCCCTCTCAATGCTGCATATTCCGACTGCTTTCAGTTGATTTGTGAGAGATTATTAAAGGATCCTGCAGCATTGCCTCTGTTCACAACAGCAGATCTAAGCCGCGTTTCTGCAAACTACTGGCCATGTTCTCCAGAATTCCAAGGCGTATAAGGAAATCAAGCATTAAATTCCCTTTCATTAGCCACAGGTGTTCAGACAATATTCTGAACACAAAGCGTGTTAGTCCTTGCCAATATTTCTTGTCCATTTCCCAGTGTTTCCCAATTCTGCCTGTCTCTCTGTTTCTGTTTATTCTGTGTGTGGCCACTTGTGCGTTGATTTTGAACGAATACCTGCGTTTTTGTCTGCTTGCTGCTTTAAACAAATGAGGGCATCAGGCGCTTCTGTGCATGATTCTGGGGAATGATTGAAACATGCCTTAGAGCAATGTCAGGTTCCTCTATCCCCATTCTCAATGTTAATGGAGCTGAGCACTTGAGTGCAAATGCCAAGGCTGAAGCGCATAAAGCCACCTTTAGCCAGAAGTGCAGAGGATGATCCATCTCGGCCTCTTCCTGAGGTCCCCACCATCACAGAAGCCATTCTCAAGCTAATTCGATTCACTCTATGTGATAGCAAGTAACGACGGAGCACACTGGAAAAAGCAAACGCTAATGGGACCCTACATAATCCTGGCTGTCATGCTGAAGACTTGTGCTCCAGAGTTAGCCACGTCTCTAGCCAAGCTGATCCAGTACAGCTACAGCACTGGCATCTATCTGACAATGTGGAAAACTGCTCAGGTATGTCTTGTCCATAAAAAGCATGATAAATCCAATCCGGATAATTACTGCCCATTCAATCTACTGTCAATCATCAGCAAATTGATGGAAGGTATCATCAACATTGCTATCAAGCAGTACCTATTCGGCAATAACCTGCTTACCAATGCTCAGCTTTGGTTCTGCCAGGACGACACAGCTCCAGACCTCATTACAGCCTTGGTCCAAACATGGAAAAAAGAGCTGAAATTCAGAGATCAATTCAGAATGACTTCCCTTGACATCAAGTCCGCACTTAACCGAGTGTGGCATCATGGAGCCCTCGTAAAATTGCAGTCAATGGGAGACGTGGGGGTTGTGGGGCTGTCGGGGGGAAACTCTCCACTGGCTGTAGCCATAACTAGCACAAGGGAAGATGGTTGTCGTTGATGGAGGTCAATCATCTCAGCCCCTGGATATCGCTGTACGAGTTTCTCAGGGGAGTGTCCTAGGCCAAATCATCTTCAGCTGCTTCATCAATGACATTCCCTCCTTCATAAGGTCAGAAGTGGGGATATTCGCTGATGATTGCACAGAGTTCAGTTCCATTCGCAACTCCTCATATAATGAAAATTTCCATGCCCGCATGCAACAAGACGTGTATGACATTCAGGCTTAGGCTGTTAGGTGGCAAATTACATTTGTGCCACACAAGTGCCAGGCAATGACTGTCTCCAACAAGCGAGAGTCTAACCATCGATCTTTGACATTCAATGGAACAAGCATCACTGAATATCTGGCCATCAGCATTGCAACAATGCGATGCGCCTTTATTATATCCAGCTAGTTCAGTCGGTAGTGCGGTGCGATGTTTAATTTCAGTCACGTGGTTCGAGACCCACGTGAGACTTATGATTGATTTAAAGTTTTAGGTTGCTTACACGGGAAAGCGACATTAATTAACTGATAACCTTCTTTTGCAGGACGAAGGTAATGCTAACTGAGGGAGAGTCGCTACTTCAATAATCTGTTAACTGTTAAACCATACCCCATGTTATACACTGAATTTAGAATCATTGAATCACAGCAATGGTTACAGCACAGTGGAGGCCATCTGGCCCATCGAGTCCATGCCTCCTCTCTGCAAGAACACTTCAGCTAGTCCCACTCCCCCGCCCTTTCCCCGTAGCCCTGCAATCTTTTATCCATCAGGTACTTATCCAATTCCATTTCGAAAGGCACGATTGAATCTGCGTTCATCATGCTTTCAGGCAGTGCATTCCAGATCCTAACCAATCGCTGCATAACTTTTTTCCTCAAATACGACTTTGGACCTTCTGCGAATCAGTTTAAATCTGTGTCCTCTGGTTCTCGACCATTCCACAAATAGCATCAGCTTCTCTCTATCTACTCTGTCTAGAGCCCTCACGATTTTGAGCACCTCAATCAACTCTCCTCACAATCTTCTCTGCTCCAAGGAGAACAAATCCAGCTTCTCCAGTCTTTCCACGAAACTGAGTTCTGTCATCCCTAGAACCATTCTTGTAAATCTCTCCAGCACACTCTCTAACGCCTTCACATTCTTCCTAAAATGTTCTGCCCAGAATCCTCCCTCTGAGTCCTAACCAGTGATTTATAAAGGCTTTGCATTACCTCCTCGGTGGTGTACTCTATACCTCTATTAATTAAGCCAAGGATCCTGTATCATTTTTCACAGCCTTCTCAACTTGTCCCGCCATCGTCAAAGATGGATAAATACACCCGAGGTCTCTCTGTTCCTGCATCCCAATTAAAATTATTGCATTTAGTTTATATTGCCTCTCCTCATTCTTCCTATCAAAATGGATCACTTCACACATCTCCGTGTTAAATTACACCTGCTATGTGTCTGACCATTTCACCACTCTATATATGTCCTCATGAGGTCTGTTATTTTCCGTTCTTCAGCAGTGTTTGAAATTATGCCTAGTATACCCAAGCCTAGGTCATTAATATATATCAAAATGAGCAGTGGTCCTAATACCGGCCCCTGGGTGATACCACTGTATACTTCCCTCCAGTCTGAAAAACAACCGTTCACCACTATTTACAACTGACACCCACATTGTTATAAGCACCACACACATATACGCAACGACAAACAAACTTGCATTTATATAGCGTCTTAAAAGTAGTAAAGCATCACAACACGCTTCACAGGAGCGACTTTCAGACAGAGCTTGACACCGAGCCACATAAGGAGATATTAGAACAGATGACCAAAAGCTTCTTCAAAGTGGTAGAATTTAAGCAGCGTTTTAATGGTGGAAAGAGAGGCGGAGCCTTTTTGGGAGGTAATTCCAGAGGTTAGGGCTTGGCTCACAAACCCACAGCTTATATTTTTACACAGCCTTGATTTTAGATCTGAGTATAGAAACATAGAGTCATGGAAACATAGAAGATAGGAGCAGGAGTAGGCCATTCTGCCCTTCAAGACTGCTCCGCCATTCAATGAGATCATGGCTGATCATCAAAATTCAGTACCGGGTCCCTGCTTTCTCCCCATATCCCTTGACCCCTTTAGCCTTAAGAAATATATCTAAAATTTCTTGTATATATTTAATTATTTGGTTGGAACTGCTTTCTCTGGTAGAGAATTCCACAGGTTCACCACTCTCCAGTTGAAGAGATTCCTCCTAATCTCAGTCCTAAATGGCTTAAACCTCATTCTTAGAGTGTGACCTCTGGTTCTGGACTCCCCCGCCATCGAGAACAGCCTTCCTGCATCTAGTCTGTCTAGTCCTGTTAGAATTTTATAAGTTTCAATGTGATCCCCCCTCAATCTTCCAAACTCTAGCGAATATAAGCCTAATCGACCCAATCACTCTTCATACGTCATTCCTGCCATCCCAGGTATCAGCCTGGTGAATCTTTGCTGAACTCCTTCCATGGCAAGAACATCCTTCCTCAGATAAGGCGACCAAAACTGCACACAATACTCAAGGTGTGGTCTCACGAAGGCCCTGTACAAGTGCAGCAAGACATCCTTGCTCCTCCACTCGAATCTTCTCGCTATGAAGGCCAGAATACCATTTGCCTTCTTAACCACCTGCTGTACCTACATGCTTACCTTCAGCGACTGGTGCACAAGGACACCCAGGTCTCGTTGCAATTACCCTTTTCCCAATCTATTGCCGTTCAGATAATAATCTGCCTTCCTGTTTTTGCCACCAAAGTGGATTAACTCGCATTTATCCACATTATACTGCATCTGCCATGATTCTGCCCAATCACCCAACCTGTCCAAATCATACTGGAGTTTCCCTGCATCCTCCTCACAGCACACATGCCCACCCAGCTTTGTGACGTCTGCAAATTTGGAGATATTATATCTAGTTCCCTCGTCTAGATCATTTATATATTTTGTGAATGGCTGGTTTCCTAGGACCGATCCCTGCAGTACCCCACTAGTCACTGCCTGCCACTCAGAAAAAGACACGTTTATTCCAACTCTTTGCTTCCTGTCTGTTAAACAGTTCTCTATCCAACCAACACCTTGCCCCCAATCCAATGTGCTTTAACTTTACATGCTACTCTCTTAGGCGAGACCTTATCGAAAGCCTTCCGAAAGTCCAAATGCACCATATCCACTGGTTCTCCCTTATATATTCTACCAGTTCCGTCCTCAAGAATATCCTGTAGATTTGTCAAGCATGATTTACCTTTAGTAAATCCATGTTGACTTTGTCCGATCCTGTGACTGTTTTCCAAGTGCTCTGCTATTACATATTTTATAATTGCCTGTAACACTTTCCCCACTACCGATGTCAGGCTAACTGGTCTATATTGCCCTGTTTTCTTTCAAATACCTTTATTAAAGAGTGGGGTAACATTAGCTACTCTCCAATCCATGGGAACTGTTCCAGAATCTACAGAATTTTGGAAGATGACCGGCAATGCGTCTACTATTTCTAAGACCACTTCTTTAAATACAATGGGATGTAGATTATCAGGCCCTGGGGATTTATCGGCCCTCAATTCTGGCAATTTCCCTAACACCATTTCACTACAAATACTGATTTCATTCAGTTCCTCCCTCTCATTAGACCCCATTTTCCCCGACCTCTCTGGGAGGTTATTTGTGTCCTCCTTTGTGAAGACCTAATCAACGTATGTATTTCATTGGTCAGCCATTTCTTTGTTCCCCGTTAAAAATTCCCCTGATTCTGACTGCAAGGGACCTATGCACCACTTCACTAATCTTTTTGTCTTCTCATATCTATAGATGCTTTTACAGTCAGCTTTTACCTTCCCTGCAAGCTTACTCTCATACTTTACTTTCCCCCACTTAATTAACCCCTTGGTCATCCTTTACTGACTCCAAAACTGCTCACAATCCTCTGGTTTTCTGCTTTATCTGGCCAATGTATGTGTCAGTTCCTTGGATCTTATGCTATGCCTCATTCCCCTTGTTAGCCACGGTTGAGCCATCTTTCCTGTTTGATTTTTATGCCAGACAGGGATGAACAAATTCTGTAGTTCATCCATGTGATCTTTAAATGTTTGCCATTGCCAAACCACCATCAACCATTTAAGTAATGTTCCCCAATCCATCCAAGCCAACTCATGCCTCATACCATCGTAGATTCCTTTATTTAATTTCAGGACCCTAGTGTCTGCGTCAACTACGTCATTCTCCATCTTATTGAATAATTCTATCATGTTATGATCGCTCTTCCCCAAGGGACTTCACACAACGAGATTGCTAATGAACCATTTCTCATTACATAATAACCATTAAAAGATGGCCTGATCTACATTTGGTTCTTCGACATATTGGTCCAGGAAACCATCCTGTATACACTCTAGGAATTCCTCCTGCACAGTATTCTTACTAATTTGGTTAGCCCAATCTATATGCAGATAAAAGTCACCCATGATAACTGTTGTGCCCTTATTGCACGATTCTCTAATTTCCTTTTTAATGCCATCCCCAACCTCACCACTATTGTTTTGGTGTCTGTATACCACTCCCACTAACGTTTTCTCCCCCTTGGAATTTCGCAACTCTACCCATACAGACTCCACATCATCAGATGTAATATCCTTCCTTACTATTGTGTTAATCTCCTCTTTAACCAGCAACAATACCATATTTCCTTTTCCTTTTTGACTGTCATTTCTGAATATTGAATACCCCTGGATGTTGAGTTCCCAGCCTTGATCACCCTGGAGCCATGTCTCCGTAATCCCAATCATATCATACCTGTTTACATCTATTTGCACAGCTAATTCATGCACCTTATTATGAATGCTCCTCGCATTAAGACACAAAGCCTTAAGGCTTGTTTTTTTAACACTCTAATTCCTTTTAGAATTGTTTTTTACTGTAGCCCTGTTTGCTTTAAACCCTTGATTTCTCTGTCTGCCTCTTTTGCTTTTCTCCTTCCTCTCTGTTGCTTCTATCCGTGCTTTCCTTTCCTCTGTCTCCCAGCACTTGTTCCCAAACCCCTGCCATTATCGTTTAAACCCTCCCCCAGAGCACTACCAAAAACGCCCCCTAGGACATCGGTCCCGATCCTGCCCAGATGCAATACCGTCCAGACTGTACTGGTCCTAGCTCCCCCAGAACCGGTTTCATTGTCTCAGGAATTTGAATCTCTCCCCCAAGCCCCATTCTTCTAGCCACATTCTCACTTGAAATATTCTTCTATTTCTACACTGACTAACTCGTGGCATTTGTAGCAATCTTACCCTTTAATTAACTTAAATTAAATTACATCAAATCATAGAACACTAACTACGCTGCAATTAAATGGTATTAGTTACTCAAGGGCCATTGTTTACTGGTATTCCCCGCTATACAACAGAGACGTTAGAAACTATAAACCACAAAACAAAGACTTTCTAAACCTTATACACTATTAAGCGTAACTGTCAAACTATAGAGTAGTATAAATACTCACCTGGCCATACTCACCCAATCAGCTGCTTCTTCTTGACTGCGTCACTTTTTGAATCATGACGTGGCTCTGGAACGCCACCGCTCGTCTGTGAGATTGGTTCACCTCTGATAAAACCTGCGAAACTGAGTATAAATACTCACTGGCTGCAACCGAAACTGGGCCTCTGAGAAAACCCACAAAACTGAGTATAAATACTCGCAATCTTTGTTTCCATCCCACAATTTGGGGGCCTATAGTAAAGACCCAGAAATGTAACAGCTCATTTTCTGTTACTTAACGCTACCCAAATAGATTCAGTCTTTGAATCTTTAGCATATCTTCCCTCTGTAAAATGTTATAAAATTCTTGATAAATACTGCCAAAAACTACGCCCCCTCCATCTTTTGCCCAAACCCATCCCTCCAGAATGCATTGTAGCCAGGAATGTTTGGTCACGATTCCAGCCCATGTTTTAGTCAGGTCTGTTCTACAGCCGCTATACCTTAAACCCATGTGGCAACGAGCGCCTGCAATTAAATGTACCTTACATAAGAACGTAAGAAGTAGGAGCAGGAGTAGGCCATACGGCCACTCGGGCCTGCTCCGCCATTCAATAGGATCATGGCTGATCCGAACCTAGGTACTATTATTTATCATGCCTCTCTGCTGGTGCGTCCTGTGGGTGATTTTTGACAGCTTATTTTGTTCTTCTGTTTTGTTTGTCACTCTTTCTTGCCCCCTTTGACTTTGTGAAGCAGCAGGAGAAGGTGCTATCAATTACATCTGCAGCTTTTTTCAGTTCTGATGAAGGGTCTCAGACCTGAAACTTTAACTCTGTTTCTCTCTCCACGGATGCTGCCTGGCCTGATGAGTGATTCCAGTGTCTTATAGTGAATGATTGTCAATACCCAGAGATGGAGATAGAGAAGTCGAGGAAGAGAAAGGAAGAGTTATAGATGGACCATGTGAAGGTAAGGGAAGGTTGGAAATTGGAAGCAAAGTGAATGAAATGTTCTAGTTCAGGGCGAGAGCAGAAAACGGCAATGATACTGCCAAAATAACAACAGAAAATGCTGGAAAATCTCAGCAGGTCAGGCAACATCCGTGGAGAGAAATTTGAGTTGACGTTTTGGGTCGAACCCTTCTTCAAAGCTGGAGAGAAAAGAAAATAGATCGAAGGCAGGGCTGTGATCGGACAAAAGAAGTGAAAGAAACAAAAGATCTAGACGAGATGGTAATAGGCTGAGATTAGATGTAAAGCGTACTGGCAGGGCAAGAGATAGCTGCCAGGTGTGAGAGAGAAACAAAAGGAAAGGGGGGGAGAAAGGAGTGGAAAAATTACAAGAAAAAATGTGTAATAGTGGCCGAGGTTATGATCTGCAATTGTTGAACTCGATATTGAGTCCGAAAGGCTGCAGAGTGCCTAATCGGAAGATGAGGTGCTGTTCCTCGAGTTTACATTGAGCTTCCATGGAACAAAACAAGAGGCCAAGGATGGTGAGGTCCGAGTGGGAATGGAGTGGGAGTGGTGAATTAAAATGACAGGCGACCGGAAGCTCGGGTCACCCTTATGGACTGAATGGAGGTGTTCTGCAAAGCGGTCACCCAATCTGTGTTGGTCTCCCCAATGTAGAGGAAACCACATCATGGGCAGCGAATACGGTATACTAGATTGCGGGAAGTAGAAGTAAATCGCTGTTTCACCTGGAAGAGGTGTTTGGGGCCCTGGACATTGGGACAGGTGTTACATCTCATCCGCTTGCACGGGAAGGTGCCAGGTGAAGGGGAAGGGCTGTTTGGGGTGATAGAGGAGTGGACTGGGGTGTCTCGGAGGGAGCGGTCCCTACAGAATGCTGAAAGGGGAGAGGAGGGATGATACGTTTGGTGGTGGGATCACTTTGGAGGTAGCGGAAATGCCAAAGGATGATCCGTTGAATGTGGAGGCTCGTGGGGTGCAAGGTGAGGACAAGGTGAACCCTATCATGGTTCCGGGAGGGAGGGGCAGGGGTGAGGGCAGAATTGCGAGAGATAGAACCGACACGGTCGAGGACAGTGTCAAACATCGTAGAGGGGAATCCTCGGATGTGGAAAAAGGAAGACAGGTCTGAAGCATTGGTGTGGAAGGTGGCATCGTCGGAGCAGATACGGCGGAGACAGAGAGACTGGGAGAATGGAATAGAGTCCTTACAGGAAGCGGGGTGGGAGGCAGTGTAGTCCAGGTAGCTGTGGGAGTCAGTGGGCTTGTTGTGAATATTGGTCGATAACCTATCCCCAGAGATGGAGATGGAGAAGTCGAGGAAGGGAAGGGAAGAGTCAGAGATGGAAATTGGAGGCAAAGTAAATGAAATTGTCAAGTTCGGGGCGAGAGCAGGAAACGGCACCGCTAGAGTCATCAATGTATCGGAAAAAGAGTTGAGGGAGGGGACCCGAGTAGGACTGGAACAAAGATTGTTCCACATAGCCCACGAAAAGGCAGGCATAGCTAGGACCCATGCGGGTACCCATGGCAACACCTTTGATTTGGAGGAAATGAGTCGAGTTAAAGGAGAAGTTGTTCAATGTGAGAACTAGTTCAGCCAGGTGGAGGAGGGTGGTGGTGGATGGGGACTGGTCGAGCCTCTGTTCAAGGAAGAAGCGGAGCGCCCTCAGGCCATCCGGGTGGGGGATGGATGTGTAGAGGGATTGTACGTCCATGGTGAAAAGGAAGCGGTTGGGGCCAGGAAACTGGAAACTGTTAAAGTGGTGGAGGGCATCCGAAGGGTCGCGGATGTAGGTGGGAAGAGACTGGACAAGGGGACAAAAGATAGAGTCAAGATAGGAAGAGATAATTTCTGTGGGGCAAGAAAAGTCTGAAATGATGGGTCGACCTGTTTGTGAATCTTGGGAAGGAGGTAGAAGCGGGCTGTGCGGGGTTGGGGAACTATGAGGTTGGTGGCAGCGGGGGTAGATCTCCAGAGGACATGAGGTCAGTGACAGTCTTGGAAATGGTGGTTTGATGTTTGGTAGTGGGGTCATGGTCCAGGTGGACGTCGGAGGATGTGTCGGAGAGTTGGCATTCAGCTTCCGCTAGGTAGAGGTCAGTACGCCAAACAACAACAGCATCACCATTGTCAGCGCGTTTAATGACAATGTCAGGGTTGGATCTAAGAGAATGGAGTGCTGCAAGTTCAGAGGGAGGGATGTTGGAGTGAGTGAAGGGAGCAGAGAAATGGAGACGGCTGATGTCAAGGCGGCAGCTAGCGATGAAAAGATCTAGAGATGGAAAGAGGCCAGGGGGTGTGGTCCAGGTAGAACAGGAATTCTGCAAGCGGGAGAAAGGGTCAGTTGTGCGGGGGGAACACTCCTGGCCAGAGAAGTGGGCAAGGAGATGAAGGCAGCAGAAAAAGAGCTCAACATCGTGCCGAGCTCGAAATTCATTGAGGTGGGAGCGTAAGCGAATGTAGCTCAGGCATTTGCTGAGGACTAATCTGTTCGTTTTTACATACGTATTGGAGATTTAACAGTCTGTTTTTATTTCTCTCACGAATTTACTCTCATATTCTGCTTTCGCTTTCTTTATCAATTCCGAGGTCCTCCTTTGCTGACTTCTAAAATCCTCCCAATCCGCAGGCTCACTGCTCTTTTTGACAGCATTATAAGCCTCTTCCTCTGATCTAATGCTATCTTTAACTTCTCTGGTTATCCACGGTTCGACCACATTTCCTGTGCGTTTTATGTGCCTCAAAGGAATGTATATTTGTTGTAAACTATATATTAATTCTTTAAATGCTAGCCATTGCTAGTCTATCGTCATCACTTTAAAATGTACTTCCCCAATCTAACATAAAATCGAACCTCCCATACCTGAGACCTGGTCCGGGGGGAGCAGCTCGCCACAATATCAGGCACAGGGAGCCCAGTGTAGACAATGTGTGAGTGTGTGTGTGAATGTCCCCGAGCACCGGCCCCACGACCCGGGGTAGAGTGACTCACCATAATATCAGGCCCAGGGAGCCCAGTGTAGAGAGTGTGCGAGTGTGTGTAAATGTCCCCGATTATTGGCCCTGCGGCCAGGGGGAGAGTGGCTCACCACAATATCAGACCCAGTGAGCACAGTGTAGACAGCGTGTGAGTGAGTGAGTGAATGTCCCCGATCTCCAGCCCCGTGGCCCGGGGGAGAGCGGCTCACCTCAATATCAGGCCCAGGGAACCCAGTGTAGAGAGTGTGTGAGAGAGTGTGTGAATGTCTCCGACACCGGCCCCGTGGACCGGGGGAGAGCGGCTCACCACAATACCAGGCCCATGGAGCCCGGTGCAGTCAGTGTGTGAGTGACTGTGTGAATGACCCCGATCACCGGCCCTGCGGACCGGGGGAGAGCGGCTCACCACAATATCAGGCCAGGGAGCCCGGTGCAGTCAGTGTGTGAGTGAGTGTGTGAATGACACCGATCACCGGCCCTGCGGACCGGGGGAGAGCGGCTCACCACAATATCAGGCCCAGGGAGCCCGGTGCAGTCAGTGTGTGAGTGAGTGTGTGAATGACCCCGATCACCGGCCCTGCGGACCGGGGGAGAGCGGCTCACCACAATATCAGGCCCAGGGAGCCCAGTGCAGACAGTTTGTGAGTGAGTGTGTGAATGACCCCAATCACCAGCCCTGTAGCCCTGGGGAGAGCGGCTCACCACAATATCAGATGCAAGGAGCCCAGTGTAGACAGTGTGTGAGTGAGTGTGTGAATGTCCCTGCTCACCGGCCCCGTGGCCCGGGGGAGAGCGGTTCACCACAATATGAGGCCCAGGAAGCCCAGTGTAGAGAGTGTGTGAGTGAGTGTTTGAATGTGCCTGATCACCGGCCCCGCGGCCCGGGGTAGAGCAGCTCACCACAACATCAGGTCCAGGGAGCCCAGTGTAGACAGTGTGTGAGTGAGTGTGTGAATCAGCCTGGTAACCAACATGACAGCGCAGTGGAGAGCGGCTCTTCAGAACATCAGGCACAGGGAGCCGAGTGTAAACAGTGTGTGAGTGAACGAGTGAATGTCACTGATCACCGGTCCTGCAGCCCAGGGGAGAGTGGCTCACCACAGTATCAGGCCCAGGGAGCCAAGTGTAGAGAGTGTGTGAGTGAGCGTGTGAATGTCCCCGATCACCAGCCACTCGGACGGCCCAGGGGAGAGCGGCTCACCAGAATATCAGACCCAGTGAGCCCAGTGTATACAGTGTTTGAGTCAGTGTGTGAATGTCCCCGATCTCCAGCCCCGTGGCCCGGGGGAGAGTGGCTCACCTCAATATCAGGCCCAGGGAACCCAGTGTAGAGAGTGTGTGAGTGAGTTTGTGAATGTCCCCGATCACCGGCCCCGTGGGCCGGGGGAGAGTGGCTCAACACAATATCTGGCCCAGGGAGCCCAGTGTAGTCAGTGTTTGAAGGAGTGTGTGAATGTCCCCGATCACTGGCCCCGCGGACCGGGGGAGAGCGGCTCACCACAATATCAGGCCCAGGGAGCCCAGTGTAGACAGTGTGTGAGTGAGTGTGTGAATCACCCTGGTAACCAACATACCTGCGCAGCGGAGAGCAGCTCTTCAGAACATCAGACACAGGGAGCCGAGTGTAAACAGTGTGTGAGTGAACGAGTGAATGTCACTGATCACCGGTCCTGCAGCCCAGGGGAGCGTGGCTCACCACAGTATCAAACCCAGGGAGCCAAGTGTAGAGAGTGTGTGAGTGAGTGTGTGAATGTCCCCGATCACCAGCCACTCGGACGGCCCAGGGGAGAGCGGCTCACCAGAATATCAGACCCAGTGAGCCCAGTGTATACAGTGTGTGAGTCAGTGTGTGAATGTCCCCGATCACCGGCCCTGCGGACCGGGGGAGAGCGGCTCACCACAATATCAGGCCCAGGGAGCCCGGTGCAGTCAGTGTGTGAGTGAGTGAGTGAATGACCCCGATCACCGGCCCTGCGGACCGGGGGAGAGCGGCTCACCACAATATCAGGCCCTGGGAGCCCAGTGTATACAGTGTGTGAGTCAGTGTGTGAATGACCCCGATCACCGGCCCTGCGGACCGGGGGAGAGCGGCTCACCACAATATCAGACCCAGTGAGCCCAGTGCAGACAGTGTGTGAGTGAGTGTGTGAATGACCCCGATCACCGGCCCTGCGGACCGGGGGAGAGCGGCTCACTACAATATCAGGCCCTGGGAGCCCAGTGTATACAGTGTGTGAGTCAGTGTGTGAATGACCCTGATCACCGGCCCTGCGGACCGGGGGAGAGCGGCTCACCACAATATCAGGCCCAGGGAGCCCGGTGCAGTCAGTGTGTGAGTGAGTGTGTGAATGACCCCGATCACCGGCCCTGCGGACTGGGGGAGAGCGGCTCACCACAATATCAGGCCCTGGGAGCCCAGTGTAGACAGTTTGTGAGTGAGTGTGTGAATGTCCCCAATCACTAGCCCCGCGGCCCTGGGGAGAGCGGCTCACCACAATATCAGATGCAAGGAACCCAGGTAGACAGTGTGTGAGTGAATGTTTGAATGTGCCTGATCACCGGCCCCGCGGCCCGGGGTAGAGCAGCTCGCCACAACATCAGGTCCATGGAGCCCAGTGTAGACAGTGTGTGAGTGAGTGTGTGAATCACCCTGGTAACCAACATGACTGCGCAGGGGAGAGCGGCTCTTCAGAACATCAGGCACAGGGAGCCGAGTGTAAACAGTGTGTGAGTGAACGAGTGAATGTCACTGATCACCGGTCCTGCAGCCCAGGGGAGCGTGGCTCACCACAGTATCAGGCCCAGGGAGCCAAGTGTAGAGAGTGTGTGAGTGAGTGTGTGAATGTCCCCGATCACCAGCCACTCGGACGGCCCAGGGGAGAGCGGCTCACCAGAATATCAGACCCAGTGAGCCCAGTGTTTACAATGTGTGAGTCAGTGTGTGAATGTCCCCGATCTCCAGCCCCGCGGGCGGTCCAAGGGAGACCGGCTTGCCACAATATCAGGCCTAGGGACCTCAGAGTAGGCAGTGTGTGAGTGAGTGTGTGAATGTCCCCGATCACCGGCCCCGTGGCCAGGGAACAGCGGCTCACCACAATATCAGACCCAGGGAACCCAGTGTAGACAGTGTGTGAGTGAGTGTGTGAATGTCCCCGATCACCAGCCTGGCCCGGGAGAGAGCGGCTCACCACAATATCAGGGCCAGGGAGCCCAGTGTAGAGAGTGTGTGAGTGAGTGTGTGAATGTCCCCGATCACCGGCCCACGGACCGGTGGAGAGCGACTCGAAACAATATCAGGCCCAGGGAGCCCAGTGTAGTTAGTGTGTGAGTGAGTGTGTGAATGTCCCCGATCACCGGCACCGTGACCGGGGGAGAGAGGCTCACCAGAATATCAGACCCAGGGAGCCCAGTGTAGAGAGTGAGTGAGTGAGTGAGTGAATGTCTGCGAACAGTGTCCCGGCCCGGGGGAGAGCGGCTCTCCACAATATCAGACCCAGGGAGCCCAGTTTAGACAGTGTATGAGTGTGTGTGTGAATGTCTGCGAACAGTGTCCCGGCCCGGGGGAGAGCGGCTCTCCACAATATCAGACCCAGGGAGCCCAGTGTAGAGAGTGTGTGACTGTGTGTGTGAATGTCCGCGAACACCGTCCCAGCCCGGGGGTGAACGGCTCTCCACATTATCAGACACAGGGAGCCCAGTTTAGACAGTGTATGAGTGTGCATGTGAATGTCCCCGATCACCAGCCCCGTGGCGCGGGGGAGAGCGGCTCACCACAATATCAGGCCCAGGAAGCCCAGTGCTGACAGTGTGTGAGTGAGTGTGTGAATGTCCCCGATCACCGGCCCTTTGGCCAGGGGGACAGCGGCTCACCACAATATCAGGACCAGGGAGCCCAGTGTAGACACTGTGTGAGTGGGTGTGTGAATGTCTGAGTGTGTGAATGTCCCTAATCAGAGGCCCCACCACTCGAGGAATAGCGGCTCACCAAAATATCAGGCCCAGTGAGCCCAGTGTAGAGAGTGTGTGAGTGAGTGTGTGAATGTCCCCGATCACCAGCCCCACTGCCCGGGGGAGAGCGGCTCTCCACAATACCAGGCCCAGGGAGCCCAGTGTAGACACTGTGTGAGTGGGTGTGTGAATGTCTGAGTGTGTGAATGTCCCTAATCACAGGCCCCACCACTCGAGGAATAGCGGCTCACCACAATATCAGGCCCAGCGAGCCCAGTGTAGACACTGTGTGAGTGGGTGTGTGAATGTCTGAGTGTGTGAATGTCCCTAATCACAGGCCCCACCACTCGAGGAATAGCGGCTCACCAAAATATCAGGCCCAGTGAGCCCAGTGTAGAGAGTGTGTGAGTGAGTGGGTGAATGTCCCCGATCACTAGCCCCACTGCCCGGGGGAGAGCGGCTCTCCACAATACCAGGCCCAGGGAGCCCAGTGTATACAGTGTGTGAGTGAGTGTGTGAATGTCCCCGAACACCAGCCCCGCGGGCGGTCCAGGGGAGACCGGCTCACCACAATATGAGACCCAGGGAGCCCAGTTTAGACAGTGTGTGAGTGAGTGTATGAATGTCCCCGATCACCAGCCCCGCGGCCCGGGGGGAGCAGCTCACCACAATATCAGACCCAGGGAGCCCAGTGTAGACAGTGTGTCAGTGAGTGTGTGAATGTTCCCGATCACTGGCCCCACTGCCCGGAGGTGGTCGGTTTACCAAAATATCAGGCCCAGGGAGCCCAGTGTAGACATTGATTGAGTGAGTGTGTGAATGTCCCCGATCACCGGCCCGGCAGCCCGAGGGAGAGCGGTTCACCTCAATATCAGACTCAGTGATCCCAGTGTAGACAGTGTGTGAGTGATCGTGTGAATGTCCCCGATCACCGGTCCAGCGGGTGGCCCGGGGGATAGTGGCTCACCACAATATCAGACCCATGGAACCCCATGTAGACAGTATGTGACTGAATGTCCCCGATTACCGGCCCCACGGGCGGGCCGGGGGAGAGCGGCTCGCCGCAATATCCGACCCAGTCAGCCCAGTGTAGACAGTATGTGAGTGAGTGTGTGAATGTCCCCAATCACTGGCCCCGTGGCCTGGGGGAGAGCGTCTCACCACAATATCAGGCACAGTGAGCCCAATTAGTCAGTTTGTGAGTGAGTGTGTGAATGTCCCCAATCACCAGCCCTGCGACACGGGGGAGAGCGGCTCACCACAATATCAGACCCAGTGAGCCCAGTGTAGACAGTGTGTGAGTGAGTGAGTGAATGCCCCCGATCACCGGCCCCGGGGCCCGTGGTAGAGCGGCTCACCACAATATCAGACACAGTGAGCCCAGTGTAGACAATGTATGAGTGAGTGAGTGAATGCCCCCGATCACCGGCCCCGGGGCCCGAGGGAGAGTGGCTCCCCACAATATCAGGCACAGTGAGCCCAGTGTAGACAGTGTGTGAGTGAGTGTGTGACTGTCCCCGATCACCGGCCCCACGGGCGGCCCGGGGAAGAGTGGCTCACCACAATATCAGACACAGTGAGCCCAGTGTAGCCAATTTGTGAGTGAGTGTGTGTATCTCCCAAATCACCAGCCCTGCGACTCGGGGGAGAGCGGCTCACCACAATATCGCGCCCAGGGAGCCCAGTGTTGACAGTGTGTGTGTGAGTGAGTTTGTCCCCGATCACCAGCCCCGCGTCCCTGGGGAGAGCGGCTCACTGCAACATTAGGCCCAGGGAGCCCAGTGTAGACTGTGTGAGTGAGTTTGTGAATGTTGCTGATCACTAGCCCGACCCGGTCCAGCCCAAGGTGAGCAGCTCGCTCACAATAACAGGCCCAGGGAGCTCTCAGGCTGCAAATTTTCCATTTCTTCTCATCCTTTAATGAATTTTATAATCAGTTTAAAGGGGTATTTCCCCACATTCTTCAACTGCTCTCTGAACTTAGTCTGGGTCACTGCATAAATCCCAGTGTTTGTGCAGCAACTCAGCAGCTGCAGCATCAAACCCATTTCGAGAACATAATATGGTAGAAATACAGGCCCTAACCCCAAATCATACATCCGGTACAATATACAAAACACCGTAAACGCTGCCCATAACAGGATGAAGTTGCCGGAGATAACAAGCAGTAAAATGATGGATTTTCTGCGACTCTCCATCTCTGGGTCCCTGGGACTCCCCCCACTGCTGGGACCACGGAGTCTCCTGCGGGCTCTGCTGGCCAGTAAAATGTGCCTGATAGTGACAGCGTTGAGCAGCAGAATCAGAACAAATGGGACCCCCGGGGTGAGAATATAATGAAGGAACTCGATTGCTCCCCAGACACGTGAAAACAAAACATCGGATGTTACACCACAAAACCAGGGGTTGTTCTGAAGCCAATACTGATCTGTGAACATAAAATACCAGAAAATGTTCTTTAAACCGCTCAGCACAGTCACTGTTCCCAGAACCACAGCCGCCGTTTTCTCGGTGCAATATTTAGTTTTCAGCTTCTGGCTACAAATGGCCACAAATCGATCAAAGGTGAAAGTGACGGTGAACCAGACAGAACAGTCTGTGGCTACATAAATCAGAACGGCGTGGATATTACACATTCGGAAGGACAGTACGAAATGAAACTTGTCCTTATAAACAATGGGAATCTGCCTCAATATCAGATCGAGGATAACGACCAGTAGATCCGCTGTGGCCATGGCCACCAGGTAGCGAGTGACACATTTGGAGAGACCGCACTTTCCCCGGGAAAGGATCACAATTGTCACCAAATTCACTGTGAGGAAGGGAAATAAACAGGAACATTATATATCAGGAAGGGAGCAAAAGCAGCAATTTGATGGTATTGGGGTGAAATCTGCAACTCACTAGCGCCACTCAAAGACATATTCTAATTATTTTACCTGTGGAGCTGACTACAAGGTATATTGCAATAATAATCGGGAATAATTGCGGAATAATAAATGAAATTGTGGTAAATACAAAATTAAAGTAACAGATTCTTAATCAATGAGAGATTAAGTGTTGGATCTACCTTTAACCAGGCAGACAAGAGCACCATCCGAGGTACCAGGGACACAAAGGACCAGAACCTCTCAGGAAGCCTTCGTGTCCTAGGATCAGTCGGCATTTGGAGCGATGCAATTCGCTTCTGTGCCCCTGTGTTAGGGACGTGGTAAGTCCTGCTTGGATTCCTGCTCCTTGTTAGAATATCCATTTTGCAGCACAATACAGGAATTGCTACCTTGGCGTACAATAATTACAGGCAATTGTATTGAAAATGTATGGATGTAATATGACAATAAGATAATAAATATAATTGCACTGCAGTAATTAAGATAACTGGGTTGTAAGAAGTGTTACAGATTGAGTTTTCTACACTTTTTTGAAATATCCAAATCGCAGCTCATTGAAAGGAAGATTTTCCAAATAACATTGCAAAGAATAGACACTGAATTAAAATAAATCGTTATCATTGACCAGGTAATTTACATCGAAATCAGACGACCTGTCCCACAGGCAAAGTGCCGCCGAACGCTTTTGTAAAGTACCTGAAAACAAATGGAAGAGGTTTATCCTTCAACTATTCAGCTGTTGCTTTCCAACCGGTGCAGTGAATATTAGATGAAAAAATATGAAAGGATTTTCTTATCCTCAGTACATCAGTAATTATCATTTGGGATTGTTTATCCTGAAGGATAGCAGGAGGCAATACAGAATCACTTTGGGTCTCACTGACAGATCTACTGATCTTCCCCAGACGGGCATGGGATCAATTGTAAATTCTAAACAAAGTTTGGAAATAAATGTTTTGAAATCTGACTGAATGAATATTCTGTGGAAATGGAAATGATCTTTGTAATCCTATTCTAACCTTCAGAAGCAGTTCCACTAATGCAGAACTGGAGAGGGTGTGAAAGGAGACACTGACTGGAACTAAATGATTAGCGGATATTTCATACATTTAACGATGCGGATGTGATCTCCCATCATTTGTTCCTGAGACTCTGTGTAAGCCACCACACCGACCATTCGGTGAAAACAGCAGCAAATAAAAACAGAGACTGCTAGAAATACTCAGCAGGTCAGGCCGCATCTGTGGAGAGAGAAATAAAGTTAACGTTTCTGGCCGATGACATTTCGGCATTTGGTGAAAATCTTCTGAACCTGAGACAACATTCTGCTGAACTGTTACAAATGTAAATGTAAATGTTAAGCTGTTATTTCACCCATCCTTTGAGTGCCGTGGACAGAAAAGAGAGAACGAAATTTCTCTTCATGTATTAAACTCAAACTGAGAACAAAAGATGAGAAAGTGACAGAAAAAAGGATGGTATAAAATACTAGAAAATATGCATTGCCCCAAACGTGTACTCTGATTTATACCATGCCAGGACATTGGGGTAAAAACATGAAGGATAAATAAAAGTTCCTGAATGGCAGGATCTTAGAGATGATCCCAGTGATGGAATGAAGTCACTGCCTACATGGCACTGCTCCGCCTCAATCCAGGAATTTCATTCCCAGGCTGCCTAGATTACACAGCTCCGCCTCCACCCTGGAATTGAATTCCCAGGCTGCCTAGATTACACTGCTCCCGCCTCAATCCAGGAATTACAATCCCAGGCCGCCTGGATTATACTGCTCCCGCCAGAAACCAGGAATGTCATTCCCAGGGCTGCCTACATTCCACTGCCCCTGACTCGGTCCAGTAATGTAATTCCCAGGGCTGCATAGATTCCACTGCTCCCGCCTCAGTCCGGGAATATAATTCCCAGTGCCACCTAGATTCCACTGCTCCCGCCTCAGTCCAGGAATGTAATTCCCAGAGCCACCAAGATTACACTGCTCCTGCCTCAGTCTAGGAATTTCAATCCTAGCGCCGCCTCGATTCCACTGCTCCTGCCTCAGTCCAGGAATATCAATCCCAGGCTGCCAAGATTCCACTGCTCACAACTCAATCCAGAAGTTTAATTCCCAGGGTTGCCTACTTTACACTGCTTCTGCCTCAGTCCAGGAATTTCATTACCAGGGCCGCCTAGAATCCAGTGCGCCCGCCTCGGTCAAGGAATTTCATTCCCAGTGCCACCTTGATTCCTCTGCTCCCACCTCAGTCCAGGAATTCCTCATCCAGTGCCGCCTAAATTCCTCTGCTTCCACCTCAGTCCAGGAATTTCATTCCGAGGGCCGCCTAGATTACACTGATCCTGCCTCATTCCTGGAATTTCATTCACAACGCCGCCTAGCTTCCTCTGCTCCCGCCTCAATCCAGGAATTTCATTCCCAGGGCTGCCGAGTTTACATTGCTCCCGCCTCAGTCCAGGAATGTCATTCCCTGGGCCGCCTACATTCCACTGCTCCCGCCTGAGTCCAGGAATTTCATTCCCAGGCCGCCTAGATTGCACTGCTCCCACCTCAGTCCAGGAATTTCATTCCCAGGGCTGCCTAGATTCCTTTGCTCCCGCCTCAGTCCAGGAATGTAATTCACAGGGCCACCTAGATTCCACTGCTCTCGCCTCAGTCCAGGAATTTCATTCCCTGGGCTGCATAGATTCCACTGCTCCCGCCTCAGTCTAGGAATTTAATTCCCAGGGCCGCCTACATTCCACTGCTCCTTTCTCAGTCCAGGAATTTCATTCCCTAGGCAGCTTAGCTTCCACTGCTCCTTAGTCAGTTCAAGAGTTTCATTCCCAGGGCGGCCTAGATTACTTTGCTCCTGCCACAGTCCAGGAAAGTCATTACTAGGACCGCCTAGATTCAATTGGTTCCCCCATAGTCCAAGAATGTAATTCCCTGGGCCGCCTACATTCCACTGCTCCTTCCTCTGTCCAGGTATTTAATTCCCAGGGCCGTCTAGCTTCCACTGCTCCCGACTCATGCCAAGAATTTCATTCACAAGGCCGCCTAGATTCCACTGCTTAAGCCTCATTCCAGGAAATTCATTCCATGGGCTGCCTACATTCCACTGCTCCCGTCTGAGTCCAAGAAATTCATTCCCAGGGCCGCCTTGGTTCCACTGCTCCCGCCTCATTCCAGGATATAATTCCCACAGCCACCAAGATTCCACTGCTCCCGCCTCAGTCCAGGAATTTCATTCCACGGGCTGCCTATTTTCCCCTGCTACCGCCTCTGCCCTGGAATGTCATTCCTAGGGCTGCCTAGATTACACTGCTCCTGCCTCAATCCAGGAATTTAATTCCCAGAGCCGCCAAATTCCACTGCTCCTTTCTCAGACCAGGAATGTGATTCCCAGAGATGCCTACTTTCCACTACTCCTTTCTCAGTCCTGGAATTTCATTCCCAGGGCCGCCTAGTTTCCACTGCTCCCGCCTCAGTCCAGGAATTTAATTCGCTGGGCCATCTAGATTCCATTGTTCCCGCCTCATTCCAGTAATTCCATTCCCAGTGCCGCCCAGATTCCACTGTTCCCGCCTCATTCCAGTAATTCCATTCCCAGTGCCACCTAGATTCCACTGCTCCCCCCTCAGTACAGGAATTTCATTCCCAGTGCCGCCTAATTTACAGTTTTCCCGCCACAGTCCAGGTATTTAATTCCCATGCCACCTTGATCACACTGCTCCTGCCTCAGTCCAGGAATTTCATTCCCTGGGCCGCCTAGATTACACTGCTCCTGCCTCAGTCCAGGAATTTCATTCACAGGGGCGCCTAGATTCCACTGCTTCCGCCTCAGTCAAGGAATTTCATTCCCAGAGCTACCTAGATTACACTGCCCTGACGTCAGTCTAGTAATTACATTTCCAGGGCCACCTAGCTTACACTGCTCCCGCCTCAGTCCAGTAATATCATTCCCAGGGCATTCTGTTCACCTGAATCTACAACAAGAACAGCAAGATGTTTCTAAAGATTGAACTCACCCAACCAAACTTGTAATGGTGCTTTACAGAGGGGAAACATAAAGAAAACAATCAAAGGGTTGACTCCAAGCAATCAAAGGGATGTGCTTAAAATAGGAAACAATTCGGTAAATACCCTGTAACTTTTTCAATACTCAAGGAACCGCTCTAGAAACATTGAATTCTCGCAGTCATAATCACAGAACCATACCTATCAGTTAACAAATCCCGACTCCCCCCACACCATCCAAGGGTATGACAGCAGGACAGACCCACCAGAAGTGAGGCCAGAGGTGTACGCAATCTGGTGGGTGAGATACTGCGAGTCCTCAAAATTGCCCAAGGACATAATGAAGTCCCATGGCTGCCATCCAGATATGGGCAGTTGTAAATTCCTGCTGATTACCACCTACCGACCTCCCTCAGCTGATGAATCGGCACATCTCCATGCTGAACCCCAGGTGATAGGAGCACCAAGAGCAGGAAGGACACAAAATATAATATGGTTTGGAAGGGGGTATACTTTAATGTTCATCACCGAGAGTGGCTCGGAAGAACCATCATTAACTGACCCTGAAGAACACAGCTCCAAGACTGGGATTGTGGCTGGTGGTGGGAGAACCAACATGATAGAACAGCCTGCATGACCTCGTCCTCACCAACCTACCTATGGCATATGCCTCTGTCCATGACGATATTGGTAGGACTGAACACTGCACTATATTTGTGGAGATTATGTCTCGCCTTCACCCTGAGGACACACTCCATCATATCATGTGTCACTCCCATCGTGCTCAGTGCGATGAAATTGGACAGAGACCAGTGATGAAATTATTTCAAATCTGTCATATCCAGTCGTGAATGGTAATGAAAATCTCTCCTTTTCAAATCCATATTCAAACGCCTGTTGAAAGTTTCTATTAACAGAGAAAGACTTGCATTTATAGAGCACCTTTCACAACCTTGGGGTGTCCCAAAGCACGTTAAAGTCAATGAAGTTATTTCGAAGTGTAGTCAGTGTTGTACTGTAGGAAACACGGCCGTTAGTTTGTGCACGTCAAGTTCCATAAACAGCAAAGTAATAATGACCAGACCATCTATTTTAGTGATGCTGTTTGAGATAAATATTGGCCAGAACACTGAAGAAAACTCCACAGCTCTTCTTCAAACATCCACCTGAGAGACAGCAGATTATGCCTCGGTTTAACGTCGCATCAGAAAGATGGCTCCTCCGCCAACACAGCGCTCCCCCGGTACTGCACCGCCGACAATGTAGAGCTCCCCAGTACTGCACCTCCGACAATGCAGCGCTCCCTCAGTACTGACACTCCAACAATGTCGTGCCCCCTCAGTACTGCACCTCCGACAATGTAGCGCTCCCCCAGTACTGCAAATCCGACAATCTAGCGCTCCCCCAGGACTGCACCTCCGACAATGTAGTGCTCCCCCAGTACTGACCCTCCGACAGTGCCGCGCTCCCTCAGTACTGCACCTCCAACAGTGCAGCGCTCCCTCACTACTGCCCCTCGGACATAGTGGCGCTCCCTCAATACTGCCCTTCTGACAGTGCAGCGTTCCCTCGGTACTGCCCCTCCAACAGTGCAGCGCTCCCTCAGTGCTGCCATTCGGACAGTGCAGCGCTCCCTCAGTACTGCCCCTCCGACAGTGCATCCCTCCCTCAGTACTGCCCCTCGGACAGTGCAGCGCTCCATCAGTACTGCCCCTCCGACAGTGCAGCCCTCCCTCTGCACTGACACTCCGACAGTACGGCACTTCTGCAGTACTGCCAATCCGGCAGTGCAGCGCTCCCTCGGTACTGACCCTCCAACGGTGCAATGTGCCCACAGTACTGACCCTCCGACATTGCAGCGCTCCCTCAGTACAGACCCTCCGACAGTGGACTGCTTCCTCAGTACCCTCTCTCCGACAGTGCAGTGCTTCCTCAGTACTGCCCCTCTGGCTGTGCAGCGCTCTCTAAATACTGCACTGAAGTGTTAGCTAGGTTGCTGTACTCACATCGCTGGAGTGGAACTTGAACACAGGACCTTCTCACTCAGAAGCGAGCATGCTACGACCTGACCCTATTGAATCTGCTTCCACCAGCCTTTCTGAGAGTTAGTTCCAGATCATAAAAACTCACTGCGTGAATAAAGCTCCTCCTTTTAATACTGACAAGTCAGCCAGTGGAAACTATTTCTCCTTATTTACGGTATCAATCTTCTTCTTAGGCAGTCCCTCAGAACCGAGGATGACTTGCTTCCACAGTAAGAATGAGTTCTCAGGTGAATGATGAGTCCAATGCGGGACCTACAGTCTCTGTCACAGGTGGGGCAGATGGTGATTGAATGGGCGGGTTGGTGGGATGCTTGGGTTGACGTGCGCTCCTTCCACTGTTAGCACGTGGCTTCAGATTGCTCTCTGCAAAGAGACTCGAGGTGTTCGATGCCTTCCCGGATTCGTCTCATCCACTTTGTGCGGCCTTGGGCCAGGGTTTCCCAGGTGTCGGTGGGGATGTTGCACTTTTTCAAGGAGGCTTTGATGGTGTCCTTGAAGCGTTTCCTCTGCCTACCTCGGGCACTCTTGCCGTGTCGGAGCTCCGAGTAGAGGGTATCCATACACTTATCATTTAAACACTTCTATTCAATCTCCCCGTAACCTTCGCTGCTCTAAGAAGAACAGTCCCAGTCTCTCCATATAACCACAATCCCTCATTTCTGCTGTTATTATGGTAAATTCTCTCCAATCAAGCAGGAGAAGATGACCACTTCCAACCAGAGATCATCTAACCTCCTCCACTTGCCAGTCAATGGCATTTCCATCACCCAATCCTCCACCATCAAAATTGTAGGGGTCGCTATCGATCAGAAAATCATCTGGACCAGCCACATAAATGCCATCGTTACTACAGTAGGTCAGAATCGGGTATTCTGAGGTGAATAACTCACCTCCTGCATCCTGCAAATAACTCCAACACCTACAAGGCACAAATCAAAGGTGTGATAGATTACTCTCCGTAGACATGGTGTAAATTAGCAGAGTGTTTGATGGAATAAAGACTCACTAGGCACCTGGCTGTACATAAAGCAAGGCTTTAATCGACTTGTAACAAAACATGGAGGTTTGTTTAGTAGTCACTAGTTTCCTGTTTCCAGATTGTCTCAGGTCAAGTTGGGCCTACGCCCTAGTATTTATAATCCTCGGTCGGCACCCTCAGCTCTCCGTTCAGTAGCGCTTCCTGAGTTACTTCTTGTAGAAGTTGCGATTTATGACAGTGTTTATGTTACTGAACTGGTAATCCAGAGGGCAGGACTGATAATCCCACCACACCAGCTGGGGAATTTAGTTTAACATAATACATTTGAAATAATATATATTATCAGTCATAGAAGATTGTTGGAAAAACCAAGGAAAGGAAGCCTGCCATCTTTAACTGGGCTGCCCATATGTGATTCACTCTTAACTGCCCTCTGAAATGGCCGAGCAAGCCATTCCGCTGTACCAAAGTCAGCACCGTGGACGTACATTCGCCATAAGGACTGCAGCAGTTCCAGAAGCCGGTTCCACGCCACCTTCTCCAGGATGCGGGTTCCAAAGAATTAGGGATTGGCTTGCCTGGCCAGCAATGCCAACATTCCGTGAATACATTAAAAAAGACAGAGGAACTACATGTGGGTAAAAACCCAATTGTCATTAATACTGAGAAATGTTTAACAAGGTATTCGAAATTTTTATTAAACATTTGACAATAAACACTTTAAAACTAAGACTTTCCAAAAAAGCAAGTTGTAAGGGGTCATAAACAGGACAAGATTAGAACTTGTCAACGAACATTAATGATCTAACAATCTGTAAGGAGAGATATGGGGGGTAAGAATTTCGGATCCGAAATCGTGTGTTTTGAGCCTCTGCCCGAGAGGATTTTCTAGGCACTTGTGTTTTCAGCGTTTTTTCTCCTTCAAAATACTGTGTCCCTGGTCCTGTTTCATTTAGAACCCTCCGTGATCTGTAGTTTCTCTTTAAAAAGCCCGAGTAACTGGTCCTGTCTCTTCACAAAGCATGTGTGACTGGTCCTGTCTCTTTAAAAAGTCTGTGTGACTGGTCCTGTCTCTTTACAAAGTCTGTGTGACTGGTCCTGTCTCTTTACAAAGTCTGTGTGACTGGTCCTGTCTCTTCACAAAGCCCGAGTACCTGGTCCTGTCGCTTTAATAAGTCTGTGTGACTGGTCCTGTCTCTTTGCAAAGTCTGTGTGACTGGTCCTGTCTCTTTACAAAGTCTGTGTGACTGGTCCTGTCTCTTTATAAACCTGTGTGACTGGTCCTGTCTCTTTATAAACCTGTGTGACTGGTCCTGTCTCTTTATAAACCTATGTGACTGGTCCTGTCTCGTTAAAAAGCTTGTGTGACGAGTCCTGTCCAAGGATAGGACATATAAATTGGCCAGAAAAAGCAGTAAATCTGAGGATTGGGAGCAGTTTAGGATTCAACAAAGGAAGACAAAGGGATTAATTAAGAAAGGGAAATAGAATATGAGAGTATGCTTTCAGGGAACATAAAAACTGACTGTGAAAGCTTTTATCGATATGTGAAGAGAAAAGGTTTGGTGAAGTCAAGCGTAGAGCCCTTGCAGTCAGAATCAGGAGTTTTATAATGGGGAACAAAGAAATAGCAGACCAATTAAATACATATTTTGGTTATGTCTTCATAAAGGAGGACACAAATAACCTCCCAGAGATGTCGTGGCACGTGGGTCTGATGAAAGTGAGGAACTGAAAGAAATCAGTATTTGTAGGGAAATGGTGTTAGGGAAATAGATGGGAGAGAAGGCCAATAAACCCCCAGGGCCTGATAATCTACATTCTAGGGTACTTAAGGAGGTGGCCTTAGAAATAATAGATGCATTACTAATCTTCTTCCAAAAGTCGATGGAACCTGAAACAGTACCCATGGATTGGAGGGTAGCTAATTTTACCCCACTATTCAAAAAAGTTGGTAGAGAGAAAACGGGAAATTACAGACCGGTAAGCCTGACATCGGTAGTGGGGAAAATGCTAGAGTCCATTATAAAAGATGTAATTGCAGAGCACTTGGAAAGCAGTGACAGGATCGGACAAAGTCAACATGGAATTAAAAAGTTAAATCGTGCTTGACAAATCTACTGGAATTATTTGAAGATGTAACTAGTAAAATAGATAAGGGAGACCCAGTGGATGTGATGTATTTGGACTTTCAGAAGGCTTTGGATAATGTCCTGCATAATAGATTAGCGTGTAAAGTTAAGGCCCATGGGATTGGGGGCAACGTATTGACATGAATAGAGAACTGGTTGGCCGACAAAAGCAGAGTTGGAATTAACGGCTCTTTTTCTGAGTGGTAGGCAATGACTAGTGGGGTACTGCAGGGACCGGACGTAGCTCCCCAGCTATTCACAATATATATTAATGATCTGGACGAGGGAATTGGATGAAATATCTCCAAGTTTGCAGACGACACAAAGCTGGCTGGGCGTGTGTGCTATGAGCAGGATGCTGAGAAAACTCCAGTATGATTTGGGCAGGTTGTCTGATTGGGCAGAAGCATGACAGATGCAATATAACGTAGATAAATACGAGGCTATCCACTTTGGTGGCAAAAACAGGAAGGCAGATTATTATCTGAATGGCAATATATTGGGAAAAGGGGGAGTGCAACGAGACCTAGTTGTCCTCGTGCACCAGTCGCTGAAGTTAATCATGCAGGTGCAGCAGGCGGTTAAGAAGGCAAATTGTATGATGGCCTTCGTAGCGAGAGGGATTGAGTACAGGAACAAGGATCTGTTGCTGCTGTTGTACAGGGCCTTGGTGAGATCAAATCTTGAGTATTGTGTGCAGTTTTGGTCGCCATATCTGAGGAAGGATATCCTTGCCATGGAAGGAGTTCAGCGAAGATTCACTAGGCTGATACCTGGGATGGCAAAAATGACGTATGAGGAGAGATTGGGTCGAGTGGGCTTGTACTCGCTGGCGTTTAGAAGAATGAGAGGGGGCCTCATTGAAACTTATAAAATGCTGACAGGACTGGACAGAGTAGATGCAGGAAGGATGTTCCCGATGGTTGGGGAGTCTAGAATAAGGGGTCACACTCTAAGGATAAGGGGTAGGCCATTTAGGACAGAAATGAGGAGGAATTTCTTCACCCAGAAACATAGAAACATAGAAGACAGGAGCAGGAGCCGGCCATTCAACCCCTCGAGACTGCTACGCCATTCAATGAGATCATGGCTGACCATGCAAATTCAGTACCCTGTCCCTGCCTTCTCCCCATATTTTTGATCCCTTTAGCCTTAAGAAATATATCCACTACTTCTTGAATATATTTAATGATCTGGCCTCCACCGCCCTCTGTGGCAGAGAATTCCACATGTTCACCACTCTGTGGGAGAAGAAATTCCTCCTCACCTCAGTCCCAAATGGCTCACTGTTCCTGTCTCTTTAATAAGCCTGTGTGATTGGTCCTGTCTGCTTAATAAGTCTGTGTGACTTGTCCTGTCTTTTAAAGTCCTTTGTAACTGGTCCGGTCTCTTTACAAAGGCTGCATGACTGCTCCTGTCTTTTTAAAAATCCTCTGCGTCTGGTCCAGTCTGCTTAAAATGCCTGTGTGTCTGAACCTGTCATTATAAAATGCCTGTGTGACTGGTCCTGTTTCTTTAAAAAGCACGTTTCACTGGTCCTGTCTCTTTAAAAAGCCTGTGCGACCTTTTCTGTACCCTTAAAAAGCATGTGTGCCTGATTCTGCTTCTTTACAAATACTTCTAGACTGGTCCTGTCTCTTTAAAAGGCATTTGTGACTGGTCCTGTCCATCTAGATAGCCAGTGTGACTGGTCCTGTCTGAATGGAAAGCCTGTGTGACTGGACTTGTCTCTTTCAAAAGCCTGTGTGTCTGGTCCTGTCCCTTTAAATAGCCTGCGTGACATTTCCCGTCTCTTTAAAAAGCATGTATTTTTTAAAAAGCCTGTGTGACTGGTCCTTAGCCGTTCAGCACCAGATCTGTCTGGACCACATAAACACTATCGGGCCCAACTCTTCTCTGCCCAAATTGCTCACTATTCCAGAATCTGGAATGAAAAGCTGAACCCCAGCTCCTATTCTCTGCTGCTAACCATCTTCTCAAACCCCTCTCACTGTCTCCTCCACCCTCACCTCCGATAACATGTGAGGCGGTCATGGACTTCTTTGTTTCTAAGATTGAGACTATCCGTTCAGCTGCCTCTGCCACTTCCCTTCCTTCCCCACCCCACTGGACCAAACTTCATCTAACGTTGCCCCCCTGCCCTAGCGCTTAACTCACATATTTCTCCAGCTTCTCTCCGATCACCCCTCATGATCTGTCTGCATTCATCTTGACGATGAGAACCACCTCCCGCTCCTCGACCATTTTCGAACCAAACTGCTGATAATGCAAATTCCTTTTCTGGCTCCCATATTAGCTGATGGTGTTAACGGTTATCTCTCGTCTGGTACTGTCTCGCTCTCCCTCAAATCTGATCGTCATCACCCCTCTCCTCAAAAAAAACCTTGATGCCTCCGTCCCTGCAAACTACCGCCCCATCTGCAATCTCCCTTTCCTCTACAAAGTTCTTGAACGTGTTGCCGCCTCACAAATTTGTGCCCATATTTCCCGCAATTCCATATCTGAATCCCTCCAATCAGATTTCCGCCCTTGCCACAGTACCGAAATGGCTCTCATCAAAGTCACAAATTACATCCTTTGTGACTGTGACAAAGGTAAAATATCCCTCCTCGCCCTTCTTGAAATGTCTGCAGCATTTGACACGGTTGACCACTCCATGTTTCTGGAAAGCCTCTTCACCGTCGTCCGGCTGGGTGGGACTGCACTCGTCTGCTTCCATTCTTATCTATCTAATCGTAGCCAGTGAATCACCTGCAATGGCTTCTCTTCCCGCCCCCGTATCGTTTCCTCTGACGTTCCCCTTGGAACTATCATTGGCCCCATCCTATTTCTGATCTGCATGGTGCCCCTTGAAAACACAGCGTCAGTTTCCACATGTACGCTGACGACGCCCAGATCTACCTCACTAACTTTTCTCTCTACCCCTCCACGGAGTCTAAATTATCAGACGGTGTGTACAACATACAGTTTTGGATGAGCAAATACTTTCTCCAGTTAAATATTGGGGATAATGAAGATATCATTTTTGGTCCCTGCCACGAACTCCGTTCCCTAGCCATTGACTCCAGCCCTCTCCCTAACATCAGTCTGAGGCTGAATCACCCTGCTCGCAACCTTGGTGTCATATTTGACCCTGAAATGATCTTCCAACCACATATCAGCGGTACAACAAAGACCGGCTACTTCCACCTCCATAACATTGCCCGTCTCCTCCCTTGCCTCAGCTCATTCGCTGATGAAACTTTCATCCATTCCTTTGTTTGCTCCAGACTTGACTATTCCAACACACTCCTGGCTGGACTGCCACATTCCACCCTATGTAAACCTGAGGTCATCCAAAACTCGTCTGCTCGTTTCCTAACTCGCACCAAGTACCATTCGCCCATCACCCCTGTGCTCGCTGACTACATTGGCTCCCGGTTAAGCAGCGTCTGGATTTCAAAATTCTCCTCCTTATTTTCAAATCCTTCCTTGGCCTTGCCCCTTCCTATCTCTGCAATTTCCTTCAGGCCCAAAACCCCTTGAGATATCTGCACTCCTCTAATTTCGCCCTCTTGAGCATCCCTGATAATAATCGCTTAACCTTTGGTGGTCGTACCTTCTGTTGCTCAGGCCATAAGCTCTAGAATTCCCTCGGGAAACCTCTGCACCTCTCTTCCTTCCTTAAGACGCTCATTAAATCCTACCTCTTTCACCAAGCTTTTGGTCACCTGCCCTCATTTAACCTTATGCGGTTTACAGTCAAATTTGTTGTCTTAAAATACTACTTTGCAGCGCCTAGGGACATTTTACTACGTTAGAGGTGCTATAACCATGCAAATTGTTGTTGCTGTTGTTGTCCTGTCTCTTTAAAAAGCCTGTGTGACTGAGCCTGACTCATTGAATATCCGGTGTGACAGGTACTGCCTCTTTCATGTACATGTTCGTCTGGTTCTCTCTCATTAAAATAGCCTGTGTGACTGGTCCATTCTCTATAAAAAGCCTGTATGACTGTCCTGTCTTGTTACTAAACCTGTGTGACTGGTCCTGTTTGTTTAAAAAGCCTATGTGACAGGTCCTGACTCTTTAAAAAGCCTGCCTGACTGGTCCAGTCTCTTTAAACAGCCGGTGTGTTTGATCCTATCTCTTTAATGAGACAGTGTGTCTTTTCCTGTCTCTTTAAAAGGCATATGTGACTGGTAACATCTTTTTTTTAAATATGGTATGACAGGTCCTGTCTCTTTAACAAGCCTGTGCGACTGGTTTTGTCTCATTTAAAATATGGTGTGACAGGTCCCGTCTCTTTAACAAACCTGTGCGACTGGTCCTGTCTCGTTAAGAAGCATGTGTTACAGGTCCTGTCTCTTTAATAATCCAGTGTGACTGGTCCTGTCTCATTAAAAAGCTGTCGTGACAGGTCCTGTCTCTTTAAACAGTCTGTGCGACTGGTCCTGTCTGCTTAAAATGCCTGTGTGTCTGGTCCTGTATCTTTAAATAGCCGGTGTGATACATCTGATCTCTTTAAAAAGCCTATGTGACTGTTTATGTCCCGTTAATAAACCTGTGCGTCTGATCCTCTCTCCCTAATAAACCTTTTTGACTCTCCTCTCTCCTTATAATGCCTCGTTACAAAACATTTGCGACTGGACTTGCCGCTTTAATAATCCTGTGTGATTGACCCTGTCTCGTTAAAAATCTGGTGGGATTGATGTTGCCGCTTTTAAAAGCCTGTCATAGAGTCATAACTGCACAGAAAGAGGCAATTTGGCCCATCGTTTCCGCGCCAGCTCTCTGTAGATCAATCCAGTCAGTCCCATTGCCCTGCTCTATTCCTGTAGCTCTGCAAGTTTATTTCCGTCTGGTGCCTATACAGTCTCCCCGAGTAAACATTGAGTGTCTCCACTTCCACCTCTTCCGTCGGCAGCGAGTTCCAATTCATCACCACTCGCTGTGTTAAAACGGTTTTCTCACGTCCCTTCTGTATCTCTTGTCCCAAACCTGTGTCCCATAGTCCTTGTACCATCAATTAGTGGGAATAGCCTTTCCCTGTCTAGCCTATCAAAACTGTCATAATCTTGTAGACCTCCATCAAATCATCCTGCAACCTCCTTTGCTTTAATTAGAACAAATCCAGCTTCTCCAACCTGTCCTTGTAGCTAAGATCCCCCATCCCCGGAACCATTCTGGTAAATCTCCTCTGCACCCTCTCAAGGGCCTTCACATCCTTCCTCAAGTGTGGTGACCAGAACTGGACGCAATATTCAAGTTGCTGCCTAACCAGCACTTCATAAAGGTTCAGCATATCCTCCTTACTTTTTTACTGAATACCTTTATTTCTGAAGCCCAAGATCCCATATGCTTATCTAACCACTCTCTCAATATGTCCCGCCACCTTAGGGACCTATGCACATTAACTCCCAGTTCCCTCTGTCCCTGCACACTCTTTAAAACTGTGCCATTTATTGGATATTACTCTCCCTGTTCCTTCTGCCAACTTGCATCAACTCACACTTCGCTGTATTGTATTCCATCTGCCACTTGTCTGCTCATTCTGCTAGCTATTCTATGTCCTGTTGCAGTCGATTGGTATCATCATCACTGCTTGCCACACCGCCACTTTCGGTGTCACTGGCAAATTTCGAAATTCTACCCTGAATTCAAATATCCAGATAATTTATATATATCAAAAAAAGCAGAGGTCCCAGCAGTGACCCCTGGGGAACACCACTGTCTACCATCCACCAGTCTGAATAACAGCCGTTCACCACAGCTCGCTGTTTTCTGTCTTTAAGCCAAATTCTTATCAAAGCTGCCACTGACCAATCTATTCCTTGAGCCTCAATTTTGTTAACCAGCGTTCTATGTGGCACTATGTCAAACGCCTGTGTATCTAATCATGTCTGGTACTGCCTCTTTGAAAAGCATGTTTCACGTGTCCAATCTTTTTTAAAAAATCCTGTGTGACTGTTCATATATCTATACAAAATAATGTATGACTGGACCAGTCTTTTTAAAAAGCCTGTGTGACTGGTCCGCTCACTTTGAAGAGCCAGTGTGACTGGTCCAGTCTTTAAAAGAAGCCGGTCTGATGGTTCCTGTCTCTTTAATAAGCCTGTGTGACTTGTCCTGTCTCTTTAATAAGCGTGTGTGACTGGTCCTGTCTATTTAATAAGCCTGTGTGACTGGTCCTGTTACTTTGAAAAGCCTATGTGACTGGTCCTATCTCTTGAAATATGCTCTGTGACTGGTCCTGTCACTTTAAAAAAAAACCTGCGAGTCTGATCCTGTCTGCTTCAAAAATCTGTGTGACTGGTCCTGCCTCTTTAACAGCATGTATGACAGGTCCTGGCTCATCTAATAACCGGTGTGACTGGTCCCGTCTGTTTAAACAGCATGTATGACAGGTCCTGGCTCATCTAATAGCCGGTGTGACTGGTCCCGTATCTTTAAACAGCATGTATGACAGATGCTGGCTCATCTAATAGCCGGTGTGAATGGTCCCGTCTGTTTAAACAGCATGTATGACAGTTCCTGGCTCATCTAATAGCCGGTGTGACTGGTCCCGTATCTTTAAACAGCATGTATGACAGGCCCTGTCTCATCTAATAGCCGGTGTGACTGGTCCTGTCTCTTTAAACAGCATGTATGACAGGTCCTGGCTCATCAAATAGCCAGTGTGACTGGTTAAGTATCTTTAAACAGCATGTATGACAGGTCCTGGCTCATCTAATAGCCAGTGTGACAGGTCCCGTCTCTTTAAACAGCATGTATGACAGGTCCTGGCTCATCTAATAGCCGGTGTGACTGGTCCCGTCTGTGTAAACAGCATGTATGACAGGTCCTGGCTCATCAAATAGCCGGTGTGACTGGTCCCGTATCTTTAAACAGCATGCATGACAGGTCCTGGCTCATCTAATAGCCGGTGTGACTTGTCCCGTCTTTTTAAACAGCATGTATGACAGGTCCTGGCTCATCTAATAGCCAGTGTGACTGGTCCCGTATCTTTAAACAGCATGTATGACAGGCCCTGGCTCATCTAATAGCCGGTGTCACTGGTCCCGTCTTTTTAAACAGCATGTATGACAGGTCCTGGCTCATCTAATAGCAAGTGTGACAGGTCCCGTATCTTTAAACAGCATGTATGACAGGTCCTGGCTCATCTAATAGCCGGTGTGACTGGTCCCGTCTCTTTAAACAGCATATATGACAGGTCCTGGCTCATCTAATAGCCGGTGTGACTGGTCCCGTATCTTTAAACAGCATGTATGACAGTTCCTGGCTCATCTAATAGCCGGTGTGACAGGTCATGTCTCTTTAAACAGCATGTATGACAGGTCCTGGCTCATCTAATAGCCGGTGTGAATGGTCCCGTATCTTTAAACAGCATGTATGACAGGTCCTGGCTCATCTAATAGCCAGTGTGACTGGTCCCGTATCTTTAAACAGCATGTATGACAGGTCCTGGCTCAGCAAATTGCCGGTGTGACTGGTCCCGTCTCTTTTAACAGCATGTATGACAGGTCCTGCCTCATCTAATAGCCGGTGTGACTTGTCCCCTCTGTGTAAACAGCATGTATGACAGGTCCTGGCTCATCTAATAGCCGGTGTGACAGGTCATGTCTCTTTAAGCAGCATGTATGACACTTCCTGGCTCATCTAATAGCCGGTGTGACTGGTCCCCTCTGTGTAAACAGCATGTATGACAGGTCCTGTCTCATCTAATAGCCGGTGTGACAGGTCATGTCTCTTTAAACAGCATGTATGACAGGTCCTGGCTCATCTAATAGCCGGTGTGACTGGTCCCGTATCTTTAAACAGCATGTATGACAGGTCCTGGCTCATCTAATAGCCGGTGTGACTGGTCCCGTATCTTTAAACAGCATGTATGACAGGTCCTGGCTCATATAATAGCCGGTGTGACAGGTCATGTCTCTTTAAAATGTATGTGCGACTGATCTTGTCTCGTTAATATACCTCTGTGCCTGATTCTCTGTGACTGATCCTGTCTCAATAAAAAGCCTTTGTGACTGGTCGTCCCTCTTTAGAAAGCTTGTGTGATTGTCCCTGTCTCGTTACAAAGCCTGTGTGACAGTTGTACATTACTTTCTGGCGCAAGAACACAAAAGGAAAAGCAGCCCAGTCATGGCTTACAAAATAAATTACGGATATTATTAGATCCAAAGAGGAGTCATATAAAGTTGCCAGAAAATTAGTAAGCCTGAGTATTGGGAGCTGTTTATATTTCAGCAAAAACAACCAAGAGATTGATTAAGAGGTGAAAATGGAGTATGAGAGTAAAGTTGAAAGGAACATAAAAGCAGATTGTAAAAGCTTCTACAAGTATGTAAAAAGAAAAAGTTTAGTGAAGGCAAATGTAGGTCCCTTACAGTCAGATGCGGTAGAAGTTATAATGGGGAACAAGGAAATGGCTGATCAATTAAACACATCCTTTGGTTCTGTCTTCACGGAATAGGACACAAATAAATTACCGGAAACGCTAGGGAAGCAAGGGTCTAGTGAGAAGGAGGAATTAAAGGAAATTAGTATTAGTAAAAACATAGTGCTGGAGAAATTAATGGGACTGAAAGCTGATAAATTCTCACGGCCTGATAATCTGCATCCCAGAGTACTAAAAGTGGTAGCCATGGAAACAGTGGATGCAGTGGATCCAAAATTCTATAGATTATGGAACAGTTCCTGCAGACTGGACGGTGGCAAATGTAACCCCACTATTTAAAAAAGGAGGGAATAGAGAAAACAGGGAATTACAGACCGGTTAGCCTAACATCAGTAGTAGGGATAATGCTAGAGTCTATTATAAAGGATGTCATAACAGGACACTTAGAAAATGATTCGACAAATTCAACGTGGAATTATGAAAGGGAAATCGTGTTTGACAAACCTACTGGAGAACTTTGAGGATGTAACTGATAGAATATTAATCGGAGAACCAGTGGATATGGGGTATTTGGATTTTCAGATGGCATTTGATAATGTCCCACATAAGAGGTACGTATGCAAAATTAAAGCACATGGGATTGGGGGTAATATACTGGCATGGACTGAAAATTGGTTAACAGACAGGAAACAGAGAGCTTGAATTTTTCGGGGCAGCAGGCGGTGACTAGTGGGGTACCGCAGGGATCAGTGTTCGGGCCCCAGCTATTCACAATATATATATCAATGATTTGGATGAGGGAACCTAAAGTAATATTTCCAAGTTTGCTGACGACATTAAACTAGGTGGGATTGTGAATTGTGAGGAGGATACCAAGAGGCTTCAAGGCGATTTAGACAAGTTGAGCGAGTGGGCAAATACATGGCAGATGCAGTATAACGTGGATAAATGTGAAGTTATCCACTTCGGTAGGAAACACCGAAAGATAGAGTATTATTTAAATAGGGATAGATTGGGAAGTGTTGATGTAAAAAGGGACCTGGGTGTCCTTGTAAACCAGTCAATGAATACAAACATACAGGTGCAGCCAGCAGTTAGGAAGGCAAATGGTATGTTCGCCTTCATTGCAAGAGGATTTGAGTAGAGGAGCAAGGATGTCTTACTACAGTTATGCTAGGCCTTGATGAGACCACACCTGGAGCACTGTCTGCAGTTTTGGTCTACTTACCTAAGAAAGAATACACTTGCCATAGAGGCAGTGCAGCGAAGGTTCACCAGACTGATTCCTGGGATGGCAGGGCTGTCGTATGAGGGGAGATTGGGCCGACTAGGCCTGTATTCACTAGAGATTAGGAGAATGAGAGGGGATTTCATTGAAACCTATACAATTCTGCCATGGCTAGACAGACTGGATGCAGGGAGGATGGTTCCCTTGGTTGGGGGTTAGAAGGTGGGGTCACAATCTCAGGATACAGGGTAGGACATTTAGGACTGAGATGAGGAGAAATTTCTTCACTCAGAGGGTGGTGAACCTGTGAAATTCGCTACCACAGAAGGCTATGGAGGCCAAATCATTGAATATATTTAAGAGGGAGATAGATAGATTTCCAGACAAAAAAGGCATTAATGTGTATAGGAAGAGAGCGGGAATATGTTATTGAAATAGAGGATCAGCCATGATCATATTGAATGGTGGATCGAAGGGCAGAATGGCCAACTCCTGCTCCTATGTTTCTATTTTCTTGTCTCATTTAATAGCCGGTGTGACAGGTCCTGTCTATTTAAACAGTATGCATGACTGGTCCTGTCAATGAATAAGCCGGTGTGACAGGTCCTGTCTATTTAAACAGTGTGTATGACTGGTCCTGTCAATGAATATGCCGGTGTGAGAGGTCCTGTCTATGTAAACAGTATGTATGACTGGTCCTGTCAATGAATAAGCCGGTGTGAGAGGTCCTGTCTATTTAAACAGTATGTATGACTGGTCCTGTCAATGAATAAGCCGGTATGAGAGGTCCTGTCTATTTAAACTGTATGTATGACTGGTCCTGTCAATGAATAAGCCGGTGTGAGAGGTCCTGTCTATTTAAACAGTATGTATGACTGGTCCTGTCAATGAATAAGCCGGTGTGACAGGCCCTGTCTATTTAAACAGTATGTATGACTGGTCCTGTCAATGAATAAGCCGGTGTGAGAGGTCCTGTCTATTTAAACAGTATGTATGACTGGTCCTGTCAATGAATAAGCCGGTGTGAGAGGTCCTGTCTATTTAAACAGTATGTATGACTGGTCCTGTCAATGAATAAGCCGGTGTGACAGGCCCTGTCTATTTAAACAGTATGTATGACTGGTCCTGTCAATGAATAAGCCGGTGTGAGAGGTCCTGTCTATTTAAACAGTATGTATGACTGGTCCTGTCAATGAATAAGCCGGTGTGAGAGGTGCTGTCTATTTAAACAGTATGTATGACTGGTCCTGTCAATGAATAAGCCGGTGTGAGAGGTCCTGTCTATTTAAACAGTATGTATGACTGGTCCTGTCAATGAATAAGGCGGTGTGACAGGCCCTGTCTATTTAAACAGTATGTATGACTGGTCCTGTCAATGAATAAGGCGGTGTGACAGGCCCTGTCTATTTAAACAGTATGTATGACTGGTCCTGTCAATGAATAAGGCGGTGTGACAGGCCCTGTCTATTTAAACAGTATGTATGACTGGTCCTGTCAATGAATAAGCCGGTGTGAGAGGTCCTGTCTATTTAAACAGTATGTATGACTGGTCCTGTCAATGAATAAGCCGGTGTGACAGGTCCTGTCTATTTAAACAGTATGTATGACTGGTCCTGTCAATGAATAAGGCGGTGTGACAGGCCCTGTCTATTTAAACAGTATGTATGACTGATCCTGTCAATGAATAAGGCGGTGTGAGAGGTCCTGTCTATTTAAACAGTATGGATGACTGGTCCTGTCAATGAATAAGCCGGTGTGAGAGGTCCTGTCTATTTAAACAGTATGTATGACTGGTCCTGTCAATGAATAAGGCGGTGTGACAGGCCCTGTCTATTTAAACAGTATGTATGACTGGTCCTGTCAATGAATAAGGCGGTGTGAGAGGTCCTGTCTATTTAAACAGTATGTATGACTGGTCCTGTCAATGAATAAGCCGGTGTGACAGGCCCTGTCTGTTTAAACAGTATGTATGACTGGTCCTGTCAATGAATAAGCCGGTGTGAGACGTCCTGTCTATTTAAACAGTATGCATGACTGGTCCTGTCAATGAATAAGCCGGTTTGACTGGTCCTGTTTCTTTAAAAAGTATATTTCACTTGTCCTGTCTCTTTAAAAAGCTAGTTTTTCAGGTTCTGCCTCATTATAAACCCTGTATGTCTGGTCCTGTCTCTTTAGAAAGCCTGTGTGATGGGCCCTGTCACTTTGGAAAGCCTGTGTGATGGGCCCTGTCCCTTTGGAAAGCATGTGTGACTGGTCCTGTCTCTTTGGAAATAATGTGTGACTGGTCCTGTTTCTTTAAAAAGCCTGTGTGACTGATCGTGGCTCTTTAAACAGGCTGTGTGACTGATCCTACTTCTTTAAAAAGCAAGTTTTATTGGTGCTGTCTCTTTAAAAACCTGTATAACATAAGACAATAAGAAATAAGAGCAGGAGTAGGCCATACGGTCCCTGGAGCCTGCACCACCATTCATTAAGATCATGGCTGTTCATCGACCTCAACTCCACCTTCGCGCCCGACCTCCATATCCCTTGAGTCCAAAAAGCTACCTATCTCAGCCTTGAATATACTCGAAGGCTCAGCATTCACAGCCCTTTGGGGCAGAGAATACCAAAGATTCACAAATCTCTGAGTGAATAAATTCTTCCTCATCACAGCCATAAATGGCTTATCCCTTATCCTGAGACTATGACCCCTAGCTCTAGACTCTCCAGCCAGGGGAAACAACCTCTCAGCATCTACCCTGTAATCCCCCTCAGAACCTTGTATATTTCAATGAGATCACCTCTCATTCTTCTAAACTCCAGAGAGTATCGGCCCATTCTTTTTTTTAATTAATTGATGGGATGTGGGCGTCGCCAGCTGGCTAGGCCTGCATTTAGTGCCCTTCCCTAATTGCCCTTGAAAAGATGGTGGTGAGCCGCCTTCTTGAACCGCTGCAGTCCATATGGTGTAGGTACACCCACAATGCTGTTAGGAAGGCAGTTCCAGGATTTTGGCCCAGCGACAGTGAAGGAACGGCGATACAGTTCCAAGTCAGGATGCTGTGTGGCTTGGAGGGGAACTTGTAGGTGGTGATGGTCCCATGCGTCTGCTTCCCTTGTCCTTCTAAGTGGTAGAGGTCGCGGGTTTGGAAGGTGCTGTTGAAGGAGCTTTGGCGAGTTGCTGCAGTGCATCTTGTAGATGGTACACATTGCAGACACAGTGCCCCGGTGGTGGAGGAAGTTAATGTGGAAGGTGGTGGATGGAGTGCCAATCAAGCGGGCTGCTTTATCCTGAATGGTGTCGAGCTGCTTGAGTTTTGTTGGAGCTGCACTCATCCAGGCAAGTGGAGAGTATTCCATCACACTCCTGACTTGTGCCTTGTAAATGGTGGAAAGGCTTTGAGGAGTCAGGAAGTGAGACACTCGCCGCAGAATTACCAGCCTCTGGCCTGCTCTTGTATCCACATTATTTATATGGCTGTTCTAGTTCAGTTTCTGATCAATGGTATCCCCCAGGATGTTGATAGTGGGGGATTCAGCGATGGTAATGTCGAGGGGAGATGTTTAGAGCCTCTCTTGTTGGAGATGGTCATTCACTGGCACTTGTGTGGTGCGAATGTTACTTGCCACTTGTCAGCCCAAGTCTGAATGTTGTACAGGTCTTGCTGCATATGGACACGGACTGCGTCAGTATCTGACGAGTCTCGAATGGTGCTGAAAAGCATGCAATCATCAGCGAACATCCCCACTTCTGACCTTATGATAGAGGGAAGGTCATTGATGAAACAGCTGAAGATGGTTGGGCCTAGGACCCTGCCCTGAGGAACTCCTGCAGTGATGTCATGTGATTGAGATGAATGACCTCCAACAACTACAGGCAACTTCCTTTGTGCTAGGTATGATTCCAACCAATGGAGAGTTTTCCCCTTGATTCCCATTGACTTCAGTTTTGCTAGGGCTCCTTGATGCCACTCTCGATCAAATGCTGCCTTGATGTCAAGGGCAGCCACCCTCACCTCACCTCTTGAGTTCAGAACTTCTGTCCATGTTCGGACTAAGGCTGTAATGAGTTCAGGAGCTGAGTGGCCCTGGCAGAACCCAAACTGGGCGTCAGTTAGCAGGTTATTGCGAAGTAAGTGCGGCTTGATAGCAGTGTCGACGACACCTTCCATCACTTTGCTGATGATTGAGAGTCGACTGATGGGACGGTAATTGGCTGGGTCGGATTTGTCCTTCTTTTTGTAGACAGGTTACACTTGGGCAATTTTCCACATTGCCGGGTAGATGCCAGTGTTGTAGCTATACTGCAACAGCTTGGCTAGGGGCGCAGCTAGTTCAGGAGCACATGTCTTCAGTGCTATTGCCGCAATGCTTTCAGTGCCCATAGCCTTTGCAGTATCCAGTGTCTTCAGCCGTTTCTTGACATCACGTGGAGTGAATTGAATGGGCTGAAGACTGGCATCTGTGATGCTGCGGACCTCAGGAGGAGGCCGAGATCGATCATCCACTCGGCACTTCTGGCTGAAGATAGTTGCAAATGCTTCAGCCTTGTCTTTTGCACTCACGTGCTGGGCTCCACCATCATTGAGGATGGGGATATTTTTGGAGCCTCCTCCTCCTGTTAACTGTTTAATTGTCCACCACAACTCACGACTGGATGTGGCAGGACTGCAGAGCTTTGATTTGATCCGATGCTTGTGAGATCGCTTAGCTCTGTCTATCGCATGTTGCTTCCGTTGTTTGGCATGTAAGTAGTTCTGTGTTGTATCCTCACCAGGTTGACACCTCATTTTTCTGTATGCCTGGTGCTTTTCCCGGCATGCTCTCCTGCACACTTCGTTAAACCAGGGTTGATCTCCCGGCTTGATGGAAATGGTAGAGTGAGGGATAAGGCAGGCCATGAGGTTACAGATTGTACTTGAATACAATTCTGCTACTGCTGATGGCCCACAGCGCCTCATGGATGCCCAGTTTTGAGTTGCCCACTTAGCACGGTGGTAGTGCCACAGAACACGGTGGAGGGTATCCTCAACATGAAGACAGGACTACGTCTCCACAAGGACTGTGCGGTGGTCAGTTCCGACAATGCTGTTCATGGACAGATGCATCTGCAACAGGTAGATTGGTGAGGACGAGATCAAGTAGGTTTTTCCCTCACCACCTGGCGCCGACCCAGTCTGGCAGCTGTGTCCTTTAGGTCTCGGCCAGTTGTGCTGCAACCGAGCCACTCTTGGTAATGGACATTGAAGTCCCCCACCCAGAGGACATTTTGTGCCCTAGCTACTCTCAGTGCTTCTTCCAATTGGTGCTCAACATGAAGGAGTACTGATTCCTCAGCTGAGGGAGGGCGGTAGGTGATAATTAGCAGGAGGTTTCCTTGCCCATATTTGACTTGATGCCATGAGACCTCATGGGGTCCTGAATCAATGTTGAGGACTCCCAGGGCTACTCCCTCCCCACTGTATACCACGGTGCCACCAACTCTGGTGGGTCTGTCCTGCCAGTGGGACAGGACATAGCCAGGGATGGTGATGGTGGTGTCTGGGGCATTTGTTGTAAGGTATGATTCGGTAATTATGATCTATGTCAGGCTGTTGCTTGACTAGTCTGTGGGACAGCTCTCCCAATTTTGGCCCAAGCCCCCAGATGTTGGTAAGGAGGACTTTGCAGGGTCAACTGGGCTGGGTTTGCCGTTGTCGCTTCCGATGCCAGGTGGTCTGTCCGGTTTAATTCTTATTGTTTTTTGTAGCAGTTGTTTATAACTGAGTGGCTTGCTAGACCATTAAGATGCAACCACATTGCTGTGGTTCTGGAGTCACATGTAGACCAGACCAGGTAAGGATGGCAGATTTGTTTCCCTAAAGGACATTAGTTAACCAGATGGGTTTTTGCAACAATCGACAATGGTATTATGGTCGCCATTACTAAGACTAACATTTAATTCCAGAATTAAATTGAATTGAACTTAAATTCCACCAGCTGTCGTGGTGGGAATTGAACCCATATTTTCAGAGCATTGGAATGAGCTGCTGGCTTACTAGTCTAGTTACATTACCACTATGCCACCGCCTCCCCTTCTACGAAATCTCTCCTCATAGGACAGCCCTCTCATCCCAGGAATCAAGATAGTGACCCTTTGTTGAACCGCCCCGAGGGCAAGTATATCCTTGGTTAGATAAGGAGTCAAAACTGTGCACATTACTCCAGGTGTGGTCTCACGAAGTCCACGTACAATTGCAAGACTTCCTTATGCTTGTACTCCAACCCCCTTGCAAGAAAGATCAACATGCCATTGGTCTTTCTTATTGCTTGCTGCACCTGCGTTCTGTGTTTCTTGCACGAGGACACGCAAATCTATCTGAACACCAACATTTGAAAGTTAGTCACCATTTAAAACATATTCTGTTTTTCTATTCTTCCTACCAAAGTGAATAACCTCAGATTTCCCTATACTATACTCCATCTGCCAACTTACTGTACACTCACTTAGTCTATCTTTTTCCCTTTGCAGACTCCTTGTGTACTCCTCACAGCTTACTGTCCGACCTAGCTTGGTATCATCAGCAAACTTGGATACTTAACACTTGGTCCCTTCATCTAAGTCATTAATATAGATTTTAAATAGCTGAGGCCACAATACTGATCCTTGCGGCACCCCTCTAGTTACAGCCTGCCAACCTGAAAATGATCTGTTTATCCCTGCTTTCTGTTTTCTGTCCATTAACCAATCCTCTACCATGCTACTATATTACCCCCAACCCCATGAGCCTTAATCTTGTGTAATAACCTTTAATGTGGCACCATATATAATGCCTTTTGGAAATCCAGGTATACTACATCCAATGGTTCTGCTTTAACTACCGTGAGAGTTACTTCTTCAAAAAACTCTAATAAATTTGTCAAACACGATTTCCCTTTCATGAAAAAATGCTGACTCGGCCTAAACATGAAATGATTTTCTAAGTGACTTGATACCACTTCCTTAACAATGGATTCCAGCATTTTCCCGACAACTGATGTCAGGCTAACTTGCCTGTAGATCCCAGTTTTTTCTCTCCCTCCTTTCTTATTTAGCGGTGATACATTTGTGACCTTCAAATCCGCTGAGACCATTCCAGAATCTAGGGAATTTTGGAAGATTATAGCCAATGCATTCACTATCTCTTCAGCCACCTCCTTTAGAACCCTAGGATGTAGGCCGTCCAGTCCAGTGGATTTGTCGGCTTTTAGTTCCATAAGTTTTTCTCATGCATTTCCTCTACATACATTAATTACCTTAAGTTCCTCAGCCTCATTAGACCCTTGGTTCCCCAACATTTTTGGTAGTTTTTTGTGTCTTCTACTGTGGAGACAGATGCAAAATATTTTTTAACGTTTCTGCGATTTCCTTATTCCCCATAATAATTCCTCCTGTCTCAGCCTCTAAGAGACCAACGTTTACTTTTGCTACTCTTTTCCTTTTTACATACTTTTACAAACTCTTACCATCTGCTTTTATATTTCTTGCTAGTTTTCTCTTATATTCTATTTTTTTCCCTTTTTATAATTTTTTTGGTCAGCCTTTGCTGATTTGTGAAAATCTCAGGCTTACTATTATTATTTGCAACATTATAAGCTTCATCTTTCAATCTATTGCTATCCACAACTTCTTTAGTTCTCCACGGTTGGATCACTTTACCCGTGGAGCTTTTGTTTCTCAAAGGAATGTAGTTTTGCTCAGAATTATTAAATATTTCTTTAAATGTTAGCCACTGCTTATCTTCCGTCATACCTTTTAATCTATTTTTCCAATCTGCCTTAGCCAACTCGCCCCTCATACCTATGTAATTGGCTTTATATATGTATAAGTCTCTAGTTTCGGACTTAGGCAAGTCACTCTTATAATTAACGTGTCATTCTATCATATTATGATCAGTCTGCCCAGCGGATCCGTTGCTATGAGATTGCTAACTAACCCTGTCTCATTACCCAATACAAGATCTAAAATCACCTGTTCCTGATTGATTCCATGACGTATTGTTCTAGGAAACTGTCCCAAATGCATTCCATGAACTCGTCCTCCAGACAACCTTAGCCAATTTGATTTGACCAGTCTATATGAAGATTAAATTTCCCCCAAATAATTGACTGGTCCTGCCTCTTTTAATAGCATTTGTGAATGGTCATGTCCCGGTAAAAAAAAATCATACACGTCTGTTCCTGTCTCATAAAAAAGCCTGTGTGAATGGTCCTGTCTCTTTATAAAGCGGTTGTGATAGGTCCTGACTATTTAAAAAGCCTGTGTGAATGGTCCTGTCTCTTTATAAAGCGGTTGTGATAGGCCTTGACTATTTAAAAAGCCTGTCTGCCTGGTCCTGTCTCGTTAAAAAGCCGTTGTTTCTGCTCCTGTCATTTTAAGCATTATGTGTGACTGGTCCTGTCAATGAAGAAGCTTGTGTGACTGGTCCTGTCAATGAAGACACCTGTGTGACTGGTCCTGTATCATTTAATAGCAGGTGTGATAGGTCCTGTCTCTTTAAAAGGCCTGTGTGTCTGGCACTTTTTCGATAAAAAGCCGTTGTGACTGTTCTGTCATTTTAAACAGAATGGCCCATTAATTCCGGTCACAACGCGTGAGTACGGACGGAGTACTTATGTGTGGGCCCGTTGGAAGAGCCGGATTTCAGCATGCACAGCGCATGCATGGAAAACCGGCATTTCCTCTCCTCTGAACCAAAGGGTTCAGAGGCGGATCCCTTGCGACGTTTGAGTCTGCGCGCGCGCGTTGAACTTCCTTTTTTTTTCTGGTTTTAACGTGCGGGTAAGTCTGTACATTTTACAAATGTGGAAAGCAGCCGTAAGGACTTCATTTTCAAAGGTAAGTGGTCAATTATTTAAAATTAAAACATTTTTTCCACAGGTTTTTTCCTTTTAAATATTTTAAAGCAAGTTAAGTTTACTTTTTGCCCCTTTTTTTTATTAAATTATCTTTTTGAAAAATTTAAATTTTTGTTTAAAATAGTTATTTAATGTCATTTATAGTTTATTTACAAAGTGTGATGTTCTTTTTAAATTTATTTGATGGTAAAGTACAGTTTTACAGCCTCAGAATTTATACGTTTTGACAGGTCTATCTGTCAAGACTTATGAATGGAGCATACCCTGCTCCGATTGGCTGCCTGTTGCTCACGTGATCCCGCGGACGCTTCGCACTAACTACGCCCCAGGGATACGCCAGCACAGCGCGCCAGCCTCTGGTACAGGCCTCAGAGAGGAATTCCACGCAGGCCAAGAGGTCAACTGCCGGCGCGCTAGGTAAGTGTAGGTCGTGGACCTGCACCCGCGGGAAGACCCCGACCCGAATTTCTGGGCCAATGTCTAACTGGTCCTGTCATTGAAGAAGCTTGTGTGAGTGGTCCCGTTTTTTTAAAAAGCCTGTGTGACTCGTCCTGCCTCCTTAAAAAGCCTGTGTCACTGGTCCTGTCTCTATAAAAAGCTTGTGTGACTGGTCCTGTCTCTTTAAAAAGCCTGTGTGACTGGTCCTGCCTCTTTAAAAAGCATTTTTCACTGGTCCTGTCTCTTTAAAATTATGTGTGACTGTTCCTGTCTCTTTAAAAAGCCTGTGTGACTGATCCTGTCGCGTAAAAATGCATTTTTCACTGGTCTTGTCTCTTTTAAAAGCATTTTTCAATGGTCTTGTCTCTTTAAAACAACTTTGTCACTTTTCCTGTCTTTATAAAAAGGCTGTGTGACTGGTGCTGGCTCCACAAAAAGCCTGTCTGACCTGGCCTGTCTCATTCAATGTCACTTATTGAAACGCCCTGCCTGTTTTAACACCCTGTGTGACATGTCCTGTCCCATTAAAGCGCCTGTCTGACTGGTCCAGTCAAGTTAAATTGCCTGTCTCTTTAGAAAGCCTGTGTGACTGGTCCTTCCTAGTCAAAGTGACTGTGTGACAGGTCTGGTCAATTTAAAGTTCCTGCCTCTTTAAAAAGCCTGTGAGAATGGTCCTGTCAATTTTAATACGCTGTGTGACAGGCCCGTCAATTTAAAGTTCCTGTCTCTTTAATAAGCCTCTTTGACCGGTCCTGCCTCATTATAAAGCCTGTGTGACAGGTCCTGTTTCATTAAAAAGACTGTATGACTGGTTCTGCCTCTTTAATAAGCCTGTGTGGCTGGTCCTGTCTCTTTAAAAAGACTGTGTGGCTGGTCCAGCCTCTTTAATAAGCCTGTGTGGCTGGTCCTGTCTCTTTAAAAAGACTGTGTGACTGGTCCTGCCTCGTTAATAAGCCTGTATGACTGGTCCTGCCTCGTTAATAAGCCTGTGTGACTGGTCCTGTCTCTTTTAAAAGACTGTGTGACTGGTCCTGCCTCTATAATAAGCCTGTATGACTGGTCCTGCCTCGTTAATAAGCCTGTGTGACGGGTCGTGCCTCGTTAATAAGCCTGTGTGACTGGTCCTGTCTCTTTAAAAATACTGTGTGACTGGTCCTGCCTCTTTAATAAGCCTGTGTGACTGGTCCTTCCTCGTTAATAAGCCTGTGTGACTGGTCCTGTCTCTTTAAAAAGACTGTGTGACTGGTCCTGCCTCTAAAGTAAGCCTGTATGACTGGTTCTGTCTCTTTATTAAGCCTGTGTTACTGGTTCTGTCTCTTTAATAAGCCTGTGTGACTGGTCCTGTCTCTTTAATAAGCCTGTGTGACTGGTTCTGTCTATTGAATACGCCTGTTTGACTGGTCCTGTCTCTTTAATAAGCCTGTGTGACTGGTCCTGTCTCTTTAATACGCCTCTGTGACTGGTGCTGTCTCTTTAATAAGCCTGTTTGTCTGGATCTGTCTCTTTAATAAGCCTGTGTGACTGGTGCTGTCTCTTTAATAAGCCTGTGTGACTGGTCCTGTCTCTTTAATAAGCCTGTGTGACTGGTGCTGTCTCTTTAATAAGCCTGTGTGTCTGGTCCTGTCTCATTAATAAGCCTGTATGTCTGGTTCTGTCTCTTTAATAAGCCTGTGTGACTGGTGCTGTCTCTTTAATAAGCCTGTGTGACTGGTCCTGTCTCTTTAATAAGCCTGTGTGACTGGTGCTGTCTCTTTAATAAGCCTGTGTGATTGTTCCTGTCTCTTTAATAAGCCTGTGTGACTTGTCAAGTATCGTTATAAAGACGGTGTGACTGGTCTTGTCTCTTTACTAAGCCTGTGTGACAGGTCATTTCTGATTAAAAAGCCTATGTAACTGGTCCTTTCTGATTATAATCCTGTGCGACTGGACGTTTCGGTTTAATAATCCTGTGTGGCTGGTCCTGTCAGTTAAATAAGCTCGGGTGACTGTTCCTGTCTCTTTATAAAGCTTGTGTCACTGGCCCTGACTCTCTAAAATGCCAGTGTAGCAGCTTCTGTCTCCTTAAAAGGACACTGTGCTTGGTCCGGTCTCGTTCAAAAGCACTTGCGACTGGGCCTGTATCATTTAATTGCCGCTGTGACTGGTCCTGTCACTATAAAAAGCATGTTTCACTGGTCCTGTCTCTTTAAAACGCGGGTGTGTCAGGTCCCGACTCTATAAAATGACGGTGTTACTCTTTCTATGTATTTCAAATGCCTGTGTGACTGGTCTTGTCTCTGGAAATCGCTGGTGTGACGGGTGCTGTCTCCATAAAGAGCCTGTCTGACTGGGCATGTCTATTTTAATAGCAAGTGTCATAGATCCTGTCCCTTTAATAAGCCTGTGTGATTAGTCCTGTCTCCTTAAATAGAGAGTGTGACTTCTCCTGTCTCTTGGAAAAGGCTGCGTGACAGGTCCAGACTGATTAAAGAGCCTGTGTGAAAAGTCCTGTCTCTATAAAAATCATGTGTGATTGACCTGTCACTTTACATAGCCAGTTTGACTGTTCCTGCCTCTTTTAAAAGAACGTGTGCCTGGTCCTCCCTCTTGAAAAAGCATATTTCACTGGCCCTGTCACTTTAAGCTGATAAATGTGAAGTTATCCGCTTTGGTAAAAAAAACAGAAAGGCAGAGTATTTCCTAAATGGTGAAAGACTGGGAAATTCAGATGCTCAACGGGATCAGGGTGTTCTTGTACCTGAGTCACTGAAAGTGAATGTGCAGGTGCAATAAGCCATTAGGAAGGCAAAGATATGCTGGCATTCTTTACAAGAGGATTGGAGTACAGGAGTAACGAAGTCTTACTCCAGTTATATAGGGCCTTGGTGAGACCACACCTGGAGTACTGTGTACAATTTTGGTCTCCTTACCTAAGGAAGGATATACTTGCCACAGAGGGAGTGCAACGAAGGTTCAGGAGATTGAATCCTGGGATGGTGGGACATTCGTATGAGAAGAGATTGAGTAAACTCGGCCTATATTCTCTTGAATTCAGAAGAATGAGAGGGGATCGCATTGAAGCACACAAAATTATTACGGGGCTTGATAGGGTGGATGCTGGGAGAATGTGTCACTTAGCTGGGGAGTCTAGAACCAGGGGCCACAGCCTCAGGATAAAGGGTAGGCCATTCAGGACTGAGATGAGAAGACATGTCTTCAAACAGAGGGTGGTGAACCTTTGGAATTCTCTGTCTCAGAGGGCTGTGGAGGCTCAGTCATTGGGTATATTACAAACAGAAGTCGATACATTTCTGATTAGTTGTTATATCAAGGGATATGGCATTAGGGCCGGTGAATGGAGTTGAGGCAGAAGATTAGCCATGAACACATTGAATGGCAGAGCAGGCTCGAAGAGCCGAATGTCCTACTCCTGCTACCATTTCTTATATTCTTATGTTTCAAAAGCCTGTGTGTCTGGTCCTGTCTCCTTAAAACGTAGCTGTGTCAAGTCCTGCCTTTATAAAATGACGCTGTGACTGTTTCTATCTGTTTCAGAGCCAGTTTATCAGCTTTTGTCTCTTTGAAACGCCTGTGTGACTGATCCTGTCCTTTTAAAAAGGCTGTGTGAATGGTGCTGTCTCCAGAAAAAGCCTGACTCGGCCTGTCTCTTTCAATCGCTCGTATTGACATGTCCTGACTAGTTAAGAAGCCAGTGTGACTGTTCCTGTCTCTTTCAATCGCACGTATTGACATGTCCTGACTAGTGAAGAAGCCGGTGTGACAGGTCTTGTCTCTTTTAAAAGCCGGTGTGGCTCTTCCTGTCTCTTTAATACGCATATGTGACTGGTACTGAGCTACAAGAAATCAGCATTTGTAGGGAAATGGTGTTAGGGAAATTGACGGGATTGAAGGTCGATAAATCCCCAGGGCCTGATAAGCTACATCCTAGGGTACTTAAGGAAGATGCCCTAGAAATAGTAGATGCATTGCTGGTCATCTTCCAACATTTGATAGAATCTGGAAAAGTACCCATGGATTGGAGAGTAGATAATGTTACTCCACGATTCAAAAATGATGGTAGAGAGAAAACGGCGAATTACAGACCTGTCAGCCTGACATCGGTAGTGGGGAAAATGCTAGAGCCCATTATAAAAGATGTAATAGCAGAACACTTGGAAAACGGTGACAGGATCGGACAAAGTCAACATGGATTTACAAAGTGTAAATCGTGCTTGACTAATCTACTGGATATTTTTGAGGATGTAATTGGTAGAATAGATAAGGGAGAACCAGTGGATGTGGTGTATTTGGACTTTCAGAAGGCTTTCGATAAGGTCCCGCATAAGAGATTAGCGTGTAAAGTTAAGGCACATGGGATTGGGGGCAAGTTATTGACTTGGATAGAGAACTGGTTGGCAGACAGAAAGCAAAGTGTTGGAATAAACAGGCCTTTTTCTGAGTGGCAGGCAGTGACTAGTGGGGTACCGCAGGGATCGGTCCTAGGACCCCAGCTATTCACAATATATATTAATGAAATAGACGAGGGAATTAGATGTAATATCGCCAAGTTTGCAGACGATACAAAGCTGGCTGTGCGTGTCGGCTGTGAGGAGGATGCCGAGAAACTCCAGTATGAATTCGACAGGTTGGGTGATTGGGCAGAAGTGTGGCAGATGCAATATAACGTGGATAAATGCAAGGTTATCCACTTTGGTGTCAAAAACTGGAAGGCAGATTATTATCTGAATGGCAATAGATTGGGAGAAGGGGAAGTGAAACGAGACCTGGGTGTCCTTGTGCACCAGTCGCTGAAGGTAAGCATGCAGGTGCAGCAGGCGGTTAAGAAGGCAAATGGAAGGTTGGCCTTCGTAGCGAGAGGGTTCGTGTACAGGAACAAGGATGTCTTGCTACAGTTGTTCAGGGCCTTGGTGAGACCACACCTTGAGTATTGTGTGCAGGTTTGGTCGCCTTCTCTGAAAAGGATGTTCTTGCCATGGAGGGAGTGCAGCGAAGATTCACCAGGCTGATACGTGGAATGACAGGAATGACGTATGAGGAGAGATGCGGTCGATTGGGCTTATACCCGTTGGAGTTTAGATGAATGAGAGGGGATCTGACTGAAATTTATAAAATTCTGTCGGGACTGGACAGACTAGATGCAGAGAGGATGTTCCCGATGGTCGGTGATTTCAGAACCAGGGGTCACAGTCTAAGGATAAGGGGTAAGCCATTTAATACTGAGATGAGGAGGAATTTCTTCACCCAGAGAGTGGTGAACCTGTGGAATTCTCTACCATAGAAGGCAGCAGAGGCCAATTCATTAAATATATTCAAGAAAGAGTTGGATATATTTCTTAAGGCTAAAGGGATCAAGGGGTATGGGGAGAAAGCAGGGACCGGGTACTGAATTTGGATGATCAGCCATGATCTCATTGAATGGCGAAGCAGGCTCGAGGGGCTGAATGGCCTACTCCTGCTCCTATCGTCTATGTTTCTATGTTTCTATGTCCTGCCTTTAAAAAACCTGTGTGACTGGTCCTGTCACTTTACAAAGCCTGTGTGACTGTTCATGTCTCATTCAAATGTGTGTGACTGGTCCTGTCACTTTACAAAGCCAGTATGACTGTTTCTGTCTCTTTGAAATGTCTGTGTGACAGGTCCTGACTCTTCATAAACTTGTGTCTGGACTTGTCTCCATAGAAAGCCTGTGCGATTGGTCCTGTCTCTTTCAAAAACCTATGTGATTGGTTCTGTCTCTTTAAAGGCCTTTGTGCCTAGACTTGTCTCCTTAAAATGCCTGTGTGCCTGGTCTTCTCTCTTTAAAAAGCCTGTGTGACTGATCCCGTCTCTTTAAAAAGCCTGTGTGACAGGTGCTGTCTCTTTAAAAGGCCTGTGTGACTTTTTCTGTCTCTTTAAAAGGCCTGTGTGACTGGTCCTGTCTCTTTATAAAGCCTGTATGACTGGTCCTGTCTCTTTAAAAGGCCTTTGTGCCTAGACTTATTTCCTTAAAATGCCTGTGTGTCTTGTCCTGTCTCTTTAAAAAGCCTGTGACTGGTCCTGTCTATTTAAAAAGCCTGTGTGACTGGTCCTATCTCTTTAAAAAACCTTTGTGCATGGTCCTTTCTCTTTATAAAGCCAGTGTGATTGGTCCTGTCACTTTAAAAAGCCTGTGTGATTGGGTCTGTCTCTTTAATTACCCTGTGTGACTGGTCCTGCCTCTTTCAATAGACTGTGTGACTGGTCCTGTCTCTTTAATTAGCCTGTGTGACTGTTCCTGTCAGATGAAAAAGCCTGTGTGACTGGTTCTATCTCTTTAATAAGTCCGTGTAACTTGTCCTGTCACTTTAATAAGCCTGTGTGTATGGTTCTGTCTCTTTAATAAGCCTGTGTGACGGGTCCTGTCTCTTTCAATAGACTGCTTGACTGTTCCTGTCTCTTTAAAAGGCCTGTGTGACTGTTCCTGTCAGATGAAAAAGCCCGCATGACTGGTTCTGTCTCTTTAAAAAACCTGTGTGTCTTGTCGTTTATCTTTTAAAAACCCTGTCTTACTGCTCGTGTCTCTTTAAAAAGCCCTTTTAACTGGTTCTGTCTCTTTAAAAAGCACGTGTGTCTTTTTCTGTCTCTTCAAAGAGCCTGTGTGACTTGTCCTGTCCTCTTTTAAAGGCCTGTGTGACTGATTCTGTGTCAATGGCTGTGGTTCTGCACTCTTGATTAGGTGTACATTGCCTGCTAAACACTTAACCCCTTGGCCTCTCAAGAACATAAGAAAACATAAGTAGGGGCAGGAGTAGGCCATTTGGCCGTTCGAGCCTCCTCCACCATTCAATAATATCATAGGTGATCTTCTGCTTCATCTCCACTTTCCTGCACTATCCACATATCCCTTGATTCCCTTAATATTCAAAAACCTATCGATTTTTGCCTTGAATATACTCAATGACTGAGCCTCCACAGCCCTCTGTGGTAGAGAATTCCACAGATTCACCACTCTTGGTGTGAAGAAATGTCTCCTCATTTCAGCCCTAAATGGCCGACCTCTTATTCTTAGACGATGACCCCTGGTTCTGGACTCCCCAGTCAGGGGGAACGTCCTCCCTGCATCCACCCTGTCAAGTCATGTAAATATTTTGTATGTTTCAAAGAGATCACCTTTCATTCTGCTAAACTCTTGATAATGTGGGGCTAGTCTACTCAATCTCTCCTCATAGGACAATCCCCCCATTCCAGGAACCACTCTGGCGCACCTTCATTGCACTCCTTCGATGGCAACTGTATCCTTCCTTAGGAAAGGAGACCAATACTGTACACATTTACCCCCTTGCCTCTCTTAACATCTGGGGTACTCTTCTTCTGGGCTTCGTGATTTATCTACTTTCAAAGTTGGTAAACACCTTAACATTTCCTCTTTCACTATATTTATCTAAGCTAATATTACACACTCCTCCTTAAGTACAATTTTTTGCATCATCCCTCTCTTCTGTGAAGACAGGCACAAATTATTTATTAAGAGTCATATCCACGTCATCCAGCTCCACACACAGCTTAACATTTTGGTCTCTACTAAGCCCTATTATTTCCTTAATTATCCTCTTGCACTTTATGTATTTATAAAACATATTTTGGTTTCCCTTGATTTGACTTGCCAATATTTTTCATGCCCTGCCTTTGCTTTCCCAATTTACTTTTTTGAACTCTCGGTATCTGTTAAAAGCTTACCTTTTTTCCCTTATCCTACACGGTATGTTCCTTGACATTCAGATGGTTTAAAATTTGGATGTTCCACCCTTTTTAGTTGTGGGAACATATTTGCTCTGAACCCTCACTATCTCCTCCTTGAAAGCTTCTCACTGCTCTGAAACCGATTTCCCTTCAAGCAGCTGTTCCCAGTCCATTTTTGCTAAATCATATCTCAGCTTACTACAATTGGTCTTTCCCACCTGGAGACATTATACTCTATCATTGTCCTTTTCCATAAGGGGAGATTAAATATGGATGTTTAAAAGCAATATGTATTTCGATAAAGTAGGTAAGTCTGTTTCTAGTGGCAAAATGTTGGGCAAGCAGAGGACTCAGATTTATGGTATTTGTCAAAAGAACCAGACGAGAGATGGAGCATTTTCTTTATGCAGTGGGTTGTTGTGTTCTGGAATGCTCTGTCTGAGAACGTGGTGGATGCAGATTCAATAGTAACTTTAGACAGGGAATTGGATAATAAGTTGAAGGGGAATTTTTACAGGGCTCTGGCTAAAGAGTAGGACTAATTAGAGAGCACTTTCAAAGAGATGGCACAGACACGATGAACGGAATGGGCTCCATTTGTGCTGTATCACTGTATGATTCTATGAGCAAGAGACAGACAGAGAAGAGGGATAGAGAGAGAGAGAGAAAACAGAAAGTAAAATAGAGACAGAAGGACTGGGAGAGGTACAGTGGGAAATACATTAACTTGAAAAGGGGAATTGGATAAATATATAAGGGGAGCAATTTGCAGGACTTTTGGAAAAGCGCCGGTGAATGGGACTAACTGGACGGGTGAGGACATGGAGGGATTTGAACACAAGGATGAGAATATTAAAATCGAGGTGTTGCCGGATCGGGAGCCAATGTAGGTCAGTGAGTACAGAGGTGATGGGCGAACGGGTCTTGTGCGAGTTAGGATATGGGCAGCAGAGTTTTGGATGAGCTCTAGTTTATGGAGGCTTGTAACTGGGAGGCCGGCCAGGGGCGCATTGTAATTGTCGAGTCTGGATTTAACAAAGGCACAGATGGGGTTTATGCAGTGGAAGGGCTGAGGCAGGGTGGAGATGGGAGATATTGTGGAGGGGGTAGTAGGCAGTCCTGGTGATTCACAGTATATGAGGTCGGAGATCAGCTCACGTTCAAATAGAACGACGAGGTTGTGACCAGTCTGGTTCAGCCTCAGACATTGGCCAGGGTGGATGACTGAGTCAATAGATAATGGATTTTGTGATGAGGACCGAAGACAAGGGCTTTGGTCTTCCCAAGATGTAAATGACAAACACAGTAATCCAGTGAAAAGTGGTTTACAAATCTAATTGCTAAATATAGAAATATAACAGGGATACCAATACCAGCAAAGAGGGGAGAGTAAAAGACAAGAACAGTAATACAGTTAGGAAAGGTTTGCAGAGTTAATAGTTGGATACGGAGACTTACCAGGACCAACAACAGCAGCAAGGAGGGGCGAGGAATTGACAAGAACAGTAATATAGTAAAACCTCGTTAATAGAATAGCTAGATAGAGAAACTTACCAGGAACACCAACAGCAGCAAGGACGGGATAGTAAAAGCATTGAATAGTCAAAAGTGCGTAATAGATCCGCTCTTCCAATGTGAGATAATCAGAATATTCAGAAAGATAATCAAACACCCAGGATATACTCCTGTCCATTATTGTAACATTCCTATCCACTGTTGTTAGATCCCAATCCATTGTTGCAACAGTCCAATCTACTGTTCTCAGATTCCGACTCCCTCTCTGTGGAGAAGTGCGCTGAGTCCTGTCAGTGCCAGAGGTGATGCTCTCACTGACACTATGGAATAACACATGAAAGGAGCCCCTTATTAATAGAAGAGGGAAACCCTGCACTGATACAATAATGTCCATTGACACTGACATTAATTACAGTCACTGAACAAACAGCTTCAATTAAGCCGTGGAGTCTGACATTAATTACAGTCATTGAACAAACAGTTTCAGGTAACCCGTGGAGACTGACATTAATTACATTCAATGAACAAACAGCTTCAGTTAACCCCTTTCATACATAAGAGCATAAGAACAAGATAACTAGGAGCAGGAGCAGGCCATTTGGCACATCGAGCCTGTCCCACCATTTACTAAGATCATAGCTGATCTGATCTTGGCCTCGACGTCAATTTCCCGCCTGCTCCCCATAACTCTTGACTCCACTGTAGCTCAAATTTATGTCCATCTCCGCCTTGAAAATATTCAATGGCACCAACTCATCAGCCCTCTGGGGTGGAGAATTCCAAAGATTCACGACCCTCAGAGTGAAGAATTTCCTCCTCATCTCAGCTTTAAATGGGCGACCCCTTATCATGAAACTCTGCCCCCTAGTGCTAGATTAACACACATGGGGAAATATCCTCCCTGCATCTGCCCTTTCCAGCCCCATCAGAATCTTATATGTTTCAATAAGATCACCTCTCATTCTTCTGAACTCCAATGAATATAGGCCCAACCTGCTCAACCTTGCTTCATAAGACAACCGCTTCATCTCAGCAATTAACCTCGTTAACATTCTCTGATCTGCTTCCAATACAAGTGTATCACTCCTTAAATCAGGAGGCCAAAACTGTACGCAGCACACAAGGTGCGGTCTCACCAACGCCCTGTACAGTTGTGCAACACTTCCCAAGTTTATACTCCATTCCGCTTTCAATAAAAGCCAACATTCCATTTGTCTTTCTAAGCACTTGCTGTACCTGCACGCCAAGTTTTTGTGATTCATGTGCAAGGACCACCAGAACCCTCTGTACATCAGCATTTAGAAACTTGAAGCGTGAACGTAAAAAAATGCAATTACAATGGTATGAAGACAGAGAAAAAACATTGCCGGGTGTGCAGAAGACATTTTTTAAGAACAGGATTGGCCAATGGAAACACTGTCTCTGAGTTTAATTCTCAGGAATTTGAGGCGTGTGGAATAGAAAGCATTTGAGTTTAAATTGCTCCTCTCTACAGCACAGGCTAGATACAGTGTACAACTCCATATACACAGCCCCGTCAAACACACCCAGGGCAGGTACAGCACAGGTTGGTTACAAAGTAAAGCTCTCTGTGCACTGTCCCATTAAACAATCCCATGGCCTGTAAAGCATAGGTTAGAGATAGAGTAAAGGTCCATCAACAGTGTCGGAGCAGACATCCAATGGCTGGTAAAGCACAGGTTAGATACAGAGTAAAGCTCCATCAAACATTCCCAGGGCAGGTACAGCACAGGTTAGATACAGAGTAAAGATCCGTCTACACTGTCCCATAAAACACTCCCAGGGCAGTTACAGCACGGGTTAGATACACTGTAAATCTGCCTCCACACATCCCATCAAACACTCCCAGGGCAGGTACTGCACGGATTAGATACAGAATAAAGCTCCCTCTACGCTGTCCCATCAAACACTCCCAGGGCATGTAGAGCACGGTTAGACACAGAGTAAAGTTCCCTCTACAGTGTCACATCAAACACTCCCAGGGCAGGTATAGCACGGATTATATACAGAGTTAAGCTCCCTCTACACTGTCCGATCCAACACTCACTGGGGAGGCACACCACGGTTTAGATACAGACTAAAGCTCCATCTACATTCTCCCATCAATCACTCACAAAGCAGGGTCAGAACGGTTTTGATACAGAGTAAAGCTCATTCTACACTGTCACATCAAACACTGCCAGGGCAGGTACAGCACAGATTAGATACAGAGTAAAGCTCCCTTTACACTGCCCCATCAACAATTCCAGGGCTGGAACAGCACGGATTACATACAGAGTAAATCTCCATCTAGGCTGCCCCATCAAAAACACCCAGGGCAGATACAGCACCGGTTAGATACAGAGTAAAACTTCCTCTACACTGTCCCATCAAACACTCCCAGGGCAGGTACAGCACGGGTTAGATACAGAGTAAAGCTCCCTCTACACTCTACCATCAAACACTCACAGGGCAGGGACAGGAAGGGTTAGATACGGTATAAAGCTCCTTCTACACTGTGCCATCAAACACTCCCAGTTCATGTACAGAAGTGTTAGATACAGAGTACAGCTCCCGCATCATTGTCCCATCAAAAATTCCAATGGCAGGTACAGCACGGGTTAGATAGAGAGTAAAACTCCCTCAACACGGTCCCAGCAAGCAATTCCAGGCCGGGTACAGAAGGGGTAAGATGCAGATTAAAGCTCCTTCTGCACTTTTCCATCAAGCACACCCAGGGCAGGTACAGCACGGCTTAGATACAGAGTAAAGCTCCACTTACAATGCCACATCAAACAATTCCAGGGCAGGTACAGCACGGATTAGATACAGAGTAAAGCTACAGCTAGTTTGCCCCATCACAAACACCCAGGGCAGATACAGCACGGGTTAGATACAGAGTAAACATCCTTCTACAGTGACCCATCAAAAACTCCCAGTGCAGATACAGCTCGGGTCAGATTCAGAGTAAAGTTCCCTCTACACTTTCCCATCAAACACTTCCAGAGCAGGTACAGCACAGGTCAGCTACAGAGTAAAGCTCCCTCTAAACTGCACCGTCAAACAGACCCAGGACAGTTGCAGCACAGGTTAGATATAGAGAAAAGCTCCCTTACACTGTCCCGTCAAACACTCCCATGGCCAGATCAGCACACATTAGATACAGAGTAAAACTCGCTCTGCTCTGTCCCATCAAACACTCAAAAGGCATTTGAAGCACAGGTTGGATACAGAGTAAAGCTCCCTGTAAACTGTCCCATCAAACAGTCTCATGAACGGTAAAGCATAGGCTAGAGACAGAGTAAAGCTCCGTCTACACTGTCACATTAGAGACTCCAATGGCCAGTACAGCACAGGGTAGATGCAGAGCAAAGTTCCCTCTGCACTTTCCCATCAAACACTCCCAGGGCAGTGGAAGCACGGGTTTGATGCAGTGTAAAGCTCCCTCAACACTGTCCCATCAAACAATCCCAGGCCAGGTACAGAAATGGTAAGATACAGATTAAAGATCCCTCTGCACTTTTCCATCAAACACACCCAGGGCAGGTGCAGCACGGCTTAGATACAGAATAAGGCTCCCTTTACCCTGCCCCATCAAACACTCCCAGTGCAGGTACAGCACGGGTTAGATACAGAGTAAAGCTCCCTCTGCACTGTCCCAGCAAACAGTCCCAGGGCAGGTACAGCACGTGTTAGATATAAAGTGAAGCTCCGTCTACACTGTCCCATTAAACAAACCCAGGGCAGGTACAGCACGGACTAGCTACAGAGGAAATCCGATTCTACACTGTCCCATCAAACACGCCCGGGGCAGGTAGAGCACGGTTTAGATACAGAGTGATGATCCGTCTACACTGTCCCATAAAACACTCCCAGGGCTGATACAGCTCGGTCTAATACAGTTTAAATCTGCCTCTACACAGCCCATCAAACACTCCCAGGGCAGATACAGCACGGGTTAGATACAGAGTAAAGCTCCCTCTACACTGTCCCATCAAACACTCCCAGGGCAGGTAGAGCACGGTTTAGATACAGAGTAAAGCTCCCTCTACAGTGTCCCATCAAACTATCCCAGGGCAGGTAGAGCACGGGTTACATACAGAGTTAAGCGCCCTCAACACTGTCCGATCCAACACTCACTGGGGAGGCACACCACGGGTTAGATACAGACTAAAGCTTCATCTACACTCTCCCATCAAACACTCCCAGGGCAGGTAGTGAACGGATTACATAGAGAGAAAAGCACCCTCAACATTGTCCCATCAAACAATCCCACGCCAGGTACAGAATTGGTAAGATACAGATTAAAGCTCCCTCTGCACTTTTCCATCAAACACACACAGGGCAGGTACAGCACGGCTTAGATACAGAGTAAAACTCCCTTTACACTGCCTCATCAAACAATTCCAGGGCTGGAACAGCACGGATTAGATACAGAGTAAATCTCCAACTAGGCTGCCCCATCAAAAACACACAATGCAGATACAGCACCAGTTAGGTACAGCGTAAAACTCCCACTACAATGTCCGATCAAACACGCCCAGGGCAGGTAGAGCAAGGGTTAGCTATACAGTAACGCTCCCTTTACAGTGTACCATTAAACACTCCCAGGGCTTGTCCAGTAGGGGTTACATAGGGAGTAATGCACCCTCTACACTGTCCGATCAAACACTCCCAGGGCAGGTACAGCACGGGTTAGATACAGAGTAAAGCTCCCTCTACACTGTCCTATCAAACACTCCCAGGGCAGGTACAGCGCGGGTTAGATACAGAGTAAACGTCCCTCTACATGTCCCATCAAACACTCCCAGGGCAGGTGCAGCACGGGTTATATACAGAGTAAAGCTCCTTCTACACTGTCCAATCAAACACTCCCAGGGCAGGTTCAGCATGGGTTAGATACAGAGTAAAGTTATCTCTGCACTGTCCCATCTCACACTCCCAGGGCATGTAAAGCACGGGTTAGATACAGAATAAATCTCGCTCTACCATTCCCATCAAACACTCCCAGGACAGGTACAGTACAGGTTAGATGCAGAGGGAAGCTCCCTCTACACTGACCCACTAAACACTCCCAGGGCATGTGCAGCAGGGGCTAGATCCAGAGTAAAGTTCCATCTACATGGTCCCATGAAACCCTCACAGAGCAGAAACATCACGGGATAGATATGGAGTAAAGCTGCATTTACACTGTCTATTCAAAACTCCCATGGCCGGTCCAGCACGTGTTAGATACAGAGTACAGCTCCCTCAACACTGTCCCATCAATAATTCCAAGGGCAGGTACAGCACGGGTTATATACAGAGTAAAGTTCCCTCTGCACTGTTCCATCAATCAATCCCAGGGCAGGTAAAGCACGGTTTAATGCAGTGTAAAATTCCATCTAGACTGCCCCATCAAACATACCCAGGGCAGACACCGCACGGGTTAGATACAGAGTAAATCTCCATCTGCCCTGTACCATCAAACATTTCCAGAGCAGGTACAGCACAGGTCATCTATAGGGTAATGCTACCTCTACACTGTCCCATCAAGCACTCCAAAGGCAGGTACAGCACAGGTTAGATACAGAGTAAATCTCTCTCTACGCTGTCTCATCAAACTCTCTCAGGGCAGGTACAGCACGTTTGAGATACAGAGTAAAGCTCCCTCTACACTGTCCCATCAAACTCTCCCAGGGCAGGTACAGCACGGTTTAGATACAGAGTAAAGCTCCCTCTACACTGTCCCATCAAACACTCCCAGGACAGGTACAACACGGGTTAGATACAGAGTAAATCTCCATCTACACGGTCCTATCAGAAACTACCAACGCAAGATCAGCACGGGTTAGATACAGAGTAAAGCTCCATGTACACTGTCCCATTAAACACTCCCAGGGCAGGTAAAGCACGAGTTAGGTACAGAGTAAATCTCCCTCTACCCTGTACCACCAAACAATCCCAGAGCAGGTACAGCTCAGGTCAGCTACAGAGTAAAGGTCCCTCTGCACTGTCCCATCAAACACTCACAGGACTGGTACAGCACGGCTTAGATGCTGAGTAAAGCTCCCTCAACACTTTCGCATCAAATTTTCCCAGAGCAGGTATAGCACAAGTTAGATAGAGTGTAAGGCTGCATCCAAATTTCCCTATCAAACATTCCATGTGCAGGTACACCACATGTTAGATTCAGAGAAAGCTCCATCTACATTGTCCCATCAAACACTCCCTGGGCAGGTAGAGCACAGGTCTGATACAGAGTAAAGCTCCATCTACATTGTCCCAACAAACACTCCCTGGGCAGGTACAGCTCAGGTCAGCTACAGAGTAAAGCTCCATCTACATTGTCCCATCAAACACTCCCTGGGCAGGTAGAGCACAGGTCTGATACAGAGTAAAGCTCCATCTACATTGTCCCATCAAACACTCCTTGGGCAGGTAGAGCACAGGTCTGATACAGAGTAAAGCTCCATCTACATTGTCCCATCAAACACTCCCTGGGCAGGTAGAGCAAAGGTCTGATACAGAGTAAAGCTCCATCTACATTGTCCCATCAAACACTCCCTGGGCAGGTAGAGCACAGGTCTGATACAGAGTAAAGCTCCACCTACATTGTCCCATCAAACACTCCCTGGGCAGGTAGAGCACAGGTCTGATACAGAGTAAAGCTCCATCTACATTGTCACATCAAACACTCCCTGGGCAGGTAGAGCACAGGTCTGATACAGAGTAAAGCTCCATCTACATTGTCCCATCAAACACTCCCTGGGCAGGTCGAGCACAGGTCTGATACAGAGTAAAGCTCCATCTACATTGTCACATCAAACACTCACATGGCAGCGACAGTACAGGGGAAGCGGCGTTGAGATGGTGGGTGTGAGAGTGGCAGCAAGGAGGGTGTGGTCGATGGGTTGTAAGAAGTGGCAGCAACAAAATTGTAAAGGTGGTGCAATCTCTGAGTAAGTGAGACCCAACACTTGTGGAGATGTCTGAGTCAACGGAAAGATCTGAATCGAAAGTTTAAGAGTGGCATCCTCTGGTGTATAATTGTCCTGAACCCAGCACCGAACACTACAAACAACGTCACCCAACCAACTGAATTCACACCGTTTGCTCACTCGTCTCCACACCTGCTGCCTCTCACTTATTCAGGTATCCACCACTTTTTCATTTTTGTTTCTTCCACTTCTTCCAATCTGTCGACCGCACCCCACATTGCTGCCACTCCCGCACCCACCATCTCTCCGCCGGTAAGCCGTTCGCCCTTCCAAACTAACCAGTTGAACCGCACCTGCCATCCGCTCCTGTGCTCCAATCCGATTAATATAACACGGATATATTTTTCAATCTATCCTATGCAGACAGTGAAAATACATTACGACAAGTATAAGAGAAGATTCGTTCTGTCTAAACATGGGGTGAGCAGGAGTCTGTGTTCAGGATGCGGGTCAGATGAGTTTATCATTCCATTATTCTGAGGAACGGGTGATTGGGAGGGCAAATATTCCCATTTATTCTCTTCACTTATAACTCTTATAATTGTAGTAACTTTCAGGCTCAATGCGGCAGGAATAGGTCAGTTCAGAGAGCATTAGATGGAAGATAACAATGTGCCATCTATGCTCAGAATTTTATTACCACAATTGGCACAATTCTCAAATATTTGCCTATGGAAATGATTATCTATCTTGCTTTCTACCGTTGTTTCTTTCTTCCCTCAGGCTCGTTTTCACCGCTCTCACTGACTTTCTGCCACTAGTTCTCCCTAGCGGCGGTGGCAGACCTGAGTGGACCGAGGCAGCGGCGGTGATTTAAAGAGGGGGAGAGGCGCAGGTAGGCCCCACAGCGGCGGCAGCGGCGAACCTGAGAGGCGCGAGTCAGCGGCGGTGATTTAAAGAGATGGAGAGGCGCAGGTAGGCCCCACAGCGGCGGCAGCGGCGGACCTGAGTGGCGCGAGTCAGCGGCGGTGATTTAAAGAGATGGAGAGGCGCAGGTAGGCCCCACAGCAGCAGCGGCGGCGGACCTGAGTGAAGTGAGGCAGTGGCAGAGACAGTGTGACATCACCAGAAAGCATGTAAGTTTTTTCAAACTTAAATTTGTGGATTATAGTTTACAGGTTGTCTATGCTGGAGTGGGGCCTGCTGGTAAACCAGGGACCTTAAGTATATCATTTATTTGTATAGGAGTTGGTGCGATTGATTTGATTTAATTGAATTTGAATTAATTAAAGGGTAAGTCATGACAGGGCAGCTCGGCCCCGTGGAATGCTCCTCCTGCGCTATGTGTGAAATCAGGGACACTTCCTGTGTCCCTGCCGACCATGAGTGTGGGAAGTGCATAAAGTTGCAGCTACTGACAGACAGCATTGTGGCGCTGGAGCTGCGAGTGCATACATACTGGAGCATTTGCAATGCTGAGGAGGTAGTGCATAACACGTTTAGGGAGTTGGTCACACCGCAGGTAAAGGCTGAACAGGCAGGAAGAGAATGGGTGACCACCAATCAGAGTGGTAGGCGCAAGCAGGTAGTGCAGGGGTCCCCTGTGGCTATCAACCTCTGAAACATTAATACCGCTTTGGATATTGGTGAGGAAGATGGCTTATCAGTGGAAGGTAGCAGCAGCCCACATCCTGGCACCATGGGAGGTTCTGCTGCACAGGACGGGAGAAAAAAGAATGGGAGATCTATAGTAATAGGGGATTCTATTGTAAGGGGAAGAGATAGGCGTTTTTGTGTCCGCAAACTAGACACCAGGATGGTATGTTGCCTCTCTGGTGCGAGGGTCAAGAATGTCTCAGACCGCCTGCAGAACATTTTGGAAGGGGAGGGTGAACAGCCAGTTGTCGTGGTGCGTATAGTTACAAACAATATAGGTGAAAAACGGGATGAGGTCCTAAATGCTGAATATAGGGAGTTAGAATGTATCTTAAAAGTAGGACCTCAAAGGAAGAAATCTCAGGATTGCTACCAGTGCCAAGTGCAAGTCAGAGTAGAAATAGAATGATATTTCAGATGAATACGTGGCTGTAGGAATGGGGCAAGTGAGAGGGATTCAAATTCCTTGGACATTGGAACCGGTTCTGGCGGAGGTGGGACCAGTATAAACCAGACTGTTTTCACCTGGGCAGGACCAGGACCAATGTACCAGGGGGAGTGTTTGCTAGTGCTGTGGGGGGGGGTTTAAATTAAAATGGCAGGGGGTTGGGAACCTGAGCAGGGAGACAGAAGAAAGGAAAAAAAGGATAGAAGCAAAAGAATGGAAGATGAAAAACAAAGGTGGCAGCCAGACAAATCAAGGGTTTAAATCAATCATGGCCACAGTAAACAGTAATTCTAAAAGGAGTAAGAGTGTTAAAAAAACAAGCCTGAAGGCTTTGTGTCTCAATGCGAGGAGCATTCGTAATAAGGTGGATGAATTGGCTGCGCAAATAGAGGCAAACGAATATGATTTGGTTGGGATTACGGAAACGTGGCTCAAGGATGGCCAAGACTGGAAACTCAACACCCAGGGGTATTCAAAATTCAGGAAAGATAGGCAAAAAGAAAGAGCTGGTGGGGTAGCATTGCTGGTTAAATAGGGGATTATCACAATTGTAAGGAAGGATATTAGCTCTGATGATGTGGAATCTGTATGGGTAGAACTGAGAAATATCAAGGGACAGAAATCTTTAGTGGAAGTGCTTTATAGACCTCCAAACATTAAGGCGGAGCTCGGGGATGGCATTAAAAGGAAAATTAAAAAAGCGTGCAATAAGGGCACAGCATTTATCATGGGTGACTTTCATCTACATATAGTTAGGGCTAACCAAATTAGTAAAAATACTGTGGAGGAGAAATTCCTGGAGTGTATACGGGATGCTTTCCTGGACCAATATGTTAAGGTACCAACTAGAGATCTGGCCATCTTAGACTGGGTATTATGTAATGAGAAAGGATTAATTAGCAATCTTGTTGTGTGAGGAATTTTGGGTTGGAGCGATCATAATATAATAAAATTCTTCATTAAGATGGAGAGTGAAGTAGTTGATTCAGAGACTAGGGTCCTGAATTTGAGGCGTCAGTTGGGCAGGATTGATTGGGGACCGTCACTCAAAGCGTTGACGGAGGATAGGCAATGTCAAACATTCAAAGATCTCATGGATGAACTACAGAATATGTTCATCCGAGTTTGGCAAAAAAATAAAACAAAAAAGGTGACTCCACCATGGTTAACAAGGGGAATTAGGGATAGCATAAGATCGAAGGAAAGGACATATAAATTGGCCAGAAAAAGCAGTAAACCTGAGGATTGGGAGCAGTTTAGGATTCAACAATGGAGGAAAAAGGGATTAATTAAGAAGAGTAAAATAGAGTATGAGTGTAAGCAATCAGGGAACATAAAAACAGACTGTAAAAGCTTTTATAGATATGTGAAGAGAAAAAGATTGGTGAAGTCAAGCGTAGGTCCCTTGCAGTCAGAATCAGGGGTATTTATAATGGGGAACAAAGAAATGGCAGACCAATTAAATACATACTTTAATTCTGTTATCACAAAGGAGCACACATATAAACTCCAAGAGATATCAGGGAGCATAGGGTCTAATGAAAGTGAAGAACTGATAGAAATCAGTATTTGTAGGGAAACGGTGTTAGGGAAATTGATGGGATTGAAGGCCGATAAATCGCCAGGTCCTGACAAACTACATCTTGGGTAATTAAGGAAGTGGCCCTAGAAATAGTAGATGAATTGCTGGTCATCTTCCAAAATTCCATGGACTCTGGAATAGCACCCATGTATTGGCGGGTAACTAATGTTAACTCACTATTCAATAAAGGTGGTGGAGAGAAAATGGGGAATTACAGACCAGTAAGACTGACATTGGCAGTGGGGAACATGCTAGATGACATTGTAAAAGTTGTAATAGCAGAGCACTTGGAAAACAGTGGCCGGATCTGAAAAAGTCAACATGGATTTAGAAAAGGTAAATCGTGCTTGACTAATCTACTGGAATTCTTTGAGGAGGTAACTGGTAAAATAGATAAGGGAGAACCATTGCATGTGGTGTATTTTGACTTTCAAAAGGCTTTTGATAAGGTCCCACATAAGACATTAGCGTGTAAAGTTAAGGCAGATGGGATTGGTGGCAAGATATTGACTTGGATAGAGAACTGGTTGGCAGACAGCAAGCAAAGAGCTGGAATAAACGGCTCTTTTTCCGAGTGGCAGGCAGTGACTAGTGGAGTACGGCAGCGATCGGTCCTTGGACCCCAGCTACTCACAATATATATTAATGATTTGGACGAGTGAACTACATGTTATATCTCCAAATTTGCAGAAGACACAAGCTGGGTGGGCATATGTGCTGTGAGGAGGATGTCGAGAAACTCCAGTATGATTTGGACAGGTTGGGTGATTGGGCAGAAACATGGCAGATGCAATATCACGTGGATAAATGCGAGGTAATCCACTTTGGTGCGAAAATAAGGAAGGCAGATTTTTATCTGAATGGCAATAGTTTGGGTGAAGGAGAAGTGCAACAAGCCCTTGGCGTCCTTGTGCACCAGTCGCTGAAGATAAGCATACAGGTGCAGCAGGCGGTTAAGAAGTCAAATGGTATGCTGGCCTCCGTAGCGAGAGGTTTTGAGTACAAGAACAAGGATGTCTTGCTGCAGTTGTACAGGGCCATGGTGAGACCACATCTTGAGTATGGTGTGCAGTTTTGGACGCCTTATCTGATGAAGAATGTTCTTGCAATGGAGAGAGTGCAGTGGAGATTCCCCAGGCCGATACCTGAGATGGCAGGAATGACGTATGAGGAGAGATTGGGTCGATTGTGCTTGTACTCACTGGAGTTTAGAAGAATGCGAGGGAATCTCATTGAAACTTACAAAATTCTAACAGGACTAGACAGACTAGATGCAGGACGGATGTTCCCGATGGTCGGGGAGTCCAGAAACAGCGGTCGCAGTCTAAGGATTTGGGGTAAGCCATTTAGGACAGAGTTGAGCAGGAATTTCTTCACCCAGAGGGGGGTGATCCTGTGGAACTCTCCACCAAAGAAGGCAGTAGAGGGCAGTTCATTAAATGTATTCAAAAAGGAGATAGATATATTTCTTAATGCTAAAGGCATCAAGGGCTATGGAGAGACGGTAGGAGCAGTCAATTGAGTTTGCATGATCAGCCATGACCTCATTGAATAGCGGAGCTGCCTTGAGGGGCTGAATGGCCTATGCCTGCTCCAATCATCTATGATTCCATGTTTCGCACAGCACTCCCCACACACAGAGCCTTCCCCATACACACACATCCGTCACCACCGACACATACCCCTCCCCACACACAGGCCGCCACCCACAGACACGCCACTCCCCACACACACAACTCTCCCCACACAAGCCGCTACCCACACACAAACACCTCCTTCACCCACACACTTTGCCCTCCCCCACACAGACAGGCCCCACCACACACTCATTTCTCCACACACACACATATATTCCCCTATGCGCACGCACCCCTCCCCAACACACACACTCCCCACACATTAACACCCCTCGCCCTCACAAACACCACTCCCCCACACACGCACTCTGCTCACCACACACACCCCCTCTCCACACACAAACACCCCTCCGCACGTAGACACTCCTCCCCACACATACACACCCATTCCCCACACACAGATCCCTCCCCACACACACCGACCCCTCCCCCATGCACATAATCCTCGCCACATACACACACACAACCTACCCCACATAAACACACCACTCCCCGAACACAGACCCCGACAAATACACACACATCCCTCCCCACACACAGACCCCTTACCACACCTACACATTCGTCCCCCCACACACACCCACACACAGACCCATACCCACAAACACAACTCCCTCCCACACACACACACCTCCCCACTCAGAGACCCGTACCCAAACACGCACAAATAGTGTCAGTTCCAGACTGGCCTGTAAAATCCTACTTGATCCTGAATTATCCCAATGGAGGAGCAGAAGAGGTGGTCTCATCTCTCACTGATGTTGTACCAGAGACAGACACATTATTAATCACAGAAACCGGGACCTTGTCTTGAGTCAGGCAAATAATGTCCCATATGAATCCCTCTCTTGCCTTTTGTACTCTCTGCAAATTCCAGCTCAGGGCCATTCGGTATTAATCTCAGTGACCGTGTGTTTCACTCTGATTAAATTAATCTGGGACTGTTTCTGTCTGAAATTATCTCCAACATGGTCCCAGCAAAAATACCGACTTCCTCTTTCCTCCCATGTTTCTGCAGGATTGCTTTGTGAAGACGGGCTCTTGAAGAACAAATACCCTGCAGAGAATGAGCCAAATTCAGCATCTTATAAGGCCAAGCCCCAGCTTCAAACATTCCCTGACGACCACCTGCCCCACACCGCTCATTCCCAGTTCCTTTGCTCAGACCCTAATAAAAGCGAATCGCGAAAGTTCCCTTTGATTATTGTGCTGAATTATTGCAGAGAGCTGCGCATGCGCGGGTAAGCCCTGCCACCGAATCGATTCCCAGTGAGCAGAAGAGATCATGCACGCTGCCCTCACCCAGCACTGCCTGTGACCGGCATTCACTCAGTGAGTGGAAGTAGATCATTTTGAATCAGCCGGGAATGGAGACATCACAGCCCCAGAGCAAGGCAGCAACCAGCAGGCTCCTTACAGCAGCACATCGCTTTGGGACCAAGTCCAGAAACGGGCTCAGAGATCAGCATTGAGTCCGGGGAAAGTTCAGGGGGAGTTGCGGGCTGTTTTGCGAGGTGGAGTGGAGGAAGAACTGCTCTCAGAACCTGGAGTGAGTGCGGGAAGTTAGAGCCCATTCTCGTCTTGTGTGTGGACAGCATCTTTCCAGGGTAAGGGAGACAGTATGGGAAGAATTTGCTATTTACAATCATTGCTGCTTTCTCTCCCCAGGCCAGTAGTGACTGTTCCTGGTTTAGTTCCGGTCTCAGCGTGCGTGTTGTTATTGGACAGTGAGCAGTGGACAGTGCCGGAGAGAATCATGTGGAGAGATATAGAAAGAGCATCTCTTGCAGGCACCAGGGGAGAAGCGTGAAGGAAACGTTTCAAACAGTGGCTGTTTGTTTTTGGTTCAATGGTTAATCCCATGGGATGTGTAAATTGAAATATGATCTGTGCAAATGCCCCTGCTTCATCGGATAGTCCCATTTACAGAGCATTGGATTGTGTCTGGATGTCAGTAATATGTTGTAAAAGCGCAAAAACACCTCGTGTGCAGGAGTCTTGCAGTGGATTCAGAAACTGACACTGTTTGTATCATCGGATTTCCTTGCAGTTGTTCACTATGATTATTAATTGCAAGATTACATTGATCAGTTTTGCACTTTCTACAATGCCTGTTTTGGAGTTCCAAGAGATAATTGTTGTTCCTGCAGGTAAATCCATGAAGAAATCGGAATAGACGTGATCTTCTCTGCACCCGAGTCTCAAGGAACAGTGCAGCCAGCTTCTTCTCACACGCAGTAAGTGCATTATCACTCACAGAGTGCTGAGACACAGTCAGCTCATCAGCTCCACAGTCCCAGCCAGCAGAAGCACTCAGACCCACACTGATCCCAAGATCCATAGACACATTTTCATTTCAACATTCAAATATAGCAGGAGTGACACATATTGGTTCCAAGTCACCACAACTCAGTAGCACTGACAGGGAGATACAGCAATCCCAGTCATAAGTCACGGCCACTCTCTTGACTCAAAGGCATTGTGTCAATCTCAAATGAGTGCAGCCTTAGCTACAACTTAAATATGAGATGGAACATACAAACGGTACATGATTGAAATGGATCTCAATAATTTACCCCAGATTGCAGACTGAGCGATACATTACATACCTGCCTACATATCTCATACAGTAACGGACTGCAAGCTACCTTATGAATTGAATTAGTGCAGCCTGAACTACACATTCAAATACAGTGCCGGAAACGGACACAGACAGACTGGACCCCCCACTCACACAGAGTACCAGAGTCTGACACATACAGAAATAATCTGACAATCCCATACAATACCAGAGAATGACACATACAGAAAGAATCTGATACTCCCATACAGTACCAGAGACTGACTGATACAGGATGAATCTGACACTCCCACATAGTACCAGAGGCTGACAGATACAGAATGAATCCCAAACACACACACAGAGTAGCAGGCACTGAGAGATACAGAAGGAATCCCAATCAGACACAGAATACCAGATACTGAAAGATACAGAATGAAACCCACACTCCCAAACAGTACAAGAGACTGACTGATAATAAATGCATCTCAAACAAACACAGAATACCAGAAACTGATAGATACAGAATTAATTCCACACTCACACAGAATAACTGGGCTTGACTGATAAAGAATGCATTTCAGTCATCTACAGTGCCAGAGACTGACAGATACAGACTGAATACCACACTCACACACAGTACCAGAGACTGACAGATACAGAATGAATCCCATACCACAGAGAATATCAGGGCCTGGCAGATAAAGGATGCATTTCAGTCATATACAGTGCAAGAGACTGAAAGAAAAAAAATGAATACCACACTCACACAGAATAACAGGGACTGATCGATACAGTATTAATCCAAACACACGCAGTACCAGAAACTGACAGAGACAGAAGGAATCCCGCACTCAAGTATAATACCAAAGACTGAAAGATATAGAATCACTACCACACTAATTTACTGTGCCAGAGACTGACAGATACATAATCTTTCGCAAAATCTCTCATGATACCAGAGATAGACAGGTACAGAAATAATCCCCCCTCACACCCACATTACCTGAGACTGACAGATACAGAATGAATCCCACAATCACACCCAGTATCCAGTAAAAAACAGACAATGAATAAATCCCAAACACACAGGGCCAGAAATTAGGATTGGAGGCTTTCCGTGCGTGCAAGCCCCCGATGTGCACTCACCCTGCACGCCAACATCTGAAGCCTGGGCCTGCTTGCCTTTCCGGTCACTGGCCCGGTTCAGATGTTGGCGTGATGTGCTTGCCTGATCCAGCGGCGTAATTAGTGCGATGTGCCAGCTGGGAGCAGGTGAGCACTCTGCAGCCAATCAGGGGAGGGGAAACTCATTCATGAGTTTGATATTAAAGACTGTCAAACTCATGAAAAGTACGGGCGCCCAAAAGACTAGTTTAACTTTAATTAAAATTTTGAAAAACATCCCAATAATTAAATAAACTGTAAATAACTTTAAAGAAACTATTTAAAACAATTAATAAAAATTTTGAAATAAATATTTTTTTACGAAATCGGGTCTAAAAATAAACTTACCTTACTGTAAAGTCCTTAAAAACAATGAAACTGTGGAATTATTTTAACAATTTTAAATAATAGACCACTTACCTGTAAGAATCCACTCCTTACGCCTCCTTTTATCATTTCTAAAAAGTTCAGTCCTTTGCACACGCGCAAACCTGTCAAAAAGAAGGAAGTTCAAAGCGTGCTCCTGCACACACGCGTTGGATCTCTTAACCCCTTGGTTCGATGGAGAGGAAATGCCGGTTTCCCGCGCATGCGCTGTGCATGCTGAAATCCGGCACTTCCAATGGGCCCACGCATGAGTACACCGTTCGTACTCACACGTTGGGTCCGGAATTACTGGCCCACAGTCTCAGAGGCTGACAGAACAGAATTAGTTTCTGTCACACAAAGTACGAGAGAATGACAGATACAAAATGAAGCTGAGAACCTGAGATTTTCATGGAATCATAGAAATTTACAAGAGAGAAGGAGGCGATTCGGACGATCTTGTTTTTGCTGGCCTGTAAAGAGCTATCCAGTCTAATCCCACTTTCCGCTGCTTGGTCCGTAGTCTAATAGGTTACAGCACTTCAAGTGCACATCCAAGAACCTTTGTAACGTATTGAGGGTCCCTGCCTCTAGCACCCTTTCAGGCAGTGTGTTCCAGGTCCCCACCACTCTCTGGGTGAAAAGATTTCTCCTCAAATCCTCTCTGAACCTCCGATCTATTACTTTAATTCCATGCCCCATGGTTATTGACCGTTCAGGTAAGTGAAATATCTACTCTATCTTGGCCCTTAATAATTTCAAACACCTCAAATAAGTCCCCCCTCAGCCTTCTCTATTCGACTGAAAACAAATCCAGCCTACCCAAACTTTCCACATAACTAAAGTTCCCCAACCCAGGCAACATCCTCGTAAATCTCCTCTGCAAACTCCCGAGTGCAATCGCATCCTTCCTGTAAAGGGGGGATCAGAATTGCATGCAGTATTATAGCTGCGGCCTAACTAGTGTTTTTTACATTTCAAGCATAACCCCCCTGCTCTTATATTCTATGCCTTCGCTAATAAAGGCAAGTATCCCGTATGCCTTCTTATCCACTATATCGACCTGTCCTGCGGTCAAGGATCTCTGGACATGCAGTAATATATACAGAATGAATGAAACACTCATGCAAATTTCCACAGAGCTACAGAATGGATCCCGCACTCACACACAGTACCAGAGACTGACAGATACAGAATCAATCCCGCACTCACGCACAGTACCAGAATTTGACAGGTACAGAATTAATCCCACACTCAGAGATATTACCATATACTGATCAATACAGAATGAATTGCGCACTCACACACTGTACCAGAGACTGACAGGTACAGAATGAATCCCACACTCAGACATATTTCCATATACTGACCGATACAGAAAGAAACCCACACTCAAATAGAGAACCAGTGGGTCATAGATACGCAATGATTGCCAGGACTCATGCACAGTTCCAGAGCCTGAGAATTATAGAATGAATCCAAAACTCACTTTTAGTGTAACGGACTGACAGTTCTAACGAAACCCACGCTTACACACAGTACCTGAGATTGAGAGAGACAGAATGACTCCCACACTCGCACACATTACCAGAGACTGGCAGATACAGAATCAAGTCCACAATTACACACAGTACCAGTAACTGACTGGAACAGAATGAATCCCACACTCACACACAGTACCAGAGATTGACAGATACAGAATGAACCTCACACTCACACACAGTACCAGAAACTGACTGGAACAGAATGAATCCCACACCTATACTCAGAATCAGAGAATGACAGATACAGAACGAATTCCACCATCACGTAAATTAGCACAACATTGTAACTCGTGCTTGTCTAACAAAATGTCCTCTCCTAGTATTTGGAAATCGCATCCGTCCAATACACCGTGAAGAGTTATTGCCTGTTTTGTCCCTCTCTGTTCTGTAAACGTCACTGTACCGGAGATTGGTGACATATCCTGGCCGGAAGTGAGAAATTCAATAGCGCGGAATATCTTTCAGTGTTACAGAAACAGTGCAATGTGAGGAAATAGTTTCACTCTGTAAATTCTACACTCATATTGTTTCACATTTTATATTGAAAACAAAAATCAAACGATTCGTAATAATTACCTAAGAAAGGATATACTTGCCATGCAGGGAATGCAGCGAAGGTTCACCAGACTGATTCCCGGGATGGCAGGACTGTCGTATGAGGAGAGATTTGGTCTGTAACGTATGTACCTTTAAGGGGGAGAACTACTTTTTACGGCTCATGTATACTGTAGTACCGGCATTGACCACACCTGCATATAACGTTGAGTAGTAATCTGTACAGTTCAGTTGCAGTCTGAGCCACGTTGAGTAAGCACCGTTTGTACCATTCTCTGCAGTCTGTGTCTGATTATACACGGACATAACAGTGGCGAGGAGGCAGATTCGAACCTAGCTGCTACTCTGTATCACCTCCCAGGGATTCGCTCCTGGAGAACAGAGGAAGAAGGTCTAGTCCTGAAGCACGGGCGTCGACCAAGGGCAACCGCCCAGTCATCCAGTGGAGATTTGAGTATTGCAGGGGAGGCTGTCGAGAGCCAGGCTTGGCTTTCCAGTCACGGTGGTTCAGCGAAACGGGCTGGCAACAGGTACTGCGCAGACATTTCCCGGACAGCGGCGGGCTAGGGCCCGACTGAGCGGCACAGAAAAAGGCCGAGCAGCGCCGATGGGGAAGAGAGAGATGGCAGTGCGCACAGGGCACAGCCGGTGTTCAGGACCGAGCGGCATCAATGGTGGAGAGAGACGAGAGAGAGCAGAGCGCATCCAGTGGTCAAGGGCCAAGCAGCATCAACGGGGGAGAGAGGCGCGCAGGAAAACACGAGGTGCTGCCATTGCCATGAGGATGGCAGAGAGCAGCGTTGGCAGCAGCGCAGGAGCAGCACGCGAAACCCACAAGGCGTCGCCATTTGCCACGAGGGCCGCCGAGAGTGGCGTTGGCAGCAGCACGGGAGATGCCATTTTAAGCCGCAGTGGGGAAGAAAGGAAAGCGCGGGAGACGCCATTTTAAGCCAGTCTAACCACACCCAAAAATGCCGAAGAGTGGCAGTATCACAGCGTTCGACAATGAAGTCGAAGATTGGACGAAATATGTCGAACGCATAGAAGTTACTGCAAGGTGAATGAAGTGCCAGATGACAAGAATGCGCTGATATTGCTGAATTCAATGGGTGCAAAAACGTATGGCTTACTACGAAACCTAGTAACCCCAGAGAAGCCAGTAGAAAAGGATTTTGAAAACATAGTGTCAATCCTACAGGACCACTTAAACCCCACACCACTGCTGATAGCAGAAACATTTAAGTTTCACAAAAGGAACCAGCATAAAAATGAAAGTGATGCTGAGTACTTAATGGAACTGCGCAAGCTATCAAAACACTGCCAGTTTGTAACGGGACTAGCAGATACTTTAAGGGACAAGTTTGTGTGTGGGCTTCAAAGTGAAGGAACCCAGAAACGGCTTCTATCTGAAAAGGACCTTACACTGGAAAAGGCTTTCAGCATTGTTGTATCGATTGAAGCAGCAGAACGGGGCGCTGCAGAGATACAGCAGAGACCACAAGAATACGGCAAACAAAATGCCATATGGAACAGAGAAGTGCTATCGCTGCGGCAGAACAACACACGACGTGAATGATTGCTGGTTCAAAGAAAAACTGTGCAGAATGTGTGGATAAGTAGGACACATAACACGAGGCTGCAGATCGGGAAAGAAAACCAGCAAAAAGAAACCGACCACAAGAAAGTACAAGAAGGTACATAAGATAACGGAGAGTAGTTCAGACGAACAAAAGAGTGATAATGACTCTGAAAGCAGGGAACTGAGTTGTCTGAACCGACGGGAGTACGAGCGGCTATTCTCACACATACTCTTGAGAGAGACAAAAAAAATTTTGAAGACGTACACGGAGCATAAAGTCTACCCCAAAGGAAAAATAAGGGTGACCGTTATATATAGCGGTAAGGAAACACCGAAACTAGACCTGTATGTATTGCAAGATGGAGCACCAACATTACCGGGACGTGAATGGATCCAGAAAATACAACTGGATTGGCATTACATACAGGCACTGACTGTGGCTGACAAAAAGGATGACGACGTCACACCTGGGCGACTGTCAAAGATCATAACTGACGCAAAAGAAGTGTTCCAGCAAGGACTCAGAACACTAAAAGGCATGTCAGCGGCGATTAAAATTGAAGAAAACGGAAGTCCAAAATGTTTTAAGGCCAGTCCGGTACCTTATGCGATCCGCCCAGCCGTCGACGCAGAGCTGTAGAGTCTGGAACGTTCAGGTGTACTGTCCAATGTAGATTGGAGCGACTGGGCTGCACCCATCGTCCTTGTGATGAAAAAGTCGGTCAGCAGCACGCCTGGGGAACCAAGGAAGGTTGGCATCTGCGGTGATTTTAAGGTAACAGTGAACCCGATCCTTCACACCGTAAAATATCCACTTCCGCGGATTGAAGATATTTTCACCTCACTATCTGGAGGGAAACGCTTCACTAAGATTGATCTGGCCCAGGCGTATCGGCAAATGGAGGTAGAAGAAGCATCAAAAAATACCTCAAAATCAACACCCATAAAGGTCTCTACAATAACAACCGGCTGGTATTCGGGGTAGCATCAGCTCCGGCTATTTGGCAGATGGCAATTGAACAAGTCCTGCAAGGAATCCCAGGGACACAGTGTTATTTGGACGACATCCTGGTCATGGGCGAAAATGACAGTGATCACCCTGCAAACCTGGAGAAGGGGCTCACCAGATTGCAGGAATATGGGCTCCGAGCTAACCGTCCCAAATGCCAGTTTTTTAGAAAACAGATCTCGTATTGTGGCCACGTTATCGATAAAGAGGGGTTACATAAGTCCCCAGAGAAGATTGAGGCTGTCGTCAAGGCTCCAGCGCCGGAAAATGTGTCACAACTGCGGTGGTTCGTCGGGCTGGTAAACTACTACCATAAGTTCTTGCCAAATTTGTCCACAATACTACACCCACTGAACACCCTACTGCAAACTGGGGTGCCATGGAAGTGGAGTGACGAATGCAGACGAGTTTTCCAGAAGAGCAAAACACTAATCACATCGAAAGAGGTATTGGCCCATTACAACCCGGCATTACCAATTCAGTTGGCATGTGGTGTGTCACCGTACGGCATTGGAGCAGTGCTGTCGCACAAATTCTCGGACGGCTCAGCGAGGACAATAGCCTTTGCATCACGATCACTAACCTCAGCCGAGCGTAACTCCACCCAGATTGACAGGGAGCCCCTCAGCCTAGTGTGGGGAGTGAAAAAGTTCAATCATTATCTGCACGGGCAGAAAATCACCTTGCTGACTGATCACCAGCCTCTTATCTTCATTTTACATCCAAAGACGGGCGTTCCGGTGATGACTGCGCAACGACTACAAAGATGGTCACTTTTTCTAGGGGTGCACCACTATGAGTTTGAATATAAGGGCTCGAAACAGCATGGAAATGCTGATGGGCTATCATGCCTGCCACTGCCTAATGCGGAGCAAGCACCAGCAGTGGATCCTGTCGAAATATTCCATTCGACTATAGTTGAATACCTACCGGTAACTAACGCTTGTATCAAAAAGGAATCCCGAAATGACCTGACACTTTCTCGGGTATATGATTTGACGGTGAAGGGATGGCCAGCACATGGCGACTCACTGTTGCCAGCATTCTCGACAAGGGGAGAACAGCTGTCAGTGTGCCAGGGTACCTTGATGTGTGGATCCCGAGTGGTAATTCCACCCAAGTTAAGGGATAGAGTGCTCAATGGGCTTCATGAGGGTCATCTGGGAGGGGTAAAAAAGAAAAGCCTAGCCAGGGCTTATGTGTGGTGGCCGGTAATCGATAAACAAATCGAGGACCTGAACAAGAGCTGCTCAGGATACCAGACAGTCCAAAATGCACCACCACATGCCCTACTACACCCATGGGATTGGCCCTCCTCTCCATGGCAATGGTTGCATATTGATTTTGCTGGTCCATTCATGGTCTCAATGTATTTAATAGCCGTGGATGTGCACTCGAAATGGCCTGAGGCCATCAAAATGTCCTCTACCACCACGGAGAAAACGATTGCAGTCCTATGGACCATATTTTTGCCAGGAATGGCTTGCCAGAACAGATTTGCCCCGACCACGGACCACAGTTTGTGACCAAAAAGTTCCGGAGGTTCCTGAAAAAGAAAGGGGTAAGGCATTACACATCTGCCCCATATCATCCAGCCAAAAATTGATGGGCTGACAGGTTCGTACAAACCTTTAAGAAGGCAATAAAGGCTATGTACAATGACAGCATTCCACTGCAGCACAAGGTGGACAATTTCCTGTTCACCTACTGGAATGCGACACATGCAGTCACCCACCAGGCCCCGGCCATGATGTTCTTTAACCGAAGGTTAAGATCTCGCCTGGATTTGCTCAGACCAAACGTACGGAGAGATGTTGAGAGTAAGCAATTCCAGCACATCCATGAGAAGCCAACAAGGAGCTTCAATGTAGGGCAACCAGACTTGGCCGGCGACTACCGAACAGAAAAATGGCAGCCAGGAACGATATGCACACGGCAGGGCCCACAGTGGACGTTGGGGAGAGCATTGTGAGACGCCATGCTGACAAGATCCTAGAGTCATAGGAAGAAGTCAACCCCATGCCTCGCCCATACATACCTGGTGATGAACCCAAAGTACAGGTAGCATCTACCCCAGAATCAGCAGCATCGGAAGCTGATGAACCAACCGACGACAGGGGGCCAGAATCGCCTCCGCACCAAGAGCAAGACACTCGAGAAAGGCGCTATCCAGAAAGGATCAGGAAGCCTCCCCAAACACTGAATTTATAAATAGACTATTTTCAGCTAATGTTGCATGTTAAAAGTGTTAATTGTAATTAGTTTGATATTTAATTATTAAATAAGTGTTATGGTACTGTTAGTCTAAAAGGGGAGGAATTGTAATGTATGTACCTTTAAGGGGGAGAACTACTTTTTACAGCTCATGTATCCTGTAGTACCGGTAGTGACCACACCTGTATATAACGCTGAGTTGTAATCTGTACAGTTCAGTTGCAGTCTGAGCCACGCTGAGTAAACACCATTTGTACCGTTCTCCGCAGTCTGTGTCTGATTATACACGGACATAACACGGTCGACTAGGCCTCTATACACTAGAATTAAGAAGAAAGAGAGGGGATCTCATTGGAACTTATAAAATTCTGACAGGTCTAGACAGACTGGATGCAGGGAGGATGTGTCCCCTGGCTGGGGAGTCTAGAACGAGGGGTCACAGTCTCAGGATACCGGGTAGGTCATTGAGGACTGAGATGAGGAGAAATTTCTTCACTCAGAGGGTGGTGAACATTTGGGAATTCTCCACCACAGAAGGCTCTGGAGGCCAAGTTACTGAATATATTTAAGAAGCAGATAGATTGATTTCTAGACACAAAATGCATCAAGGGGTATGGGCAGAGTGATGGGGTATGGTATTGAGATAGAGGATCAGCCATGAAAATATTGAATGGTGGAGCAGGCTCGATGGCCCGAATGGTCTACTCCTGCTCCTATATTTCTCTGTTTCTATGTTTAACGTTATATGGAAAAGAAAGCAACGTTGAAATTATTTTTAATTAAGTTATACCCGTTTGTATTTTGGAATCAATCTCACTCTGAACAGCATCAAATTTGGTTCCAATACTTGGAGTTTCTGATGTAAGGGCATTAATAAACGGTCAACTGCTCTGCTCACTACTATGGCACCAGTGCAAGAGATAAATCAGCCGTTTCCCTGGAATTGGGGTCTGATCCGCTTCCATTGGTTCTCTGGCAGAAAAAATCCTAAACCTCAGCCCGTGAACAAACACTGTTGGATTTTGTCCTACATTTAAACTGCTTTCTTACGGGGCATTTCTCGCTTTGTGGCTGTTCACGTGACAGGATGTGAAACAATTTTACGCAGCGAGTGGTTCGGATCTGCAATGCACTGCCTGAAAGGGTGGTGGAGGCAGACTCAATCGTGGAGTTCAGAAGACAATTGGATACACATCTGAGGGGAAAAAATCTTGCAGCTTTTTGGGGAAAGGGCAGGAGAGTGGGCTTGGCAGAAATGCTATTGTAGAGAGCAGGCACGGGCTCGACAGGCCAAATTGCCTCCTTCTGTGCTGTAACCATTCTATGATTCTATGAAGTGAGCCTGCCAGCCTTCCAGTGCCATACTAAGTGCTTGATTCCTGCAGTGAGACTGCGAACAGTCTACTTCCCATGCCAGGCTGGTCAAGTCGAGGTTGGTGGAGTGAATTTCTCATTAATATAGTGGGCAGTGTCCCCGCCTTTCTCGCGGGCGACCGGTGTTTAATTCCCCGACAGGAAGAGGTTATATTGTTATGAAAATGAGAGTGAACGAAATTGGCAATTGAACTTGCAGTGTAAAAAATGTCTCCTCATCTCCCTTCTGGTTCTTTAGCAAATTACCTTTATTCTGTGTCCTTTGGTTACACACCTTCATCAACAGCATCAGAGAGAGAGAAAGAGTATCGGTATTACACTTCCTATCAATGTGTCCATATCTCGCTCAATAACAGCAGTCAACATTCATGTCCAGCGCTGGGTAAAGAGACAGACAGAAAGACACAATGTCAGTCTTACAATTCCTATCAATGTGTCCATATCACGCTCAATAAATGTATATACAATTCAACATATAACGGAAAGCGCCAGAGAGCGACAGGGCGGAGGGAGAGTCAGAGACAGATTGAGGAAGGACAGTGAGAGACATTGATAATCTCAGCACCAGACTGACCTGTGAAGTGTCGCTTTATCCTGAAAGATCCCAGTGGAGTGACAGAAGATACGGTCTCAACTCTCACTGGTATTGGATTAGAGACAGCTATTATTAATCCCATACTCTGGTGCACGAATTTGAACAGCGACATTAAGTTTTGTGTCAAGGGATTTACGTTTCTTGAACTGATATTCTCCAATAATTAAACAAACTGTAAAAGAGAGCTAGTGAATTAAGACGGGCACATTACTCTTAAATCGGGTTTTACTGACCTCTTTCTGAGAAGGGGCGGAATATGAGCGGGTCTGACACCAAAGCGTACAAACGATCAGGGCCAGTGTTTAGTTTATGGGACATCAATTGAACAGGACACAAAGATTCTGCCAGGTAATGAAACTGCATTCCCGATAATCCTTCTACCAGATTAAACAGAAATCAGAGGGAATTAGAAAGTTCCAGAAATACACATATTAAAATCAATAGAATAAATCGATTCAACAGGCAGATGTTGGTGCAGCTTTTTCAGAGAGGCTGTGGGTGGCTCTTAAAAGATCCGCTGTGTTTTGTCTTGTCAGCACATTGTGGAGTTTTACTTGGAGCTGATGTACTTGGTCACTGCATTTGTCCTTTCCGACAAGGTGTGCTTGGCCAGCTCCCAGGGCAGTAGCAGGCGCACGATGGTCTGAATCTCCCGGGAGCTCATGGTGTGCCGTTTGTTGTAATGGGCCAGGTGGGAAGCCTCACCCTCGATGCGCTCGAAAATATCGTTCACAAACGAGTTCATGATACTCATGGCCTTGGAGGAGATGCCGGTGTCGGGGTGAACTTGCTTCATCAGTTTGTAGATGTAAATGGAATAACTCTCCTTCCTCGACTTTCTTATCTTCTAGCCGCCCTATGTTAGAGCTTTATTCAAGGTTTTCTCGGCGTCCTTCTTGGTCGCTTTCTTCTTGCCCTGCTGCATCTTGCCATAGAGGGAGTGCAAGGAAGACTGCTTCCTGGAATGGGGGGATTTTCCTATGAGGACAGATTGAGTAGACTAGGCCTAGATTCTCTAGAATTTAGAAGAAGGAGAGGTTATCTCATTGAAAAATGCAAAATTCTTACAGGGCTTTACCGGGTAGATGCCGTGAAGATGATTGGCCTGCCTGGCAGTCCAGAGGCAGGAGTCACATTCTCAAAATAAGATGCCGGCCATTAAAGACTCAGACAAGGTGAAATGTCTTCACTCAGAGGGCGGTGAATCTTTGGAATTATCTACCCTGGAGAGCTGTGGAAGTTGAGTCGTTGAGTATCTTCAAGACAGATCTCGATAGATTTTTGAATATTGTGGGTATCAAGATCAAAGGGGATAGATCATGAAAGTGGAGATGAGGTAGAAGATCAGCCATGGTCTTATTGAATGGTGGAGCGGCATCGAAGGGCGAAATGGACTACTCCTGCTCCTATTTCTTCTGCTCTTCTGTTCTTGTGTTCAAACTCAACTTCAGACCAAGAAATAACCCGAAACCGCTCCGAGAGCGGATTAAATAGACAGCCCCACAACCGTATGCTAATGAGGGATGGAGGAAGGCAGTGATTGTGATTGGGCTACTGGAAGCGATGTCACAGTGCTTCTTAAAGGTCCTCTCCTTAGATATCCTATCGGATTAAGCGGCTTCCACCAATCACAAGCTCTCACACTGCAATCAGAAAGTCAATTTCTTAAGCATTCTCTCCAGCCACAGATTATGTTGAAAGAGCCGGGCACTTTGTGAAGATACACCGGGAAATGTCGCCTATCCGTCGTTGAGAAAGGATCCTTTTGCTCAGGGGATTACCACACACATTTGATTATCCCAAGCAGTGATTTCGTGACAGTTGCGGCTCAGTGGGAAGCACCCTCGCCTCTCAGTTAGTAGGTTTGTGGATTGTAATCGCACTCCAGTGCAAAAATAAAGGTAAAAGATCCCATGAGCACAATGAAGAACAGTGGAGTTATTCCCGGTGTCCTGGCCAATATTTATCCCGTACATCACAAAGACAGATTTTCTGGTCATTATAAAATTGCTGTTTGTGTGAGCTTTCTGTGAGCAAATTGGCTGCCGTGTTTCCTACCTTACAACAGTAATTACAATTCCGAAGTCCTTCATTGGCTGTAAAGCACTTCGGGACGTCCGTTGGCCATGGAAGGCGCGATATAAATGCAAGTGTTACTTTTTTATTTATTGACAATTATTATTTATATCGATCCCTGCTTCAGTGAAATTCATTGATTTGCTGAAGCTTTTTCCCCCGCTGATTCCTGTTCCTGGTTTAAATGTCGAGTCCCTCCTAGGATTTGCTTTCCTGTCCTTTTTGCTCCTCTGAATCGTCCTTCTGACCCTCTTAACGTATCGCTTTAATCCCGCGGTCAGGGGTGTGAAACGGGTACTGGGCTGAAACAAATGCGAGTCTCACAATCTGTTCAAAGGGGTTGATGTTCAGGGTTGATTATACTGTATCTGATTACAGTCCTAGGACCACAAAGGGAGCGGGACAGTCCCCAACTCCACAGAAATACTCGGTTTATTTTCCGTCCTGAAAGCTGGTGGTATAGTGGTGAGCATAGCTGCCTTCCAAGCAGATGATCGGGTAGGATTCTCAGCCATCGAAGTTTGTTGTTTTTTAATTCCATTATATCAGAATCTCCAATACTGGACATTTATATTAACATTGCTCATTTTTTCCAGAACACAAACTGGTATAATGTATATAAAAATACTTTGAACATTGCTTTCTTTTCCATATAATGTTAAGTTCTCCAGCACGAGACATTTTTGCGATGTAGAAGGATTGGACAGGCTGGATTATTATGCTTTGGAGGAGAGGAGGCTGAGGGAAGATTTAATTGAGGTGTATAAAATTATGAGTGGTCCAGAGTTAGGACCTATTTCCCTTAGCAGAGTGAACAATAAGCAGGGGGATAGGTTTAAAGTAATTGGTAGAAGGAGTTGAGGGAAGTGGAGGAGATGTTGTTTCACCCAAAGGATGGTACGGGTCGGAAGGGTGGTAGAAGCAGAAACCCTCATCACATGTAAGAAGTACTTGGATATGCACTTGATGTGCTGTGGACCGCGAGCTGGAACGTGGGATGGGGGCTGGAGAGGTCCTTTCTGGCCGGCACAGACACGGTGGGGAAAATGGCCTCCATTCTGTGCCGTAACTTTCTATGGTTCTATGATTTAACTCAGGTTCTGCTCCATTTTAATGATATTTATTATATGTCCTGTACTGCATAGTGGAACCGGGGTAGAAATACTCTGATTCAGTGAAATTCATTGATTTTCTGAAATTTTTCCCTCCGCTACACCCTGTTCCTTATTTGAAAACCGATTCCCTACCAGGGATAGTTTTATTCTTCAAAAAGCGATATACTGAACAGGCTGGCAATCTGAAATAATAACTGAAGATGCTGGAAAGCCTCAGCAGGTCCGGCAGCATCTGAGGAGAGAGGAAGGTAGGATTAACCTTGTAGGTCTATAGATGGAACACAGATCTGAACTGTTAACCCGAGCTTCCCTTCTCCAATGATGCTGCCGGACCTGCTGAGTCTTCCCAGAATCTTCTGTTGTTATTTCAGATAATTTCAGCTTCATTCTTTCTGTATTTCATCCCATTCCCCTTTGACTGTTTCCTGTTGCACTTTCATGGTTCCAGTCGTTCATTCCGTATTGATGTTTTGTTTATTTGAAGTAATGTTATTAGTGTCCTGAGAAATCAGACGGAAATACTATTCAAAGTAGTGTAAAGTACAGGGTAAATTCCCAAATATCTAATCAATAAAGGCAAACATTATATTACGAATTATTTGTTTTTTGATTTCAATATAAAATGTAAAACAATATGAGTGTAGAAGATACAGACAGATGCTATTTCCTCACATTGCACTGTTTCTGTAACCCTGAAAGATATTCCGCTCTACTGCAGTTCTCACTTCTGGCCAGTAAATGTCACCAACCTGCGGTACACTGACGTTTCCAGAACAGAGAGGGGCACAACAGACAATGATATATAGTAAAAGACAGCGGGTCAAATTTACAGCAATCAAATGAGTAAGGAAAAGCCTTTATTATGCCACGATTTTGTTGTTTTTACACTATGAAAAGTGTGCAACAACGCGAGAGCAGAATTTGCAGACTGAAACCATTCCTCACATTGCATATGTCCTGTTTCTGTAAACCTGACAGATTAAAATCCATTTGTTTTGCTCTTAGTCATAGAGACATAGAGTCATAGAGGTATATAGCACAGAAAGAGGCCCTTCGGCCTATCGCATCCGTGCCGGCATTCAAGCCGTGTCTAATTTAATCCCATTTTCCACCACTTGGCCCGTAGCCTTGTATGCTATGGCATTTCAAGTGCTCATCCAAATGCTTCTTGAATGTTGTGAGGGTTCCTGCCACTGCCACCCGTTCAGGCAGTGAGTTCCAGATTCCAACCACCCTCAGGGTGAAATAGTTCTTCCTCAAATCCCCTCTAAACCTCCTGCCCCTTACCTTGAATCTATACCCCCTTGTTATTGACCCCTCTACTAAGGGAATATCTTCCTTTCTATCTACCCTATCTATGCCCCTCATAATTTTCTGCACCTCAATCAGGTCCCCCCTCAGCCTTATCTCTCTTCCAAGGAAAACAACCCCAGCCTGTCCAGTCTTTCTTCATAGCTGAAGCGCTCCAGCCCAGGTAACATCCAGGTGAATCTCCTCTGCACCCTCTCAAAGCAATCACATCCTTCCTATAGTGTGGCGACCAGTACTCCACACAGTATTCCAGCTGTGGCCTAACCAGCGTTTTGTAATGCTCCATCATAACCTCCCTGCTCTTATAGTCTATGCCTCGGCTAATGAAGGCAAGTATCCCATATGCATTTTTCACCACCTTATTCACCTGTTCTGCTGCCTTCAGGGATCTATGTACATGCACACCAAGCTCGCTATAATCCTCTGTCTTTCCTATGGTCTTACCATTCATTGTGTATTCCCTTGCCTTGTTGGTTCCTCCAAAATGCATCACATCACACTTTTCAGGGTTAAATTCCATTTGCCACTGTTCCGCCCATCTGACCAACCCATCTATATCGTCCTGCAGGCTGAAGCTACCCTCCTCGCTATTTACCACCCCACCAATTTTCCTGTCATCTGCGAACTTACTGATCATACCTTTTACATTCTCATCCAAATAATTAATGTAGACCACAAACAGCAAGGGACGCAGCACCGATCCTTGCGGTACCCCACTGGACACAGGCTTCCAGTCACAAATGTAAGACGTCACACAACACCAGTTTATAGTCCAACAGTTTTATTTGAAATCACAAGCTTTCGGAGCGCTGCTCCTTCGTCAGGTGAAGTGGAGAGATGCATAAAGACACAGCATATAAAGTCAGAGAATAATGCCAGATGATTACAGGTAATCTTTCTAACTGCCATTTATCACACCTCGGCAGAGAGACAGTCACAGCAATCAAAGGTGTGAATGGTGTGTAAACATGTTAGTCAGGAAAACATTACATCAAAGAATAATGAGGCAGGGTCACAAGGGGTCAAATGTTGCAGATGCTGGGGTCTGTATGAAAAACAAAAAACAGGCAAAAAAACAATTATTTTGCTGGAAATCACAGCAGATCCGGCCGCATCTGTGTAGAGAGAAAAAGCAAACGACGACTCGAGTCTGGGTGATCCTACATCAAGTGGGGTTACATGTAACGTGACATGAACCCAAGATCCCGGTTGAGGCCAAACTCATGAGTGCGGAACTTGGCTATTAGTTTCTACTCTATGATTTTGCGTTGTCGTGTATCTCAAAGGCCGCCTTGGTGAATGCTTACCCGAAGATCGGAGGCTGAATGTCGTTGACTGCTGAAGTGTTCCCTGACTGCCTGGCGATTATTGCACAGTGTCCGGTCATCCGTTGTCGCAGTGTCTGCATGGTTTCGCTGATGTACCATGCTCCGGGGCATCCTTTCCTGCAACGTATGAGGTAGACAACGTTGGCCGAGTCACATGAGTATGTACTATGTACCTGGTGGGTGGTGTCCTCACGTGTGATGATGGTATCTGTGTTGATGATCAGGCATGTCTTGCAGAGGTTGCCGTGGCAGGGTTGTGTGGTGTCGTGGTCACTGTTCTCCTGAAAGCTGGGTAATTTGCTGCAAACGATGCTCTGTTTGAGGTTAGGCCGCTGTTTCAAGGCGAGTAGTGGAGGCGTGGGGATGGCCTTAGCGAGCTGTTCGTCGTCATCGATGACATGTTGAAGGCTGCGAAGAACATGGCGTAGTTTCTCCGCTTTGGGGATGTACTGGACGATGAAGGGTTCTCTGTTGGTTGTGTCCTGTGATTGTCTTCTGAGGAGGTCTATGCGATTTTATGCTGTGGCCCGTCGGAACTGTCATTCGACGAGTCGAGCATCATATCCCATTCGTACGAGGGCGTCTTTCAGCGTCTGTAGGTGTCCATCGCTTTCCTCCTCGTCTGAGCAGATCCTGTGTATTTGCAGGGCTTGTCCATAGGGGATGGCTTCTTTAACGTGGTTAGGGTGGAAGCTGGAGAAGTGGAGCATCCTGAGGTTGTCCGTGGGTTTGCGGTAGAGTGAAGTGCTGAGGTGTCCATCTTTGCTGGACATTCGTGTGTCCAAGAATGAAACCGATTCTGAGGAGTAGTCCATGGTGAGTTTGTTGATGGGATAAAACTTGTTGATGTTATCGTGGAGTCTTTTCAGTGATTCATCGCCGTGGGTCAATAGGAAGAAAATGTCGTCGATGTATCTGGTGTATAGCGTTGGTTGGAGGTCCTGTGCAGCGAAGAAGTCTTGCTCGAACTCGTGCATGAAGATGTTGCCGTATTTGGGTGCGAATCTGCTCCCCATGGCTGTTCCGTGTGTTTGGGTAAAGAACTGGTTGTCGAAGGTGAAGACATAGTGGTCAAGGATGAAGCAGATGAGTGGTATCCACATCCAGTCACAAAAACAACCTTCGACCATCACCCTCTGCCTTCTGCCACTAAGCCAGTTTAGGATCCAATGTGCCAAGGCATCCTGGATCCCATGGGCTCTTACCTTCTGGACCAGTCTCCTTTGCGGGACTTTATCGAAAGCCTTATTGAAATCCATGTATACCACATCCACTGCACTACCCTCATCCACACACCTCGTCTCGTTCTGCAGTTCTCGTTTGCGGTCAGTAGATGTCAGCAATCTCCGGTACAGTGAAGTTTGCAGATCAGAGAGGTACACAACAGGCAATAACTCTTCACGTTATATTAAACGGATGGGATTTACAAATACTAGGAGTTGAGATGAGCTAATATTACATTTTGTTAGACAAAACACGAGTTATAAATTGCTAATTCATGTGAGCGTCGGATTCGTTTTATTTCTGTCATTCTCTGATACTGAGTATTGATGTGGGATTCATTCTGTTCCAGTTAGTTTCTGGTACTGCTTGTGAGTGTGGGATTCATTCTGTATCTGTTAGTCTCTGGTAATGTGTGCGAGTCATTCTGTCTCTCTCAATCTCAGGTACTGTGTGTAAGTGTGTGTTTCATTAAACCTGTCAGTCCCTTTCACTTTAAGTGAGTGTGAAATTCAGTCTATAATTCTCAGAATCTGGAACTGTGCATGAGTTCCGTCAATCATTGCGTATCTATGAGCTCTTGGTTCTGTATGTGAGTGTGGGTTTCTCCCTGTGTCGGTCAGTAGATGGTAATATGTCTGAGTGTGGGATTCATTCTGTACCTTTCAGTCTCTGGTACAGTGTGTTAGTGCGGGCTTCATTCTGTATCGGTCAGTATATGGCAATATTTCTGAGTGTGGGATTCTTTCTGTACCTGTCAGTTTCTGGTACTGTGTGTGAGTGCGGGCTTCATTCTATATCGGTCAGTAAATGGCAATAATTCTGAGTGTGGGATTCATTCTGTACCTGTCAGTCTCTGGTACTGTGTGTGAGTGCGAGATTCGTTCTGTACCTCTCAGGATATGGTATAGTATGTGAGGGTCGGATTCATTCTGTTCCTGTCAGTCTCTGATGCTATGGGAGATTCATTCTGTATCTGCCAGTCAGTAGGGTTTTGAGTGTGTCTGGCATTAATGCTGCGTCAGTCAGTATTTGACATTGTAAACGAGTGTGGGATTAATGCTGTATCTAAAATTCTCTGGCATGGTTTGTGAGTGTGGAATTCGTTTTATATTTGTCAGTCTCTAGTACAGCAAGTGAGTGTTGTATTAATTCTGTCTCTCTCAGTCTATGATAATGTGTGGATTAATTCTGTATATCAGTTTCTGGCACTGTGTGTGAGTGTGAGATTATTTCCTTATCTCTGCCTCGTGTAGTTTATGTGAGTGTGGATATCCTTCTGTATCCTTCAGTCTCAGGATCTGAATGTGAGTGTGGGATTAATTTTGTTTCAGTCAGTATCTGGTAATGTATGTGAATGAAATGAGAGTCTCTGGGATTGTATATGAGTGCAAGATTGGTTCTGGTTCTGTCAATCTGTGGTACTGTGTGGCAGTGTGGGATTAATTCTGTATCTCTCAGTCTCTGGTTTCGTATGTGAGGGTGGGATTCATTCTGTACCTGTCAGTCTTTGATGCTATGTGAGACCCATTCTGTATCTGCCAGTCAGTGGGGTTTTGAGTGGGTCTGGGATTAATGCTATGTCAGTCAGTATTTGACACTGTAAACGTGTGTGGGATGAATGCTGTTTCTAAAATTCCCTGGTGCGGTTTGTGAGTGTGGAATTCGTTTTGTATTTATCAGTCTCTGGTACAGTACGTGAGTGTTGTATTAATTCTGTCTCTCTCAGTCTATGATAACGTATGGATTAATTCTGTATATCAATTTCTGGCACTGTGTGTGAGATTACTTCCTTATATCTGCCTCGGATAATCTATGTGAGTGTGGATATCCTTCTGTATCGGAATGAGAGTGTGGGATTAATTTTTTGTCGGTTAGTATTTGGTAATGTATGTGAATGAAATGAGAGTCTCTGGGATTGTATATGAGTGCAAGATTAGTTCTGGTTCTGTCAATCTGTGGTACTGTGTGTCAGTGTGCGATTCGTTTTCTTCAGGCCCTTACACAGTAAGTGAGTGTGGGATTCATTTTGTAACACTCCGGAACTTTGCATGAGTGTTTAATTCATTCTGTATATGTTAATGCATGTCCACAGATCCTTGAATGTAGCAGGACAGGAAGCTAATGTGGTTAAGAAGGCATACGCGATAGTTGACTTTATTAGCCAAGGCATAGAATATAAGAGCAGCGATGTTATGCTTGTCCTGTATAAAATCTAGTTAGGCCACAGCTACAGTACTGCATGCAACTCTGAGCACCAGATTACAGGAGCGATGTGATTACACTAGAGAGGTTGCAGAGGAGATTTATGAGGATGTTAACTGGGCTGGGGAATTTTAACTATGAGGAAAGTTTGGAATTGTTGGGGTTGTTTTCTTTCGAACGGAGGAGGCTGAGGGGAGAGCTTTTTGAGGTGTATGAAATTATCAAGGGCCTAGATAGAATGGATATTTCCCTTAGATGAAGGGTCAATAAACAAGGTGCATATATTTAAATTAATTGGTCGGAGGTTTAGAGGGGATTTGAGAAGGAATCTTTTCACCCAGAGAGAGGAGGGGTTCTGGAACTCACTGCCTGAAAGGGTGCTAGAGGGAGAGATCCTCATGACGTTTCAAAGATACTTGGATGTGCACTTGACGTGCTGTAACCTACAAGACTACGGACCAAGAGCTGGAAAGTGGGATTGACTGGATAACTCTTTATGGGCGAGCGCAGACAAGACAGTCCGAATCGCCTCCTTCTCTGTTGTAAATGTCAATGATTCAATGTTAATCTCAGGTTCTCAGGTTCATTTTGTGTCTGCCAGACTCTCGTACTTTATGTGACTGAAATTCGTTCTGTTTCTGTCAGCATCTGAGTCTGTGTGTGTTTGGGATTCATTCGTTATCTGTTATTCACTGGTACTGGGTGTGAGTGTGGTATTCATTCTGTCTCTGTCTCTGTCAGTTTCTGGTACTGTGTTTGTTTTGGATTAATATTTTATATGCCAATCTCTGTTACCCAGTGTAAGTGTGGGATTCATACTTTATCTGTCAGTCTCTGGTACGGTGTTTGTGCGTGAGATTGATTCTTTATCTAACAGGATCTGGCATTCTGTGTCTGATTGGGATTCCTTCTGTATCTCTAAGTATCTGCTACTCTGGTGTGTGTGTGGGATTCATTCTGTATCTGTCAATCGTTGGTACTGTGTGTGAGTGCGGGATTCATTCTGTGTCTCTCAGTCTCTGGTATTGATTGTGAATGTATACTTCAGGCTGCACTAATTGAATTCATAATGTAGCTTGCAGCTGGCATCTCTATCAGATATGTAGACAGGTATGTAAGGTATAGCTCAGTCTTTAACCTGGGTTAAATTATTGAGATCAAATCTGTACCTTTCAATCAGGTACCATTTGCCTGTTCCATCTGATATTTAATGTGTAGCAAAGGTTGCACTCTTTTGAGGTTGACACAATGACTTTCAGTCATAGAGTGGCTGTGATTTTTGACTGGCATTCCTGATTGGGAGAGATTTGGTCGATTCGGCTTATATTCGCTAGAGTTTAGAAGAATGAGAGGGGATCTCACTGAAACGTATAAATTCTAACAAGACTAGACAGACTCGATGCAGGAAGGGTATTCCCAATGGCGGGGGAGTGTAGAACCAGGGGTAACAGTCTAATGAAAAGGGGTAAGCCATTTAGGACAGAGATGAGGAAAAATTACTTCACCCAGCGAGTGATGAACCTGTGGAATTCTCTACCGCAGAAGGTAGCTGAGGCCAATTCATTAAATATATTCAAAGAGGGGTGGGAGGAGTTTTGTGTCGAGCATAAACATCGTCAGGAAGCAGTTAGACCGAATGTCCTGATTCTATTTAACAGGATCATAGATTCATAGAAAAATTACGACACAGAAGGAGGCCATTCGGCCCATCATGTCCGTGCCAGTTAGAAAAGAGCTCCCCAGCCTAATCCCACCTTCCAGCACTAGCTTCGTAGCCCTGTAGGTTATGGCTCTTCAAGTGAACATCCACATACATTAGAAATGTGGTGAGACTTTCTGCCTCTACCACCCTTTCGGGCGGTGAATTCCTGACACCCACCAGGCTCTGAGTGATATTTGTTTCCTCATCTCCCCTCTAATTTTCTACCAACTACTTTAAATCTATACCTCTTGGACCTTGAACACTCTGCTAAGGGAAATAGGTCCTTCTTATCTACGCTCACTAGCCCCCTCAAAATTTTACACAGCACAATTAATTTTCACCTAAGCCTTCTTTGTTCCTAGGAAAGCAACCCCAGCCTATCCAATCCTTCCTCATAGCTAAGGTTTTCCATTCCTGGCACCATCCTCGTAAATCTCCTCTGCATCCTCTCCAGGGCAATTACTTCCTTGCTGCATTTCCTGTGTCCCTGATGAACATGTGTGCGGGAAGGGAAGTCTATCCAGCTGCAACTACTGAAAGACCGCATTGCAGCGCTGGAGCTGTGAATGGATACATACTGGAGCATTTCTGATGCTGAGGACATCGTGGATAGCACGATTAGGGATTTGGGCACACCGCAGGTAAAGGTTGCACAGGCAGGAAGGGAATGGGTGACCACCAGGCAGAGCAGTAGGCACAGGCATGTAGTGCAGGGGTCCCCTGTGGCCATCACCCTCTCAAACAGATATACCATTTTGGATATTGTTGAGGGAAATGGCTTATCGGGGGAAGGCAGCAGCAGCCAACTTCCAGGACGGGAGGAAAAGGACTGGGAGAGCTATAGTGATAGGGGACTCTATTGCAAGGGGAATAGATAAGCGTTTCTGCGGCCTCAAACGAGACTCCAGGATGGTATGTTGCCTCCCTGGTGCAAGGATGAAGGATGTCTCTTGCTGCTGCAGGGCATTCTGGAGGGGGAGGGTGAACAACCAGTTGTCGTGGTGCATATAGGTACCAACGATATAGGTAAAAAGCGGGATGAGGTACTAGAAGCTGAATATAGGGAGTTAGGAGGTAAATTAAAAAATCGGACCTCAAAGTTAGTAATCCCAGGATTGCTACCAGTGCCACGTGCTAGTCAGAGTAGAAATAGAATGGTATTTCAGATTAATATGAGGCTGGAGGAATGGTGCAAGGGGAAGGGATTCAAATTACTGTAATATTGGAACCTGTTCTGGGGGAGGTGGGACCAGTACGAACTGGGCGGGACTGGGACCAATGTCCTAGGGGGACTGTTTGCTAGTGTTGTTGTGGAGAGTTTAAACTAAAATGGCAGGGGTTGGAAACCGCTGCATGGAGAAAGAGGAAAGGGAAGCAAGGGTAGAAACAAAAGACAGGAAGGAGAAAAGCAAAAGTGGAAGTCAGATAAATCAAGGGTGTAAATGATACAGTGCTACAGTAAATCATAATTCTAAAAGGATTAAGAGTGCTAAGAAAACATGCCTGAAGGCTTTGTCTATTAATGCGAGGAGCATTCGTAATAAGGTGGATGAATTAGCTGCGCAAATAGATGTAAACGGATATGATGTAATAGGAATTAAGGAGACATGGCTCCAGGGTGACCAAGGCTGGGAATTCAACATCCATCGGTATTCAATATTCAGGAAGGACGGGCAAAGAGGAAGAGGAGATGGTGTAGCACTGCTGGTTAAAGAGCAGAATAACACAATAGTAAGCAAGGATATTAGCTAGGATGATGTGGAGGCTGTATGGGTAGAGCTGAGAAATACCAAGGTGGAAAACGTTAGTGGGAGTTGTACACAGACGCCCAAACAGTAATGCTGAGGTTCGGGATAGCATTAAACAGGAAATTAGAGACAGGTGCAGAAGGACACAGCAGTTATCATGGGTGACTTTTATCGACATACAGATTGGGCTAACCAAATTAGTAACAAAACTTTGGATGAGGAATTTCTAGAGTGTATACAGGAAAGTTCCCTGGACCAATATTTCGAGAAACCAATTAGGGATCACGCCATCTTAGACTGGGTATTATGGAATCAGAAAGGATTAATTAGCATTGTTGTTGCACGAGGCCCCTTGGTGAGGGCGATCACAATATGCTAGAATTCTTCATTAAAATGGAGAGTGAAGTAGTTGAGTCAGAGACTAGGGTCCTGAATTTAAATAAAGGAAACTATGAAGGTATGAGTCGCGAGTTGGCTAGGATGAATTGGGGAATGTTACTTAAATGGTTGACGGCGGATAGGCAATGGCAAACACTTAAAGATCGCATGGATGAACTACACAATTTGTTCATCCCTGTTTGGCATAAAAATAAAACAAAAAAGTTTACTCAACCGTGGCTAACAAGGAAAATTAAGGCTAGCATAAGATCCAAGTAGAGGACGTAGATAAATTGGCCAGAAAAAGCAGGAGAACCGAGGATTGGGAGCAGTTTAGGATTTATCAAAGGAGGAAAAAGGGATTAATTAAGAGAGGGAAATAGAGTATGAGAGTAACCTTGCGCGGGACATAAAAGTTTCTGTAGATATGTGAAGAGAAAAAGACTGGTGAAGTCAAGCGTAGGTCCCTTGCAATCAGAATCAGGGGAATTTATAAAGGGGAACATAGAAATGGCAAAGCAATTAAATACATACTTTGGTTCTGTCTTCACAACGGAGGACACAAATAACCTTCCAGAGATTTCGGGGAACATTGTGTCAAATGAGAGGGAGGAATTGAATGAAATAAGTATTTGTAGGGAAATGTTGTTAGGGAAATTGACAGGATTGAACGCCGCTAAATCCCCAGGGCCTGATAATCTACATCCTGGGGAACTTAAGAAAGTGGCCCTAGAAATATTAGGTGCATTGCTGGTCATCTTCCAAAATTCTATAAACTCTGAATAGTTCCCATGGATTGGATGTTAGCTAATGTAACACCACTATTTAAAAAAAAGTGGCAGAGAGAAAACGGAGTACTATAGACTGGTAAGCCTGACATCGGTTGTGGGTAAAATGCTAGAGTCTATTTTAAAAGATGTACTAGCAGAGCACTTGGCAAACAGTGACAGGATCGGACAAAGTCAACATGGATTTACAAAAGGTAAATCATGCTTGACTAATCTACTGGAATTTTTTGAGGATTTAACTGGCAGAATAGATATGGGAGAACGTGTGTATGTGGTGTATTTGGACTTACAAAAGGCATTCGATAAGGTCCCGCATAAGAGAGTGGCATGTAATGTTAAAGGACATGGGATTGGGGGTAAATACTGACTTGGAGAGAGAACTGGTTGGCAGACAGGAAGCAAAGAGCTGGAATAACGTGTCTTTTTCCCAGTGGCAGGCAGTGGCTAGTGGGGTACCGCAGGGATCGGTGCTAGGACTCCAGGTATTCACAATATATATTAATGATCTAGACGAGGGAACTAGATGTAATATCTACAGGTTTGCAGACCAGACAAAGCTGGGTGGGGGTGTGTTTTGTGAGGAGGATGCAGAGAAACTCCAGTATGATTTGGACAGGTTGGGTGATTGGGCAGATGCATGGCAGATGCAGTATAATGTGGATAAATGCAGGAAGGATGTTCCCGATGGCGGGGCAGTCAAGGACCAGTGATCACAGTCTAAGGATAAGGGGAAAACAGTTTACGGCTGAGATGAGGAGGAATTTCTTCACCAAGAGAGTTGTGAACCTGTGGAATTCTCTGCCACGGAAGACGGTGGAGGCCAATTCATTAAATATATTCAAGGAGTTGGATATATTTCTTAATGCTAAAGGGATCAAGGGGTATGGGGAGAAAGCAGGGACAGTGTACTGAATTTGGATGATCAGTCATTATCTCATTAAATGGCAGAACAGACTCGAGGGGCCGAATGGCCTACTCCTGCTCCTATCTTCTATCCTTCTATGTTTCTATTACCCTTTGCTTCCTGCCACTGAGCCAATTATGGATCCAATTTGCCACTCTGTCTTGGTTCCCTTGGGCTTTTACCTTTTTGACTAGCCTGCAATGTGGGTCCTTGACAAAAGCCTTGCTTACATCCATGTAGATTACATCAAAGGCACTGCCCTCATCGGCCTTCCTTTTCACCTCATGAAATAATTCAATCAAGTAACTCAGACACAACCGTTCCTTCACAAAACCATGCTGACTGTCCTTGCTTACCTACACGTGTACAGCTCAAACTAATTTAATTTGCTCATGAACTTTAACAATATTTAGAACATTATCAGTTCCGCATTTTTCTGTATTAAATAATTTAAAAACAGAACTCTTTTAGTTACATATATTAAGTTCCATGAAATAGGACACTGGGGAAATACAGTCTAGTGCTAGTGAAGTCGGCAGAGGGGATGTGATGCCTGAGGCACAGATTTGGGTTGAACAGCATGCTGAGGTTGTGTACAATCAGATTAAAACTGAGCCAGCAGCCAAGGGAAAGCAGTGAGTCTGGGGCTGATTATGCAGAGTTCCTCCAGGCCCAGAAAATGATGGGATGTGATCGGTCTATGCAATTGTCAATGGGAGGAAATTCTGGCTCATCTGTGATTTAACTTTATTCGCAGTCTGGGAGCACAGCCGTGGCGCAGTGGGGGTGGGGCAGGCTAAACAATAACAACAACCTACATTTATATAGGGCACTTAACGGAGCTAAACGGTGTCATAGACAATCCACTGGAAGTTCACCGTGTCCACACATCATGTCACCGAGTGGCAGTGCACAGATTCGAAAGGGCAGGGACTGAGGGTATATCATCATGAAATTCCAGAGAAGATCATGTGAGTGCTGGAGGATAAGCAATTGTTGGAGGTGCATTGTATAGTGTGGTGGTTCTACAATCCCAATATCCATCTTCTTCGGAAAACTCAGCCACATTACTATCTTCTCCATACCCGCAATCTCCACGACCATTGTTCCTCCATCTCTTAGCAGCCCTACTCCCATTGTGGCTAATTTTCTACTGTTTATATAAATCATAGAATGGTTTGTCAGTGCCATTTATGTTGTTTGATTTGCTGATTCCTCTGCTGTTGCATCTTAAATGTTATAACCCCCATTTAATCTGCCCATGAAAAGAACGTATCCATAGCAGAACCCAGCAATGCCAATTTTTGGCCTTTCCTATGCTCTCTCACATGTCTCAAAATTATACATTTATTATATATCACAGAACCATAGAATGATACCACACAGAAGGTGTTATTTCGGCCCATCATGTCTGTGCCTGAAGGACAACTCTACTTTAATTATCCTAATAATAAACCTACTATATATAGACAAATCATTATTTTGTAAATCTATGTCTTTCCACAGTTCTAGTGCCAAGTTACGGTCTGCAGCTAACATCATTACCCTTTTCCCTTTCGTCCATCCAAAAATTTATTCATATCTTGTGTTTGCACCTAAAAATGATATTAATGCATTTTAAATGAGCTGTGAGTTTCTTCATTTGTAATCTGTGCTACTTCAATATTATTTACCTCAATAAAGAATCTAATAAATAGATCAACTCTTTGCTGCTCGAGATCACTTGATTAACAGGGAAATACATTGAGGAAGCTCAATGTCTTTTAGAGGTTCCCTGTAATAATGAGCAACGTTTACTATCTAAAGAGATAGATAATCCAGTCAGCTTGTTAATGTAAGTAATGTTGACGTGGCTGAGGCCGATCCCTAATTCCCTGAGAATGGGCTGTTGACCCTTGGCCTTGAACCTTTGCAGTTCCTGTGCTGATGGTGCTCACACGATCCCGCAAGTTCAGGAGTTCGAGGATGGTGCATCAGTGACGATGTCGGGACGACCATATAAACATCCAGGTCTGGATGGTTGGTGCGTTGGAGATAAACGTGCAGGTATTGGTGCTACAACGACATTGCTGCTCTTGTCATTCTCGGTGAGGTGGTGGCAGAGGTTGGAGCCGCGGCCCAATAACTTTGGTCCAGTTGCTCACCCCTGGAACTAATGTAATATTCGACAATTCCAGCGGTTTAGTTTACTGACATAAGTTGCATAAACCATAACATGATTAGACACGCTTGACCTTAATCTGTTTGTTCAAAGGACTGTAACATATTCCACTCCCACAGCACATTAGCTGCCTCCCTGGAGCTTTACCTTTTGGTACAAATAACGGCGGCTCTGGGTGAATATTGTCCGTGTCACTACCACAAACGGGAATGCCCACTTGCCATTGCTCCCTGCTCCCAGAAAATGGAAATACCAGCCATCCTGCAGATAGTCTTCAGCTACTATCACATCCTTGCGTTCTTTGGACTTCCTGGTGAGATGTCAAATCAGATGTGCTTTTTATTGTTTGACTGCCGTGTTGTTCTTTTTGTCTGCCTGATATTGTAATGTGGGTTCTTTTCTCCTCTGGTGCAGTTCATGATTCCTTTTATTATTCTAATAAGGAGAGTGGCTCCATTTATAATATATACGGTTTTTTATGTCCTTATTGAATCTATATTATGCTCTGAGCTCCGAGGAAATCGTTTTATTCTGAATATATTCCTCCTGATTCAGGACCCCGCACAATTCAAGGTGGTAGCTCCGATTACTGCTCTGTTCAATGGTCGCTAAGCTCAGGCACTATAACACGGCATTAAAGTTTTGAAAGTAGAAAATATACTGAAGCTATAGGGTCCTCAATGCTCACGCGTACCTCATGTGGAATGTGCCCCATGTGTCGATCTGATCTAAGGGAAAGAATAATCTGCCATGCATTCCTGGTTGAGTTGCCGGCAGTCACTTGGGCGAGGTACCGGACAGTGAATGGTGCAGTTGGAGTTAACTCCTTCAACAGAAGAAAGGAGAAATCTGGACGTCAATTGATAGAATGTGGCTTCCCAGAGACACTTCAGCAGGATTGTTGTGCTGATACAAAGCCTCCCAGCTTCACCATCTGATCCAGGACTGGCAATGAGGTATAAATCCGCCATGATCCAATTGAATGGCGGAACAGGCTCGAGGGGCCGCGGGGCATGCTCCTTCCCCTATGTTCCTTAAAATTCCCTCCTAATGAGTTGCCATGGCTTTGTTTGACGCACAGATCAGTTAACTGAAACAATGAATGGTAGCTCACTTCACAGAGTGACTGCCTCTTAAATGGTCCAAATCATGTTTGTTGCTGTTGAAACCCAAGATTCTATCAGAAAAATGATCCATGATAGGCCTCTCCTCCTCACTGGATCCATCCACATGATTCGCCATTTCTGACTCCCATCCTCGGCTTCTTCCCTCTGCCTTTTTAGGTCCCGTCCCCTCTTGAATAGTGAAATATTTCCGATCAGCCTCCACTCCTGACTGACGGAGCATTTAGTCGCCCCCTCCGAGAGCGGTACCTCAGTCTTTGCTGGGCTGAGACTTCCTCTCACACAGAGTGTTGTTGGCCACCAAGAGACAGGCTGCACTCAGTGAGATCAGACAACGTGCCAAGAGTTAAATGCCTCTTTGGTTTGAAGGTTAGTACCAGTTTGGCCAGGGAAGCAGGCTGTTGTGAGCTTTCAATAAGTGAACTTCCAAAAGTGCTTCAAGTTGATAAAGGCAGCACATTGCTCCAGACTTTTATATGTGTATGATTGGAGGAAATTTATCTAAGCTTTGTTAAATTATGCTGTCAGTTCAAATATGAACTTTAGATTCACTTATTTATTGTTTTGAAACCCATGAGTTCTTGTCCAATCATCTCTTTACAGAGAGAGAGGAATCACAGACAGCCTGGAAGGAAGTGCACCCTCTTATCTACACTGGAGTCTTCACACACACCCTGCTGTGATAAATATCCTGCCTGGCATCGCTCTGTGTCTCTCACTAGTGTGTTTTAAAGCTTCTATATTATATCATTCTGCATAATGTCTATTAGCTATTTCTATTTAATAATCGATACATGCTTACCCTTACACATTCCATGTTCTAATGGCCCCGTGTGTGAAATGAACCTACTGACTGCACCTTCAATCTTGTATTAACTGAGTCCTAATTACATGATTGGCAAACTGTTAGCAACAAGCACGTATTATTGAAATTCTCAGAACCATTCATAAATATTAATCTAATTTCTTACTGTTAATGCTATATCGAAATAAAGGCTCAGATGTGCCATTGAATATTTCTCAGCATGTGTCAATATTTCATCGTGCTCACTCTGTCCCATACTGAACCATTCTCCCCATCCATTCCCATTCTCCCCATCCTGCCCTATTCTCCCCATCCTGTTCATTCTCATCATCCTATCCCATTCTCCCCAACCTGTCCCATTCTCCCCAACCTGTCCCATTCTCCCCATCCTATCCCATTCTCCCCAACCTGTCTCATTCTCCACAAACTTTTCCAATCACGCCACCCTGCCCCATTCTCTCCATCCTGTTCCATTCCCCCCATTCTGCCCCATTCTCTTCATCCTATCCCATTCTCCCAATCCTGCCCCATTCTCCCCAACCTGTCCGAATCTCGCCATCCTGTCCCATTCTCCCCATCCTGTTCCATTCCTCCCATTCTGCCCCATTCTCTTCAGCATATCCCATTCTCCCCATCCTGCCCCATTCTCCCCGCTTTGTCTCATTCTCCTCATCCTGTCCCATTCTCCTCACCTTGTCCAATCTCACGATCCTGCCCCTTTCTCCCCATCCTATCCCATTCTTTCAATCCTGTTCCATTCACACCGCTATTTCCCTATCTCCCCATCATGCCACAACCTGTTCCACTCTGCCCACGCTGTCCATTCTTTCACATCCTGTACCACGTGATGCACAAATATCAACATCTTAAACTGATCCCCATTTGCAATCACTATTTATTGCTTCACAGATCAAGTATCTCTCCTTCAAGCACGCTGCCCATGTCCTGTTACTAATTGAGTTCTCAATTAATTGCGGCATTTTGTTATCTATCCCATTAAAGTGTAACCTTGCTCCTGATTTTTCCCATTTTTCTCTTTCCTTGACAGCGAATTTACTGACGATCTTCATTCTTTCCCGAGCAAACTGCGGTCTTTCTAAAGGTGTCACTCTCTACCTATTGGGCATGACCACAGCGGATCTGCTGGTTATCATTTCTAATGTAATGGTCGGTTATATTCTTTTTTACTATTTCCCATTTTCATTCCTGAACTACACTGCCGTGCGTCGCTTGAATGAAGTTATCAACTATGTGTCCATTGACTGCTCTGTCTGGTTCACGGTCGCTTTCACCTTTGATCGATTTGTGGCCATTTGTTGGCAGAAGCTGAAACCTCAATATTGCACCGAGAAAACTGCGGCGGTGCTTACATGCACCTTGTGCGTTATGTTCTGTTTAAAAAACCTCCCCTTGTACTTTGCATTTCAGCCGGCCTCTATAATTGATGACACAGAGTGGGGAGCCGACATCAAACCCAGCTACTACGAGCAACCTGGCTGGCTGGCATTTGACTGGCTCGACACAATCCTATGCCCATTGCTGCCGTATATTCTGATTTTATTCTTCAATGCTCTGACCATAAGGCATGTCTTGATGGCCAATGGAATCCGTAGGGCACTTCGGGGCCACCGCACGAGTGGCAATGACAGTGATCTAGAGACCCAGAGCCGAAGAAAATCCATCATTTTACTCTTCGCCATTTCTGGCACTTTCATCATGTTGTGGATGCCTTATGTTACGTTTTTCCTGGTTTCCCGGATCACATTGAAGCATTACAACCCAAGTGATTACAGAGACCCTTTCCTTATCGCTGAATACACTGGAGATATGTTTCAACTGCTCAGCTCCTGTACAAACACATGTATTTATGCGCTGGCTCAGACTAAATTCAGAAAGGAGTTGCTTAAGGCAGTAAAATATCCATTTACTCTAATTGTTAAGTTGATCAAATAAGTAACAACACTTTCTGCTGTCAGTGTTGAAATGGACTTCCAGAAGGTCGCGTCACTCCTGCACTATTCTCTACATTGGAGCCAGATGAATGATGAGGCGCCACCCCTTGTGACGGCCATTGGTTCATAGAATCATAATGGCACAGAAGAAGGCCGTTAGGCCCATCGAGTCCCTGTCGGCTCTCTGTAAAGATATCCAGTCAGTCCCATTCCCCCGCTCTATCCCCGTAGCCCTGCAAGTTTATTCCCTCAGGTGCCAATCCAATCTCCCCTTGAAAAGAGTGAGTTTCTCCGCTTCCACCATTTCTGTGTGCAGAGAGTTCCAGGTCCTCACCACTCGCTGTGTAAATATGTTTTTCCACACATTCCCCCCTGTATCTCATGCACAGGATGTTAAATCTGTGTAATCTAGCCCTTATACCATCAACTAGTGGGAACAGCCTTTCCCTGTCTAGCCTATCCAAACCCGTCATAATCTAGTACACCTCTATCAAATCAACCTACAACGTCCTTTGATATAAAGAAAATAACACCAGCTGCTCCAACCTGTACTTGTAGCTCAGATCCCCAGCCCCGGAACCAATCTGGTAAATCTCCTCTGCACCCTCTCAATGGCCTTTACATCCTTCCTAAAATGTGGTGACGGCTACTGGATGCAATACTCCAGTGATGGCCTAACCAGCGCTTTATAAACGTTCAGCATAACGTCTCTAATTTTGTACACAATAATCTATATATGAAGCTCAAGATCCAATATGCTTTGTTAACAACACTCTCGTTATGCCCTGCCACCTTCAGGGGTCAATGCACATTAGCTCCCAGGTACGTCCGTCCCTACACACTCCTTAAAACTGTGCCGTTAACTGCAAATTTCCACTTCCTGTTCAGTCTGCCAAAACGCATCACCTCACACTTCTCTGTATGAAATTCCATCTGCCACTTGTATGCCCATTCTGCTAGCCTTTCGATTGGTATCATCCTCATTGTTTGCCACAAATTTGGTGTTTCGACAAATTTAGGAATTTTACTTTGTATTCAAATATCCAGGTCATTTAAATATATCAAAAAAAGCAGTGGCCCCAGCACTGACCCTTGGGGAACACCACTGTCTACCATCCTCCATTCGGAAACGAAGCCATTTCATACAACTCGCTGTTTTCTGTCATTAAGCCAATTCCATATCCAAGATGCCACTGATGCACCTATTCCATGAACCTCAATTTTGTTAACCAGACTTCAGTGTGGTACTTTGTCAAGCGCCTTCCTAAACCCCATGTAGACAACATCCATTGCAATTCCCTTCACCGATCTTCCCTGATACTTCTTCAAAAAATTCAATTGGATTAGTCAAACACGATCTGCCGTTTACAAATCCATGTTGGCTTTCCTTAATTAGCTTAAATCTCACCAAGTGCCCGTTAATTTCTTCCTTGGTTATTGTTTCTAAAACTTTACCCATCACTGATGTTGAACTGACGGGCCTGTAGTTACTAGGATTGTTCTTACACCATTTCTTGAAAAATTGTGTCACATTTGGTAATTTCCATTCCTCGGGCATCTCCCCCGCATCATATAGAATCCTAGAATCATAGAAAGTTACAGCATGGAAGGAGGCCATTTCGGCCTATCGTGTCCGCGTTGGCCAACAAAGAGCTATCCAGCCTAATTCCACTTCCCAGCACTTGGTCCAAGTACTTTTGAATTTTGGTTACGGTTTCTGCCTCTACCGCCATTTCAGGCAATAGGTTCCAGACCCCCACAATCATCTGGGTGAAGACATGTCCCCTCGAACCCCTCTAAACATTCCAACAATTACTTTATATCTTTGCCCCCGGGTTTCCGACCACTCTGCGAAGCGAAATAGGTCATTTCTCTCCAGTTTATCTAGGCCCCTCAAAATTTTATACACCTCAACAAGGTCTCCCCTCAGCCTCCTCTGTGCCAAGGAAAACAATCCCAGGCTATCCAGTCTTTCCTCATAGAGAAGATTCTCTAATCCCAGCAACATCTTTGTAAAACTCCTCTGTAGCCTCTCTAGTGCAATCACAGCTTTCCTGTAATATGGTGACCAGAACAGTACGCAGTACTTTAGCTGAGGCCTAAATAGAGTTTTATACAGTTGAAGCATAATTTCCCTGCTCTTATATTCCATGCCACGGCTAATGAAGGGAAGCACTCCGTATGCCTTCTTAACAACCTTATCTAACTGGCCTGCGACCTTCAGGGATCTGTAGAAATGCACTCCAAGGTCCCTTTGATCCTCTACACTACTCAGTGTCGTAACATTTAACGTGTATTTCCTTTCCTTTTTATCCCTCCCCAAATGCATTACCTCACCCTTCTCCAGATTGAACTCCAATTGCCACTGTTCTGCCCACCTGACCAATTTATTGATATGTTCCTGCAGTCTACAACTTCCTTCTTCAGTATCAACCACACAGCCGATTTTAGTATCAACTGAAAAGTTCTTAATCATGCCCCCTATATTCAAGTCTAGATCATTGATCTAAACCACAAAAAGCAAGGGACCTAGTACTGAGCCCTGCGGAACCCCACTGAAAACAGCCAGCCAGCCACAAAAATACCCATCAACGATTACACTCTGCTTCCTGTCTCTGAGACAGTTTTGAATCAAACTTGTCACTTATTCCTGGATCGCATTGACTTTCAACTTCGTGATCAGTCTGCCATGTGGAACATTATCAACAGCCTTGCTAAAGTCCTTATTCACTATATCAAATGCACTACCCTCATCTACCCTCCTTGTTTAACTCCTCAAAAAATTAAATCAAGTTTGTAAGACACGACCTTCCCTTAAATAATCCGTGCTGACTATCGTTGATTAATCCGTGGCTTTCTAAATGAAGATTTATCCTGTCCTTTAGAATTCATTCCAATAGTATTCCCACCACCGAGGTTTGGCTTACTGGCCTGTAATTACTCGGTCTATCCAGTTCTCCCTTTTTAAAGAAGGGCACCACATTAACAGTGCTCCAGTTATCTGGCACCACACCTGAAGACAGAGAGTATTGAAAAATGATGGTCATTGCCTCTGCTATTTACTTTTTCGCTTCGCTTAACAGCGTGGGATGCATTTCATCCGGGCCTTGGGAATTATCCACATTTGAATCTGCTAAACCACTTAAGGCATCCTCTCTCACTATCTTTATTTCATCGAATATCTCACACTCCTCCCCCCTGATGGCAATGCCTGCTTCGCATCTCTCCTTCTGAAAACAATGTATTCTTTAAGAACCCTACTGACGCCTCCTGCCTCCTCACACAGATTACACGCATGATCTCTAACAGGCCTTACAACTTCTTTAGTTATCCTCTTAATATATTTATAAAACATCTCTGGGTTTTCCTTGATTTTACTTGCCAAGAATTTTTCATGCTCTCGCTCTCTTTGCTTTCCTAATATCCTTTTTAATTGTGCCCGTGCACTTTCTGTACTATTCTAAATATTCTGGAGTATTTAGCCCTCGGTATCTGTCATACGCCTCCCTTTTTTTCTTTATCTTATCCTGCATGTCCCTAGACATCCAGGGGGATCTAGATTTGTTAGTCCAACCTGTATTCTTTAATGGCACATAATTGGTCTGACCCTCCGGAGCTCCGCCTTGAAAGCCTCCCACGGCTCTGACACTGATTTACCTCAAGTAGCAGCTTCCAGTCCACTATGGCTAATTCCCTTCTGAGCTTAGCAACATTTGCTTTTCCACAATTTGGAATTTTTATTCCTGGTCTATTCTTGTCCTTTTCCATAACTACCTTAATTCTAATAGAATTATGCTAAGTATAACTAAAATGATCCCCCACTGATATGCCTTCCACCTTTACAGCTTCATTCCCTAAAACAAAGTCCAGAACTGTTCTCCACCCTTGTTGGGCTTGCTACATAGTGGCTAAAAAAGTTGTCCTGCATGCATTTTAGGAATTCCTCACACTCTAAACCCTTCACACTAAATGTATACCATTTAATTGTGGAGTAGTTGAAATCTCATACTATTTCCTCTCTATAGTTTTAGCCCTTCTCAAAAATGTATCTAAGTATTTGTTCTTCTCTCTTCCACTCACTGTTTGCGGGTCTGTAGTACACTGACAGCAGTGTGATCGCCCCTTTTTGTTTTTCAATTCGACTCTTATGGCATCGTTTGATGATCCCTCCATCATATCATCCCTCCTCACAGTTGTAATAGTTTCTTTAATCAATACAGCAACTACCCCTCCCTTTTTACCTCCATCTCTATCCCGGCTGAAAATCCTATAACAATAATGTTGAGCGGCCATACCAGCCCCTCTTTCAACCACGTCTCTGTAATAGCTCTAATATCACAGTCCCAAGTACCTACCTGTGCTCAGCTCATCTGCCTTGTTCGCTATACCCTTTGCATTCAAGTATATACCACTTAGTACAGGCAAACCTCCTTGTTGACTGCTATCTAGCCCTTGATTCCTCTGTCCCTCCAATTTAGTTTCTACATTTCTTTTTTAAATTCCAGTATTTGTTCCCTCCCTATTGACTCTATACATAGGTGTCCATCCCCGTGCAGGGCTAGTTTAAACCCTGCCCAACTGCACCAGCAAACCCTCCCGCGAGGTTATTGGTCCCGTTTCCATTGAGTTGAAACACGTCTGGCTTGAAGAGGTCCCACCTCCCCCAGAAACGGTTCCAATTCCTCAGGAATCTAAAGCACTCCCTCCTACACCATCTCCCCAGACTCACATTTGTAATGTATGTACCTTTAAGGGGTGAACTACTTTTTACAGCTCATGTATACTGTAGTACCGGCAGTGACTACACCTGTATATAACGTTGACTAGTAATCTGTACAGATCAGTTGCATTCTCAGCCAGGTTGAGTAAACATCGTTTGTACCATTCTCCGCATTCTGCGTCTGATTATACACGGGCAGAACTTTGCCGACGAGTCAGGTTCGAATCTACCTGCAACTCTGCATCACCTCCCGGGGATTCGTTCTTGGAATTCAGTGGATTGGAGGTCAAGGCCAGAGACTCTAGCGTCGACCACGGGCAACCGCCCAGTCATCCAGCAGAGACTCGAGAATTGCGGGGGAGGCTGTCGAGAGCCAGGCTTCGCTTTCCAGTCGAGGTGGTCCAGCAAAACGATCTGGCAACAGGTAGTGCGCAGACCCTTACCGGACAGCGGCGGGCTAGAGCCCGACCGAGCGGCACAGCAAAGGGCCGAGCAGCGTCGACGGGGGAGAGAGAGAGAGGGCAGAGCGCACAGGGCACAGTCGGTGTTCAGGGGCCGAGCAGCGTCAGAGAGAGGGAGAGAGAAGCGCATGAAACCTACAGGGCGCCGCCATTGCCAGGAGAACTGGCAGCAGCGGGGGATGAAGGAAAGCGCGGGAGACGCCATTTTAAGCCATTGGGAGACGCCATTTTAAACCACACCCAAAATGCCGAAGAATCACACACAGAATCACAGAAACCCCACAGTGCAGATAGAGGCCATTTCGGCCCATCGAGCCTGCACCGACACATATCCCACCCGATCCCCGTAACCCCTACACCAACACATATCCCACCCTATCCCCGTAACCCCACGTATTTAATCCCCCTAACACTAAGGGTCAATTTATCATAGCCAATCAACCTAACCCGCACATCTTTGGACTGTGGGAGGAAACCAGATCACCCGGAGGAAACCCACGCAAACACGGGGAGAATGTGCAAACTCCACACAGACAGTCACCCGAGGCCGGATTCGAACCCGGGTCACCGCAGTTGACAATGAAGTCGAAGACTGGACTAAATATGTCGAACGAATAGAAGTGTACTGCAAGGCAAATGGGGTGGCAGATGAAAAGAAAGCATCGGTATTGTTGAATTTAATGGGTGCAAAGACATATGGGTTATTGCAAAATCTAGTAACCCCAACGAAGCCAATGGAAAAGAGTTTTGAAGACATAGTAACGATACTAAAGGAACATTTAAACCTCACACCGCTGATGATAACACAAAGGTTCAAGTTTCACAAATGGAACCAGCATAAGGATGAAAGCAATGCTGATTATTTAACAGAACTGCGCAAACTATCAAAACACTGCCAGTTTGGTGCGGGACTGGCAGATACCTTAAGGGACACATTTGTGTATGGGCTTCAAAGGGAAGGAACCCAGAAACGGCTTTTTATCTGAAAAGGACCTTACGCTGGAAAAGGCTTTCAGCTTTGCGGTATCATATGAAGCAACAGCACGGGGCGCTGCAGAGATACAACAAAGACTGCAAGAATATGGCACAAACGAAATGTCATATGGAACAGAGAAGTGCTATCGCTGCAGCAGAACAACACACGACCAGAATGATTGCTGGTTCAAAGACAAAGTGTGCAGACAGTGTGGAAAAGTAGGACACATAGCACGAGTCTGCAGGTCGGGAAAGAAAACCAGTAATAAGAAACCGACCAAAGGAAAGCACAAGAAGGTACATAAGATAACGTAGAATAGTTCAGACGAACAAAAGAGTGATAACAACTCCGAAAGCAGGGAACTGAGTTGTCTGAAACTACATAATGTGATCACAACAGAGGATCACTGAACCATTTGGGTCACTCTCAAGATAGCAGGAGTCCAGGTAAAGATGGAATTGGACACACGATCATCCCTAACAGTCATAAACCGACGGAACTACGAGTGGCTATTCTCACACATACCCGAGAGAGACACAAGCATTATTTTGAAGATGTACATGGGGCAAAAAGACTACCCCAAAGGAAAAATAAGGGTGACCGTTACATATAACGGTAAGGACACACCAAAACGAGACCTGTATGTATTGCAAGATGGAGGACCACCATTGCTGGGACGTGAATGGATTTGGAAAATACAACTGGATTGGCATTCCATACAGGCACTGACTGTGGCTGACAAAAAGGATGACAACGTCACACCTGGGCGACTGTCAAAGATCCTAACTGATGCAAAAGAAGTGTTCCAGCAAGGACTCGGAACACTAAAAGGCTTGACTGTGACGATTAATATTGAAGAAAACGCAAACCCAAAATTTTTTAACGCCAAACCGGTTCCTTATGCGATCCGCCCAGCCGTCGCAGCAGAGCTGGAGAGTCTGGAACGTTAAGGAGTACTGTCCAAGGTAGACTGGAGCGAGTGGGATACACCCATCGTCCCTGTGATGAAAAAGTCATTGAGCAGCACGCCTGGGGAACCAAGGAAGGTTCGCATCTATGGGGACTTTAAGGTAACAGTGAACCCGTTCCTTCACACCGTACAATATCCACTTCCACGGATTGAAGATATTTTCGCCTCGCTATTTGGAGGGAAACGCTTTACTAAGATTGGTCTGGCCCAGGCGTAACTGCAAATGGAGGTAGAAGAAGCATGAAAAAATACCTCACAATCAACACCCATAAAGGTCTCTACCAATACAACCGGCTGGTATTCGGGGTAGCATCAGCTCCGGCTCTTTGGCAGAGGGCAATGGAACAAGTCCTGCAAGGGATCCCAGTGACCCAGTGTTATTTGGACAACATCCTGGTCACGGGCGAAAAATACAGTGATCACCTTGCCAAACTGGAGTGGATGCTCACTAGATTGCAGGAATATGGGCTCCGAGCTAACCGCCCCAAGTGCGAGTTTTTTTAGAAAACAGATCTCGTATTGTGGCCACGTTATCGATAAAGAGGGGTTACATAATGCCCCAGAGAAGATTGAGGCAGTAGTCAAGGCTCCAGCACAGGAAAATGTGTCACAACTGAGGTCGTTCCTCGGGCTGGTAAACGACTACCATAAGTTATTGCCAAATTTGTCTACAATGCTACACCCACTGAACACCTTACTGCAAACTGGGGTGCCATGGAAGTGGAGTGACGAATGTAGACGAGCTTTCCAGAAGAGCAAAACACTAATCACATCGAAAGAGGTATTGGCCCATTACAACCCAGCATTAACAATTCGGTTGGCATGTAATGCGTCACCCTACGTCATTGGAGCGGTGCTGTCGCACACATTCTCGGATGGATCCGACAGGCCAATAGCCTTTGCGTCACGATCACTAACCTCAGCCGCGCGTAGCTACGCCGAGATTGACAGGGAGGCCCTCAGCCTAATGTGGGGAGTGAAAAAGATCAATCACTATTTGCACGGGCAGAAATTCACCTTGCTGACTGATCACCAGCATCTTGTCTCCATTTTTAATTCAAAGAAGTGCGTTCTGGTGATGACTGCGCAACGACTACAAAGATGGCGACTTTTTCTAGGGGCTCACCACTATGAGATTCATTATAAGGGCACGAAACAGCATACAAATGCTGATGGGCTATCACACCTGCCACTGCCTACTGCGGAGGAAGCACCAGCAGTGGATCCTGTTGAAATATTCCATTCGACTATAGTTGAATACCTACCGGTAACTAACGCTTGTGTCGAAAAGGAAACCCGAAATGACCCAACACTGTCTCGGGTAGATAATTTGATGGTGAAGGGATGGCCAGCACATGGCGACTCACTGTTGCCAGCATTCTCGACAAGGAGAGAACAGCTGTCATTGTCCCGGGGGACCTTGATGTGTGGATCCCGAGTGGTAATTACACCCAAGTTAAGGTATAGAGTGTTCAATGAGCTTCATGAGGGTCATCTGGGGGGGTAAAAATGAAAAGCCTAGCCAGGGCTTATGTGTGGTGGCCGGGAATCGATAAACAATCGAGGGCCTGACCACGAGCTGCTCAGGATGCCAGAGAGTCCAAAACGCACCAACACAGGACCCTCTACACCCATGGGAGTGGCGTTCATCTCCATGGCAACGGGTGCATATTGATTTGGCTGGTCCATTCATGGACTCAATGTTTTAAATAGCCGTGGATGCGCACTCGAAATGGCCTGAGGTCATCAAAATGTCCTCCACAACCACGGAGAAAACTATTGCAGTTCTGCGGACCATTTTTGCCAGGAATGGCTTGCCAGAACAGATTTGCTCCGACAACGGACCACAGTTTTTGTCCAAAGAGTTCCGGAGGTTCTTGAAAATGAATGGGGTAAGGCATTACACATCCGCCCCGTATCATGCAGCCAAAAATGGATTGGCTGAGAGTTTCGTACAAACCTTTAAGAAGGCAATAAATGCTATGTACAATGACAACATTCCACTGCAGCACAAGGTGGACAATTTCCTGTTCGCCTACCGGAATGCGACACATCCAGTCACCAACCAGGCCCCAGCCATGATGTTCTTTAACCGAAGGTTAAGATCTCGCCTGGATTTGCTCAGACCAAACGTACGAAGAGATGTTGAGAGTAAGCAATTCCAGCACATCCATGAGAAGCCAACAAGGAGCTTCAATGTAGGGCAACCAGTCTTGGCCCGCATCTACCGAACAGAAAAATGGCAACCAGGAACGATACGCACACGGCAGGGCCCACTAATGTACACAGTGGACGTTGGGGAGAGCATCGTGAGACGCCATGCTGACCAGATCCTAGAGTCACAGGAACAAGTCAACCCCATGCCTCGCCCAAATGTACCTGGTGATGAACCCAACGTACGGTCGCAACTACACCAGAAACTGTATCATCGGAAGCTGATGAACCAACCGATGACAGGGGGCCAGAATCTCCTCCACACCAAGAGTAAGACACTCGGGAAAGGTGGTATCCAGAAAGGATCAGGAAGCCTCCCCAAAGACTGAATTTATAAATAGACTATTTTCAGCTAATGTTGCATGTTAAAAGTGTTAATTGTAATTAGTTTGAAATTTAATTGTTAAATGAGTGTTATGGCACTTTTCATCTAAAAGGGGAGGAATTGTAATGTATGTACCTTTAAGGGGGGAACTACTTTTTACAGCTCATGCATACTTTCGTACCGGCAGTGACCACACCTGTATATAAAGTTGAGTAGTAATCTGCACAGATCAGTTGCAGTCTGAGCCACGTTGAGTAAACACCGTTTGTACCATTCTCCGCAGTCTGTGTCTGATTATACACGGACATAACAACATTCATTTGCTTTATCTTCCTATTTCTGTACTCACTAGCACGTGGCACTGGTAGTAATCCGGATATTACTACCCTGGCGTCTTGCATTTTAACCTCTTTCCAAGTACCCTTATCGCTGCCTGCAGGACCTCATCCCTCTTCCTACCTATGTCATTGGTACCGATATGGACCATGACCTCTGACTGTTGACACTCCCCCCTCAGAATGTCCTGCAGCAGCTCAGTGGCATCCTTGTCACTGGAACCAGGGAGGCAACATAGCATCCTCGAGTCACGTCTGAAGCCGCAGAAACGCCTGTCTGCTCCCCTAACTATTGAATCCCCTGTTATTATTGCTCTCCCTCTCCTCTTCCCCCTGCCTGTGCAGCTGACCCTTCCGTGGTGCTGTGGACTTGGCACTGGCTGCACTCCCAAGAGGACCCATCGCCCTCACCAGTACTCAGCACCGAGCACTGGTTGGTGAGCAAGATGGGCTCAGGGGACTACTGCACTATCTGCCTGACACTCCTCTTCTCTCTGACGGTCACCCATTCCATCTCTGGACAATCTTAATCTGCGGGGTGACCACCTCCCGAAACGTGCTATCCAAGTTGCTCTCAGCCTCGCAGATGCACAGCAGTGACTGCAGCCACCGCTCAAGCTCCGTAATCCGGTGCTCGAGCTGCTGCAGCTGGCGACACTTCCCGCACATTTAGTCGCCCAGACCACGGGAGGCGCCCAGGAGTTCCACATAGCACAGGATGCATTCCACGTGTGTGAGCTAGCCTGCCATACCTCTAATTAACAGACTATTTACTATCCTAACTGGAATAAACTTAAAAACATGAAGAAAATTAGGTAAAAACACTTACCAGATACTCACCAATTAGCTCCCTGTTTTCGAAGGTTTAGCTTTTAATCCCAGCTCTTAATTTAAACCAATGCCCAAGGTAAAATGGGAAATACTGGCCAACCAATTACTTCACTGCTTTCCTGTGATGTCACTCCTTATTTCTGTTTTCTGGTCCACTGCCTCCGCTCTCGGGCCTCGCTCTGCTGCGCTTTTAACATCCTTATGTTCCGCTCTCGCTCCCTCTCATGTCCGCTCCCTCTGCTTTCGGGCCTCACTCTGCCGTGCTTTTAATATCCTCAGGCTCTGCTCTCGCTCCCTCTCATGTCCGCTGCCTCTGCTCTCGGGCCTCACTCTGCCGTGCTTTTAATATCCTCAGGATCCGCTCTCACTCCCTCTCAGGTCCGCTGCCCTCACTCTCGGAGTAACTCCATACTGTTGCGGATCAGTTACTACTATTTACTGGGAACCGTCTTGGACTTTACCCCTGTGTGTTGTGCGAACTTTGTCCTGGTTTATGAAGACGCAGATTGTTCTGTCTGGTTTACCATCCCTATCCCCTTTGATCGATTTGTGGCCATTTGTTGCCAGAAGCTGAAAACAAAATATTGCACCGGGAAAAAGGCGGTTGTGGTTCTATCAACAAAGTGCATCCTGCTTTGTTTAAAAAACGTTCCCTGCTCTTTTACCATGCAAACTGCAAAAATAATAGACAACGTACCATGTCTCTGTTATACTAAAGCCAGCTATTATACAGAGCTAGGATGGCTGGGATTTGACTGGCTTAATACTATTTTAACCCCATTGCTCCCATTCGCTTTAATTTTGTTACTTAACGCCCTGACTGTCAGACACATTTTAGTGGCCAGTCGAGTCCGTAAGGGACTGAGGGGTGAGAGCAAGTGAAAGAATCGCAGTGACCCAGCGAAGGAGAGCAGGAGGAAGTATGTGATATTACTCTTCACCATATCTGGCAGCTACATAATTCTATGGTTGATATATCTTATAGATTTATTTTATTAAAGCATTACAGGATCAAATTCCTCAGGTTACAAGGATTCTTTATACATCTTCCAACAAGTCGGATCTCTACTGCACATTTTTAGTTGCTGCAGAAACAAATTTATTTACGGGGTGACTCAGTCCAAGTTCAGAGAGCAGTTCAAGAGCGCGGTGAAATATCCGGTTACCTCAATTATTGAATATATCAACAATCAGAACAACTGAACACAGCCCAGAGGCGGGACCCCGTGTTCCCAATCCAGGAATGTAATATTTTGTCCCAGACTTCCTTTAACTAAATTACACCAGGAATTGCTGGCGATCTGAAAATATACCAAGCGGCGGGGAAAGCACTGTGTTTAGGGCACGACACAATTTTGATTGACATGTCCAACATTATCTTTCGGGACAGGACCTTTAGTTTGTTTTAGCTCTTCTGTAAAGAGTCAGTTCAGCGACTTAGTGCAGCAACTCATCTGCAGCATCCAGAGTAAGAGCCTCCCCAATAGGGAGGCAGATGGAGCTGGTCTGTAGTATAGATAATTACATTGCACAGAATATAAAACACAGAGACAGGTCGTCCGGCCCAAATAATCTGTATCAGTGCTTATGCTCCACACGAGTCTCCTCCAATTCAATCTAACACATCTTTTATCCTACTCCGTTTCCCCTCATGTACTTGTCTAGTTTCCTTTTGAGAGCAATGAGTTCTACATTATAACTACTAGCAGAGTAAAGAAATGTTTCATTCCCTTCTCTCTTTCTTAGGCAGTCCCTGGGAACTGAAGAAGACTTGCTTCCGCACTAAAGTTGAGTTCTCAGGTGACTGATGAGTCCAATGCGGGGCCTACAGTCTCTGTCAAAGATGGGGCAGACGCTGGTTGAAGAGGCGGGCGGGTGGGGTGCTTCGGTTGGCGTGCGCTCCTTCCACTGCTTGCGCTTGGCTTCTGCTTGTTCCCAGCGAAAAGGCTGGAGTTGTTCGGTGCCTCCCCGAATGCTTTTCCTCCACTTCATGCGGTCTTGGGCCAGGGGTCCCCATGAGTCGGTGGGGATGTTGCACTTTTTCAACGAGGCTTTGAGGGTGTCCGTGAAGCGTTTCCTCTGCCCACATGAGGCTCTCTTGCCGTGTCGGAGCTCTGAGTACAGCACTTGTTAAGGGAGACTTGTACCGGGCATGCGGACAATGTGACCCGTCCACCGGAGCTGATTGAGCGTTGTATAAGCTTCCATTCTGGGGATGTTGGCCTGACCGAGGACACTGACGTTGGTGCACCTATCCTGCCAATGGATTTGCAGGATCTGGCTGAAGCAGTGCTGGTGTTTCCTCCCCAATGCTTTGATGATCCTGCTGTACATGGTCCATGTCTCTGAAGTATACAGCAGGCCGGGAATCACTACTGCTCTGTAGACCATGAGCTTGGTGCTAAGTTTGAGGTCCTGGTCTTCAAACACTCGCTGCCTCAGGCGACCGAAGGCTGCACTGGCACACTGAAGGCGGTGTTGGACGCCATCTTATTCCCGTATACTATTTATTAGTAACTTTCTTCAACTTTTGTCCTAGCTTTTGGAATCTCCCTGAAGAGGAAACATTCTCTCCAGATCTACTGTGTCCAACTCAAGCATCAATTTAAAGATCTCTATTAGTTCTCATCTTCATGTCTCATTTTTCCTAAAGAAAATTCCCAAACATTTTAATCTTTCACCTCAGCCTTACATAGAAACATAGAAACATAGATGATAGGACCAGGAGCAGGCCATTCGGCCCCTCGAGCCTGTTCCACTATTTAATGAGATCATCGCTGATCATTCAATTCATTAGCCTGTCCCAGCTTTCTCCAGATATCCCTTGATCCCTTTAGCCTTAAGAAATATATCTAAATCTTTCTAAAATATATTTAATTAATTGGCTTCAACTGCCTTCTGTGGTAGAGAATTCCACAGGTTCACCATTCTCTGGGTGAAGAAATTCCTCCTCATCTCAGTCTTAAATGGCTTTCCCCATATCCTTAGACTATGACCCCTGGTTCTGGACTCCCCCGCCATCGGGAACATCCTTCCTGCATCTAGTCTGTCTAGACCTGTTAGAATTTTATAAGTTTCAAAGAGATCTCCTCTCATTCTTCTAAACTCTAGCGAATATATGCCTAATCGACGCAATCTCTCTTCATACGTCATTCCTGCCATCCCAGGTATCAGTCTGGTGAATCATCGCTGCACTCACTCCATGGCAAGAACATCCTTCCTCAGATAAGGCGAGCAAAACTGCACACAATACAAAAGGTGTGGTCTCACCAAGGCCCAGCACAAGTGCAGCAAGAAATTCTTGCTCCTGTACTCGAATCCTCTCGCTCTGTAGGCCAGCATACCATTTGCCTTGTTAACTGCCTGCTGCACCTGCATGCTTACCTTCAGCGAGAGGCACACCAGGACACCCAGGTCTCTTTCCACTTCCACTTTTTCCAATCTAATGCCGTTCAGATAATAATCTGTCTTCCTGTTTTTGCCATCAAAGTGGATAACCTAGCATTTTCCACATTTTAATGCATCTGCCATGCATCTGCCCATTCACGCAAACTGTCCAAATCATATTGCTTTTTGTCTGCATCCTCCTCAAAGCACACACGCACACTCATCTGTTTGTCGTCTGCAAACTTGGAGATATTACATCTTGTTCCCTCGTCTAGATCATTAATATATATCGTGAATAACTGAGGTCCTAGCACCGATCCCTGCGGTACACCACTAGTCACTGCGTGCCACTTGGAAAATGACCCGTTTATTCGAACTCTTTGCTTCCTGTCTGCCAACCGGTTCTCTATCCAAGTCAATACCTTACCTCCAATCCCATGTGCTTTAACTTTGCATGCTAATCTCTTATGCGGGTCCTTATCGAAAGACTTCTGAAAGTCCAAATAAACCACATCCACTGGTTCTCCATTATCTATTCTAACAATAACATCCTCAAAAAATACCATGGAATTAGCCAAACATCATTTACCATGTTGACTTTGTCCAATCCTGTCACTGTATTACTAGTGCTCTGCTATTACATCTTTTTTAATGGACTCTAGCATTTTCCCCACCGCCGATGTCAGGCATACCGGTCTATGATTCCCCGTATTCTCGCTACTACCTCTTTTAAAATAGTGGGGTTAAATTAGGTACCCTGCAATCCATGGGAACTGTTCCAGAGTCTACTGAATTTTGGAAGATGACCAGCAATGCATCTACATTTTCTAGGGCCGCTTCCATAAGTACCCTAGGATGTAGATTATCAGGCCCTGGGGATTTATCGACTTTAGAGCCCTTCTATTGCCCTAACACCTATCCCTACAAATACAAGTTTCATTCAGTTGCTCCCGCTCATTAGAACCTATGCTCCCCAACATCTCTGGGAGATTATTTGTGTCATCCTTTGTGAAGTCCAAACCAAGGCATGTATTTAATTGGTCTGCCATTTCTTTGTACCCCTTTATAATTTCCCCTGATTCTGATGGCAAGGGACCAACGCTTCACTTCACCAATCTTTTTATTTTCACATACTTATAGAAGCTTTTACAGTCAGTTTTTATGTTCTCTGCAAGATTACTCTCATACTCTATTTACCTCCTCTTACTTAATCCATTTGTACTCCTTTGCTGAATTCCAAACTGCTCACAATCCTCTGGTTTCCTGCTTTTTCGGGCCAATTTATATGTCCTCTCCTTGGATCTTATGCTATCCCTAATTTTCCTTGTTAGCCAAGTTTGAGTCAACTTTTTGTTTCATTTTTATGCCAACAGGGATGAACAAATTCTGTAGTGCATCCATGCTATCTTTAAATGTTTGCCATTGCCTGTCCACCACCAACCCTTTATGTAGTGCTCCCCAATACATCCTAGCCAACTCGCGCCTCATGCCATCATAGTTTCCTTTATTTAAATTCAGCACCCTAGTCTCTCAGTCAACTACTTCACTCTCCATCTTAATGAAGAATTCTATCATATTGTGATCGCTCTTCCCCAAGGGGCCTCGCACAAGAAGATTGCTAATTAATCCGTTCTCATTACATAATACCCAGTCTAAGATGCCCTGATCTCAAGTTGGTTGCTCTATATATTGGTCCAGGAGAACATTCTGTATACACTCCAGGAATTCCTCCTCCACAGTATTGTTACTAGTTTGGTTAGCCAAATCTATATGTAAATTAAATTCACCCATGATAACTGCTGTGCCCTTATTGCACGCATCTCTAATCTCCCGTATCGTGCAATCCCCAACCTCAGCATTACTGTTTGTGAGACTGTATGACAATTCCCACTAAAGTTTTCTGCCCCTTGGTATTCCGCAGCTCTACCCATACAGATTCCACATCATCAAAGCTAATATCCTTCCTTACTATTGTTTTGAGCGCCACTTTAACCAGCAATGCTACCCCACCTTCTTTTACTTCTCTTCTATCCTTCCTGATTAATGAATACCTCTGGATGTTGAATTCCCAGCCTTGGTCACCCAGGAGCCATGTCTCTGTAATCCCAAATATATCATATCCGTTTTCTTCTATTTGCACAGCTAATTCATCCAGCATATTAGTAATGCTACTTGCATTAAGACACAAAGCCTTCAGCCTTGTTTTTTAACACTAGTAAAGCTTTCAGAATTATTGTTTACTGTGGCCATGTTTGATTTACCCCCTTGATTGCTCTGACTTCCAGTTTTGGTTTGCTCCTTCTTGTCTTTTGCTTCTATCCTTGCTTCCATTTCCTCTGTCTCCCTGCACAGATTCACAACCCCCTGACATTTTAGTTTAAACCCTCCCCAACAGCACTAGAACACACTCCCCCTCGGACATTGGCCCCGGCCCTGCCCAGGAGCAAGCAGCCCAGGTTGCAGTGGTTCCACCTCCCCCAGAATGGCTTCCATTGTCCCAGGAATTTTAATCGCTCCCCTTTGCAAATTCCTCTTGTCATGTATTCATCTGAAATATCCTTCTGTTTCCACTCTGACTAGCACGTGGCGCTGGTAGCAATTCTGAGATTTCTGAGATTACTATCTTTGAGGTCCTATTTTTTTATTTACCTCCAAACTCCCTATATTCAGCTTTGAGGACCTCATCCCGGTTTTGACCTATATCGTTGGTACCTATATGCACCACGACAACTGGCTGTTCACCACCGCCCTCCAGAATGCCCTGCAGCTGCTACGAGACATCCGTTATCCTTGCACCAGGGAGACATCATTTCATACTGGAGTCTCGTTTGCAGCCGCAAAAACGCCCAGCTATTCCCCTTACAATAGAATACCCTATCACTATTGCTCTCCTGCTATTTTCCTTCCCGTCCTGTGCAGCAGAACCACCCATGTTGCCAGGAAGTTGGCTACTGCTGCCTTCCCCCGATAATCCATCTCCCCCAACATTAGCCAATGCGGTATATCTGTTTGAGAGTGTGGTGGCCACAGGGGACCCCTGCACTACCTGCCTGCGCATACTACTCTGCCTGGCAACCAACCATTCCTTTCCCGCCTATGCCTGTGCAGCCTTTACCTGCGGTGTGACTAGCTCATTAAACGTGATATCCACGACGGCCTCAGCATCGTGAATGCTCCAGTATGTATCCATTCTCAGCTGCATCGCCGCAATCCAGTCTGCCAGTAGATGCATCTGGATAAATTTCTGCACACATGTTCGTCGGGGACAGAGGACATGTCCCTGATTTCCCACATAGCACAGTAGGAGCATGCCACGTGGCCGAGCTGTGTTGCCATTACTTACCCTTTGCTTAATTTAAATTAAATTAAATCAAAACAATACCACTAATTAAACTACAATTAAATGATATTCTCAAGGGCCCTTTTTTACTAGCAGTCCCCGCTACACAACGGAGACCTTGCAAACTATAACCGCAAAATTAAGACCTTCTAATCTTTATAAATTATTAACCTTAACTGTCAAACTATAGAGTAGTATAAATACCCACCCGACCATACTCACAGAATCATCTTCTTCCTCTTGCCCGCATCACTTTTTGAAACGTGATGTGGCTCTGGAACGCTGCCGCTGGTCTGCGAGATTTATAAGCCCCTGCAAAAAAAAACCGCAAAAGTGAGTTTAAGTACTCACTGTAGCACCGCTCTGTACCGCTCCTGACACCGGCCTCTGCAAAAAAGCCCGCAAAAGCCTTAAACTCTTAGTTCTGATAACATCCAATTAAATATTGGGATGGCCAATTACTTTGTCTGGTCCCCAGAGGACAACTCCATCCCACTCCCTGGCAACTGTCTGAGGCTGAACCAGACCGTTCACAACCTTGTTGTAGTATTGGACCGCGAGGATGGGCTTCCAACCATATATCTGCTCCATCACCAACATGGCCTATATCCCCCTCCATAATATCGCCCTACTCCACCCCTCCTCAGCTCCTCTGCTGCTGAAACCCTCATCCGTGGCTTTGTTACTTCTAGACTTGACTATCACGATGCTCTCCTGGCCGGCCTCCCATATTCCACCATACAGAAACTCTACCGCCCTTATCCTAACGCGCACCAAGTACCGTTGACCCATCTGACCGTTCTTGCTGACCTAGACCCTAAGCCATTCAATTGCCTGCCTAAAACTTTCCGTCTCTGTATCTCTCTCTCCTCATTTAAGACGCACCCTAAAATCTACCTCTGACCAGGATTTTGGTCATCTGTCCTAATTTTTCTTACGTGACTCGGTCTAAAATGTTGTTTGATAACGCTCCTCTGAAATTCCTTGAGACACTTTATTACTTTAAAGGCGCTGTATAAATGCATGTTGTTGCTGTTGTCAGACATATTTTCTGCACTTTGCCAGTGTTTCCAAGTCCTGTGGATAGTATGGAGTCCAGAACTATGCACAGTGCTCTAAGTGTGACATGACCTATAGAAGTTCAACATAACTGACCAAGTAGATACAGCACAGAAATAGGTCATTAGGCCCAACAGGTCTGTGCCGGTGTTTATGCTCCACATGAGACTCCTCCTCTTCCTCTTCATCTCACCCCATCGACATATCTTTTTATTCCTTTCTCCCTTGCGTGCCTATCTCACTTCCAATCCATTGCATCATTGCCATTCTCCTTCCCCAGTGCCTGAATATCCTTTTCGTACTATTGAGACCAGACCTCTGAACAGTGCTCCAAGTTTGGTCTCACCAAGGTTCTATAAAATTTTAACATAACTTAAAGTCATAGAGTCATAACGGCACTGACGGAGGCCATTGGGACCATCGAGTCCCTGCCGGCTCTCTGTAGAGGAATCCAGTCAGCCCTAGTCCCCTGCTCTACGCCCGTAGCCCTGCAAGTTTATTTCCCTCACGTGCCTATCCAGTCTCCCCTTGAAAACTTTGAGTGTTTCTGCTTCCAGCACTTCTGTCAGCAGCCAATTCCATGTCCTCACCTCTCGGTACCTAACAAAGCTTTTTCTCGCATTCCTCCCTGTATCTGTTGCCCAAAGCCTTAATTCTGTATACCCTTTTCATTGTACTATCAACTAGTGGGAAATGCCTTTCCCCGTCTAGCCTATACAAACCCATCGCCGGACACGTTCTTTAAAATCTCCTCTGCACCCTCTCAGGGGCCTTCCCATGCTCCCTAAAATGTGGTGATCAGAAATGGATGCAATACTCCAGTTGTGACCAAACCAGAGCTTTATAGTCGTTCAGCATAAGTTCGCTACTTTTGAAATCAATACCTCTATTTATGAAGCCCAAGATCCCGTATGCTTTGTTAACCAATCTCTAAATATATCCTGCCACCTTCATGGCCCTATGCTCATTAACTCCCAGAACCCTCTGTCCGTGCACACTCTTTGAAACTGTGCAATTAAATGACCTCATTTCCTCTGGAGATCTTACCCCCACGGCAACCCAACTCATAGTTCTCCAACCCCGCACAGCCCGCTTCTACCTCCTTCCTAAGATTCACAAACAGGATAGCCCTGGTAGACCCATCGTTCAGCCTGCTCTTGCCCCACAGAAATTAGCTCTTCCTATCTCGACACTATATTTGCTCCCCTTGTCCAGTTTCTTCCCACCTACATCCGGGGCTCTTCTGACCCCCTCCGCCACTTTAACGTTTCCAGTTTCCTGGCCCCAACCGCCTCCTTTTCACCATGAACGTGCAGTACCTCTACAACTCCATCCCTCACCATGATGGCCTGAGGGCACTCCGCTCCTCCCTTGAACAGAGGCCCAAACAGTCGCCATCCACCACCTCCCTCCTCTGCCTGGCTAAACTTGTTCTCACATTGAAAAACTTCTCCTCTGACTCCACTCATTTCCTCCAAATTATGGTGTTGCTATGCGTACCCGCATAGGTCCTAGCCATGCCTGCCTTTTCGTGGGATATGTGGAACACTCTTTGTTCCAGGCCTACTCAGATCCCCTCCCTCAACTCTTTTTCTGGTACATTGATGACTGTATCGGTGCCGTTTCCTGCTCTCGCCCCGAACTGCACAATTTCATTCACTTTGCCTCCAATTTCCACCCTTCCCTCTCCTACACATGGTTCATCTCTGACTCTTCTCGTCCCTTCCTCGACTTCTCCGTCTACATCTCTGTTGATAGGTTATTGACTAACATTCATCAGAAGCCCACTGACTCCCACAGCTACCTGGACTACACTTCTTTCCAAGCTGCCTCCTGTAAGGACTCTATTCCATTCTCCCAGTTTCTCTGTCTCCGCTGCATCTGCTCCAACGATGCCACCTTCCACACCAGAGCTTCTGACATGTCTTCCTTTTTCCTCAGCCGAGGATTCCTCTCTACCATGGTAGACACGGCCCTCGACCGTATCAGTTCTATCTCCCGCAATTCTGCTCTCACCCCTGCCCCTCCCTCCCGGAACCACGATAGGGTTCCCCTTGTCCTCACCTTTCAACCCACCAGCCTCCACATTCAACCAATCATCCTCTGCCATTTCCGCTTCCTCCAACGTGATCCCACCATCAAACGCATCTTCCCCTTCCCTCCCCTTTCAGCATTCCATAGGGACTGCTCCTTCCAAGACACCCTAGTCCATTCCTCTATCACCCACAGCACCCCTCCACTTCGCCCAGCACCTTCCCGTGCACCAGCACCCCTTCTTACTGTCCAGGGCCATAAAAACTCCTTCCAGGTGAAACATTGATTTACTTGTGCTCCTTGCAATCCAGTATACTGTATTCGCTGCTCACGATGTGGTCTGCTCTACATTGGGGAGACCAAACGCAGATTGGCTGATTGCTTTGCAGAACACGTCTGTTCAGTCCACAAGGATGATCCCGATCTTCCAGTCGCCTGTCATTTCAATTCAGCGTTCCATTCCCTCTCAGGCCTCACCATCTGTGGCCTCTTGTATTGTTCCACGGAACACACCATAAACTCGAGGAACAGCACCTCATCATTTGATTAGGCACTCTGCAGCCTTCCGGACTCAATATCAAGTTCAACAACTTAAGATCATATCCTCGGCCCCTATTATATTTTTATTTTTTATCCACACTTTTGGATTGTGATTATCCTTTTTCTCTCTCTCTCCCACATGGCAGCTGTCTTTCACTCTGCCAGCGCATTTCACACTTCATTGTTTGTTTCTTTACCTGTCCTATTCTATCTCGTCTCACATTGAATATCTGTTAATGTTTCTTCCTTCATCTTCTCCCTTATTTCTCAACCCCCACATTGCCTTTTGTTTCATTTCCTGCCATCTCTCTTAGTTCTGTTGAAGGGTTTCGACCCGAAACATTGACACTATTTCGCTCTCCACAGATGTGGCCTGGCCTGCTGAGTTTTTCCAGCGTTTTCTGTTGTTATTTCAGATTTCCAGCATCCACAGTATTTTGCTATCCAATATCAGTGCATATTGCCTCTCCCTGTTCCTTCTGCCAAAATGCATCACCTAACACTTCTCTGTATTACATTCCATCTGCCACTTGTCTTCCCATTCTGCTCGCCTTTATATTTCCTGTTGCAGTCGATTGGTATCGTCATTACTGTTTCTCCAATAACGTAATTTTCGAAATTAATTGTTTATACTAACATAAAGAACTGATTGTTATCTTGTTAGCACTTTTCAGGGGTTCGGGATCACAGGCGGTGCATACTGAGTAACTTGTCACTGGGAGCTTGCTATTCCCACCGGACTGAGTACCCTGTGAGCCAAACCCTGATGGGTCATGCGGTCTGTGCCAGGGAAGAGGCTGATGTTTACCAGTGCTCTGTAATTTCCAGCTGTGCAGTTTTAACAGGTTAAACTCCAGTGCCTTTTAGGAACAGGAGGCGTCCATTTAGCCGCACGAGCCTATTCCACCATTCAATGAGGTCATGGCTGATCTGTGACCTAACGCCATATAGCCGCCTTTGCCCCATATCCGTTAAAAACATTCGTCAACAAAAATCTATCCATCTCGGATTTAAAATTAACAATTGCTGTGTTGTGGATGAGAGTTCCAAAATTCTACCAACATTGTGTGCAATTTTCATCACCTTATCTGGGAAAGGATGTTCCTGCCGTGGAGGGCGTGCAGCGAAGATTCACCAGACTGATACCTGGGATGGCAGGAATGACGTATGAGGAGAGATTGGGTCGATTGGGCTTATACTCGCTGGAGTTTAGAAGAATGAGCGGGGATCTCATTGAAATATATAAAATTCTAACAGGACTAGAAAGACGAGATGCAGGAAGGATGTTCCCGGAGGCCGGGGAGTCCAGAACCAGGGGTCACAGTCGAAGGATAAGGGGTAAGCAATTTAGGACAGAGATGAGGAGGAATTTCTTCACCCAGAGAGTGGTGAACCTGTGGAATTCTCTACCACAGAATGCAGTTGTGGCCAATTCATTAAATATATTCAAGAAGGAGTTAGATAACTTTCTTAAGGCTAAGGGTATCAAGGGTTTTGGGGAGAAGGCATGGACAGGGTACTGAATTTGTATGATCAGCCATGACCTCATTGAATGGTGGAGCAGGCTCGAGGGGCCGAATGGCCTGCTCCTGCTCCTTTCTTCAATGTATCTATGCATCGATATATAAACTGAGCGCAGGGATGGAGCCGAATCCATATTGAGAAACCAGCAGTTGCGGTCACTGTGACGTGGTAAACTACTGTGGCATCACCTGCCGCAGGGCAAAGGGCAAACACGGGCCGCTATATTTGTGTGACCTCAGGTCGGCCATATATGTGTGACGGCAGTTCGGCTACGCTTGTGTGATGTCACGTCGTCCATGATTGTCTGACGTACTGTGGGTCAGCCATGTTTGTGTGCTGTGCGATACGGCAGCCATGATTTTCTGAAATTAATCGGCCATATTTGATTGACTTCAGGTCGGTTATGTTTGTGTGATGTGCGTTGGGTTATCTATGATTGTGTGACGTATGGTGTATCTGCCATTTTTGTGTGGTGTGTGGTCAGAATACTACGAAGCAGTCGAAAGTTTTTACGGCAGACTAACCGACTGTACAACCCAAATGGTCCGTGCCGGTGTTTATGCTCTACACGAGCCTCCTCCCACCCCTCTTCCTCTAACGCCATCAATATATACTTGCATTCATTCTTATTCATGTGCTGATCTAGTATCCCGTTAAATGCATCTGTGCTATTCACCTCAACAAACCCCTGTGTTATCCACTTCCACATTCTAACCACTCTCTGGGAAAGACGTCCCTCCTGCATTCCATTTTGGATTTATGAGCGACTATTTTATATTGGTGGCCCTACTGTTGATCCCTATCAAACACGTTCATTATCTTAAAGAGCTCTATGCGGTCACCCCTCAGTGTTCCCTTTGCTGGAGAAAAGAGCCTGATGAGCTTTTCTTGATCGGTATAACCTCTCACTTCTAGAATATAATAAATCTCTCCTGCACCTTATCCAGTGCCTATGTATCCTTTTTTATAATATAGAGAATAACTGATCACAGAAATCCAAGTGTCTGAGGTGGATGCGGTTGATTGGTGAGAGCGCGTGGGACAGGCGGCCTGAATGTTGTTGCTTTTCAACACCTCACTCACTCCACGAGCTGAGGAACAGCGAGAAACTGACGGGTTTGTTGCCGCAGCTGAAATGTGGCTTCGAACTGTTGCTACTAATGGAGGCAGCGCTGCAGGATCCTTTAATGATTTCTCCCAAATCCACTGAAATCCGTTGGAAAGTGTGGCTTTCTGCACCGTCAGGGCAGGAAACGGGAGTAAGGGAGAGACATTGTCGGTATCTCTATCGAGTTGCAGTGCCTGCAGAACTCTGCAGAGAAAGAGCAAATATAACGGGGCAGTGAGATATTTCATGCACATTCAACCACATATACACTCATTATAAATGGAGGGCATTTCATTATCTTCTCGGTAGTTTTGAATCGGGGACCTGTCCCATGTGATCCAAACATGATAACCATCATACTACAGAATCCCTTTGTAAGTATGATAACCTCTTATTAAATATCCTCTTAATCGTCTGAGGAAAACAATCCCACACTCTCAACATAACTGAAGTCCTTAATGCTCAGACCACGCTGCAAGACGTCAAACTGAGTGTCTCGCTCTGTATGTCTACCTTTGTCTCCCTCTTTGTCCCTGTCTCTCTCTGTGTAGGATTCTGAGGCTGCTTGACAGTATAGATGCAGGGCGGATGATTCCCCTCCTGGGGGAATCTACAACTAGGGGGCAAAGCTTCAGGATATCCGGTCGCCCACTTAAAACGGAGAAGAGGAGGAATTTCTTCTCTCAGAAGGTCGTGAATCTTTGGAACGCTCAAGGCGGAGATAGACATATATTTGAGCTACAGGGGAGTCAAGGTTTAAGGGGAGCGGGCGGGTAACTGTCGTTGAGTCGAAGATCTGATCATCCATGATCTTATTCAATAGGGTGGTGTTGAGTCGATGACCTGTCCATCCATGATCTTATTGAATGGTCGCGCAGGCTCGAGGGGCCGAATCGCCCACTGCTGCTCCTATTTCGATGGACACCTACAGAAGCTGAAAGACGCCATCGTAAGAACGGGATATGATGCTCGACTCGTCGATCGACAGTTCCGACGGGCCACAGCAAAAAATCGCATAGACCTCCTCAGAAGGCAAACACGGGACACAACCAACAGAGTACCCTTCGTCGTCCAGTACTTCCCCGGAGCGGAGAAACTACGCCATGTTCTTCGCAGCCCTTGACATGTCATCGATGACGACGAACACCTCGCTAAGGGCATCCCCACGCCCACACTACTCATCTTCAAACAGCCGCATAACCTCAAACAGACCATCGTTCGCAGCAAATTACCCAGCTTTCAGGAGAACAGCGACCACAACACCACACAACCCTGCCACATCAACCTCTGCAAGACATGCCAGATCATCAACACAGATACCATCATCACACGTGAGGACACCACCCACCAGGTACATGGTACATACACATGGGACTCGGCCAACGTTGTCTACCTCATACATTGCAGGAAAGGATGCCCCGGAGCATGGTACATCAGCGAGACACTGCGACAACGGATGAACGGACACCGCACAACAATCGCCAGGCAGGAGTGTTCCCTCCCAGTTGGGAAACACTTCAGCAGTCAAGGATATTCAGCCTCCGATCTTCGGGTGAGCATTCTCCAAGGCGGCCTTCGAGACACACGACAATGCAAAATCTTCCAGCAGAAACTGATAGCCAAGTTCCGCACTCATGAGGACGGCCTCAACCATGATCTTGGGTTCATGTCACACTACATGTAACCCCACCTGACGTAGAGTCACCCAGACTCGAGTCGTCGTTGGCTTGTTCTCTCTACACAGATGCGGCCGGACCTGCTGTGATTTCCAGCATCTGCAACATTTGACCCCTTGTGACCACACCTCATTGTTCATTGATGTAATATTTTCCTGACCAACCTGTTTGGACACCATTCACACCTTTGATCACTGTGATTATCTCTCTGCCGAGGTGTGATAAATGGCAGTTAGAAAGATTACCTGTAAACATCTGACATTATTCTCTGACGATATAAGCTGTGTCTTTATGCATCTCTCCACTTCACCTGACGAAGGAGCAGCGCACTGAAAGCTTGTGATTTCAAATAAAACTGTTGGACTATAACCTGGTGTTGTGTGACTTCTTACCTATTTCTTCTGTTCTTATTCTTATTTCTGTCCCTTCTGCCTCTTTTGCCCGCTGATCACAGGTCGATTATTGCTCTGACAGATACTGCATGCTTCAGTTCATCGTTTGTAAAGTGGTGACTACCTCTGCCTGACACACGCAAGACCGTGGTTCAATTCCCCGACGGGGAGGATTTTTAACATCCACAATTTTAAACCTTTCAGCAGCTCCTTAAAATGCCCCTGCGAAAAGTTGAACAGAACAAAATGAACTAAAATAATTTTAGAATATTTACTGGCATATGAAGAACTGTATTACAACTCCCTGCACCATTTCCTCGTTATTAAACTGTTTTCCTCCTCTTTGCCTTTTGAGTGGGGCACTGAGGAGGGAGAGAGAAAATGAGATAACAGCGGGAGAAAGCACGACTGCTCTTTCAAAGAGACAGCACAGGCACGATTGGCCGAATGGCCTCCCAATGTGCTGCCAGCCTCCATGAATCCATGATACTGAGATTCATATCTGAGACATAACCACACAAAGAGTGCACACACGGGTATTTTGTGTGTGTTTGATGCTTTGTCTCAAGCACTGCATAAACATTTCCTCTACAATGTCCTGGATATAATAATGGTGAGTGTTCAATTCCCCGACGGCTTCTCTCTGACTGTGTGTCTCTCTCTCTGAGAAAAGCACAGAAGGAAATAGATGTCAAATGCAAGCCTACCCGCACTTGGTGCTGTGGTTTCGCGAACATATCCTTTGTGTTCTCGCCTAAAAGATGTCCTCTTGTATGAAACCTTTGCCTGGCGTGAAAGTGATCTGAATTTCAAAGCAGCAAGGAGGAAATTCTGCGTTGCTCTGCTTGCTGGCAGGCAGCTTCCTGCAGCTTCCCTGATGGTCTAGCGGTTTGGGTTCGGCGCTTTCACCGCCGTGGCTCGTGTTCGATAGGGCTGTTTGAAATGCCACCAATCAAAGCACCCCAGCCACAGTCTGTTCGCCCTCCTGCCATCTGGGAGACTCCACAAATGCATTCGCACCCATACGACCAGATTTAGGAACAGCTTATTTCCCATGGCTGTCATCCTACTGAACTGCACAATTAAACTCTAAAGCCTGCACATCTGCCAATGCACTTTATTATGGTTATGTTTATGTTAATATATTAATATATGTTGAATGTTTAAATGTCTTAATCTAAATGTACACTCTCAGGAGCCGGAAGCCTACATTTCGTTGTACTGCACTTGTGCACTAACAATGACAATAAATGTTGATTTGATTTGATTTGATTTGAAGCAATTCTTGCTCCTGATCAAGCTTTCAACACGGCTGCTGCTTCAACAGGTACAACATGCACTTCCTTGCCTTCTGTATAATGTCTGCTGCTTCAAAGTCAGCAGGAAATTACATTTGGATGTAGACAATTTAAGTGTTTACATGCCCACATTTAACTGCTGCTCAGCGTGTCAGAACAGTCACGGTTATTTTCATCTTCCATGTATTTTCTTGCCGACTGCATCTCCCTAAAATACTTAGCACGGCTATCAATCAACTCAACGCCAGTCTGAAAAATGCAACGTTTGATAGTTAGCAACATGTGCAAGACTGGAATTAGAGAGTGCCTGGGACGTGATAACTTATCCTAAGCAGTATGTTATTCATTGGGCCTGAGCCCTTGCTGTGTAAGACAATTCTCCCCATACTGATTCTGTTATCTTCAATTTGTCTCCTATGGTTACCATCACATCTGCCACTGGCCAGCGTTTCTCCTTATTACCTCTATCAAATCCCCTTATAATTTTGAAAGCATCTCATTAAATTGCCTCTTAACCGTCTGAGGCAAACAATCCCACAGTCTCAACATAACTGAAGTTCCTTATCTCTTGGACCACTTTGCAAGACGTCAAACAGAGTGTTTCGCTCTGTATGTCTATCTTTGTTTCCATCTTTGTCCCTGTCTCTCTCTGTACAGGAGTCTGAGGCTGCTTGACAGGACAGATGCAGGGAGGATGTTCCCCTCCTGGGGGAATCGAGAACTAGGGGAAAACTTCAGGATAAGGGGTCGCCCATTTAAAACGGAGTTGAGTAGTAATTCCTTCTCTCAGAGTGTCGTGAATCTTTGGAATCCACTACCCCAGAGAGTTGTGGAGGCGGAGTCATTGAATATATTCAAGGCGGAGTTAGACATATATTTGAGCTACAGTGGAGTCAAGAGTTGTGCGGAGCGGGCGTGAAAATGGCGTTGAGTCAAAGATCTGATCAGGCTCTTATTTTTATTTCTGTCCCTTCTGCCTCTTTGTCCCTCTGTTCACACGTCGATTTTTGCTCTGACAGATTCGGCATCATTCAGTTCCTCTTTAGTATACTGCTGAGTGTCCCCACCTGTCAGGCGGGAGATCGGTGTTCAATTTCCTGACGGAGAGGATTTATGGCATCCCCAATTTTAAAACTTTTGGGCAGCTTCTTAAAATGCCCCATGGAAATGTTGAACAGTTCAAAATGAACTAAAATAATTTTAAAATATGTACTGGCATGTGAAGAACTGTATTAAACTCCCTGCATCATTTCCTCGTTAGTAGAGTGTTCTCCTTCTGTTTGCCTTTTGTGTCGGGCACTGAGGAGGGAGAGAGAAAATGAAATAACAGCGGGAGTAATCACGACTGCTCTTTCAAAGATTCAGCAGTCAAGATTGGCCAGATGGCCTCCCACTATGCTGCCTGACTCCATGAATCCATGACACTGAGACGGGTATCTGAGACATACCCACACAAGGAGAGCACACACGGGTATTTTCTGTGTATTTGATGCTCTGTCTCAAGCACTGCATAACCATTTCCTCTACAATATTCTGGATATTATAATGGTGAGTATTCAATTCCCCGACGGCTTCTCTCTAACTGTGTGTCTCTGTCACTGAGAAAAGCACAGAAGTAAATAGGTGCCAAATGGACGCCTTCCCGCACCTGGTGCTCTGTTTTCGCGAATATGTCCTTTGTGTTCTCGCCTAAAACTTGCCATCTTGTACGAAAAGCTTGCCTGGTGTGAAAGTGTGCTGAATTTCAAAGCAGCAAGGAGGACAGGCTGCTTCCTGGCAAGCAGCTCTCTGCAGCTTGCCTGATGCACCAGTGGTTAGAATTTGGCGCTTTCATCGCCTCAGCCCGGGTTCAATTATCGGTCAAGGAAACAGTGCATTATGAGGCTGTTTGAAATGCCACCAAGCAAAGCACCCGCGCAAAACAAAGCTTGCTCCTGATCAACCATTCAACTTGCAACACCGCTGTTGCCTCAACAGGTACAAAATGCACTTCCTTGGCTTCTGTAGAATGTCTGCTGTTTCAAAGTCAAGAGGTAATGACATTTGGAACGAGGCAATTCAAATGTTTACATGCCCACATTTAACTGCAGCTCAAAGTGTCAGAACAGTCACGGTTATTATCAGTCTTCCATGTATTTTCTTGCCGAAGGCATCTACCTAACAAACTTAGCTTATCACAGCACGGCTATCAATCAACTCAAAGCCAGTGTGAAAAATGCAACATTTTATGTTAGCAACGTGTGCAAGACTGGAATGAGGGAGTGCCTGGGCCGTGACAACTTATCCTGAGCAGTAAGATATTCATTAGGCCTGAGCCCTTGCTGCGTAATACAATTCTCTCCATACAGATTCTGTTATCTTCAATTGGTCTCCTCTGGTTACCGTCACACCTGGCACTGGCAAGCGTTTCTCCTTATTACCTCAATCAAATCCCTTTGTAATATTGAAAGCCTCTTATTAATTTTCCTCTTAACCTTCTGAGGACTACAATCCCAGACTCTCAATATAACTGAAGTCCCTTATCCCTCGGACACACTGCAAGACGTCAAACTGAGGCTGTCGCTCTGTATGTCTATCTTTGTCTCCTTCTTTGACCCTGTCTCTCTCTGTATAGGATTCTGAGGCTGCTTGACAGGATAGATGCAGGGAGGTTGTTCCCTTCCTGGGGGAATGGAGAACTAATGGGTATAGCTTCAGGATAAGTTGTCGCCCATTTAAAACGGAGATGAGGAGGAATTTCTTCCCTCAGAGTGTCGTGAATCTTTGGAATCCTCTGCCCCAGAGAGCTGTGGAGGCGGAGTCATTGAATATATTCAAGGTGGAGATAGACATATATCTGAGCTACAGGGGAGTCAAGGGTTATGAGGAGCGGGCAGGAAAGTGGCGTTGAGTCGAAGATCTGATCAGCCATGATCTTATTGATTGACGGAGCAAGCTCAAGGGGCCGAATGGCCCACTCCTGCGCCTATTTTTTATGTTCTTATTCTTATTTCTGTCCCTTCTGCCTCTTTGTCCCTCTGTCCACAGGTCAATTTTTGCTCTGTCAGATTCTGTGTCTTTCAGTTCCTCGTTAGTATAGAGGTGAGTCTCCCCACCTGTCACGTGGAAGACCGGGGTTTAATCCCCCAATGGAGAGGATTTTTAACTTCCCGAATTTTAAACCTATGGAGAGCTCCTTAAAATGCACCTGGGAAAAGTTGAACAGAACAAAATGAACTAAAATAATTTTAAAATATATACTGGCATATGAAGAACTGTATAACAACTCCCTGCAAACGTTCCTCGTTAGTAGAGTGTTCTCCTTCTGTTTGCCTTATGCGTGGGGCCCTGAGGAGGGAGAGAGAAAATGAGATAACAGTGGGAGAAAGCACGACTGCTCTTTCGAAGAGACAGCACAGGCTCGATTTGCCGAATGGCCGCCCAATGTGCTGCCAGCCTCCATGAATCCATGACACTGAGATGGATATCTGAGACATACCTAGACAAAGAGAGCACACACGGGTATTTTGTGTGTGTTTGATGTTTTGTTTCAAGCACTGCATAACCATTTCCTCTACAATATTCTGGATATTATAATCGTGAGTATTCAATTCCACGACAGCTTCTCTCTGACTGTGTGTCTCTGTCTCTGAGAAAAGTACAGATGGAAATAGATGTGAAATGAACGCCTACCCGCACTTGGTGCTGTGGTTTTGCGAACACGTCCTTTGTGTTCTCGCCTAAAACATGTCATTTTGTACGAAAAGCCTGCCTGGCGTGAAAGTGTTCTGAATTTCAAAGCAGCAAGGAGGAAAGTATGCATTGCTGTGCTTGCTGGCAGGCACCTTCCTGCAGCTTTCTTTATGGTGTGGGGGTTAATTTTCGAAGCTTTCATCTGTAGCGGCCTGGGTTCGATTCCCAGTCAAGGAGGATAGTGTTTTGGGGTTGTTGGAAATGCCACCAATCAAAGCACTCGTGCGAAGCAAAGCTTACTCCTGATCAACCTTTCAACTTACAACGCTGCTGCTGCCTCAACAGGTACAAAATACACTTCCGTACGGTCTGTGAATGACTGCTGTTTCAAAATCAGCAGAAATGATATTTGGAACGAGAAAATTTAAACGTGTACATGCCCACATTTAACTGCAGCTCACAGTGTCAGAACAGTCACGGTTATTATCAGCCTTCCATGTATTTTCTTGCAGGCTGCTCCCCCCTAACAAATTAGCTTATCACAGCACGGCTATCAATCAACTCAACGCCAGTGTGAAGAATGCAACATTTGAAAGTTGGCAACGTTTGCAAGACTGGAATGAGAGAGTGCCTGGGCCTTGATCACTTATCCTGAGCAGTAAGCTATTGATTAGGCCTGAGCCCTTGCTGCGTAAGACAATTCTCCCCATACTGATTCTTTTGCGGGTTATCTTCAATCGGTATCCTCTGGTTACCATCACACCTGCCACTGGCAAGCGTTTCTCCTAATTACCTCAATCAAATCCCCTTGTCATTTTGAAAGTTACTTATTAAATTTCCTCTTAACCTTCTGAGGAAAACAATCCCAGATTCTCAACATAACGGAAGTTCCTTATCCCTTGGACACTCTGCAAGACGTCAAACTGAGGGTCTCGCTCTGTATGTCTATCTTTGCCTCCCTCTTTGTCCCTGTCTCTCTCTGTATAGGATTCTGAGGGTGCTTGACAGGATAGATGCAGGGGGGAGGCTTCTCCTCCTCGGGGAATCTACAACTAGGGGGCAAAGCTTCAGGATATCCGGTGAAAACGGAGATGAGGAGGAATTTCTTCTCTCAGAATGTCGTGAATCTTTGGAATCCTCTATCCCAGAGAGCTGTGGAGGCGGAATTATTGAATATATTCAAGGTGGAGATAGACATATATTTGAGCTACAGTGGAGTCAAGGGTTATGGGGAGCGGGCAGGAAAGTGGCATTGAGTCTACAATCTGATCAGCCATGATGTTATTGAATGGCGGGGCAGGCTCGAGGGGCCGAACGGCCCACTCCTGCTCCTATTTCTTCTGTTCTTATTCTTATTTCTGTTCCTTCTGCCTCTTTGTCCCTCTGTTCACAGATCGATTTTTGCTCTGACAAAGTTAGTATAGTGGTGAGTATCCCCACCTGGTACGCGGGCGACCAGGGTTCATATTCCCTGATGGGGATGATTTATAACATCCCCAATGTTAAACCTTTGTGCAGCTCCTTAAAATGAACCTGGGAAAAGTTGAATAGAACAAAATGAACTAAAATAATTTTAAAATGTGTACTGGCATATGAAGAAATGTATAACAACTCCCTGCACCAGTTCCTCGTTCGTAGAATGTTCGCCTTCTGTTTGCCTTTTGTGTGGGGCACTGAGGAGGGAGAGAGAAAATGAGATAACAGCGGGAGGAAGCACGACTGCTCTTTCAAAGAGACAGCAGAGGCACGATTGGCCGAATGGCCTCCCACTGTGCTGCCAGCCTCCATGAATACATGACACTGAGATGGATATCTGAGACATACCCACACAAAGAGAGCACATACGGGTATTTTGTGTGTGTTTGATGCTTTGTCTCTGGCACTGCATAAACATTTCCTCTACAATGTCCTGGATATTATAATGTTCAGCATTCAATTCCCCGATGGCTTCTCCCTGACTGTGTGCCTCTGTCTCTGAGAAAAGCATAGAAGGAAATATTTGCCAAATGGACGCCTTCCCGCACTTGGTGCTGTGGCTTAGTGAACATTTCCTTTGTGTTCTCGTCTAAAAGATGTCATCTTGTACGAAAAGTTTGCCTGGCGTGAAAGTGATCTGAATTTCAAAGCAGCAAGGAGGAAAGTCTGCGTTGCTCTGCTTGCTGGCAGGCAGCTTACTGCAGCTTCCTTGGTGATCTATGGGGTTAGTATTCGGCGCTTTCATCGTCACGGCCCAGGTTTGATTCCCAGTCAAATAGCACTGCGTTTTGGCGCTGTTTGAAATGCCTCCAATCAATGTACCCGCGCGAAGCAATGCCTGCTCCTGATCAACCTTTAAAGTTTCAACACTGCTGCTGCCTCAACAGGTGCACAATGCACTTCCTTGCCTTCTGTAATATCCCTGCTGTTTCAATGTCAGCAGGAAATTACATTTGGAACGACACAATTTGAATGTGTACATGCCCACATTTAACTACAGCTCACAGTGTCAGAACAGTCACGGTTATTATCAGTCTTCCATGTATTTTCTTGCAGGCTGCATCCCCCTAACAAAATTTAGCTTGTCACAGCACGTCTACCATCAACTCAATGCCAGTGTGAAAAATGCAACATTTGAAAGTTAGCAACGTGTGCAAGACTGGAATGAGAGAGAGCCTGGGCCGTGGTAAAATTTCTAAGCAGTAAGATATTCATTAGTCCTGAGCCCTTGATGCGTAATACAATTCCCCCATACTGATTCTGTTATCTTCAATGGGTCTCCTCTGGTTACCGTCACACCTGCCACTGGCAAGCGTCTCTCCTTATTACCTCAATCAAATCCCCTTGTAATTTTGAAAGCCTCTTACTAAATTTCTTCTTAACTTTCTGAGGAAAACAATCACAGACACTCACCATAACTGAAGTTCCTTATCACTCGGACCTCTCTGCATGACGTCAAACTGAGGGTCTCGCTCTGTATTTCTATCTTTGTCTCCCTCTTTGTCCCTGTCTCTCTCTGTATAGGATTCTAAGGGTGCTTGACAGGATAGATGCAGGGAGGATGTTTCCCCTCCCGGGGGATTCTACAAATAGGGTGCAAAGCTTCAGGATATCCGATCGCCCATTTAAAACGGAGACGAGGAGGAATTTCATCTCTCAGAATGTCGTGAATCTTTGGAATCCTCTATCCCAGAGAGCTGTGGAGGTGGAGTCATTGAATATATTCAAGGCGGAGATAGACATATATTTGAGCAACAGGGGAGACATGGTTATGGGGAGCGGGCAGGAAAGTGGCGTTGAGTCAAAGATCTGATCAGCCATGATGTTATTGAATGGCGGGGCAGGCTCGAGGGGCCGAATGCCCCACTCTTGCTCCTATTTTATTTGTTCTTATTCTTGTTTCTGTCCCTTCTGCCTCTTTGTCCCTCTGTTCACAGGTCGATTTTTGCTCTGACAGATTCGGCATCTTTCGGTTCCTCGTTACTATAGTGGTGTATATCTTCGCCTGTCACGCGAGGGACCGGGGTTCAATTCCCTCATGGAGAGGATTTTTAACTTCCCTTTTTTAAAATCTTTGGGCAGCTCCTTAAAATGATCCCGGGAAAAGTTGAACAGAACCAAGTGAACTAAAGTAATTTTAAAATATGTACTGGCATATGAAGAACAGTATAACAAGACCCTGCACCAGTTGCTCGTTAGTAGAGTGTTCTCCTTCTGTTTGCCTTTTGTGTGGGGCACTGAGGAGGGAGAGAGAAAATGAGATAACAGCGGGAGGAAGCACGACTGCTCTTTCAAAGAGACAGCAGAGGCACGATTGGCCGAATGGCCTCCCACTGTGCTGCCAGCCTCCATGAATACATGACACTGAGATGGATATCTGAGACATACCCACACAAAGAGAGCACATACGGGTATTTTGTGTGTGTTTGATGCTTTGTCTCTGGCACTGCATAACCATTTCCTCTACAATGTCCTGGATATTATAATGTTCAGCATTCAATTCCCCGATGGCTTCTCCCTGACTGTGTGCCTCTGTCTCTGAGAAAAGCATAGAAGGAAATATATGCCAAATGGACGCCTTCCCGCACTTGGTGCTGTGGCTTAGTGAACATGTCCTTTGTGTTCTCGTCTAAAAGATGTCATCTTGTACGAAAAGTTTGCCTGGCATGAAAGTGATCTGAATTTCAAAGCAGCAAGGAGGAAAGTTTGCGTTGCTCTGCTTGCTGGCAGGCAGCTTACTGCAGCTTCCTTGGTGATCTATGTGGTTAGGATTCGGCGCTTTCATCGTCACGGCCCAGGTTTGATTCCCAGTCAAATAGCACTGCGTTTTGGCGCTGTTTGAAATGCCTCCAATCAATGCACCCGCGCGAAGCAATGCCTGCTCCTGATCAACCTTTAAAGTTTCAACACTGCTGCTGCCTCAACAGGTGCACAATGCACTTCCTTGCCTTCTGTAATATCCCTGCTGTTTCAATGTCAGCAGGAAATTACATTTGGAACGAGACAATTTGAATGTGTACATGCCCACATTTAACTACAGCTCACAGTGTCAGAACAGTCACGGTTATTATCATTCTTCCATGTATTTTCTTGCAGGCTGCATCCCTCTAACAAAATTTAGCTTGTCACAGCACGTCTACCATCAACTCAATGCCAGTGTGAAAAATGCAACATTTGAAAGTTAGCAACGTGTGCAAGACTGGAATGAGAGAGAGCCTGGGCCGTGGTAACATTTCTAAGCAGTAAGATATTCATTAGTCCTGAGCCCTTGATGCGTAATACAATTCTCCCCATACTGATTCTGTTATCTTCAATGGGTCTCCTCTGGTTACCGTCACACCTGCCACTGGCAAGCGTCTCTCCTTATTACCTCAATCAAATCCCCTTGTAATTTTGAAAGCCTCTAACTAAATTTCTTCTTAACTTTCTGAGGAAAACAATCACAGACACTCACCATAACTGAAGTTCCTTATCACTCGGACCTCTCTGCATGACGTCAAACTGAGGGTCTCGCTCTGTATTTCTATCTTTGTCTCCCTCTTTGTCCCTGTCTCTCTCTGTATAGGATTCTAAGGGTGCTTGACAGGATAGATGCAGGGAGGATGTTTCCCCTCCCGGGGGAATCTACAAATAGGGTGCAAAGCTTCAGGATTTCCGGTCGCCCATTTAAAACGGAGACGAGGAGGAATTTCATCTCTCAGAATGTCGTGAATCTCTGGAATCCTCTATCCCAGAGAGCTGTGGAGGTGGAGTCATTGAATATATTCAAGGCGGAGATAGACATATATTTGAGCAACAGGGGAGAAATGGTTATGGGGAATGGGCAGGAAAGTGGCGTTGAGTCAAAGATCTGATCAGCCATGATGTTATTGAATGGCGGAGCAGGCTCGAGGGGCCGAATGGCCCACTCTTGCTCCTATTTTATTTGTTCTTATTCTTGTTTCTGTCCCTTCTGCCTCTTTGTCCCTCTGTTCACAGGTCGATTTTTGCTCTGACAGATTCGGCATCTTTCAGTTCCTCATTACTATAGTGGTGTATATCTTCACCTGTCACGCGGGGGACTGGGGTTCAATTCCCTGACGGAGAGGATTTTTAACATCCCCAATTTAAAATCTTTGGGCAGCTCCTTAAAATGACCCCGGGAAAAGTTGAACAGAACCAAGTGAACTAAAGTAATTTTAAAATATGTACTGGCATATGAAGAACTGTATAACAAGTCCCTGCACCAGTTGCTCGTTAGTAGAGTGTTCTCCTTCTGTTTGCCTGTTGTGTGGGGCACTGAGGAGGGAGAGAGAAAATGAGATAACAGCGGGAGGAAGCACGACTGCTCTTTCAATGAGACAGCACAGGCACGATTGGCCGAATGGCCTCCCACTGTGCTGCCAGCCTCCATGAATCCATGACACTGAGATGGATATCTGAGACATACCACAAAAAGAGAGCACTAACGGGTATTTTGTGTGTGTTTGATGCTTTGTCTCAAGCACTGCATAACCATTTCCTCTACAATGTCCCGGATATTTTAATGTTCAGTATTCAATTCCCTGACGGCTTCTCTCTGACTGTGTGCCTCTGTCTGTGAGAAAAGCACAGAAGGAAATAGATGACAAATGGAAAGTCTGCGTTGCTCTGCTTGCTGGCAGGCAGCATCCTGCAGCTTCCCTGGTGGTCTAGTGGTTAGGATTCGGCGCTTGTACCGCCGGAGCCTCGGTACACATTCACGGTCAGGGATTCAGTGTGTTTTGGGGCTGTTTGAAAGGGCAGGAATCAAAGCACCGCGCAAAGCAATGCTTGCTCCTGATCAATATTTCAACACTGCTGCCTTCTGTAAAATGCCTGCTGTTGCAAAGTCAGTAGGAAATGTCATTTGAAACTAGACAAGTTAACGGTTATTATCCATCGTCCATGTATTTTCTTGCCGAATGCATCTCCCTAACAAACTTAGCTTATCACAGCATGGCTATCAATCAACTAATTGCCAGTTTGAAAAATGCCGCATTTGAAACATTAGCAACGTGTGCCAGAATGGAATGAGAGAGTGCCTGGGCCACCATAACTTATCCTGAGCCGTAAGATATTCATTAGGCCTGAGCCCTTGCTGCGTAAGACAATTCTCCACCTACTGGTACATTTACCGGTTATCTTCAATCGGTGTCCTCTGGTTACAGTCCCTCCTGCCACTGGAAAGCGTTTCTCCTTATTTCCTCTATCAAAACCCCTTGTAATCTTGAAAAACTCAAATAAATTTCCTCTTAACCTTCTGAGGAAAACAATCCCAGCTTCTCCACATAACTGCAGTCCCTTATCCCTCGGACCACTCTGTAAGACGTCAAGCTGAGGCTCTCGCTCTCTATGTCCGTGTATTTGATTCTGAGAGGGCTTGACCAGGGTAGATGTTGCCCCTCCTGGGGGAATCTTGAACTAGAGAGCAAAGTTTCAGGATAAGGGGGAGCCCATTTAAAACGGAGATTAGGAAGAATTTCTTACCTCAGAGGGCTGTTTATCTTTGGAATTCTCTACACCAGAGAGTTGCCGAGGCGGAGTCATTGACTGTATTCAAGGCGGAGATAGATATATATTTGAGCTACAGGGAGTCAAGGGCTATGGGGAGCGGGCGGGAAAATGGCGTTGAGTCGAACATCTGATCAGCCACGTAATCGGCAGGAAGAAGTCATCCACTCGCAACCAAGCCCTCCAATGCACTGGAGCTGATTCTGATGGAGCAGCTCAATCCTCACGCCCTGATTGGACACATTCAAATGGGGGTGTTCTCTCGCCGCTGTGTGTGATTGAATGGTTGTTGACACGTGATTAGGGTGCGGGGTGATGCAAGGAAGCTGAAGTTGTCGGCGTAGTCGTGGCCGAGTGGTTAAGGCGATGGACCAGAAATCCATTGGGGTTTACACCGCGCAGGTTCAAATCATGCCGACTACGGCACCGAGGATATCGTCCCACATGATCCGTTTTTACTTAATCCTGTGCCGAGATTCAAAGCTGCAATCAACCAACGATTCAAGCAGAAAGTATGACAAGCACTTCACCCCATTATTACATCACGGCATCAAGAGAGGCCTCGGCCAAAGAGAATACTACGTTGTTTAATGCTCTTGAAACCGTGAAAGCTATTTTTAACCGTCGACAATATTTATTTTGCAACCCATTGAAGAAAATGCATGTCATCTGCGCAGCCATCTTCCAGTTGAAGCTGATTCCTACTGCGAGGCTTATTTAATCAACTAAGCCGGATGAGCCACAGTTCTCAACCCCGCCGGCCAAGGTCGGTACATTAGTTCATAAGAAGTAAGAGCAGGATTTGGCCATGTAGTACTCGATCATGCACCGCCATTCAATAAGCTCATGGCTGATCCACTACCTCAACTGAAAATTACCGACCTAGCCCCATACACATTGATTTCCGTAATGTAAAAATCCATCTAGGTTAGGAATGTACTCTACGAATGAACAGCCACAGCCCTCTGCTGTAGAGAATTCCAAAGATACACAATCCTTACAATTAAGCAATTTCTCCTCATCTCAATCCTAAATGTCCGACCCCTTATTCTGACACTTTGACCCCTAGTTCAGGACTCCACAGCCAGGGTAAACAGCCTCTCAGTACCCGCCCTGTCAAGCACTGAAATAATTTATATGTTCTTCCGTCGTACAGTCTGCTGATTTCATTTCACCACAGAAAGCAAGGTTTAAGTGGATGGACGATCAGCAGGAAATACAATGCAGCCACAGATTTCTCCTCCAACCACATTCTCTGACACGTACGTGGCCGTATAAAGGGACAAAAGCAGCACACGAGAGAAAAGGCGATTTGAATCCCGTTTGTAGTGTCGAATTGCCTCAATGTTGCCGAACGCCATATGAAGCACCAATTTGAATCCGACACTGCAATTCGTTACAGTCTCAAAACGTTAAAAGATCACACAGTGAAAACCGCACGCAAAAAGAAAAGCACAGGGCCCGTGAGAGTCACTAAACCGCATTCAAACGTATCAACCAAATCAGCTCGGGTCAAAGATTTTGTGATTAGAAATTCATACCTCTAGCATTTGGCTGAAAACAAGAGATTGCAGGGGCTGCTCGCTTCTCGGCTGCAGCGCCAGCAGCAGGAACAAGTCATCCGCTCACAATCGAGTCCTCCAATGTACTGGAGCTGATTTTGACGGAGCTGCTCAATCTTCAGGCCCCGATTGGACACATTCAAAAGGGCGTTCTCGCGCCGCTGTATGTGATTGGTTGGTTGTTTTCACGTGATCAGGGTGCAGAGCGATGCAAGGAAGCTGAAGTTGTATGGCAATTGTTATTGTTTCAAGCTTTCCGTTCTAATCCATGTAAGTGTAAAACTGGGGAAAGTATAGAAAAGGGTTTTCAGAATGGATTATATACTGTGGCCAATATTCCTGCTGGATTTTCATGGCAAGAACTCTGCACTTGAAATATTGGTATAAGGGAAGTAGAATATCCAGGCTGCCTGGCAGAAGACTGAACAATGAAGGGATTGTTCCCATTGGAAGCAGGAAGGCAGCAGAAGTATGCTCACCACTGTTCATTTCACGGAATCAAAGACCCCATTTTTATACAATAGATGTGTTTGTAAAAAGTAAAACCTGGTCATGTCTCTGGGTGGGCTCGAGCAACCAACCTTTCAGTTAATGGCCGAACGCGCTGGCCTATTGCGCAACAGAGACAGATGAAAAACGCTTTGCAATTGGAATTATTCCACATGAGCCCATGTGAATATGTGCCAGAGCGTTCACAGTAGAGGCACCGATTTCGCAGCAAATGAGAAGCTGCGTGGATCCAAACCACCATCGGGGTAGTCGTGGCCAAGTGGTTAAGGCGATAGCCTCGAAATTCATTGGGGTTTCCCCACGCAGATTCAAATCCTGCCCACTATGGCAACGAGGACATGGTCCCAAATAATCCGTTTTTACTTAAGTTGAACTGCTGCCTTTCGGTTCCGTAGCCGAGACTCAAAGCGACAATCAAACAACGATTCAAGCAGAAGGTATAACAAGCACTTCACCCCATTATAACATCACGACATTACGAGAGGCCGAGGCCACAGGAGAACACTACATTTTATAACGCTCTTGAAACCGTGAAAGCAATTTTAAACATCGAATTTTTTTTAATTTTACATAAGAACATCAGAACATAAGAAATAGGAGCAGGAGTAGGCCAAGCGGCCCCTCGAGCCTGCTCCACCATTCAACAAGATCATGGCCGACGTGATCCTAAACGCCAATCTACTATCACAGAATCCATTGAAGAAAATGCACGTCTTCCGTGCAGCCATCTTCCAGTTGATGCTGCTTCCTACTGCGATGCTTCTTTAATTAACTAAGCCAGATGAGCCACAGTTCTCAACACCGCCGGCCAAGATCGGTACATTAGATCATAAGAAATAGGAGCAGGATTTGGCCATGCGGCCCTCGATCCTGCTCCGCCATTCAATAAGATCATGGCTGATCCTCTACCTCAACTGAAAATTACCGACCAAGCCCCATATACCTTCATTTCCGTAATGTACAAATCCATCTCAATTAGGAATATACTCAACGACTGAACAGCCACAGGCCTCTGCGTCAGAAAACTCCAAAGATACACAACCCTTACAATGAAGCAATTTCTCCTCATCTCAATCTTAAATGGCCAGCCCCTTATTCTGAAACTTTGACCCCTAACATAGAAACATAGAAGATAGGAGCAGGAGTAGGCGATTCGGCCTTTCGAGACTGCTCTGCCATTCAATGAGATCATGGCTGATCATCCAAATTCAGTACCCTGTCCATGCCTTCTCTCCATATCCCTTGATCCCTTTAGACTCAAGAAATATATCCAACTCTTTCTTGAATATATTTAATGAACTGGCCTCCACCGCCATCTGTGGCAGAGAATTCCACAGGTTCACCACTATCTGGATGATGAAATTCCTCCTCATTTCCGTCCTAAATGGCTTACCCCTTATTCTTATCCTATGACCCCTGGTTCTGGACTCCCCAGCCATCATAAACATCCTTCCTGCATCTAGTCTGTCCAGGCCTGACAGAATTTTCGGGCTCCACAGCCAGGGTAAACAACCTCTCAGCATCCGCCAAGACAAGACCTGAAATAATTTATATGTTCTTCCTTCGTAGAGTCTGCTGAATCCATTTCACCACAGAAAACTATATTTAGCTGGATAGACAACCAGCAGGAAAAACAATGCAGCCAAAGGTTTATTTTCCAACCACATTCCCTGATGCATGCGGCCATACAAAGGGACAAAAGCAGCACACGAGAGAAAAGGCGATTTGAATCCCGTTCGGAGTGTCGAATTTCCTCAATTTGACCGAACGCCATATGAAGCAACAATTTGAATCAGATATTGCATTTAATTTCAGTCTCAAAATGTTAAGCGATCACACACTGCAAACCGTATGCAAAAAGAAAATCACAAGGCCCGTTCGAGGCACTAAACCGCACTCAAATACAGAAACCAAATCAGTTAGCGTCAAAGATTTTGTGATTAGAAATTCATACCTCTCGCATTTGGCTGAAAACAAGAGATTGCAGGGGCTGCTCGCTTCTCGGCCGTGGCGCCAGTGACATGAACAAGTCATCCGCTCACAGCCGAGTCCTCCAACGTACTGGAGCTGCTTGTGATGGAGCAGTTCAATCCTAAGGCCCTGATTGGACACATTCAATGGGTCGTTCTCACGCCGCTCTATGTAATTGGTTGGTTGTTGTCACGTGATCAGGGTGCGGAGCTCTGCAAGGAAGCTGATGTTCTCTGGCAATTGCTATAGTTTCAAGCTTTCCATTCTTATCCATGTATGTGTAAAACTAACGAAAGTGTAGAAAAGGATTTTCAGAATAGATTATCTACTGTGGCCGATTTTCCTGCTGGATTTTCATGCAAGAACGCTGCAGTTGGTATATTGGTATAAGGGAAGTATAATATCCATGCTGCCTGGCAGAAGACTGGTCGATGAAGCGATTGTTCCCATTGGAAGCAGGAAGGCAGCAGCAGTATGCTCACCACTTTTCATTTCATGTAATCAAAGACTCCATCTATGAACAATAGATAAGTTTGCAAAAATTAAAAGCTACGCACGTCTCTGGGTGGGCTCGAACCACCAACCTTTCAGTTAACAGCCGAACACGCTGGCCCATTGCACCACAGAGACATACAGGAAACTTTGCGCAATTGCAACTTTCCAAACGAACCCATGTGATTATGTGCCAGCGCCTTCACAGCAGAGGCACCGGTTTCACAGCAAATGAGGAGCTGCGTGGGTCCAATCCACTATCGTGGTAGTCGGGGCCGAGTGGTTAAGGCGATGGACTAGAAATCCATTGGGATTTCCCTGCTCAATTGCGAATCCTGCCGACGATGGCAACGAGGACGTCGTCGCAAATGATCCGTTTTTTACTTAATTTGAACTGCTGCCTTTCGGTTCCTGTGCCGAGATTCTAAGCTCCAATCAAACAACGATTCAAGCAGAAAGTATAACAAGCACTTCACCCCATTATTACATCACGACATTGCGAGAGGCCTAGGCCACAGGAGAATACTACGTTATTTAACGCTCTTGATACCGTGAAAGCAATTTTAACCGTTGAAAATATTTTATTTTGCAACCCATTGAAGAAAATGCACGTCTTCCGCGCAGCCAACTTCCAGTTGATGCTGCTTCCTACTGCGATGCTTATTTAATGAATTAAGCCAGACGAGCCACAGTTCTCAACCCCGCTGGCCAAGATCGGTGCATTAGATCATAAGAAATAGGAGCAGGATTTGGCCATGCCGCCCTCGATTCAATAAGATCATGGCTGATCCTCTATCTCAACTGAAAATTACCTACCTAGCCCCATATACCTTGATTTCCGTAATGTACAAATCCATCTCTGTTAGGAATGTACTCAACGACTGAACAGCCACAGTCCTCTGCGTTAGAAAACTCCAAAGATAAACAACCCTTACAAAGAAGCAATTTCTCCTCATCTCATTCTTAAATGGCCGGCACCTTATTCTGAAACTTTGACCCCTAGTTCAGGCTCCACAGCCAGGGTAAACAACCTCTCAGCATCGGCCCAGTCAAGCCCTGAAATAATTTATATGTTCTTCCTTCGTAGAGTCTGCTGAATTCATTTCATCACAGAAAACTATATTTAGCTGGATGGAAAACCAGCAGGAAAAACAATGCAGCCAAAGATTTATTCTCCAACCACATTCCCTGAAGCACGTGGCTGTACAAAGGGACAAAATCAGCAGACAAGTGAAAAGGCGATTTGAATCCCGTTCAGTGTGCCGAATTTCCTCAATTTGACCGAACGCCATATGAAGCAACAATTTGAATCAGATATTGCATTTAAGTTCCGTCTCAAAATGTTAAGCGATCACACACTGCAAACCGTACACAAAACGAAAATCACAAGGCCCATGTGAGGCACTAAACCACATTCAAATACAGCAACCAAATCAGTTAGCGTCAAAGATATTGTGATTAGAAACTCATACCTCTCGCATTTGGCTGAAAACAAGAGATTGCAGGAGCTGCTCGCTTTTCGGCCGTGGCGCCAGCGACAGCAACAAGTCATCCGCTCACAGCCGAGTCCTCCAACGTACTGGAGCTGCTTGTGATGGAGCAGTTCAATCCTCAGGCCCTGATTGGACACATTCAATGGGGGCGTTCTCGCGCCGCTCTATGTGATTGGTTGGTTGTAGTCACGTGATCAGGGTGCGGAGCTATGCAACGAAGCTGAAGCTCCCTGGCAATTGTTATAGTTTCAAGCTTTCCATTCTAATCCATGTATGTGTAAAACTGAGGAAAGTGTAGAAAAGGGCTTTCAGAATGGATTATCCACTGTGGCCGATTTTCCTGCCGGATTTTAATGCCAGAACGCTGAACTTGGTATATTGGTGTAAGGGAAGTAGAATATCCAGGCTGCCTGGTAGAAGACTGATCGATGAAGCGATTGTTCCCATTGGAAGCAGGAAGGCAGCAGCATTATGCTCACCACTTTTCATTTCACGGAATCAAAGACTCCATTTTTAAACAATAGATAAGTTTGCAAAAATTAAAAGCTACTCATGTTGTGTATGTACCTTTGAGAGACATCTGCTTTTATACTGTAGTACCGGCAGTGACCACACCTGTATATAAAGCCGTAGCAGGCTTTTGCACTTTCAGTACCAGCATACCCTCTGTTCAGTAAACACCTGTTATTACCATTCTCCTGCAGTCCGTGTGTTATTGATACATGGACACTACAGTGGCGACAAGCAGTTTCAAACTCACCTGCAGTACTGCATCACATCACGGGGATCCATCCCTGAAAATAAGCTTCTTGGAGGTCGAAGCCAGAGCAACGGGCGTCGACTGTGTGCAACCGCCCAGTGATCCATCAGAGTTCAGAGAATCGCAGGGGAAGCTGTGGAGAGCTGGGCTTGGTTCTCCAGTCAAGGTGTCCCAGCAAATCGGGCTGGTAGCAGGTAGTGCGCTGACCCTTCCTGGACTGCGGCGGGCTAGAGCTCAATCTAGCGGCTCTGCAAGGGGGCCGAGCAGCATCGTCGGGCAGAAAAAGAGAGAGAGAGGGTGGAGCGCAGAGGGCGCGGCCGGTGCTCAAGTGTCGGGCAGCGTTAAAGAAAATAGAAAGGGGAATAAAAAGAGATGCGCAGTGGACAGCGTCGAAGAAGAATAAAACTAAGAAAGTTAATTAACAAAAGAGAGACGCGCAGAAAGCCGCGGGGCGCCACCATTACTAGTTAGAACGCTGGAGCAGCATTGGCAGCAGGGGGAAGAAGGAAAAGCGAGGGAGGCGCCATTTTAATCCATTGGGGAAGAAGGAAAAGCGCGGGAGGTGCCATTTTAAACCATCCAAGATGCCGAAGAGTGGCAGCATCACTGCTTTCGACAACGAAATAGAAGACTGGACCACGTATGTGGAAAGAATTGAAGTGTACTGCAAGGAAAATGAGGTGGCCAATGAAAAGAAGGCGTCAGTATTATTGAATTTGATGGGCGCAAGAACGTACGGCCTATTGTGGAATTTAATTTCCCCAGCTAAACTAATGGGGAAAAGCTTTGAAGAGATTGTCAATATCTTGCAGGAACATCTAAACACTACACCGCTGCTGATAGCAGAAAGATTCAAGTTCGATAAAAGAAACCTGCACAAAGACGAGAGTAATGCTGACAATCTTATGGAACTACGCAAGTTATCGAAACACTGCCAGTTCGGAGCAGGTCTGCGGGCTCCAGAGTGAAGGAAGCCAGAAACGACTACTTTCAGAAAAGGACCTTACGCTAGAAAAGGCTTTCAGCGTTGCAGTATCCTACGAAGCAGCAGCACGGGGAGCTGTGGAAATACAACAGAAACCGCAAGAATATGGCACCAATGAAGTGGCATATGGAGCAGAAAAGTGCTATCGCTGCGGCAGAACAACCCATGACCAGAAGGATTGCTGGTTTAAGGACAAAGTATGCAGGCAATGTGGAAAAGTGGGACACATTGCACGAGTCTGCAGGTCGGGAAAGTCAACCAACACTAAAAGAACTACTAAGGAAAAGTACAAGAAAGTACAAAAGATGACGGACAGTAGTTCAGGAGATCAGCAGAGTGATAATGACTCCGGGAGCAGGAGACTAAGTTGGCTAAAGTTACACAACGTGATCGCAAAGGCGGATCACCGAACCATTTGGGTCACCCTCATGATAGCAGGGTCACAAGTAAAGATGGAATTGGACACAGGATCAGCCCTAACAGTCATGAATCGACGAGACTATGAGCGGCTATTCTCAAACATACAGTTGAAGGACACGTCCATTGTCTTGAAGACATATACGGGGCAAAAAGTCTACCCCAGAGGAAAAATAAGGGTGCCCGTTAAGTACAACGGCAAGGAAACTCAGAAACTGTATCTAGATATACTACAAGATGGAGGACCACCATTATTGGGACGTGAATGGATCCGAAAAATACAATTGGATTGGCATTCAATTCAGGCGCTAACTGTGGCTGAAAAAAAGGATGACGACGTCACACCTGGACGACTGTCAAAAATTCTAACTGACATGAAAGATGTGTTCCAGCAAGGACTTGGGACTCTAAAAGGCGTAATGGCAAAGATAAAAATTGAAGATAACGCAAACCCAAATTTTTTAAGACCAGACCGGTACCGTATGTGTTGTGTATGTACCTTTAAGGGAATAACTGGTCTCAGACTGCAGTACCGGCAGTGACCACCCCTGTATAAAAGGCCCTAGCAGTCTTCTGTAGTTTCAGTTTCCAGGTTGTCTCCATGCAGTAAAGACTTGTTATAATCAACTCCTGCAGTCCGTGTCTCAATTATACACGGACATAATACTGGCGATGAGTAAGAAACGAACTTACCTGCAACTTGGCAGCACCTCAGATGACGTTATTGAAGGTCGAAGCCAGAAGAAAGAAAAAAAAAAATAATAATAATCCAAAGAAACTCGAGAAACGGGCGTCGACCGTGGGCAACCGCCCTCCAAATCATCGAATTGAAAAGTGCAGGAGAGACTGTCGAGAGCCAGGCTTGGTTCTCCAATCTGCGGTTTCCCAGCTAATCGGGCTGGTGGCAGGTAGTGCATTGGTCCTTCCTGGGCTGCGGCGGGCTAGAGCTCGATCTGGTGGCTCTGCAACGGGGCCGGGCAGCGAGTCAGGAAGCAAAGAGAGAGAGAGAGAGGGTGGAGCACAAAGGGCGCGGACGGTGCTTCAAAGCCGGGCAGCGTTCGGACCTAAGAAGAGGGAGGGAAGTGTCCCAGAGGGTCCGCTCCATGACAGGAACGGTTCATCATTTAATGGAGCAAATATTGAAGCGCGATACAAAAAAAAAATTCCACGGAGTGTGGCGTTGGCAGTAGCGATCGGGGAGGCGCGAAGAGCATAGGGCGTCGCCATTACAGGATAGTAAAATAAATATAATCGCCAGCAACAGCGTTGGCAGCAGCGGCAGCGGTGGGAAAGCACGGGAGGTGCCATTTTAACTCGGCGGGGAAGAAGGAAAAGCGCGAGATGTGCCATTTTGATCCATCAGGGATGAAGGCAAAGCGTGGGAGGCGCCATCTTGATTTTCAAGATGCCAAAGACTGGCGATATCACTGCCTTCAAGAATGCAATAGAAGACTGGACCACGTATGTGGAAAGAGTCGAGGTATATTGCGAGGCAAACAAAATAGCCGATGAGGAAAAGGCATCGGTATTGCTAAATTTAATGGGCGCAAGAACGTATGGCTTATGGCGGGACCCGATTACTCAAGCCAAACCGAAGGCGAAGAGTTTTAACGAAATTGTTGCTATGCTACAGGAACACTTAAATCCTACACCGCTGCTGATAGCAGAAAGATTTAAAATCCACAGGAGAAATCAGCATAAGAATGAAAGTATTGCTGATTACCTTACGGAACTATGCAAGCTATCAAAGCACTGCCAGTTCGGAGCAGGACTGGCAGATACCTCACTGAACAAATTTGTCCTTGGACTCCTGAGTGAAGGAACCCAGAAGAGGTTACTCTTAGAGAAAGAGCTGACGCTAGATAAGGCTTTCAGCGTGGCAGTATTGTATGAAGCAGCAGCAAGGGGAGCTGCGGAAATACAACAAAAGCCACAGGAGTACGGCTCCCATGAAATGCCACGGGGATTTGCAAAATGTTATCGCTGCGGCAGTACAAACCATGACCAGAAGGACTGCTGGTCCAAGGACAAAATATGCAGGCAATGTGGAAAGATGGGACATATTGCACGAGTTTGCAGCTCTGGGAAGAAGACCAACGACAACAAAAAGGCTACTAAGGAACCGTACAGGAAAGTACAAAAGGTGATGAACAGTAGTTACGAAGACCAGATGAGCGATCGTGAATCCGGGAACAAGAGACTAAGCTGTCTCGAACTTCACAACGTAATCGCAAAAGAGGATCACTGAACCATTTGGGTCACCCTCACGATAGCAGGGTCCCAAGTCAAAATGGAATTGGTTACAGGATCAGCCCTGAGCGTCATGAATCGACGAGACTACTAGGGGCAATTCTCACACATACACTTGAGAGATACATCCATTGTCTTGAGGACGTATACGGGGCAAAAAGTATGCCCCAGAGGAAAAATAAGGGTGCCTGTCGAATACAACGGGAAGAATATACGGAAATTGTATCTCTACATTCTGCAAGATGGTGGACCACTGTTATTGGGATGTGAATGGATCAGAAAGATAAGTTTAGACTTGCACTCCATTCAGGCACTAACGGTGGCTGGTATAAAGGATGACGACGTCACGCCTGGAAGATTGTCAACAATCAAAGCTGACGCCAAAGAGGTATATCAACAAGAACTGGGCACTCTTAAAGGCTTAACCGCCTCGATAAAAATAGAGGAGAATGCAATTCCCAAGTTTTTCAAAGCAAGACCGGTACCATATGCAATTCGCCCAGCCGTCGAGGCAGAGCTGGAGAATCTGGAGAATGCAGTCGCGTTATCTAAGGTAGACTGGAGCGAGTGGGCGACACCCATCGTTCCTGTCATGAAGAAAACATTAAACAATAAGCCTGAGGAGCTAAGGAAGGTTCGCATCTGTGGGGACTTCAAGGTGATGGTGAACCATATCCTTCACACAGTACAATATCCTCTTCCAAGGATAGAATATATCTTTGCCTCACTATCTGGAGGGAAGCTTTTTACAAAAATTGACCTAGCACAAGCATATTTGCGGATGGATGCTGAAGAATCCTCTAGGAAGTATCTCACAATAAAGACTCACAAAGATCTTTACCAGTATAATCGACTGGTATTCGGAGTAGCATCAGCTCCAGCGATATGGCAAAGAGCGATGGAACAAGTCCTGCAAGGGATTCCGGGGACTCAGTGTTACTTAGACGACATCCTAGTGACAGGTGAAGATGACAGTGAACACCTTGTCAACCTAGAGCAGGTTCTCACTAGACTACGTGAACATGGGCTACGAGCCATTCGCCCCAAGTGCGAGTTTTTTGAGAAACAGAAATCGTATTGTGGCCACGTGATTGATGAAGCGGGGTTGCATAAGCCCCCTGACAAAATTGAAGCGGTAGTTAAGTCTGCAGTGCCTGAAAATGTGTCGCAACTGAGGTCATTCCTCGGATTGGTGGAATACTACCATAAGTTTTTGCCGAATTTGTCCACAATTCTGCATCCACTGAACGCCCTACTACGAACGGGAGTAGCATGGAAATGGAGCGATGATTGTAAGCGGGCCTTTCAGAAGAGTAAGGACCTAATCACATCAAGAGAAGTAATGGCTCACTACAACCCATCACTACCGATAAGGCTGGCGTTTGATGCGTCTCCCTACGGCATTGGGGCGGTACTGTCACATACATTCCTTGATGGTTCAGAGAGGCCGATAGCTTTTGCGTCACGCTCGTTAACATCAGCTGAGCGTAACTACGCCCAGATTGACAGAGAGGCCCTCAGCCTGGTGTGGGGGGTGAAGAAGTTCAATCACTACCTGCACGGTCGGAAATTTACTGATCATCAACCTCTCATCTCCATTTTCAACGCTCAGAAGTGCGTACCGATAATGACGGCACAACAGATACAGAGGTGGTCCCTTTTCCTATGGGCACAGCAATATGACATCGTGTAGAAAGGAACTAAACAGCATGGGAATGCTGATGGATTGTCACGCCTATCGTTGCTGACGGTGGAAGAAGAACTGGCCGTGGATCCAGTCGAGTTATTCGACTCGACTATAGTCGAATGTCTCCCTGTGACGAATGCAAACATAGAAAAGGAAACACGAAATGAACCAACACCCTCCTGGGTCTATGATTTAACGGTGAAGGGATGGCCAGCACATGGCGAACCACTGCTGCCAGCATTCTCACCGAGAAGAGAATAGCTGTCAGTGTGCAGAGGAACCTTGATGTGTGGATCCAGAGTAGTAATTCCACCCAAATTGAAGGACAGAGTGCTCAATGAGCTTCATGAGGGTCATCTGGGAGGGGTAAAAATGAAAAACTTAGCCAGAGCGTTTGTGTGGTGGCCGGGAATCAATAGAGAAATCGAAGAGATGACCAAGAGTTGTACAGGATGCCAGAAGGTCCAAAACGCCCCACCACAAGCACCTCTACATACATGGGAGTGGCCCTCATCTCCATGGCAAAGGGTGCACATTGATTTTGCTGGTCCCTTTATGGACTCGATGTTTTTAATTGCGGTGGATGCACATTCAAAGTGGCCAGAGGTAATAAAAATGTCCTCATCCACCACAGAAAAAACTATCACAGTCTTACGAACCATATTCGCCAGGAATGGGCTGCCTGAACAGATTTGCCCTGACAATGGACCACAGTTTGTGTCTGAAGAGTTCCAGAGGTTCTTAAAGAACAATGCTGTTAAGCATTACACATCCGCCCCATATCATCCAGCCACTAATGGATTGGCCGAGAGGTTTGTTCAAATATTCAAGAAGGCTATCAAGGCAATGTGTAATGTAGATATACCCCTACAACACAAGATGGATAACTTCTTGTTGACACATGCGGTTACCAACCAAACTCCAGCCATGAAGTTATACAATCGAAGACTACGATGCCGCTTGGATTTGGTTAAGCCAAACGTCAGAAGAGATGTGGAGAACAGGCAGTTTCAGAATATGAATGAAAGGCCGATCAGGAGTTTTAAGATAGGTCAACCATTTTTTACCCGGGACTACCGCACAGAGAAATGGCAGCCAGGAACGAGCTGTACATGGCAAGGACCTCTAATGTATACCGTGGACATTGGAGAGAGCATTGTAAGACGCCATGCTGACCAGATTCTAGAGTCACTGGAAAATGTCAACTCAACACCACGATCTGATACACCTGGCGATGAAACCGAAGTACCAATTGCATCTACCGCAGAATCGGTGATATTGTAAGCAGACGAACCAAACTACGACATTGATCCCGACTCAACCTTGCCAGAAGAACCTGATAGCCCAAACAGGCGTTATCCTTACAGAATCAGGAAGCCTCCTCAAAGACTGAACTTTTAATTGCTTAACTTCAACCAATGTATCTAGCAACCGTAATTGTAATTATAATTAGTTATTATTTAGTTGTTAAATGAATGTTTTGTACTGTTTATCTAAAAGGGGAGGAATTGTTGTGTATGTACCTTTAAGGGAATAACTGGTCTCAGACTGCAGTACCGGCAGTGACCACCCCTGTATAAAAGGCCCTAGCAGGCTTCTGTAGTTTCAGTTTCCAGGTTGTCTCCATTCAGTAAAGACTTGTTATAATCAACTCCTGCATTCCGTGTCACAATTATACACGGACATAATAGTTAAAATTCCGGCCTCTACCAACCTATCAGGCAGTGAGTTCCAGACCCCCACAACCGTCTGGGTGAAGACATTACCTCTCAAAATCTCTCTGACCCTTCCACCAATTCCTTTAAATCAGTGCCCCCAGGTTTTTGACCGCTATGCTGAGGGATATAAGTCCTTTCCATCCACTTTATCTAGGCCACTAATGAGTTTATACAACTCAATAAGGTCTCCACTCAACCTCCTCTGTTTAACGGAAAATAAACCCAGCCGATCCAGTTCTAAGGTTCTCTATTCACGGCAACATCATTGTAAATCTCTTCCATGCCCTCTCTAGTGCAATCACATCTGTCCTGTAATGTGGTGACCAGAACTGCACGCTGTACTCTAGCTGAGGCCTAACTAATGTTTTATAATAATTAATCTTTATTGTCATTGTACAATGCACAAGTACATGAACAACGAAATGTGATCTTGCAAGCTCCCATGAGTCCAGTGCAAATAACATTAACATTAATAGCACCGTCCTGGGAGAAGCAAAGCCGCTGCGTCTGTGCGCGCTGCCATTCCATTTCCACCATTCCTCCTGTCCGACAATCTTCAGCCCAACGCCCGGGCCTGCTCACCAGCCGCCCCTCCCGGGGCTTCTTCCGTGACCATCTCACCACCGCCCCTCCTCGGTGCTCTTTTCGTGACCTTCTGCATCTGGTCTTAAGCCCTGACGGTCGCCCCTCCAGGTACTAACTAGGCCTGGCTTTGTTTAGCTTCCATAAGCCTTGCCAGTGACCCTGTCCCTAGTCCCAGGAACAGGACAACCCTCCCTGCTATTTTATTCCATGCCACGGCTAATAAAGGCCAGCATTCCGTGGTCCTTCTCAACCACCTTATCTACCTGGCCTGCTACCTTCAGGAATCTGTGGACATGCACTCCAACGTCCCATTGTTCCTCTGCACTACTCAGTGTCCTAACATTTAAAGTGTATTCCCTTTCCTTGTTAGCCCTCCCCAACTACATTACCTCACACATCTCAGGATTGAATTCCAATTGCCACTGCTGTACCCGTCTGAGCAATTTATTGAAATCACCCTGCACTCTACAACTTCCTTCTTCAGTTTCAAGCGCAAAGCTGATTTTAGTATCATCAGCAAACTTCTTAACCATAACCCTTATAATCAAGTCTAGATCATTGATATATACCACAAAAAGCAAGGGACCGAGTACTGAGCCCTGCAGAACCGCAGTGGAAACAGCCTTCCAGTCACAAAAACACCCATCAACCATTAAACCCTACCTCGTTCCTCCGGCTCAGTTATTCATCCAAATTGACATTTTGCCCTGGATCCTATGAGCTTTTAACTTTGTGACCAGTCTGCCATGTGGAACATTATCAAAAGCCTTATACACTATATCAAACACACTACCCTCATCTACCCTCCTTGATACCACCTCAAAAAATTCAATCACGTTTGTCAGATTCGACCATCCCTTAATAACTCCGTGTAGAGTATTCTTGATTAATCGGTGGCATTCTAAATGAAGATGTTTCCTGCCCTTCAGAATTCTTTCCAATAATTTTCCCACCAGCGAGGTTAGGTGAGTGACCTGTAATTACTCGGTCTATTCGAAAATGATGGTCAGGGACTCAGAAATTTCCCCTTTTGCTTCGTTTAACAGCCTGGAATGCATTTCATCCGGGCCTGAGGATTTGTACACTTTTAAAGCTGCCAAACCCCTTAATATCTCCTCTCTCAGTATGTTTATTTTATCTAACATTTCACACTCCTCCCTCCTGATAGCAATGTCTGCATCGCCCCTCCCCGTTGTGAAAGCAGACACAATGTAATCATTAAGAAGCCTACTGACATCTCCTGCCTCCACGCATTGATAACACTTTGATCTCGAATAGGCCCTATACTTTCTTTAGTTATCCTCTTACTCTTAATATATTTATAAAACATCGTTGGTTTATCCCTGATTCGTCTTGCCAAGAATTTTTCATGCTCTCCCTTTGCTTTCCTAATATCTTTTTTTAATTGCACCACTGCACTTCCTGTACTCTGCGAAAGATCCTGCAGTATTTAGCCCTCGGTATCTGTCAAACGACTCCCTTTTTTGTTTAACCCACCCTATATGTCCCTAGACTTCCAGGGTGCTCAACATTTGTTAGACCCACCTTTTTTCTTCAAATGCACATATTTGATCTGAACTCTCCGGATCTCCTCCTTGAATGCCTCCCACTGCTGCGTGTGTGGGAAAGGATTCATTCGGCCAGCCAGCCTGCTGACACACCAGCTGGTTCACATTGGGAGAGGCCGTTCACCTGCTCTGTTTGTGGGAAGGGGTGAATTTCTTCATCCAGCCTGCTGAGACACCAGTGCGTAAACAAAAGACTGCAGGATTTGGATTCTGCTGTTATTGCTGCTGCTACTCACACCAGCACTGAACCATGTTCACTCTGACAGTTGGGGTTTGTTTCTGCAAGTTATTAGTAAATGAGGTAACTGGGTGGGAGATTAACATTCTGTATAATTGTCAAATAAATCAGCTTTTGTTTAAATGAATGGGGCGCAATTTTCACAATGGGGGTGGGTAGGAGGCGGGTTTCGGTTTGGGTGGGTTCCAAACACGCCTCCACTGAGAGAAGGGAAATTTGAGATTTTGGCCTGATTGGCCAGTTGATTTCAGAGGTGTAGGTTCCCATGGGCCAATTAGTGTTTTGAGACTGAAAGTCGCCTCTGCTGATGTAATTTATCCAGCTTAATTTAAGGACTGCTTGCTGCCTTTCATCATTCCCTTGGTTTTCCGTCGATGCTGCACCACCTCCAAGCAATTATCTTATTGAAGAATGGCCAGCTCCAAGGCAAGTGCCTGCCCGTGGTTCACGGATGAGGCTCTGGGTATGCTGGTTTAGGGGGCGAGAGCTAGCAGAAAGGTACTGTTCCCCTCATCAGGGAGGAAGTGGCCTGCCAAAGAAGCCAAGCCTGTGTGGGTTTAGCTGGCAAAGGATATAACCTCCAGATCGGTAAGCAGATTGGTTGATTGTTTCTGTTTAATTGAAGAAATGCCTTCCCTGTGGGAATGTATTAAAATTAGGTGAGGGCAAGCTGTTGGTCTGATGTCATCTGTTATTTCGGTTTAGACATCTCCTCATTGCGGGCTTCGCGACATTTGCCTGTTCAGCCATTCCTAATAAATATATACTCTCAGTTCCACGATCATCCTTGCCAATCGTTCTACCACCTTCTCCAGTGCCTCCATACCACAGGAAACAGAGGAAGCTGAGGGGAGACAAAATTGAAGTGAATAAATTAAGAGGGGCCTAGAGAGATCGGATAGAAGGACCTTATTCCCTTAGCTGAAGGGTCAAAATCAAGGGGGCAGAGATTTAATGCAGTTGGTCGCAAGTTTAGAGGGGATTTGAGCAGAATGTTTTTCACCCACATATTGATGGGGGTCTGGAAGTCACTGCATAAAAGGGTGGTAGAGCAAAAGACCACGATCACATTTGAAAAGTGCTTGGATGTGCACTTGAAAGGCCATTACCTACAAGGCTTCGGACCAAGTGCTGGGAAATGGGATTAGAGTGGATAGCTCTTTGTCCGCAGTACGGATACGATGGGTCGAATGGCCTCCTTCTGTGCTCTTAATTTATATGATTCTATGACTGCTGAGGGAGCCTTACTCTGTATCTAACCCGTGCTATAACTACCCTGGGAGTGTTGGTGAGACAGTGTACAGGGAGCAGTGACAGTCAGGGAGAGGTATGTAACTGAGTGAGCAGTAACACAGAGAGAGATCAGCAGAAGGAGATAGATAAAGGTGAGACTGAGTACTCTGATACAGAGAGACACCAGCAGAGGGCGATAGATAAAGGTGAGACTGAATGCTGTGATACAGCGAGAATCTAGCAGAGGGAGATAGATAAAGGGGAGATTGAATGCTGTGATACAGAGAGACAGCAGCAGAGGGAGATAGATAAAGGTGAGACTGATTACAGTGATACAATGTGACACCAGCAGAGGGAGGTAGGTAAATGTAGACTGAGTACTGTGATACAGAAAGACACCAGCAGTGATACCTGTAGTTTGCAGTTTGTGTCTCCTTACCTGATGAACGATATTTTTTCATAGAGGGAGTGAAACGAAGGGTTACCAGTTTGGTTCCTTGGATGGGAGGATTGTCCTATGAGAAGCGATTGAGTAGACTAGAACTTTATTCCCTAGAGTTTAGAAGAATGCGAGGTGATCTCATTGAAATATATCACATTCATGTAGGGCTTGCTACGGTAGATGCTGGGAGGATTTTCCCCTGGCTGGGGATACTAGGAGCAAGGGTCACCGTCTCGGAATATGGGGTCAGCCATACAGGACTTTGCAATTCTGCACTCCAGAGCGCTGTCGAGGCACAATCGTTGAGTATATTAAAGGCAGAGGTCGATAGATTATTGAATATTAGGGGAATCACGGGATATAATCTTACTGAATGGCGGAGCAGGCTCGAAAGACCAGATGGTCTACTCCTGCTCCGATTTCTTATGGCTTATGATCTTAAGTGCGTGTTCTGAGCAAATGTTTTTTTTTGCTATTGTAAGAAATGCAGAGTGAAGGAAGCGAGGGAAAAGACACTGGTTTCTACTGAGAGCTGCCAGTGCGAACATTGATGCCCAGGGAGGAGCCGCTTGTGCAACCCATGCTGGCAGGGAGTCTCAGGCTGTTCCTCCAACGCAAACCCAGCTCCCACTAGCCGATTTTAAAACTGCAACAAATGTCACCTGATTTAAACGTTGGAGGCTTTCAAGGGAATTCTGATTTTTGCAGTGTGGAGAAAGGATTGTTTAATATTACACGTTCCCAAACAAAGTTTAAATAAATAAATACAGGTTATTTTTAACCAGTCGGACAGCGGGTTGGTGAGAAACTCCATTAAAATGCAGCATCGGTGGTGATTCCTGTGCAATATCAGCAAGCTCGCTCACTTCCATCAGTGTTCCAAACGCCAACAGCTGCTCTGTGAAAGTTGCCAGCGGATTTTACCGGCGAACTTGATGCAGCGGGTGACTTACAGCTGCACCAGCCAATCGGTGTGGACTGGTCTTACAGGGCAGCCAATTGGATATGTGAATGGTGATGCACAATCCGCTGATTGACAGGTCGGGTCGGGAGCGAGTGTTTGGGAAGCATCTGGTTCAGGAAACAAACTTCAAATGGAAATGCTTCTGATTTTGTGGGAATGTATTTTTCAAGCACGTTATTCATATTTTAAAATATATATATTTGCAGAAATATCTTGATGGATTCTACCCTATAGTTTCAATTTAGAAATAGAAAGTGGTGATAATGTGAAACGACGCTCCTCACTCTCTCTGTCCCAAGTCTATCGCTCTCCCAGTCACTCTCTCTCTCTCCCTCGCAGTCCCTCTCTCTCTCTCCCCAAGTCTCACTCTCACTCCACTCTATCTCTCCCCTGTATCTCTCTCTCCACAGTCTCGCTCTCTCTCCCCAGTCTCTCTCTCCCCGGACTCTATCACTCCACAAGTCTCTCTCCACAAATCTCTGTCTCCCGCAGCATGTCTCCCCAGTCTCTCTATCCCCAGTCTCATTTTCTCTCCCCAGTCTCTCTCTGTCTCTCCCATCTCTCCCTCTCCCTCTCAAAGTCTATCTCTCTCCCCAGTCTGTCTCTCTCTCTCCAGCAGTCGCTCTACCCGCAGTCGCTCTGTCCCCCAATCTCTCTCCACCAGTCTCAATCTCTCTCCCCTAGTTGCAATCTCACTCTCCCCAGTCTCTCTCGCTCCACCAGTCTGTCACTGTCGCCAGGCTCTCTCTCCTCAAGTTTCTCCCTCACTCACTCCAGCCTCTCTCTCTCCAGTTTCTCTCTCCATCCCTCAGTCTCTCTCTATCTCCCCAATTTCTCTCTATCTACCCAGTCTCTCTATCTCACTCCCCAGTCTCACTCACTCTCCCCCTCTCTCTCTCCAGTCTCTTTATCTCTAGTCTCTCTCTCTCTTCAGTTTCTGTCTCTCTCGCTCTCTCTCCCTTTCTCTCTCTCTCCTAAGACGCTCTTTACCTGTCTCTCTCTCTCTCTCTCCCTTTCTCTCTCTCCTAAGACGCTCTTTACCTGTCTTTCTCTCTCTCCCCAGTCTAGCTCTCTCTGCCCCAGTATTTCTCTCCCTCTCCCAAGTCTCTCTCTCTCTCTCCCTCTGTCTATCTCTCTCTCCTTCGATAGGTATGTGAAAAGGAAAAGTCTGGCGAAGGTAAATGTAGGTCCTTTACAGTCAGGGACGGGAGAGTTAATAATTTGGAGTGAGGAAATGGCAGAGAAATTAAATAAATACTATATTTCTGTCTTCACTGCAGAAGGCACAAAATACATCACAGGAATACGAGCAAACCAAGGATGTGACGGGAAGGAGGAACTTAAAGAAATTAATATTATTTTTAAAAATGTACTTGCAAAATTAATGGGACTAAATGTCGATAAGTCCCAAGGATCGGATGACCTACATCCCAGGATATTGAAGAGGTGGCCATTGTAATAGTGGACGCATTGGTTTTCATCTTCCAGAACGCTATGGATTATGGAATGGTTCCTGCAGATTGGAGGATAGCAAATATAACCCCGCTATTTAAGAAAGGAGCGACAGAGAAAACGGGGAACTACAGATTGGTTAGCCTCACATCATTAGTTGGGAAAATGCTGGACTCTATTATAAAGGATGAAATAACTAGGCAATTAGAAACTAAAAGTATGATTGGGCAGAATCAACATGAATTGCAATAGGGAAATCCTGTTTGAAAAACCCATTGGAGGTCGTTGAGGATGTAACTAGTGGCATAGACAAAGAGGAACCAGTAGATGTGGTGTATCTGGATTTTCAGAAGGTCAAGGCCTTCGATAAAGGTCCCACACAAGAGGCTGGTGAACAGAATTAGGGCACATGAAATTGGGGTTTTATAATAGCATGGTTTGAGAATTGGTAAACTAAGATGAAACTGTCTTTTTCAGTTTGGCAGGCTGTGCCTAGTGGTGTACCGCAAGGATCGGTGCTTAGGCCCCAGCTATTCACAATCCAAATCAGTAATTTGTATGAGTGGACTAAATGTAACATTTCCAAATTTGCTGAGGATACAAAGCTAGGCAGCAATGTTAGTTTGGAAGAGGATGTGAAGAGGCTTCAAGGGGATCTCGAAAATCTCAATGAATGGGTGAGAACATTGAAGATGGAATCAAATTTGGATAAATGTGAATTATCCAGTTCGGTAGAAAGAACAGAAAGGCAGTATTTTTCCTAAATGGTTAAAGATTGTGGAATGCAGATGCTCATAGGGACCTGGGGGTCCTTTTACATGAGTCACTAAAAGTGAATGTTCAGGTGCAGCAAACCATTCGGAAGGCAAATTGTATGCTGGCCTTCATTACAAGAGGATTTGAGTACAGGAGTAAAGAAGTCTTACTCCAATTATTTAGGGCCTTGTTGAGATCATACCTGGAGTACTGTGAACAATTTAGATCTCCGTCCCTAAGGAAATATATGCTTGCCATAGAGGGAGTGAAATGAAGGTTCACGAGATTGATTCCTGGGATGACGGGACTGTCGTATGAGAAGAGATTGAGTAAACTAGGCCTGTATTCTCTTGAATTGAGAAGAATGAGAGAGGATCTCATTGTAGCAAACACCAATATTACAGTGCTTGATAGGATGAATGCTGGGAGAATGATTCCCTTGGCTTGGAGTCTAGAACCAAGGACCACAGCCTCAAGGTAAATGGAGGGCCATTCAGCACTGAGAGGAGAAGACATTTCTTCACACAGACGGTTGTGATTCTGTGGAATTCACTACCCCAGAAGACTGTGGTGGCTCATTCATTGGGTGTATTCAAAACAGAAGTCGGTAGATTTCTAACTAGTAAGGGCATCAAGCGATATGGTGATAGGGCCGGTGAATCGAGTTGAGGCAGAAGGTTAACCATGATCTCATTGAATAGCAGAGCAGGCTCTAAGGAATGAATGGCTTACTCCTGCTTCTACTTCGTATTTTCTTATGTCCTCATGTTCTCCCGTAGTCTCTCTTTATTTCTCCCATGTCTCTCTCTCTCTCTTCAAGCCTCCCTCTTTGCCTCAGAATCTGCTCCATGGAGGAGCATGAACCGTGCTCGTGTTTCTCTTTCCAAAATGTACATAGCCTGTGTGATCAGCAGCCTGAAGGATGAAGACTGTTTTATGACGTCCTTCCAACCTGACACACTAAGTGTCAGCAAATCCTTTTATGCTGGGCTGAACGATGTGAAGCCCACAATTGCACGGCCTCCCAATCCCTCCTGTCGTCCATCTCGTAGGATTTATATGACAGCAAGCGGGAGAGTCTGGATTATCTGCTAACTCTGGACGAGCTGACAAAGGCCATCCTGTCCTTTGAGATGAGTAAAACACCCGGAAGCGACGGCTTACTAGTCGAGTTGTATTCTGCTCTGTGGGACTGGATCAGTCTAGAGCTGCTGGAAGTGTACAGGGGATGCTTCTTGCTGGCAGCATGTTGGAATCCATGAGGAAAAGCATTATCAGGCTCATCTACAAGCAGAAGAGGGAAAGGGAAGAGATCAGCAAGTAGCGACCCAATTCGCTGCTTAATGTGGTTTACAAAATTATGTCCAAGGTCATCGCCAATCATTTTAAGTCTGCTCGGGAGCAGGTGATTCGCCCTGATCAGACCACGCCATACCCGGCAGGACGATCTCTGCTAAACTCGCGCTACTCACGGCTACGATGGCCTATGTGTGTGACAGGAGGGTGGACACCTGTTTAATCAGCTTGGAACAGGAGAAGACCTTTGACAGAATTTCGCACACGTAGATGATGGACGTGCTCTCCAAAATGGGGTTTGCGGATGGAATCTGTAATTGGACACAACTGCTCTGCAGAGAAATCAGCAACACAGTTCTAATCAACGGGTATGAATCGGAAAGCCTTCTGATTAAATCTGGTGTCAGGCAAGGCTGTCCTCTCTCCTCTGTCCTGTTCATGTGTTGTATCGAACCTTTTGCAGAGTTCATCAGGAAGGAGGCGGCCATAAGAAGGGTGATGATCCCAGGCAGTGGATGCACTCAGGTCACGTTCTCCCTGTACGTGGACGACGTCACCGTCTTTTGCTCGGTTCCGCTGTCCGTTTGAAGACTGCTGAGTAATTGCGATGAGTTGGAAATGGCGTCGGGAGCCAAGGGAAAATGCGTTAAACTCTAAGCCATGACCTTTGGCAACTGGGCCGACCGATCCTTTATCCCATTCACCCTCGGTCGGCAAACACCAAGTGTCACTACATGCTGAGTTTCTATGCACTGCATTCTTTTCTATTGTGCTATATGTAACATTTTTTTTGGATTGTATTGCAATGTATTTTGACAAATATTGAAGTAGATTATGACAATTTTTATGAATAAAGTATAATCTTGAAATAGCAACAACATATTCTTATCAGTTTAGGCTCAGTGGGGAAAGGCCAGTGTTTATGGCGCTCCCAACATTGTACACCGAGGAGCTGGAAACAGTGGGAAATCCCCCTCGGGTCGTATATTTCAAATTGTTTGATTGTAAATGTACATAACATTTGAAATATAACTGCAATTAATCCGCTCGTGACTTCCATTGAATGTATTCAACCTGGACTGAATGGTGTGAAATATGACCTGGGCATTGTGGTTAACGTGTCACTGTTACAGGGTTATTGAAGGGCTCGAGACCGGCCCCCTGGGCATTGTGGGTAAGTTGCTGAAGTTGATTAAAGCCTCCTGTGGGTCTTTGATTGTAAATGGTGTTTGACCACTGTTACGGTACCTAAACTGTTAAGCTGACCCAGATAACAGAAACCACAATGTGTGTAGACAGCTCAGGTGACAAACAATAACTTTTCTGTGGTTTTTCTAAGTAATGGTTACGTGCAAAATGGTTACGTTGACCTTTTGTCGTTTTTCAAGCATAAAAGCAGCTGCTTTTTGCTGTAAAAACATAAATCCTCTTGACCTTCCTGGAACGGAGATTTCTCCCAGTGCACTTGAATAACGCGATCGTTTTACCATACCAATGTCCCCTCTGAGGCCATTTCACCCATGACATTTTTGCCATAGTCGGCAGGATACCCTTCGCAGATCCCCAGATGGTGAGTGACTATAATTTTTATGCTTTACTTGATCGGAACAGTGGGATGTATAACGCAAGTGTATCCATGAATCTGTAAGATGTGGGGACCGGCAGCATCAGATGGTAGAGACTGAGGCGCCTCATAGAGGTGGTCAGAATCGACCCACAGTGAGAGGCAGAGAGAGCCTAGCCGAGGGAGGTGGTGACAATCACAAAGGTAAATATAGGTGGTTAGACCCGAGCACGGTCAGAGGCCGAGGGAGCCTAGCCAAGGGAAATATTCCAAACCACAAAGATAAGGCAGATGTGCTCAAAACTGAACATGGTGAGAGGCCTTGAGACCGGAGCCCAACAGATGGTCAGAGTAAAACCAGGCGGGTTGCACACATTGGTCAGAGTAAAACCAGGCGGGTTGTAGACACTGGTTAGAGTAAAACCAGGCGGGTTGCTGACACTGGTTATAGTAAAACCAGGCGGGTTGCACACATTGGTTAGACTAAAACCAGGCGGGTTGCAGACGCTGGTTATAGTAAAACCAGGCGGGTTGCTGACACTGGTTAGAGTAAAACCAGCCGGGTTGCAGACGCTGGTTATAGTAAAACCAGGCGGGTTGCAGACACTGGTTATCGTAAAACCAGGTGGGTTGCAGACACTGGTTATAGTAAAACCAGGTGGGTTGCAGATACTGGTCAGAGTAAAACCAGGCGGGTTGCAGACACTGGTTATAGTAAAACCAGGCGGGTTGTAGACACTGGTTAGAGTAAAACCAGGCGGGTTGCAGACACTGGTTATAGTAAAACCAGGTGGGTTGCAGATACTGGTCAGAGTAAAACCAGGCGGGTTGCAGACACTGGTTATAGTAAAACCAGGCGGGTTGTAGACACTGGTTAGAGTAAAACCAGGCGGGTTGTAGACACTGGTTATAGTAAAACCAGGCGGGTTGTAGACGCTGATTAGAGTTAAACCAGGCGGGTTGTAGACACTGGTTATAGTAAAACCAGGCGGGTTGCAGACACTGGTTAGAGTTAAACCAGGCGGGTTGTAGACACTGGTTATAGTAAAACCAGGCGGGTTGCAGACACTGGTTAGATTTAAACCAGGCGGGTTGCAGACACTGGTTAGAGTTAAACCAGGCGGGTTGTAGACACTGGTTATAGTAAAACCAGGCGGGTTGCAGACACTGGTTAGAGTTAAACCAGGCGGGTTGTAGACACTGGTTATAGTAAAACCAGGCGGGTTGTAGGCACTGGTTAGAGTAAAACCAGGCGGGTTGTAGATGCTGGTTAGAGTTAAACCAGGCGGGTTGTATGTGCTGGTTTGAGTAAAACCAGGCGGGTTGTAGATTCTGGTTAGAGTAAAACCAGGCGGGATGTAGACGCTGGCTATAGTCAAACCAGGCGGGTTGTAGACGCTGGTTATAGTAAAATCAGGCGGGTTTTGGACGCTGGTTAGTGTAAAACCAGGCGGGTTGCAGAAGCTGGTTACCGTAAAACCAGGCGGGTTGTAGACGCTGGTTTGCATAAAACCAGGCGGGTTGTAGACACTGGTTAGAGTAAAACCAGGCGCGTTGTAGACACTGGTTAGAGTTAAACCAGGCGGGTTGCAGACACTGGTTAGAGTAAAACCAGGCGGGTTGTAGACACTGGTTAGAGTAAAACCAGGCGGGTTGTAGACACTGGTTAGAGTAAAACCAGGCGGGTTGTAGACGCTGGTTAGAGTAAAACCAGGCTGATTGTAGACGCTGGTTAGAGTACAACCAGGCGGGTTTTAGACATTGGTTAGAGTAAAACCAGGTGGGTTGTAGGCACTGGTTAGAGTAAAACCAGGCGGGTTGTAGATGCTGCTTAGAGTAAAACCAGGCGGGTTGTAGACACTGGTTAGAGTAAAACCATGCGGGTTGTTGACGCTGGTTAGAGTAAAACCAGGCGGGTTGCAGACACTGGTTAGAGTTAAACCAGGCGGGTTGTAGACACTGGTTAGAGTAAAACCAGGCGGGTTGTAGACGCTGGTTAGAGTAAAACCAGGCTGATTGTAGACGCTGGTTAGAGTACAACCAGGTGGGTTTTAGACATTGGTTAGAGTAAAACCAGGTGGGTTGTAGACACTGGTTAGAGTAAAACCAGGCGGGTTGTAGACGCTGGTTAGAGTAAAACTAGGCGGGTTGTAGATAGTGGTTATATTAAAACAAGGAGGGTTGTAGACACTGGTTAGAGTTAAACCAGGTGGGTTGTAGACGCTTGTTAGAGTAAAACCAGGCGGGTTGTAGACGCTGTTTAGATTAAAACCAGGCACTTGTAGACACTGGTTATAGTAAAACCAGGTGGGTTGTAGACACTGGTTAGAGTAAAACCAGTCGGTTTGATGATGCTGGTTAGAGTGCAACCAGGTGGGTTATAGACGCTGGTTAGAGTAAAACCAGGCGGGTTGTAGATGCTGGTTAGAGTAAAACCAGGTGGGTTGCAGACGCTGGTTAGAGTGCAACCAGGTGGGTTGCAGACGCTGGTTAGTGTAAAACCAGGCGGGTTGCTGATGCTGGTTAGAGTGCAACCAGGTGGGTTGCAGACGCTGGTTAGAGTAAAACCAGGCGGGTTGCTGATGCTGGTTAGAGTGCAACCAGGTGGGTTGCAGACGCTGGTTAGTGTAAACGCAGGTGGATTGTAGACGCTGGTTAGAGTAAAACCAGGCGGGTTGCTGAATCTGGTTAGATTAAAACCAGGCGGGTTGTAGACACTGGTTAGAGTAAAACCAGGCGCGTTGTAGACACTGCTTAGATTAAAACCAGGCGGGTTGTAGACACTGGTTAGAGTTAAACCAGGCGGGTTGTAGACGCTGGTTAGAGTTAAACCAGGCGGGTTGTAGACGCTGGTTGCGTAGAACCAGGCGCGTTGTAGATGCTGGTTATAGTAAAACCAGGCGGGTTGTAGATTCTGGTTATAGTAAAACCAGGCGGGTTGCAGACGCTGGTTAGATTAAAACCACGCGGGTTTTAGACGCAGGTTAGGTTAAAACCAGGCGGGTAGTAGACGCTGTTTAGAGTAAAACCACGCAGGTTGTAGATTCTGGTTATAGTAAAACCAGGCGGGTTGTAGACGCTGGTTATAGTAAAACCAGGCGGGTTTTAGACGCTGGTTACAGTAAAACCAGACGGGTTGCAGAGACTGGTGAGACTAAAAGCAGGCGGGTTGCACACATTGGTTAGTGTAAAACCAGGTGGGTTGCTGACTCTGGTTAGTGTAAAACCAGGCGGGTTGTAGACACTGGTTAGAGTAAAACCACGCGGGTTGTAGACGCTGGTTAGATTAAAACCAGGCGGGTTGTAGACGCTGGTTAGAGTAAAACCACGCGGGTTGTAGACGCTGGTTATAGTAAAACCAGGCGGGTTGTAGACACTTGTTAGAGTAAACCAGGCGCATTGCACACAATTGTTGGAGTATAACCAGCCGGGATGTTGATGCTGGTTATAGTAAAACCAGGCGGGTTGTAGATGCTGGTTAGAGTAAAACCAGGTGGCTTGCAGATGCTGGTCATAGTAAAACCAGGCGGTATCTAGACGTTGGTTAGAGTACAACCAGGTGGGTTGCTGACGCTGGTTAGAGTAAGACCAGGCAGGTTGCAGAAGCTGGTTAGCATAAAACCAGGCGGGTTGTAGAAACTGGTTAGAGTAAAACCAGGCGGGTTGCAGACGTTGGTTAGAATAAAACGAAGAGGGTTGCAGGAGCTGGTTAGAGTAAACCAGGCTGGTTGCAGACATCACGCGCCAGTTAGATGCCACACAGTCCTGGATGTGTAATAATGAATTTGGAGAAGAAGCCATGTCATAGTCAGAAAATTCAAGCTCGGATGGGGCCCCGAGGGCACTATAACCGGTCATCTGGTGGATAAGAAAAAGATAAATTGAGATAATGGGAAAAGATGGTTGGGACGTGGACATATCCCTGGAAGCCCAGAAAGCATGGTGGGTAGTACAAAAGAAGGACAAGGAAGCGAAAGCCGTAGTAATACTCACCAATCTGTATTTAGGATTATGTAGACGAGTAAAACAAAAAGTTGGCACCACAAAACCCAAGAAAGGACAGAAAACGTAGCCACATTGTTGCCATCATCTGACAGTAGTGATGATGGCGATGACATTGACTGGAATAACTTAGCAGATGTAATGAATGACAGGGACCTTGGCAAAAGGGGCCAAGGGATCTCTGGACCCAACACCGGAATTACTGAACAAGCAGTCCGGGAACTGTTGGTCGAGCTGACTCAGAAATAGGGAGCGCCCCCGCCCCCATCAAAACCTGTAAAGGATTTATAGAATCAAATCTGGGGAGCCACCAGTGTCAGATGTTAGCAGATTCGGGGACATCGGTCTCAACTGCGGATATTAGACCGCCAGACCACTGCACAAACTAATCTGGTGATTGGGGTGGGGGGCAGTAACTTTAAAGCTAAGAGAAATGAACCAGTGCTCATGGAAGTGGCCGGGGTACTGATTCCCGCCCGCACCTGGTATGTAAGAATACTGCAGTTACTATCCTAGTGATGGACCTATTAAGAAATTAGGGGCCATTACAGACCCAGAAGGGGTGATTATCTTACAAACCCCTGAATGTAAAAAGAGGTGGCGTGGCACAGTGGTCACCTTAAATGCGGTTGCTGGAAACCCTCGGGCACAGCATGGAATCTTGTGTCAACAAGTTAGTGGGGTGTGGGCAAAACATAAACTGGACTGTATGGATGTGGTAATGGATCCCCTACAATACTCTGGACCAGAGCACACCCCTCGGGAGCAAGACCCTATAAAAACAGAAGCACAGGAAGCGGTGGTTAGAACAGTGATTGATTTAGAAGAAAGAGGAGTAGTGAGAGAAACCCAATCCCCATGAATTCACCGGTGTGGCCGGTGGGGAACCTGGACGGTTCACACTGTTTAACATTCGATAACACCGCCAGTAGGTAGTCCCGACAGTATTGGACATAGCTCATGGATTTTGAACCATTCCATTGGCACCGGAGTCACAAAATAATTTTGCTATTACGGTAGGAGAGAAAAATATATGTGGAATACATTGACGCAAATATTCCACAATAGCCCGGCTATATTCCACAGATTAATGAACCAAGTACTAGAAGGAGTCCAGTTGGAGAACGGGAGTACAGTAATCCAATATGTGCAAGAACTACTAATATCCTCCATATCCAACAAAAGTCATGTGCGAGCCCTGCTGACCATACCACAATCCTTAGATGAGGCTGCATTGAAAGCCAGTCCCAGGAAAGCCGAGGTAGGCAAATGTGAGGTGCAGTATCTGCAGTGTAACATCGCGCAGGGACAGTGCAGCATGCCAGAAGACCATAAAAGGGCTATTGAGGCAATGCCAAGACCAACAGATGTTGGCGGGGTTGTTTAATTACTGCAGGAATTTTGTGGAGGGTTTTGCCGGAAAGGCAGAACCCAGTCAGAGACTATATAAAGGGGGCCATCCACCGAGCACCCCTGTAGAATGGGGAAAGGAGCAAGATATGGCTTATAGTGAACTACAGCGGGCTTTAGTACATGCCCCAGCTGTAGGACTGCCTTGTGTGGGGAAGCCGTTCCATCTGTTTGTAAATAATGAGGCTGGCTATTATATTGCAGGACTAACCCAGGTACTTGGGGATAGGATGAGACCTGCAGCATACTTTTCCACCAAAGTATCACCAGTGCCGAAAGGACTGCCCCGATGTGTTGCGGCCATAGACTGCACCACATGTGCAGTTAAGGTTAGCGAACCGAGAGTGATGACAGGATAAATTATATTGCACACCAGACACACCATGGTATGGCTATAGAACACCGGGAAACAGAATGGTCTCAGACAGCAGGCAAGCAGCATGGGAAGCCATCCTTTTACCGATAGATAAATCGATCTTGATAGAGAAAGACAGTAGGGATAACCCAGCGGAATGTACGCTGACAGAGGAGAGGAGCACAACTGTGTGACAGAATTAGAAGGAGGAGGAATTAGAGGAGGCAGAAATTGCGTTGTTTTTCGAAGGGTGTAGATGATATGTTGACAGGATGTCCACATACCGAATCGGCAATCGTAACAGGAGGAGAAATAACATTGCAAGGACAACAGCCAGGGGAATCATAGAATCATAGAATCACAGAATGTTACAGCACAGACGAAGGCCTTTTAGCCCATCATGTCTGTGCCGGCCAACAAAGAGCTATCCTGCCTAATCTCACTTCCGAGCTCTTGATCCGCAGCCCTGCAGGTTAGAGCATCAAAAATGCACATCCTAGTACTTTTTAAATGTGGTTAACGTTTCTGCCTCTAACACCCTTTCAGGCAGTGAGTTCCAGGCACCCACAACCCTCTGGGTGAAGCTCCCCACAATTTCCCTCTAAACCTTCCCCCAATTACTATAAATCTGCGCCCCCTGGCATTTGACCTCTCTGCTAACGAAAATTGGTCCTTTCTATCCAATTTATATATGCCAAACATAATTTTATACACCTCAATAAGGTCTCCCTCAGCCTCATCTGTTCCAAGGAAATCAGACCCAGCCTATCCAATCTTTTCTCATAGCTAACATTCTCCATGCCCGGCAATAGCCTTATAAATCTCCACTCTACCCGCTGCAGTGCAATCACATCTGTCCTGTAATGTGGTGACGAGAACTGCAGGCAGTACTCTAGCTGAGGCTTAACTGGTGTTTTATACAGTTGAATGATAACCCCCCTGCTGTAGTATTCTATGCCACGGCTAATTATGTCAAGCATTACATAAGCCTTCTTAACCACCTTATCTCCTTGCACTGCTACCTTCCGGGATTGTTTCCTGGACCAATATGTCGAGGAACCAAATAGAGATCAGGCCATCTTAGACTGGGTATTAAGTAATGAGGAAGGATTAATTAGCAATCGTGTTGTGCGAGGCCCCTCGGGGTGGAGCGATCATAATATGATAGATTTCTTCATTAAGATGGAGAGTCAAGTAGTTGACACAGAGACCAGGGTCCTGAATTTAAATAAAGGAAACTACGATGGTATGAGGCCCGTGTTATGTAGGATTCATTGGGGGATGTTACTCAAAGTGTTGGTGGTGGATAGGCAATCGCAAACATTCAAAGATCGCATGGATGAACTACAGAATTTGTTCATCCCTGTATGGCATAAAAATGAACCAAAAAAGGTGACTCAAACGTGGCTAGCAAGGGAAATTAGGGATAGTATATGATCCAAGTAGAGGACATATAAATTGGCCTGAAAGAGTAGTAAACCTGAAGAATGGGAGAAGTTTAGGATTCAGCAAAGGAGGAAAAAGTGATTAATTAAGAAGGGGAATATAGAATATTAGAGGAAGCTTGCGAGGAACATAAAAGCTGAGTGTAAAACCTTTTATAGATATGTGAAGAGAAAGTGATTGGTGAGGTCCAGCGCAGGTCCCTCCCAGTCAGAATCAGGGAAATTTATAATGGGCAACAAAGAAATGGCTGATCAATTAAATACATACTTTGGTTCTGTCTTCACAAACGGAGGACACACATAACCTCCCAGAGATTTCGGGGAACACAGGGTCTAATGAGGGGGAGGAACTGAAAGAAAACTGTATTTGTATGGAAATGGTGTTAGGGAAATTGACGGGATTGAAGGCCAATACATCCCCAGGGCTGGATAATCTACATCTTAGGGTGCTTAAGGAAGTGGCCCTAGAAATAGTAGATGCATTGCTGGTCATCTTCCAAAATTCGATGGAATCTGGGACAGTTCCCATCGATTGGAGGGCAGCTAATTTTACCCCACTATTCAAAAAGGGTGGTAGAGAGAAAACGGGGAATTATAGACCGGTAAGCCTGACATCGCTGCTTTGGAAAATGCTGGAGTCCATTATAAAAGATGTAATACAGAACACTTGGAAAACAGTGTCAGGATCGGACAAAATCAACATGGATTTACAAAAGGTGAATCGTGCTTGACTAAGCTACTGGAATTTTTTGAGGATGTAAAAATTGGAACAGATAAGGGAGAACCAGTAGATGTGGTGTATTTGGAATTTCAGAAAGCTTTTAATAAGTTCCCGCGTAAGAGATTAGTGTGAAAAGTTAAGGCACATGGGATTGGCGGCAAGGTACTGACTTGGATAGAGAACTGCTTGGCAGAAAGAAGCAGAGTGTTGGAATAAACGGATCTTTTTCCAAGGGGCAGGCAGTGACTCGTGGAGTATCGCAGGGATCGGTCCTAGGACCCCATCTATTCACAATATATATAAATTGTCTAGAAGAGGGAGCCAGATGTAATATCTCCAAGTTTGCAGATGACAAAACGGTGGGTGCGCATGTGTGCTGTGAGGACGATGCCGAGAAGCTCCAGTATGATTAGGACAGGTTGGGTGATTGGGCAGAAGCACAGCAGATGCAGTATACAGTAATGTGGATAAATGCGAGGTTATCGGAAGAGGAAGGCAGATTATTATCTGAACGGCAATAGATTGGGAGAAGGGGAAGTGCAAAGAGCCCTGGATGTCCTTGTGCACCAGTCGCAGAATGTAAGCAAGCAGGTGCAGCAGGCGGTTAAGAAGGCAAATGGTATGTTGGCCTTCATAGCGAGAGGGGTCGTGTCCAGGAACAAATATGACTTGCTACAGTTGTACAGGGGGTTGGTGCGACCACATCTTGAGTATTGCGTGCAGTTTTGGTCGAATTATCTGAGGAAGGATGCTCTTGCCATGGAGGGAGTTCAGGGAAGAATCACCAGACTGATACCTGGGATGGCAGGAATAATGTATGAGGAGAAATCGGGTCGCCTGGGTTTATACTCACTGGAGTTTAGATGAATCAGAGGGGACCTCATTGAATCTTATAAAATGCTATCAAGACTAGACAGACTAGATGCAGGAAGGATGTTCCCGATGGCCAGGGAGTCCAGAACCAGGGGTCACAGTCTATGGATAAGCGGTAAGCCATTTACGATAGAGATGAGGAGGAATTACATCACCCAGAGACTAGTGAACCTGTGGAAATCTCTACCATAGAAGGCAGTGGAGGCCAATTCAATAAATATATTCAAGAAGGAGTTAGATATATTACTTAAGGCTAAACGGATCAAGGCATATGGGGCGAAGGCAGGGACAGTGTATTGACTTTCGATGATCAGCCGTGATATCATTGAATGGCGGCGTTGGCTCAAGGGGCCCAATGGCCTACTCCTGCTCCTATTTTCTATGTTTCTATGTTTCTATGATCTGCGGACATGGTCTCCATGGTCCCTTTGTTCCTCTGCACTACTCAATATCATACCATTTAATGTGTATTCCCTTTCTTTGTTAGCCCTCCCCAAATATCAGCCCAAGTAGCAGAATTGATAGCGCTCACAGGCCATGAAACTAACTGAGGGCCGGAGAGCAAATATATATATACAGACAGTAGATATGCCTTTGGAGTGGTACATGACAATATTACAGCCTGGAGTAGGAGAGTGTACATCCCCTCAAGTGGAGGAGCGGTACAGCATGTGAAAGTAGTAAAGGTGTTAATGGAAGCAGCAAAACTGCCTCAACAAGCAGCAGTAATTAAGGTGAAAGCTCATCAGAAGGGACGCGATCCACTACAAATATGCAACAGAAATACTGATTTAGCGTCAATTAGAGCAGCGCAAGATGCACCCATGTGTCAGGTGGCAGCGGTCGCCATATGACCAGAGGGAGTTAAAATTATAGAATTTCACAAAGATAACCGAGGGGGGGAAGTTCAGGATTGGGAACAAATACAGATAGACTTTACAGGACCCGTACCACCAACACCACCCCAAGTCAGGCAAAAAAATATTGCTTTCTAATTATTGACCAATTTACACAATGGCTGGAGGCTTTTGCTACCTGAGTCTGCTCAGCTATTACCGTAGCGCAGATATTAGCTAAAGAAATCATCCCAAGATGGGGAGTTCCTTTGCAGATAGATTCAGAGAGGGGAACACATTCCACAGGGCAAGTGGTAAAGGCAGTGTGCTAACTAATGCCGATAAAACAGAAATTGGCCGTACCCTAACAGCCCCAGGGTTCGGGGATGGTAGAACGCATGAATCGGACCCTAAAAGAGCATTAGCCAAGGCCATAACAGAGATTATATTCAAGGACACCACCTCCACAGCTCTCTGTGATAGAGAATTCCAAAGATTCACGAGCCTCTGAGAGAAGAAATTCCTCCTCAATTCCGACATAAATTGTCGACACTTATTATGAAACTACGCCCCCTAGTTCTAGATACCCCCGCTAGGGGAAACATCCTTTCAGAATCCAGCCTGTCAAACCCTCTCAGAAACTTTTATGTTTCAATAAGACCACCTCTCATTGTTCTAAACTCCAATGAGCATAGGCCCAACCTGCTCAACCTTTGTCATACGTCAATCCCTTCATCCCACGAATCTACCTAGTGAACTGTTACTGATTGCCAACCGGAAAATTCCGTATTCATAAAGAATCTCTGTTTTCTGTAGGTTAGCCAAGCCCCTATCCAAGCCAATATATTACATCCCACATCCCGTGAATGAATAAATTTAAGTAAATGAAAATAACAACATAACAGCTTGCATTTCTGTAGCGCCTTTGAAATGGTAAAGCGTCCCAAGGCGCTGCACAGGAGCGATTATCAAACAAAATTTGATAACTTGGCACATAAGGCGATATTAGGACAGGTGACCCAAACCTTGGTGAGAGAAGTAGGTTTTAAGAAGCGTCTTAATGTAGCAGAGGTTGGTAGAGAAGCAGATAGGGTTAGGGAGGGAATTCCAGAGCTCAGTGGCGAGGCACCTGGAAATCAGAGATGCGCAAATGGCCAGAATTGAAGGTGCGCAGATATTGCGATGATTTTAGGGGCTGGAGGATGTTAGAGATAGTAAATGCTGTTACATAGATATGGAGGATTATGGGGCTGGAGGAATTTTCAGAGATAGGGAGGGTTGAAGTGTCGAAGAAGTTACAGAGTTAGGGAGGGTTGTAGTGCTGAATAAGTTTACAGAGAAAGGGAGGGTTGTAGGGGCTTGAGGATGTTACACAGATAGGGAGGGTTGTCGGGGCTGGAGGACGTTAAGAGATAGGGAGTGCTGTAGGTGCTGAAGGGTGTTACAGAGATAGGGAGGGTTGTTGGGCTGGACGAGGTTACACATAGGGTTGTAGGGCTGGAGGATCTTAGAGAGTTTGGAAGGGTTGTATGGCTGGAGGAATTTAAAGAGATAGGGAGGGTTGTATGGCTGGAGGTGATTACAGAGATAGGGAGATTTGTAGGTCTGGAGGAGGTTAAAGAAATAGCAATCTTTCTGGGGACAGGCGGAGGATACAGAGCTAGGGAGGGTTGTGGGGCTTCAGGAGGTTACAGAGATGGAGTGTTTTGTAGGGCTGGAGGAGGTTACAGAGATATGGAGTGTTGTAGTTGCTGGAGGAGGCTGCAGAGCTAGGGAAGGTAATACGGGCTGGAGAATGTTACAGGGAAAGGTAAGGTTGCACGGCTGGAGGAGGTTACACAGGTAGGGAGGTTGGTAGGGCTGGAGGAGCTTACAGAGATAAGGAGATTTGTAGGGCTGGAGGCGATTGCAGAGATGGGCAGGTCTGTAGAGTTGGCGGAGGTTACGGAGATAGCGAGTTTTCTAGGCGATGGAGGAGTTTACAGAGATAGGGAGATGTGTAGGGGCTGGAGGATGTGACAGAGATAGGGAGGAATGTAAGGGCTTGAGGAGGTTCTGGAGGAAGGGAGAGCTCTAGGGCTGGAGGAGTTTACAGAGAGAGCAAGGGTCCTAGGGTCGAGCGGAGCTTACAGAGATAGGGAGAGTTGTAGGGGCTGTAGGAGTTTGCAGAGGTTGGGGTGTTCCGGGACTGGAGGAAGTTACCGAGATAGGGAAGGTTGTAGAGCTGAAGGAGGCTAGAGAGATAGGGATGGCAGTAGGGTCTGGTGGAGGTTACAGCGTTAGGAAGGGTTGCTGGGCTGGAGGAGGTTACAGAGAAAGGGTGGTAGGGGCTGGAGGATGTTACAGAGATAGGAAGGGTTGTAGAGCTGGTGGAGGTTAGCGAGAGAGCAAGGGTTCTGGGGACCAGGGGAATTTATTGCGATAGGGAGAGATGTAGCGCTGGAGGAGGTTGCAGAGATGGTGAGGGTTGCAGGGCAGGTGCAGATTACGGAGATAGGGGGTGTTCTCGGGGCTGGAGAATGTTACAGAGATTGGGAGGATGGTAGGGGCTGCAGGAGGTTACGGAGATAGGGAGGGCTGTAAGGGGTGGAGGTTACAGAGACAGGGAGTGTTGTAGGTGCTGGAGAATGTTACAGATATAGGGAGGGTTGTTGGGCTGGAGCAGGTTACAGATATGGTTCTAGGGACCGGCGGATGTTACAGATAGAGGGATTGTTGTAGTGCTGGAGGAGGTTACAGAGATGGGGAGGGTTGTGGGTCTGGAGGAGGGTACTGCGATATGGGTTTGGAGGAGTGTACAGAGATGGGAGGGGGGTTCTAGGGCTGGAGCAGGTTACAGAGATAGGGAGGGCTGTAGCGGCTGGGGGATGTAATAGAGATAAGGAATGTTGAATGGGCTGGATGTGATTATAGTGATAGGGAGATTTGTAGGGCTACATGAGATTACAGAGATAGAGAGAGTTGTAGGTTTTGGGGGAAGTTACAGAGATAGATTTGGGTGGCTTGTCAATTAAAGCAATTATACAATGTTACACTTTATATTGTCACCACTCTCTGGCTAATGATGTTTCTCCTGAATTCCCTACAGGTAGTATTAAGGACTATCTTATATTGATTGCCCCTAGTTCTACAAGTGTTAACAGCCTCTCTACGTCTTCCCCATCAAAACCTTTCATAAACATAAAGACCTCCATCAGGTCACCCCTCATCCTTCTTTCTTTTTGAGGAAAGAACCCCAGCCTGTTCAATCTTTCATTACTACTAGAATCCTAGAATGATACTGCACAGATGGTGGCCATTCAGCCCATCAAGCCAATGCTGACTCTTTGGTAGAGTTATCCAATTATTCCCACTCCCTGATGCTTGCTCTTTCCCCATGCCCCGGCAAATATTTATCCAATTCACTTTTGAAAGTTGCTGTTGAATCTGTTTACACTGCCCCTTGAGGCAGTGCATCCCCGATCATTACAACTCGCTGCGTAAAATGATTCTCCTCAATTCCCCTCTGGTTATTTTCAAAAATATCATAAATCTGTGTCCTCTGGTTACCGAACCTCCAGCCAGTGGACACAGTTGCTCCTTATTTATTCTATCAAATCCATTTATGATTTTGAACGCCACTATTAAATTTCCTCTCAACCATCTCTGCTCTAAGGAGAACAATCTCAGCCCCTCAAATCTCTCCACATGACTAAAATCCCTCATTCCTGGCACCATTCTGGTATCTCTCCACCACCCGCTCGAAGGCCTTGACATCCTTCCTGAGGGTGGAGCCCAGAAGTGGGATGCATTATTCCAGCCAAGGACTAAAGTGTGATTTTCTAAAAATCATTCTCGGCGTCACTGGCAAGACCAGCATTTATTGCCCATCCCTAATTGACCTTGAGAAGGTGGTGGTGAGCGCACTTCTTGAACCGCTGCAGTCCATGTGATGAAACTGTTACACAGGAAGAGCAGGAAGCCCATTCAGACCCTCGAGCCCATTACACAGGAACAGAGGAAGCGATTTTACCTCCTGGAGCCCGTTACACAGGAACAGGAGGAGGAATTCAGCCCCTCGAGCATGTGACACAGAATCAGCAGGAGGCCATTCAGCCCCCCACAAGAACATTACACAGGAACAGGAGGAGGCCACTTAGCACCCCCTCGAGCATGTTTCACTGGATCAGAAAAAGGCCATTCATCCCATCGAGCCTGCTACACAGGAACAGGAGGAGGACATTCAGATCCTCGAGCCTGATACACTGGAACTGGAGGAGGCCATTCAGCTCCTCGAGCCTGTTACACAGGAACAGGAGGATATTCAGCCCATCAAGCCCGTTACCCAGTAACAGGAGTAGGCCCATTCAGCTACTTTGAGCCCGCTGCACAGGAACAGGAGTAGGCCCATTCAGCCCCGCAAGCCTGGTACATAGGAACAGGTAGCCATTCAATCCCTGGAGCCTGTTGCACTGCAATAGGAGGCCAATTAGCTTCCTAAACACATTACACAGGAACAGGAGGTGGCCATTCAGCCCCGCAAGCCCATTGCACAGGAACAGGCGGAGGCCCATTCAGCCACTCGAACCTGTTCCATCATTCAGTTAGATCCTGTCTGATTTGTTGTTCAAGGGAACGGAATCTGCCGTTTCCACCCAAACCACACGCTGCGACCTATACATGACTCCTGTCCCACTCTGTGGAGGCTGACTTTCGCTACATCCCCTCATCCGTTTAATGGTGCCCGGCCCCAAACTGAGAGGGCAGATTATCTAGAGCGTGGTGGGGGTGCGGGGGCGAATGCGGCCCTGTCATCCTCGCCCATTCTTCTATCCCCGTCCTCTCATGTTGTTCTGGTGGGGGGAGGGGAGGGGCGATGATCTGATCCGGCCTGGATCTCACGACCGACATGCAACTTTGACCGACCGCCCGGGATCAAAGTGCTAAGTGGAAAAGGTTAGAGCCATGAGCATTTTTCAAACTGATCAAAGACTTTCCACGCTGCCCGAATAAATCACCTTCCGACGGGTGGGGGGGAGACTTCAGTCAACGCATCTCCCCAAACCCCACCCTCTCCCCAAAACCCAACCTGGATAGAGGATTTGCACCTCTGGCCCTGGTGGCCTGTGCCTTTAACTACACTTTATGTAATGTAGTAGGAAATCTAAACTGTATCTAACCCATGCTGTACCTGCACTGGGAGCGCTCAATGCTGACACTGGGTATAAAGTGCTGGACACTGTCAGGGTAATGTAGAGGGAGCTCCACGCTGCATATAACCCGTGGTGTACCTTCCCTTGGACAGCTTGATGCTGACACAGGATGTAATGTGGGGGACTTGCTGTTGCGGCAATGCAGTGGTGGCTCTTTACTGTACCTAACCCGTGCCCTGGGAGCACTCGGTGCTAACACTGGGTATAAAGTTGGGTTTATTCCTTTCCCAGCATTGACATACTTCGCCTTGATCAGCACAGAAGAAGCTTTCAAAGATAAAAAAATCCTGCTGTCTTTGTTTCATTGTTCCTGCACCCGACAGACTGACCGGCCCGCAGGTTATTGAACAGTACTGCTGCAGATTAAACCATGCCAGAATGACTGTTCTGCACTTTACTTACCCCGTGCTGGCGTGGCCTATTTTGGACCAGTGAGTCTTCAAGCTCTGCACTTTAACATTTCTACCGCTATTCTGTGCTGCACTGTACGCTCCTATAGTGCAGAGCGCTATAGCATGTTACACTGTGCTTAACACTGTACAAAACTTGGTTGTGGAGAGCTGTGTTATATTGTTCCATATTATACGGTGTTTGTCAGACAGAACTCATTGGGTAACTCTTGCCTCTGAGTTAGAAGGTCGTGGTTTTGGCCACAAAATCCAGGGATAAAACTCCACCGGGCCAGTAATGAGGGAGCGCTGCACTGTCGCAGGAGCAGCACTGAGGGAGCGCTGCACTGTCGGAGGACCAGTACTGTGGAACATAGCACTGTCGGAGGGTCAATACTGAGGGAGCGATGCTCTGTCGGAGGAGCAGTACTGTGGAACATAGCACTGTCGGAGGGTCAATACTGAGGGAGCGATGCTCTGTCAGAGGAACAGTACTGCGTAACACAGCACTGTCAGAGGGGTAGTACAGAATGAGTGCTATACTTCAGATGGGCAGTACATGGCGAGTGCTGCACTGTTGAATGAGCAGTACTGACGGAACGCTGCACTATCAGAGGGGCAGCACTGAGGGGGCGCGGCACTGTCGGAGGGGCAGTACAGAGCGAGCGCCGCACTGGCAGAGGGGCAGTACTGAGGGAGCGCTGCACTGTCAGAGGGGCAGTACTGAGTAAGTGCCGCACTGTCGGAGTGGTAATAATGAGGGAGCACTGTCGGAAGTTGGTACTGAGGGAGTGCCCGACTGTCAGTGGAGCAGTACTGAGGGAACGTGGCAGTGTCGAAGAGGCAGTTCTGTAGGAGCACTGCACTGCCGAAAGTTAAACATAAGAACATATGAAATAGGAGCAGGAGTAGGCCAATCGGCCCCTCGAGCCTGCTCCGCCATTGAATAAGATCATGGCTGATCTGATCCAAACCTCAAATCTATTTTTACTCTCCATCCCGCCCGAACCCATGTGATCACCCGGGAGAGTCGTAAAACCAGATAAAAACCCCAACGTGACAATTTGGAAGAAAAAATCTGGGAAATTACTCTCCGACCCATCTAGGCGATCGAAACTCGTCCAGGAGATCACTGTGTCCCTGTATTTCATAAAGTACTTACCTTCTGTAAGAGGTGATCTCCCCCCCAGCCAGGAACAGGCCCAATTTACTATTGAAGGTCTCCTAGCTGGCAGCCTGTTCCCGAGGTCTCCACTAATCCCTGTGAATAGAACCATCTCCTGAAAACTAACACAGAAATAGAACACAAGAAGTAGGAGCAGGACCAGGCTACACAGCCCCTGGGCTCGCTCCGCCACCCACAGGGCCATGACTGATCCGAACCTAGCCCAATGTCCGATTTCCTGCCCGCTGCCCGTAACCCCTATTTCCCCTTACTTCTAGGAAACTGTCTATTTCTGTTTTAAATTTATTTAATGATGTAGCTTCCACAGCTCTCTGGGGCAGCATATTCCACAGACCTACCACCCTCTGAGTGAAGAAGTTTCTCCTTATCTCAGTTTTGAAAGAGCAGCCCCTTATTCTAAGATTATGGCCACTAGTTCTAGTTTCACCCATCATTGGGAACATCCTCACCGCATCCACCCGATCAAGCCCCTTCACAATCTTTTATGTTTGAATAAGATCGCCTCTCATTCTTCTGAACTCCAATGAGTAGAGTCCCCATATGTCAACCCCCTCACCACCGGGATTAACCGAGTCAAACTTCTTTGTACTGCCTTGAGAGAAAGTATGTCTTTTCTTAAGTATGGACACCAAAACTGTATGCAGTATTCCAGGTGTGGTCTCATCAATACCTTGTACAACTGCAGCAATACCTACCTGTTTTTATATTCCATCCCCCTAGGAATAAAAGCCAACATTCCATTGGCCTTCTTGATCATCTGCTGCATCTGCATACTAACTGTTTTTGTTTCGTGCACCAAGACCCCCAGATTCCTTTGTACCGCAGTACTTTCCAGTTTCTTGCCATTAAGATAATAAATTGCTCTATGATTTTTCCTGCCAAAGTGCAAAAATTCACACTTTCCAGTATTGTATTCCATCTGCCAAATCTCTGCCCACTTACTTAGCCTGTCTATGTCCCTTTGCAGGTTTTTTATGTCCTCCTCACTCACTACTTTCCCTCCCATCTTTGTATCATCTGCAAACTTTGATATGTTACACACGGTCCCTTCCTCCAAATCGTTAATATAGATAATAAAAAGTTGGGGTCCCAGCACTGACACCTGCGGAACACCACTAGTTACTGATTGCCAGTCTGAGAATGAACAATTGATCCCAACTCTCTGCTTTCTATTAGAGAGCCAATCCTCCACCCATGCCAGAATATCACCCCCAATCCAGTGATTTTTATCTTGCGCAATAAACATACATGTGGCACCTTGTCAAATGCCTTTTGGAAGTCTAAATACACTACGTCCACTGGTCCTCCTTTATCCACCCTGTATGCTACGTCCTCAAAGAACTGAAGCAAATTTGTCAAACATGACTTCCCCTTCGTAAAACCAGGCTGACTTTGTCCTATGAAATTATGTTTATCCAAATGCCCCGTTACTGTCTGCTTAAAAATCGACTCTAAAACTTTACCAACCACAGATGTTAGGCTAACTGGTCTATAGTTTCCAACCTTCTGTCTATTACACTTTTTAAATAAGGGTGTTACTTTAGCAGTTCTCCAATCTGCCAGGACCTTTGCTGAGTCCAGGGAGCTTTGGATAATTATTACCAATGCATCCACAATCCCTACCGTCACTTCCCTCAAGACCCTAGGATGTAAGCCAACAGGTCCAGTGGATGTTTCCGTCTTAAGTCCCTATTTTACCGAGTGCTACTTCCTTAGTGATTTTAATCGGATTTAGCTCCTCCTCCCCTAGAGCCCCCTGTTTGCCCAGTGTTGGGATATTCTTAGTGTCCTCTACTGTATAGACTGATACAAAATATTTGTTCAGCGTTTTTGCCATCTCCATGTTTCCCACCATTAACTTCCCGGTCTCATCCTCTAAGGGACCAACATTTACTTTAGCCACACGTTTTCATTTTATATAACTAGAGATACTCTTGCTATATGTTTTTGTATTTTTAGCTAATTTACTTTCTTAATCTATTTTCCCTTTCTTAATCAATCTTTTAGTTATTTTTTGCTGTCTTTTAAAGACTTCCCAATCTTCTATCCTCCCACTAGATTGGGCTACCTTATATGCCCTTGTTTTTAGTCGGATACTATCCTTTATTACTTTACTTAGCCACTGATGGCTGTCTCTTCTTTTGCACCCTTTTTTCCTCAGTGGAATATATATTTTTTGAAAGTTGTAAAATAACTCCATGAATGTACACCACTGATCATGTACTGTCTCACCCTTTAATCCATTTTACCAGTCCACTCTAATCAATTCCGTTCTCATACCTTCATAGTCTGCTTTATTCAAGCTCAGTACTTTTGTTTGAGTTCCAACCTTCTCACCCTCTAATTGAATATGGAAGTCAACCATGTTATGGTCACTCGTTCCAAGGGGACTCTTTAATAGGACATTCTTTATTAATCCTGTCTCATTACACAGGACCAGATCTAATATCGCCTGCCCCCTGGTCGGTTCAATTACATTCTGCTCAAGAAACCCATCCCTAATACACTCAATGAACTCTTCCTCAAGACTGCCCTGCCCAATTTGATTTGTCCAGTTAATATGAAAGTTAAAATCCCCCATAATTATAGCTGTTCCCTTATTACAAGCCCCAACTATGTCCTGATTAATACTCCGTCCAACAGAGTTGCAACTGTTAGGAGGCCTATAGACTACGCCCACTAGTGTTTTTTCCCCTTGTTATTCCTTATCTCCACCCAAACTGTTTCATTATCCTGATCCTTTGACCCAATATCATTCCTCTGTATTGCAATGATTCCTTCCTTTATTAACATAGCCACCCCACCGCCTCTACCTTCCTGCCTGTCCTGCCTGATTGTTAAATATCCTCGTATGTTTAATTCCCAGTCATGGTCACCCTGCAGCCATGTTTCTGTAATGACCACAAGATCATACCCATATGTAGTTATTTGTGCCGTCAACTCCACCACTTTGTTACGAATGCTACGTGCATTCAGATAAAGAACTTTCAAATATGTTTTGGACATACAGGGCTAGATTTTCAGTATAGACAGTTTTGGGGCGCGAACCTTAGCGCCCGCCCGAAGTTAGCGCCCACCCCAAAGTAGCGCCCCGTTGCCGGAAATTCAGTGGCTTCGCCCTAAGAGAGTGGTGGAGCGCTAAAAGAGGTGTTCCACTCCTACCTTTAGGCGCTAAGCCGGCGGTCCAGAGGGATAGCGCCCAGGCGGGGCGCAGCACGGGTGCGGTCATTTTTGCACTGACAGCAGACCCCGTGGTGCCGACCAGCTCTTAAAGGGGGAAGGGACGAATTGGTCTGCTGCCACGCCCTGCACACTGCAGCCTTGCAAAGAGGCCTCAACACTGCTGCTCAGCCCCAGGGAGTCATGGCAACGCCAGAGAACGCCCGTCAGCGTGCCCTGCGCTTCTCAGAGGCTGATCTGGACATAATGGCCTAGAAATTCAGTGCCCTTAGCGCCGATTTTGCGGCGCTAGAGGGCCTAGTGCTGCAATTGGCGCCGGCGCCTAAATTTACTGGGGCCCTTCCGCCGCGGTAGACCGGTAGCGCTGCGCCGGCACCGATGACGTCATCGGTGTGCGCAGCATCCCGGTTGCCATGGTAACCCGCCCGAACTGGGAAATTGACTTGCGGCCGCCTCGCCCGTGGCAGCCGCAAGCAACGTTCTGGCAGAGGTGCCTTGCACAAGTTTGCGCCGGCGCATTAAAGGCCCCGCGGCGGCCGGCCGCTTTCCCGCCGCCCGCCTGGCCGCAGCTCCCTCCCCGGACTTCCCCCCCCACCCCCCGGAACAGAAGCAAGCCCGGCACTTGTCCGAGGTGCCGGGCTCATTTTTAATAAGATTATCGCGGGCCGCGGCCGGGTGCAGGCAGGCCCTCCTTAAGGGAAGGAGGAGGCCTGCACTTCCCGAACCTGCCGCACCGCATCGGGCGCCGCAGTGCCGGAATAGCGCCGAAATTCAGCGCATAGCGCCAGTTTTCAGGCGCTAACAGCTTTCAGCAGCGCCGGCAGCCGTTTGGGCGCAGAAGTAGTGAATTTTTGGCCCGACCAGCGCGACTTAGCTCTGGCACTAACTTCCGGCGCTAAAGCCGTTGCTGCGCCAAAACCCAATTTCTAGGCCAATGGTCACAGCTCTGGAGGTGAGGCGCAAGATCTTGTTTCCAGAGAGTGGGAGGAATCCAACCCACCATGACTACACCAAAGCCTGGAAGCAGATCGCCCAGAGGGTGACGTTCACCGGCGAGGCCCCCAGGACCCACAAACAATGCCGTAAGAAATACAACGATCTGACCAGGATTGTGAAGGTGAGTAGCCTTTCCAGTCTCCTCCTCATTCTTGCATGTACACCTGACATGATGGGCAAAGGGACCTGAAAGTCCTACTGGCCAGCCCTCAGCCAGCAGCATTGGGACAGTCATGAGCATCAAATGGCCATTCGGCACTCTACACTTTGGCCAAGCTATTCCACCATGGGAGGCAGTGCACAGTACATCAGGGCTTCACTCTGTCCAAGCTATTCCAACCATGGGAGGCAGTGCACACTACATCAGGGATTCACTCTGTCCAAGCTATTCCACCATGGGAGGCAATGCACACTACATCAGGGCTTCACTCTGTCCAAGCTATTCCACCATGGGAGGCAGTGCACACTACATCAGGGCTTCACTCTGTCCAAGCTATTCCACCATGGGAGGCAGTGCACACTACATCAGGGCTTCACTGCGCACTTACAGCCCGTCCTTTCTCTTGCAGGCTAAAGTAGCGTTTAATCGCCAGGCCCGTGCCAGGGGTGGCCGCGCCAAGCTGCAGAAGCTCACTCGGCTGGAGGAGCGCGTGTGTGTGCTCATGGGAGCCCGTGTGATTGTCCCCACAGCGTGCGGTGTATCCGACCCTCCACTGCCCGGCAATGGTAAGGACCTCGCCTTTTGGCCCTCTCGCGTCACACTGGCCCATCCGAGCTAACTCCTTTGCCACTGTCCCACCAATGCGCTGAATCCCACCAGTCCTAACTCCCTCGCTGACGCCTTCTCCTCACTCTGAAGCTACTCTTGTGCATTCCTGCTTTCAGCTGGTGACGACCAGGACCCTGAAGCTGCCAGTGACACCACCTCCGACCAGGAGGAGGAGGAGGAGCAAGCCGGACCTTTGGGAGAACAGTCACGTCCCGCAGGAGAGGAGGAAATGCTTGACACCTCCTCACTGGACGAGTGCCTGGAGGAACTGTCGCAGGGCAATGCAGCTTCTGGGACCAGTGGCGTCCAGCCACCCAGCAGCCGTGCGCGTGGCCCGCGGCCTTCCCCTAAAGGGGGGAAGGATCAGAGAGGAGTGCTGCTGCTCGGCACACTCGCCGTCACCAACGCGGCAAGGGTCCCCTAGTTCGGCCCCCTCCTCCCCAGCGGGAGAGTCGCGACGCCAGTCCGGACACCTTCACTTCGGAGGAGGTGCGGAAGCTGGATAAGATGGCTGACGACTCGGACCGGCGCCACACGGAGCTCATGAGCGTGGTGGGGCGCATGCCTGAGGCCATCGAGTCGCTGGCGACCAGTGTGCGCGAGTTCGGGGCAGCAACTGCCGCGAGTGGCCGCATGCTGACTGATGCCGTCAAGACCCTGGTGGATGTGATGCGCGCGCACACCAGGACCACAGGGCCACTCACTGCTGCCACACGCGCTGTCTCAGGCAGGCATCGCCAGGGCAGGTGCCGCGCTGGACCATCCCAGCAAGCCGCCCGTCGGCTGATTGCTGCGGATCCTGCAGTGCGGGCCCGGCCGAGTGCCACCGCGCCAGAGCACCAGCCAGCGCATCCCAGACGCCAGCTGGCCCACATTGCGCCATCCGTCGCCGCCATTCCCCCTCTGGGGCGTCAACGGCAAGCGGCTGCAGCTGATGGTGGCCAGGCTCAGGTGCGCCACTCAGCAGACGGCCCCTCGAGGCCCAAACGCCGTGTAGGCCGCCCCCCAGCGGCATCTGGCGGAAGGGCATCTGAGCCTCAGGCGCCTTCCCCCAGCCTCGCAGCAGCCACTGGGCAGAGCTTGCGACGGAGCAGCAGGCCGGGCAGGGGAGGCAAAATGCTGGCCAAGGTCTCGCCCTCACGGGCCACTCAGTAGAGGGTGTGGGCAGCTTTCCTTTAATATGGCGGTGGCCATCTTTATTTTGCCCATGGTTGTGCTTTTGGAGGGCTTATTTTTTGCGTTAGGCCGACGTTGAGGCCCGATTTGAATAAAGGTGGAGTGGCTCCTCCCCAGTTTGTGGGAGTGAGTCGTTTGTTGGGCTTTTTGTGGGGCCCGTTTATTGTTTTTGGGGATTCATGTGGGAAGGGCTTTTCATTTTTGTGCAATAAAAAATTATCTTTATTCATGCAGTCTCCATGGTTGTTCTTCTTAGTGTTTGTTGGCTTCGCCGGCTGAGGGCTTGCGGAGCGGCTGCATTCATCTTCCCTCATGGCCCCTGGCCATTCCCTGACAGGGGGCTTAGAAGTACCGTGTAATAAGGTGGCGTCGTGCGGCCCTTGGCCCTGGTCGCTCCCTCCTGGGAACGTACTCCTGCTCCTCCTCCTCCTCCTCCTCATGCTCCTCCTGCTCCTCCTCCTGAGGTGCTGGTCCAACGTCAGGTGGCAGTGCCTGAGTCCTGCGGATAGCCAGGTTGTGTAGCATGCAGCAAACCACCACAAATTGGGAGACCCGGTCCGGCGAATACTGGAGAGCTCCTCCGGAGCGATCAAGGCAGTGGAACCGCTGCTTGAGGACCCCAATAGTTAGCTCGATGATGTTGCGGGTGGTTTGATGGCTCTCGTTGTAGGCCTCTTCAGCAGCGGTCCTGGGCGCGCGGAGCGGGGTCATGAGCCAGGTGCACAAAGGATAGCCTTTGTCCCCGATGAGCCATCCTCTTGGGGGAGGCTGTGCCTGGAACATGTCATGCGCAGTACTCTGCCGCAGGATAAAGGCATCGTGGCTGCTGCCTGGGAAGCTGGCATTGACTGCCATGATGCGCTGCTTGTGGTCACATACCAGCTGCACATTCAGAGAATGGTAGCCCTTCCTGTTGCGATACTGCTTGCCATGCTCCAGAGGGGCCCGCAAAGTCACATGCGTACAGGCAATGGCGCCCTGCACCAAGGGGAATTCCCCGAGTCCGGCAAATCCCAATGCGCGCTGATGCTGGCTCTCGAGGGCCATGGGGAAGGAGATGAATTGGCTTCTCCTTCTGAACAGTGCTTCGGTCACGTGGCGGATGCAGCGATGCGCGCCATACTGGGAGATGTTTGCTATATCCCCAGCAGCGTATTGGAAGGAGCCGGTGGCATAGAATTTCAATGCCACCGTCACCTTCACTTCCACCGACAGAGACGTCCTGCACCTGAGCTTTGGCCGCAGATCTCGGCGAAGCAGGTGGCAGATCTCTGCAATCAACTCCTTTCAGAATCGGAGCCTTTTAACACATCGCGCGGCACTCATGTTTAGGTAGGAGCGCTGCTGGCGGTATAGCCTGACTGGGTAAGGCCTACGTGGCCGACGCCTGAAGCCCCCTCTGCCTCTAGCCAGGGCTGCCCCTCTCACAATGCGTCTGCGAGCCCTACGGACATGGCGCTGCAGCTGCGCGTTGGCACCCCATGCAGCCCCCATCAAATCCTGGCAAACAGTCTAATTTCCAAATGGCCACTTGCAGCGCTATTGCCTGAGTCCAAAAATACCTGGCTCTTGCTGCTTGAAACCAGTTAGCTATCCTCCTTGTTGTGTCTCCAGAAATGCGTTGCTCAAGACTGTTTTCTGAAAAAGGGATGGCCTTTAAACTGGAGAGGACGTTCCCTTTAATTAGCGCCCCCCGGGGCCCGCGCTGGTTGTGTTGCGTTCCTTTTTTCAAACGCTCCGGCCGCCCGCCGCACAATGGGGCGGTCCGACTGAAGTTTGCAATCGGGGCGGCCAAAGGGCGTTGCACGAGGATGTGACGTCATTTTCTGCGCGCGCATCCGGGCGGGCGCTAAACTTTGCGCCGGCGCTAACGGGCAACTTAATTTGGGGCAGGGCACAAACTGCGCTGCGCCCGGGCGCTACACGCATAGCGCCCGGAAATCACTTCTCTTAAGGCGCTAACTGCTGGAGCAAGCGACTGAAAATCTAGCCCTTAGTTCCTGCTTTTTCCCCTTTTACTACATGCTGTCCTTTCCTGACACTCTCTGGTTTTTAATTCCCCCACTGCTACCTAGGTCTATGACCTTCTCCGTTGTCATTTTTTTATTTGCTCTCTAGAAACCTCCCCCCAACGAATTAGTTTTAAGCCCTCTCTACAGCTCTGGTTATATGATTCGCCAGGATTTTAGTCCCAGCACTGGCCAGGTGAAGTCCGTCCCAACAGAACAGTTCCCTCCTGTCCCAGTACTGGTGCCAGTGTCCCAGGAAGCCAAACCCATTTCTCCCACACCAGCCTTTGGTATGGAGGGAGCGCTGCACTGTCAGAGGGGCGGTACTGAGGGGGCACTGCTCCATTGGAGAGGCAGTATTGAGGGAGCGCTGCACTGTCGGAGGGGCGGCACTGAGGGAGTGCTGCACTGTCGGTGGGATATTACTATTGGAGCGCTGCTGGGATTCGTTGCTGGGATTTGGGCGTCCCTGGAACGGCCAGCAATTATTGCCCATCCATAATTGCCCTCGAGAAGACGGTGGTGAGCCGCCTTCTAAAACCCTGCAGTCCAGGTGCTAAATGTACTCCCACAGTGCTTTTTAGGAGAGATGCCCAGGTTTTTGACCAAGCGACGAAGCAGGATCAGCATTATATTTCTAAGTCAGGGGCCTAGAAATTGGGTTTTGGCTTAGCCAGGGCTTTAGCGCCGGAAGTTAGTGCCGGCGCTAAGTCCCCCTGCGCGCGCCAAAAATTCAGTAGCGCCGCGCCCAAACGGCTGCCGGCGCTACTGAAGGGTCTTAGCGCCTGGAAAAGGGTGCTAACTGCCGCTTAGCGCCGCAATTCCGGCGCTGCGGCACCCGAAGCGGTGCGGCAGGCTGCGGAAGTGCAGGCCTCCTCCTTCCGCTAAGGAGGAGCTGCCTGCACCCGGCCGCGGCCCGCGCAAATCTGTTTGAAAATGAGCCCGGCACCTCGGACAAGTGCCGGGCTTGCATCTGTTCCGGGGCGGGGGGGGGAGAAGTCCGGGGAGGGAGCTGCGGGCAGGCGGCCGGCGGGAAAGCGGCCGGCCGCCGCGGGGTCTTTAATGCGCCGGCGCAAACACATGTTGGACTCTGTTGCCAGAGTCTTAGTTGCGGCTGCCACGGGCGACGCGGCCGCAACTGAATTTCGGTGCTGGGGCCCGTCGGCATGGCAACCGGGACGCTGCGCACACCGATGACGTCATCGGTGCCGGCGCAGCGCTACCGGTGCAACGCCACTTTAGGGCCCCAGGGAATTTTTGAACTGGCCATAACTCTGGCGCTAGTCCCTCTAGCGCCTCAAAAGCGGCGCTAAGCCTAGTGAATTTCTAGGCCAAAGACTTCAGCCTTGATTTTTTTTAACACAATTAGTCCTTTTAGAATTATTATTTACTGTGGCTCTCTTTGATTTACACCTTTGATTTCTCAGCCTTCCACTTTGTTTTTTTTCCTTCCTGTCTTTTGTTTCTATCCTTACTTCACTGTCCTCTGTCTGCCTGCACAGGTTCCCAACCCTCTACCATTTTAGTTTAAACTCTCCACAACAGCACTAGCAAACATTCCACCTAGGATATCGGTACTGTTCCCGCACAGGTGCAAACCGTATAGTTTTCACTGGTCCCACCCCCCCCAGAACCGGTTCAAATGCCCCAGGAATTTGAATCCATCGCCCTTGCTCCACTCCTCTAGCCACGGTTTGATCTGAAATATACTTCTATTTCTACTCTACTAGCACGTGGCACTGGTAGCATTCCTGAGATTACTACCTTTGAGCATCTATTATTAAATTTACCTCCTAACTCCCTATATTCAGCTCTTAGGACCTCATCCCGTTTTTCCTATAGCGTTGGTACCTATATGCAGCACGACATGCTTCTGGTCTCTGGTGATCCCCAATTGCTCATGGTGGCGGATTCGGTGATGGTAATGCAGTTGAATGTCCAGCAGCGTTAATAAGACTCTTGCTTGTTGGAGATAATCGTTCCCTGGCACTACTGTGGCTTTGGTTACCTGCCATTAATCAGTCCAAGCCTGAACATGGTCTAGGTCTTGTTGCATGCGAGCATGGACTGATTCATTGTCTGAGGTTTTGTGAATGGAAGAAAAACTGTGCAGTCATCAGCGAAGATTATCATTTCTCATCTTATGTTGGATGGAATGTCATTGATGAAGCAGCTGAAGATGGTTGGGCCTAGGACACTGCCCTGAGGAACTCATGCAGTGAAGTCCTGGGGCTGTGATGACTGAACCTCTGTGAGGGAATGGCCATATTCAGAAAGATACACCATCCTATAAAAAATTGTACCCTTAATAAACATGACAAACTGGGCTTGATAATCTAAAAGCCTCAACGATGGAAAAGCTGTAAACGGCATACAGTTTTTTGAGATAAGGTAAGTTGTTATCACTGGAACAATAGCCCTATTGAAGCAGAGGGTTAGAGCTTCCAAAATGTATGAAGTTTTGGAAAGTACACAATGGTATAATGTTATGGAGTCATAAACCATCACTTCGGGAAACAGAAAAACAGATAATTAAATAAATATTTGCCCTCATTAATATGACATCAAATGAAATACGGAGACAGGAAATCTGTGTTACAACCAAATGAGGTAGCTAAGAAGACATTGATGTGCCCAGTTGAAGTGTTTTTAATTTACATGTTGTAAAAAGATACAAAAGGAAGTCCTTCGTGAGAATGACATCAAAAAGTATCACTGCTGTCACATTGTTTATATGATAATTTTTGAACACCTAAAGGGGAGTCACGAGACTGAATGCTACAAGCTGAACTGACCTTAATAATAGCAGGTGTCAAAAGAAAAATGATTAGAGATAATTAGCTTACATCAGCAGAAAATCTCACAGGATATACTACTGAAAAATGGTAAAAAAATTGAATTTTCGAATAGGAAGAGTGAATTCGCTGTAAGGGGCAAAGTGATTCTCGGCTTCAGAGGCAGGCTCTGTAAACCTGCAAACCTTTGGGTCTCGGGTATCAAAGGTATTTGGTTTTGGTGGATATCCTGGAATATAGACTAAGAAATGTAAAAATGTAACGAAGTTAAGATTTGAGAATAAGGATCTCTGAGAATAAGAATTGAAGGCTATTTGGTTTTGGAACTGTTAAAGTTGCGATTGAATCACCAGCTGTAATTACATGTCGGTTCTTTAATAACTCTTTATTTCTGGAATTGACTCACAGAGTACTTCTGTATTAAACTCTCAAAATCAGTCTCTGTGCACTCTTTGGTGAGGAGTTGCAGAATTCTGGGGGAGATTTCCGGACCCTCATAATAACTGGAATGTTACAGTCTAGTTAACCTGATTAAAAATGCTATCTGGAGGACAGTAACATCTTCAGGTCGTTCCTTTCCTTTAGGGAGAGATAGTCTGGACCTTTAGACCCAATTAAGCATCTTTTAGGTTTCAGCTATCTCTAACTTAGTTGAAAGTGAATGTCTGGGGAATACGCCTAATGCGGCGTGGCCCGGACGTGGCTCGGACTAGTAATTATCCCTTCACTTCAACCACCACAAATATCTTCATTTGTGCTAGGTATGACTCCAGCCAGTGGAGCGTTTCCCCCCAGATTCCCAATGACATCTATTTTACTAGGGATCTTTGATGCCACTCTCGGTCAAATGCAGCCTTGATGTCAAGGCTAGTCATTCTCACCTCACCGCTGGAATTCAGCTACTTTGTTCATGTTTGGGTAATGAGGTCGGGAGCCGAGTGGTCTTGGCGGAACCGAAGCTGGGCACCAGTGAGCAGGTTATTGGTGAGTAAGTGCCACCTAACAGCACTGTCGAAGACACCTTCCATCATTTGATGTTGATTGAGAGTAGACTGATGGGGCTTTAAACGGCCGTGTTAGATTTTTGCTGCTTTTTCTGGATAGGAAAACCCTGGGTAGTTTTCCACTTTGTTGGATACATGCCAATGTTGTAGCTGCAATGGAACAGCTTGGCTAGATGCGCAGCTAATTCTGCAGCACAATCTTCAGCACAATAGCCGGGATGTTGTCCAGGCCCACAGCCTTTGCTGTATCCAGTGCGCTCAGTCATTTTTTGATATCACGTGGAGTGCATTGAATTGGTTGAAGCCTGGCTTCTGTGGTGGTGGGGATCTCAGTAGGAGTCTGATATGTATCATCCAATCTGCACTTCCGGCTGAAGGCGGTTGACAATACTTCAGCCTTGTCTTTTGTACTCACGTCTTGGGCTCCACCATCATTCAGGATGGGGATATTCATGGAGCCTCCACCTGTCGTTAGTTGCTTAATGGTCCACCACCATGCATTTAGTCCTGTGTTGCAGCTTTCCCAGGTTGGCGCCTCATTTTTATGTATGCCTGGTGATACTCCCAGCATACTCTGCTACACTCCTTATTGAACTGGGATTGGTCCCCTGGCTTGATGGTAATGGTAGAGTGAGAGATATGCTGGGCCATGAGGTTACAGATTGTGGTGTGTACAATTCTGCTGCTGCTGATGGCCCATAGTGCTTCATGGATGCCCAGTTTTGATGTGCTAGAACTGTTCTGAATCTATCCCATTTAGCAAGGTGCTACTGCCAAACAACACGATGGAGAGTGTCCTCAGTGGGAAGACGGGACGTCGTCTCCACAATGACTCTCTGATGGTCACATCTACCAAGGCTGTCGTGGATAGGTGCATCTGCGAGTTATTTGTAATAAGTATAACACAATCACCGCCTGAACAATGACTAAATCACCAATAACCTGTACAGTTGTAGCCGGACTGCCCTTGTTTTATACAACAACCCTCTTGCAATAAAGGACAACATTCCATTTGCCTTTTAAATTACTTGCAGTACCTGCATGCTAACTTTTTGTGTTTCATGCACGAGGACCCCGGGTCCCTTTGAACTGTAGCAATGTGTAAACTCTCTCCATTTAAATAATAATTTGCTTTTTTGTTTCTCCTGCCAAAGTGGAAAACCACGCACTTTCCCACATTATACTCCATCTGCCAAATGTTTGCCCACTCACTTAGCCTGTCTATTTCACTTTGCAGTTTCTTTGCATCCTCTGCACAACTTGCTTTCCCACCCATCTTTGTATCATCCGCAGACATGGCTAAATTACACTGGGACCCTTCAGCCAAGTCATTAATGTAGATTGTAAAGACTTGTGTACTCAGCACCAATCCCTGTGGCACTCCACTAGTTATCGTTTGCTAACTGGAAAATTATCCATTTACACCGGCTCTCTACTTTCTGTTGTTAGCCAATTCTCTATCCATGCTAATGTATTATCCCCAACCCCGTGAGCTCTTATCTTATGCAATAATCTTTTATGCGGCACCTTATCGAATGCCTTCTGGAACTCCAAATGCAACACGCCCACTGGTTCACCTTTGTCCACCCTGCTCATTACCTCACCAAAGAACTCTATCAAATTTATTAAACATGATTTCCCTTTCATAAAACCATGCTAACACTGCTTGACTGCATTATGCTTTTCCAAATGCCCTGCTACTGCTTCCTAAATGAAGGACTTCAGCATTGTCCCTACGACAGATATTAGGCTAACTGGTCTATACTTTCCTGCTTTCTGTCTCCCTCCTTTCTTAAGTAGGGGAATCATTGATAGAGACCCCTGTCATCTATTCCAAACACCTGGATACTATTGCCACCTATCCAGTGGACGAGAGCTCCACAAAGCGGCTCTGCATATACAAAACTAAGATTTGATATGGGCCCAGAAATTTGGGGCCCCACGGGTGAGTACGCACGGGGTACTCACCCGTAGGTTGAATGGATGTGTCGGTTTCCTGCATGCACTGTGCATGCGGGGTCACCGGCACTACCGATCCTCTGAATGAAGGGGTTCAAAGGCAGAACGTGTGCATGGGTGAGGCTGCGTGTGCGCTTTGAACTTAGGTTTTTTTTGCAGGTTTTCACACGAGGTTAAGTCTGCAGGATTTACACATTTAAAAAGCAGGCATAAGGCCTGCTTTTTACAAGGTAAGTGGTCAATTAATTATATTTTTTTTTAAAATTCCACAGATTTTTTATTTTTAAATACTTTAAAGCAAGGTAAGTTTATTTTTAGCCCAGTTAGAGTATAAAATTATTTTTTTCAAAAATTTAAATTATTGTTTGAAAAGTTTTTTAATGTAATTTATAGTTTATTTAAAAAGTGTGATTTAAAAAAAAATATTTGAAGGTTTACTGCTATTTTGGGGCCCGTAGTATTTACAAGTTTTGACAGGTCCTCCTGTCAATCTTATGAAAGATCTTTTCCCTCCTCTGATTGGATGCCCATGGCTCACGTGATCCCAGGGGATGCATCGCACTAACTATGCCCCTGGGACACGCAAGCACAGCGCGCTGGCAGCTCGGCCAGGCCCCAGAGCGGAATTCCATGGGACCCTACAGCTCAACTGCTGGTGCGCTAGGTAAGTGCAGATTGGGGGCTTGCCCCCACGGGAAGACCCTGACCCGAATTTCTGGGCCATCGTCCCCAAAGGATTTATGCATCCATGGATACCCTCGTGCTGCTGTCACCACCGTGTCCAACATAACAGAGTGTCTCCCACTGCTCGGGATTGGGTCGGGCTTCCTACATTTTAGCGAGCGTTCTGTATCTGATAGTGCCTTAGAATGGTTACCTGATTCTGCACCCTGGGCCCGGTGGTGCCATCAAGGCATTTTAAGAATAAACTTCCCGCATTCCTGGCCCTCTTCAGTGATAACCCATACTGCCCCTGAGCACACGGGATGAAAATCACCCTTGATGTACTGTAGGTTAATGTTTCCAGTGGTGTCCCAGGTGGTGACTTCAGGGCAACTGCAATCGAACTGTTATAGGGCAAATAGTTAGTGGTGGTCCAGTATTCCATGTAGGCTAATGTGGGATCTTCGAGATTGAGCAGAATCCTGATCATTAGCCAGAATAATTATGTAATTTTATACAGTTCAGATTCTCAATACTGTTGTTTATTTTAAAACAAAGCAAAACGTTACTTCGTACTTTTCCTTTTCTGCAAAGGGCAATTTTCCACTCCCCCTACTCTACTTCAAGGGTGTATTTTTATTTCATTTAATACGTCGAGGGGTCGGTTGGCCTCGTCTTTGGAGAAGAGCTGGTTCTGGACATGGGGCAAGCAGTTTTCTACAGCTCCCATGTCCTGTCCACCTTCATCTGGATCATAAATGTAACTGTGGAGACGCCAATTCAGGCAAGGGCGCCTCAGTGGCTGTGGATGTCCCATTAGGCAGAACTTCTTCTTCATGCCATTGAAGCGGATTCAGTCTCACTATGCTCATGATCGTGGCTTGTTGTGTTCTTGTCCTCCTTGTGGGCTGATAAACTTCCTCTGGTTAATATGAAACCATTTGATTTTCTTAGGTAACTGAAAAGCGTATACCATAGGACAAACGTTGTCAACAATTTGATATGGCCCCTTGCAGAGGGGATCAGAAACTCCATCCATCCCATCGTTTCGTACCTGGCTCTCTACTTCCCACTCTTGGGGTTTACTAAGAGCCAGGTGTAATCGGTTGTGTTTGTGTTCCTTCAAAATGGTGTTGGCGGCCCTCAATTCAGTTCTTTTTAAAGTTCCCCACAGGTCACTCAGGACTGTTTTCCAAGTGACCTCCTTACTTTGTTTATCAGTGAGATTATGAATAGGTGTGTGGGGGTTCGAATGGTTCTACATGCTACCAATTCATGAGGGCAGTGACCGGTTCCTTTGGATTATTTACTATGTACGGATTAGGGGAAGTACCTCATCCCACTTAGTGAGCGGTTTGTTTAATTCCTTTAACAGAGCCAACTTCAATGTATGGTTAGTACTTTCCAGGATTCCCGATGATTGTGGGCGGTGGCTGACATGACATTTCCCTTCAATTCCAAGCATTTCAGGGTGGCGTGCATTACGTGACCTGTCAAATTACTTCCCTGGTCTGACTCCATCACTTCTGGAGAATTCGTCTCTAACTAGGTTCTTGGCCATCTACGAAGCTGCGGCTGACTTGCACGGGTAGTCTTCTACCCACCTCATAACCTTGCACCATCAACACTCATCTGGCCTCCTGTTTACAAGAAACAACACACGATCCATTGTGGATTCCCTCACGAGCAATGGGCTAATTCGGCAGTTCCTGCTGAACTTCTGTCATTTTGGATAAATATTCAATTAACATTCATAAATTTTAATTGAATAAAGTACAGACACTTTTTTTCAAAAACAGTCATTCAGACAAAAGGAATACTGTAACGTTCTAATATTCATCTTCAGGAAAACGTCCACACTTTAACACACATTCTCAAACAAAGTGAACTTCCAGCGTCCTTTAATTTTCCTTTCACACCGCAAATCTTGCATTTTATTTTTCTTGGTACAGACGCTGATAGCTTCCGTGTCGGTAAAACTTTAAGTTTCCTTTATTTCTTCTTTTATATCATCATGTCAGTAGGTATCCCTGGCTCTCCAAACCCCTGTTTCGCTTTCCTTTGCTGAGTTTTCAGATTGGTTAGCCTTAACTTAGATATTTTCCGCTCTTTCTCTCCCGCAGTTTAATCCACTTCAGTTTGGATACCATTACCTACTCGAGCCTGTTTCTGGGTGACCCGAAACAAAACCTTAAAGTCCTCAATGACCTTCTCTACGTGCTCTGAATGACGTCTCTGTTTGGATAGATCATTGAGACGGCATCGCTCTGATTCTGGTTATTTATACACTGGATCTCAAGTTGTTCTTTATTACACAACATCTTCTCCTGTTCTAACTTTTCCTCGAGCCTGTTTCTATGTTCCATTTCTACTTCTGTTTCTTTCCATAACTTGATCATTACCCGTTCATCAGATTGATCCTGCTTCTGCTAGGCCAATAAACAAATGGATTCGCTTAAACTTTTCTGACTTGTGGACCCTTGGATCCACTGTTCAGCCTCCGATACTGGATCATCACCATCTATAGTAACCCGTATCCACCCCATGCTGAGGGGAACTCCCTGTCACATATTTCATGACTTACACAGCCATTGGCTTTGCCATTGTCTGCAGTGACCGAGTCCCTGTTCGGGCGCCAATTATCTGTAAGACGTTCAGATTGTCTGACAGTTTACAGATTTCAGATGTGGAACCGACAACTCAAGACAAAGATTTCAGTGTAAACTATTCTTTACTTAAAAATCAGCAAGTGTAAGTAGCAAACACAAACCATACTCAATTCATTTACTTATTACAAGAAAGCAGGCACGAACCTAAAATCATTTACTTTAATCTCAGGTAATTATAAGCAACCACACATACGTACTAACACCAGATGAGAGGCCACTTCAACGATGAATAGATGTATGACTTTAACTGGCAGCTGACCATTTTGCCATTGACTGCAGCAACGAATGTCACAAAAAACCCGAAACTTGGCAACTCGCCAATAACATTCATATCCCAACGTATGTGGAGAATTTTCTCTCTCTCTCTCTCTCTCTCTCTCTCTATTCCTGTATATTTTGAGCCTTAGTTAACCAAAGCCAGACATTCAAGTATTGGAGAGAGCCTTGTTTTTACATTTGGAGGCTTGTTGATGCGTGAATGCTTTTCTCAGAAATGTCAAGATCTTTTCTTTTGAAGGAATGCAGCTGGGCACAGAGTGAACAACTTGTGAGTTTGGTGAGTGTGGCATTGAGTCTGAAGGGATAATCTCTGCTTGATAAAATCTGGTGATAAAATGTAGCCAGGCAAGTGGTAGCAGTGTCAGTAGGAGAGCATTTTGATGACAGTAACCATAATTCGGTGAGATTTAAGGGAATCATGGAAAGGGACAAAGATGGACTGGAAATAAAGGATCTAAATTTGGGGAAAGCCGATTTCAATATGATAATGGAGGATCTGGCCAAAGTGGACAAGCTTATTGTCGGAAAAGGAACATCAAAGGATTGGGAGTCTTTCCGAATGGAAATAGAGAGAGTACAACGCCAACATGTTCCTGTAAAGGTCAAGGGTGAGACCAACAAGCCCAGGGAACTCTGGATGTCAAGCGATATATAAGAATGGATTCAGAAAAAAGGGAGGCTTTTGGCAGATGCAAAGAAGTAAAAAGAGTGCAAGCCCTAGAGGAGTATAGAAAGTGCAGGTGGGTATTATAAAAGAAATTAGGAGAGTGAAGACGGGGCATGAAAAACATTGGCGAGCAAAATAAAGGACATTCCAAGGTGTTTTATAAGTATATTAAGGGCAAGAGGATAACCAGGGAAAGAGTAGGACTCAGTACGGACCAATGTGGCAATCTGTGTGTAGAGCCGGAAGATGTAGGAGAGGTTTCAAATGAATATTCTTCATCTGTGTTCAATATGGAGAAGGATGATATAGGCATATAAATTAGGCAGGTGGATTGTGATATACTTCAAAAAAACTAGAATTGAGAGGGAGGAGGTACCAGCGGTTTTAGTGCGTTAAAAGTGAATATAACCCCAGCCACTGATGGGATGGTTCCTAGACTGCTGTGTCAGGCTAGTGAGGAGATTGCAGGGGCTCTGACACAAATTTTCAGATCCGCTCTGGCCACAGGGGATGTGACAGAGAACTGGAGGACAGTTAATGTAGTACCATTGTTCAAGAAGGTGCTAGGTATAAACCAGGGAATTACAGGCCAGTGAGCCTAACATCAATGGTAGGGAAATTATAGGAAAAACTTCTGAGGGACAGAATTAGTCTCCACTTGGAGAGGCAGGGATTAATCATTGATAGTTAGCATGGCTTTGTCAGTGGGAGATCATGTGTGACCAATTTGATTGCAGTTTTCTTGGGGGTGATTGGTGTGTGGATGAGGGTAGTGCCGTTGATATTGTCTACATGGACTTCAGTAAGGCTTATGACAAAGTTCCGCATGGGATACTGGTCAAGAAGATAAGAGCCCGTGGGATCCACGGCAATTTGGCACATTGGATCCAAAATTGGATTAGTGGCAGGAGGCAGTGTGTGAGGGTCGATGGTTTTTTTTGTGATTGGAGGCATGTGTCCAGTGGTGTACCGCTGCGATCGGTGCTCGGTCCTTTGCTTTTTGTAGTGTACGTTAATGATTTAGATTTGAATGTAGGAGGTATAATCAGTAAGTATGCAGATGGCATGAAAATTGTTGGTGAAGGAAATAGTGAAGAGGGAAGCCTTAGGCTACAGGACGATATAGATGGGTTAGACAGATGGGCAGAACAGTGCCAAATGGAATTTAATCTGAAAAGTGTGAAGTAATGCATTTTGTAAGGAATAACAAGGCAACTGAATGCACAATGAAGCGTAGGAATCTAGGAAGGACGGAGTGTCAGAGGGACCTTGGTGTGCATGTACATAGATCCCTGAAGGCAGCAGGACAGGTAGATAAGGTGGTTAAAAGGCATATTTGATACTTGCCTTCGTTAGCCGAGCTATACAATTTAAGAGCAGGAAGGTTATGATGGAGCTGTACAAAACGCTAGTTAGGCCACAGCTTGAATACTGTGTGCAGTTCTGGTCGCCACACTATAGGAGGGATTTGATTGCATTGGAAAGGTTGCAGAGGAGATTCACCAGGATGTTACGTGGGTTGGAGTGCTTCACCTATGATGAGACACTGGACAGTCTGTGGTTGTTTTCCTTGGAGCAGAGATTCCTGAGGGGGGACCTGATTGAGGTGTACAAAATTATGAGCGGCGTAGATAGGGTAGAGAGAATGGAACTTTTCCCCTTAGTAGCGGGGTCAATAACCAGGGGACATAGCATCAAGATAAGGGGAAGGAGGATTAGCAGGGATTTGAGGAAAAACGTTTTCACCCAGAGGCTGATTGGAACCTGGAACTCACTGCCTGAAAGCGTGGTAGAGGCAGGAACCCTCAACATTCAAGAAGCGTGTAGATGAGCACTTGAAACGCCATAGCATACAAGGCTACGGAACAAGTGCTGGGAAATCGGATTATAATAGACAGGACTTGATGGCTGTCGTGTACACGATGGGCCGAAGGGCCTCTTTCTGTGCTGTATAACTCTATCACTCTATGATTCTAGTCATGTGTGCTTCCAATTAGCATTTAACTTAAATTTACTCTTTTCAGCTTTAAGTTTCTTCCAGGCTTGGACGTAACTAAGCAAGCTGTGTACTGGAGTTAGTTAATTATCTCGTCTAATCTGTTTCTGCAACTGCCAGACAGTGGAATCATAAATCTCAGCAGTAGGGAGATTGCCGTGCAACTTGGCGCAGAATGAACAAATTGTGCGTTTGATAAGTGTGGAGTTCGATGAAGTGGTGGAAGGAGCTGCATGCATTTCCTAACTTCTCCCGCAATGCGGCGCCGGCCCTGAGCAGGAGCAGACCGAGGCCCGAGAGCGGGGATAAAAGCAGCAGCAGACCTGCATCAATAAGAAGAAACTGCATTGTGGCATCACAGGTAAATCAGGGAAGTGTATGGTAGTGACTGTGGGCGAAGTATCAAGTTATGATATAACATATAACTAAATTTAAAAAACTAAAATTAATTTAATTAATTTAATAAACTAAACGAGGTAAATGCTTTGATTAACACTAAACTAATTTAATTAATTAATTAATTAATGGGAGAACAGGAGATGTGTTGCTGCTGCAATACGTGGGAGCATCTGGACATTTATGTCCAGGGTGACTACATCTGTGGTAAGTGTCTGTGACTCGAGGAACTCCGGCTCCGAGTGCAGGAGCTGGAGTGCGTGCTGCAGACATTGTGAGACTTCAGGGAGGGAGAAAGTTGCCTGGAACTTTTGTCCAGATGTCAGCCACAACCCTTAGATTAAATATTTTGTAATTGAGACGTGGTCAGGGACAGCAGGGTGCAACTGTGAGCGAGGCAGGTACTGGGATCCAGGAGGTAGTATCGCAGGAGCCTATGTCCCAGCAATTATCCCATAGATTCGAGGTTCTTGCAATCGTTGTCGACCAGTGTAGGGACTGTGGGTAGGACCAGCAAACTGACCACGGCACCGTGGTAAAAGAAGCCGTTCAAGTGGGGGGAGTAAAAATTAAGGTGGTTGTCGTAGGTGACAGTATAGTTAGGGGGATTGGCACTGTTCTCTGGAGACAGGAGCGTGAGTCCGGATGGTTATGTTGCCTACCCGGTGCCAGGGCAAAGGACATCTCCTCTGGGCTGGAGAGAAATTGGACTGGGAGGGGGAGGATCCATTTGTCCTGGTCCACGTAGGTACCAATGACATAGATAGGACTGAGAAAGAGCTGCTGCTGGGAGAGTTTGAGTAGCTAGGGAATTTATTAAAATACAGAACAACAAAGTTAATTATCCCTGGATTATTACATGATCCACGAGAAAATTGGCATTGGGTCAATAGGATCATGGAGATGAATGTGTGCCTCAAAGACTGGTGTGGCAGAAGTGGGTTTCCAATCGTGGGGCACTTACACCAGTACTGGGGAAAGGGAGAGCTGTTCCATTGGGACGAACTACACCTGAACCATGCTGGGACCAGAGTTCCAGCGAATCGAATAAATAGGGAGGTAGATAGTGGTTTAAACTAAATGAGGGGGGGGATTGTCCCGGTGGAGAGAAATCTAGAATGCTAAAGAGAAAAAACAAGGAAGCAGTGCAGGAAAGTGATTGGCTTAAGGAGAACCAGATTGTGTCAGGAAGCGACAGAGCGTACAAACAAAGGAGGGCATTAACAAATCGGGTCCGGATAAGAAAAAATGTTAATAAGACACAGAGGGCCAATGTATAAAGAAACGTTAAGATGTCCAAAATTGTTAAAAAAAGACAAATCTAAAGGTGCTCTATCTGAATGCACGAAGCATTCATAATAAGGCAGACGAATTAACAGTGCAAATAGGTGTAAATGGATATGACATAATTGTGACTATGGAGACCTGGCTGCAGGGTGACCAATGCTGGGAGCTGAATATACAAAGATTTTCGATATATAGGAAGGACAGGCAAAAAGGAGAAGGAAGTGGGGTGGCGTTGTTAGTAAAGGATGAAATCAGAGCACTATTGAGAAAGGATATTGGCTTAGAAAAATCAAGATGTAGAATCACATGGGTGGATCTAAGAAGCACCAAGGAGCAGGGAATATTGGTGGGAGTTGTATTTAGGCCTTTAAGCAGTAGTGGTAATGTAGGGGACAGAATCAAGCAGGAAATTAGAGATGTATGTAACAAGGGTACTGCAGAAAAATAGAGTATGAGAGTTAATTTGCAAGGAACATTACAGCGGATTGTAAAAACTTCTACAAGTATGTAAAAAGAAAAAGATTACTGAAGAGAAAAGTAGGTCCCGTACAGTCAGAAATGGGAGAATGTATAAGGGGAACAATGAAGTGGCAGATCAATTAAACAATTATTTTGCTTTAATTTATTTATAGACTGGCAAAAGCGAATTAGCAATGCTAATCTGGAGGATGAATTCCTGGAGTGTGTACGAGATTGTTTTTTTAGACCAGTACGTTGAGGAGCCAACAAGGGAACAGGCTTTCCTAGATTGGGTATTGTGCAAGGGGAAGGGGTAATTAAAAATCTTGTTTTGCGGGTCCCTTTAGGGAAGAGTTACCATAACACGATAGAATTCATCATTAAGATGGAAAGTGAAGTTGCCCAATCCGAAACTAGTGCCCTAAAACTAAACAAAGGGAACTACTCAAGTATAAGGAGGGATTGGGGAGCTTCATTCAAAGGCATGATGGTGGATAGGCAATGGCGAGCATTTATGGAACGAATGCATGAATTGCAGCTGTTATACATTCCTTTCTGGTACTAAACACAAAAGGAATGTCGGCCCAACAACGGCTAACAAAATAAGTTAAGGACACCATTAGTACCAAAGAGGAGTCATATAACGTTTCCTGAAAAAGTAGCAAGCCTGAGGATCGGGAGCAGTTTATAAGTCAGCAAAAAGGGACCAAGAGATTGATTATGTGGGGAAAAATAGAATATCAGAGTAAATTTGCAAGGAGCATAACAGCGGACAGTAAAATCAAAAATATTAGTGAATACAAAAGTAGGTCCGTTATAGTCAGAAAGAGGAGATTTTATAAGGGGAACAATGAAATGGCAGAGCAATTAAACAAATATTTTGTTTCCGTCTTCACGGTGCAGTATATAACAACATAAGAACATAGGAAATAGGAGCAGGAGTAGGACATTCGGACATCCGAGCCTGCTCCACCATTCAATGAGATCATAGCTGATCTTCTGCCTCAACTCCATTCACCGGCCCTATCGCCATATCCCTTGATACCGTTACTAGTCAGAAATCTATCGACTTCTGTTTTGAATATACCAAATGACTGAGCCTCCACAGTCCTCTGGGGTAGAAAATTACAAAGATTCATCATATTCTTTGTCAAGAAATGTCTTGTCATCTCAGTCCTGAATAGCCAACCCTCTATACTGAGGCTGCAGACCCTGGTTCTGGACTCCCCAGACAAGTCAAACATTCTACGAGCATCCACCCTCTCAAGCCTTGTAATAATTTTGTTCAATGAGATCCCCTCTCGTTCTTCTGAATTAAAGAGAATACCGGCCTAGCTTACTCAATCTCTTCTCATACGGCAGTCCCACCATCCCAGGAATCAATCTCGTGAACATTCGTTGCAATCTATGGCAAGTTTATCCTTCCTTACGATAGGACAAAAATAATTTCCAGAAATAGTAAGGAGCCAAGGGTCGAGTGAGAAGGAGGAATTAAAGGGAATTTGTATTTGTAAAGAAATAGTGCTGGAGAAAGTAATGCGACTGAAAGCTGATAAATCCCCAGGGCCTTATAATCTGCATCCCGGAGTACTAAAAGGGGTAGCCATGAAAATAGCGGATGCAGTGGTAGTCATCTTCCAAAATTCTATAGAATTTGGAACGGATCCTGCAGATTGGAGGGTTGCAAATGTAACCCCATTGTTTAAAAAAGGAGGTAGAGAGAAAACAGGGAACTACAGATTGGTCAGCCAAGCATCAGTCGTAGGGAAAATGCTAAAGTCTGTTATAAAGGATGTGATAACAGGACACATATTAAATATCAACAGGATTAGACAAAGTCAACATGGATTTATGAAAGGGGAATCGTTTTTGACAAACAACTGGAGATTTTTGATGATGCAACTGTTACAATAGATAAGGCAGAACACGTGGATGTGGTGTATTTGGAGTTTCAGAAGGCCTTTGATAAAGTCCCACATAAGAGGTTAGTGAGCAAAATTAAAGCCATTAAAATGGGATTGGGGGTTATATACTGGCATGGATTGTAAATTGGGTAACAGACAGGAAACAGAGAGTAGGAATAAATGGGACTTTTTTGGGGTGGCAGACGGTGACTGGTGGGGTACTGCAGGGATCAGTGCTTGGGCGCCAGCTATTCATGATATATATCAATGATTTGGATGAGGGATCCAAATGTAATATTTCCAAGTTTGCTGACGACACGAAATTAGGTGGGATTGTTAGTTGTAAAGAGGATGCAACGAGGTTTCAAGGCGATTTAGACAAGTTGACTTAGTGGGCAAATATATGGCAGATGCAGTATAACGTGGATAAATGTGAAGTTCTCCACTTCAGTAGGAAAACCAGAAAGCCAGAGTATTATTTAAATGCTGATAGATTGGGAAATGTTAATTCACAAAGCGAACTGGGTGTCCTTGTACAGAAGTCACTGAAAGCAAACATGCAGGTGCAGCAAGCAGTTTGGAAGACAAATGGTATGTTGGCCTTCATTGCAAGAGGATTTGAGTACAGGAGCAGGGATGTCTTACTACTGTTGTACAGGGCCTTGGTGAGACCACACCTGGAGTACTGTGTGCAGTTTCGGTCACCTTACCTGAGAAAGGATATACTTGCCACAGATGGAGTGCAGCGAAAGTTCACCAGACTGACTCCTGGGATAGCAGGATTGTCGTATGATGAAAGATTGGGTCGTCTTGGCAAGTATTCACTGGAGATTAGAAGAATGAGACGGGCTCTCATTAAAACACATACAATTCTGACAGAGCTACACAGACAGGATGCATGGAGGATGTTTCCCTGGCTGGGGGGCCTAGAACGTGGGGTCAGAGTAGCAGGATACGGGGTATGGGGGGAGAGCGTGGGGTATGGTATTGAGATAGAGGATCAGCCATGATCATATTGAATGGCCGAGCAAGTTCGATGGGCCGAATGGCCTACACCTGCTCCTATTTTTTTCTACGTTTCTTTTCTTTTCCAATACCAGCATATCATGATTCTAGCTCAGCAGTCTCTTGCCTCAAAGTTTAGCTCACTTTCAGAATCAGTCAAGTTTCCTATGAAAAGTATATCCTTACTATAGGCAGAGAGAGAGAGACAGAGATAGATGAGATTTAGATGGAGGTAGAAAGGGAAGAGATTATTAGATACAAATAGGGAGAGAGAGGGTGACAGGGATAGAGGAGAGGTAGCTGGACATAGGGAGAGAAGAGATTATTGATACAGATAGGGAATGAGAGAGTTTGACAGAAATGGAGGAGATATAGATGGAGATAGAGAGAGGAGGGATTACTAGAAAGGAAGAGGGAGTCGGTGACAGAGAGAGATGAGAGATAGATTTAGTTAGAGAGAGGAGAGATTATTTGATATAGATAGGTAGAGGGAGCGGGTGACAGAGATAGAGGAGAGATAGATAGAGAAACAGAGAGGAGAGATTATATTTATTCGTTTATGGGATGTGGGTTTCGCTGGCAAGGCCGGCATATATTGCCCATCCCTAATTGCCATAGAGAAGGTGATGCTGAGCAGCCTTCTTCAACTGCTGCGTTCCGTGTGGTGAAGGTACTCCCACAGTGCGGATAGGGACACAGTTCCAGGATTTTGGCACAACGGCGTTGAAGTATAGGAGATATACTTCTATGTCAGGATGGTGTGTGACTTAGAGTGGATTTCTCTATATAGATAGGGAGAGCAGGATGACAGAGATAGAGGAGAGTTAGATGGAGATAGAGAGAGGAGAAATAATTAATTATAGATGTGGAGTGAAGTTGACAGAGATGGGGAGAGATGCATGGAGGTAAGGAAAGCTAACATTATTAGATATAGATAGGTACAGAGAGTGGTTGACAGTGATAGAGGAGAGGTAGTTGCTGGTAGAGAGGGAAGCGATTATGAAATATAGTTAAGGGAATGAGCTGGTGTCAGAGATAGGTTAGAGATAGATGGTAAAGAGAGAAGTGAGATTTACATGCAGAAAGGGACAGAGAGAGGGTGACAGAGATAGATGAGGAATAGATGGAGATAGGAAGAGGATTGATAATTAGATATTGATAAGGAGAGAGAGTGGGTGACAGAGACTGAGGTGAGATAGATGGACATGGAGGGAGGAGAAATTATTAGTTATAGATCGAAAGAGAGAGTGTGACAGAGATTTTGGAGAGATGGATTGAGGTAGAGCAACGTAAGATTATTAGATAAGGATTGCGAGGGAGAGAGGTTGACAGAGATAGAGGAGAGTTAGATGGAGAAAGAGAGAGGAGAAATATTAGATGTAGACAGGGAGAGAGAGAGAGAAAGAGACACAGATAGAGTGATAGATGGTGATAGAGAGTGGGGCGATTATTAGATATTGATAGAGCGAGAGAGGGTTACAGAGATGGAGGAGAGATAGTTGGAGATAGAGAGAGGAGAGATTCTTAGATGTAGTTTGGGAGAGAGCGGCTGACAGAGATAGATAGATGGAGAGAGAGTGAGGAGAAATTATTACATATAAATAGGGAGAGTGTGGTGGTTTCAAAGATGGAGCCGAGATTAATGGTGGTAGAGGGAGCAGCGATTATTAAATATAGATAAGGGAGTGTGAAGGTGACAGAGATAGAGAGAAAAAGGGAGATAGAGAGAAGAGATAATTAGATAGAGATAGGGAGAGATAGGGTGACAGATAGAGGTGCAATAGATGGAGATAGAGAGAAGAGAGATTATTAGATATAGATAGGGAGAGAGGGAGGGATGGCAGAAATAGAGCTGATAGAGATGGATATAGAGTGTGGAGTATATTATTAGATAGAGATAGAGAGAGAGGGTGACAGAGAAAGAGGAGAGATGGATAGAGGTAGAGAAAAGTAAGGTTATTAGATAAAGATAAACGCGAGATGTATGGGGATAGAGAGAGGAGAGATTACCAGATATAGCTAGAGACAGCGAGACACAGATAGAGAAGAGAGAGATGGAAATAGAGAGTGGGGCGACTATTAGATATAGATAGGGATGAGATTGGGTGATACAGTTAGAGGAGATGTAGATGGAGATATAGAGGGGAGAGTTTATTACACATAGACAGAGAGATGGGGACAAAGTCGACCCAAATAACTATCGAGGCATCTGTGTAAACAGTAACCTGGGGAAGATATTCTGTAGTATCATAAACAAAAGACTTATAAACTTCCTTGAGGAGCACAATGTCTTGAGTAAAAGCCAAATTGGATTCCTGCCAAACTATAGAACATCAGATCATATCTTCACCCTACAGACCCTAATTGACAAACACGTTCATCAAAACAAAAGCAAAATCTACGCATGCTCTATAGATTTCCAGATGGCTTTCGATTCCATCTGGCACGACGGTTTATTCCTGAAACTTATCGAAAGCGGGGTAGGGGGAGAAACATATGATGTAATTAAATCAATGTATACAAACAACAAATGTGCAGTTAAAATTGGAGACAAACAAACAAAATACTTCCCACGGGGCGGGGGGTGATGCAGGGCTCGCCCATCTCACCGACACTCTTTAATATTTACGTAAATGATTTGGCAAAACTACTTGAACAATCTGCAGCACCCGGCCTCACCCTATATGAATCCAAGGTTAAATTCCTCCTTGTGGTGATTATTCCTTGTTTAGTAAAAGCATTGTGATTGGTTGTTTGTTAACTGCCTTGGGATATATGTTGTAATCTCATTGGTAGTTGATGATCACATGATGTGTTGTGGCCGCGTTAAATTCAGTTCTTTTCCAGCTTTGGTTGGGACTGGATGTGGGAAGATGTGCTGCAGATTTTAAAGTTAATAAAGCTTAGCTTTGGAAGGCAAATCTATTCTTTATTTCAATTTATTAACTTTATGTTAGAATGGAGCGATATCTTCAACCAGAACGATTCAAGGCTGACCCCAATTCTGCTGGAGTGGATGATAAATGGAAACATTGGTATTGTACATTTAAAAACTTTTTGGGCGTGTTGGATCAAGAGTATCTAAATAAGCTGAATATGCTGATCAACTACATTGCTCCGGATGTACATAAATATATTTTGGACTGTAAAACTTATGAAGTGGCTATTTCTACATTGGAAAAGATTTTTGTTAAACCAAAGAATGAGGTATTTGCACGTCACCTTCTATCTGCCCGTAGGCAGCAGGTGGGAGAATCTTTGGATACTTATTTGCAAGCACTTCGGTGCCTTAGTGTTAACTGTAATTATAAGGCCGTGACGGCTGAAGAATATAAGGAAGAATCGATACGGGATGCTTTTATTAATGGATTACTGTCCAGATCAATTCGTCAGCAGTTGTTAGAAAATAAGACTTTGGATCTTCAAAGTGCTTTTGAGCAAGCTTCTACATTGGATGTGGCTCAGAGACGTTCGGATACTTATGCTTTTTTTAATTGGCCTGCGACTATGGTTTCGGGAGTTTCGGATGAAAAGGAATTATGTGGACTTAATGGGAGTGGTTTACTAGGTTCTGAAACAGTTTCTACTTCGGCGGCTGTTGCCTCTAGGATTCAGAAGTGTTATTGTTGTGGGAATATCCGGCACCCTCGTCTGAAGTGTCCTGCTCGGGAGGCTGTGTGTAGTAAATGTGGCAAGAGAGGTCATTATGCACGCGTGTGCAAATCATCAGGTTCAATTACCTCCTCCTCTCCTGGTGTGGGAGGGCCCTCCTCCACTACCTCCTCTGTGACTATTCAGCATTTAGATAGGGCGTTTATTGCATCAATTTCTGCTGCATTTGCTCATGGCCTAAACAAAGCTATAGTTACGGCTCAAGTTAATGGGTTGGAAGTGAAGGCCCTTATAGATACGGGCAGTACTGAGAGTTTTATAAGTCTTCAGTTTGCGAAGGAGAAGCATTTGAAAATTTCTCCTGTTACGTATCAGATATGTATGGCTCAGACGACCCTTACTTCACAAATAGCTGGTTGTTGCTTTGTGAAAATGATTCTTCTAGGTAATACGTATACTGATATACGCCTATCTGTTTTGCCTAATCTCTGTGCAGATATTTTGATTGGACATGATGTGCTTCAGTTACACGAGTCTCTTAGTCTTTCATTTGGAGGGACTAAGCCACCTTTATCTATTGTGGATTAACCTCTTTATCTATTTCTCCATTATCACTTTTTTCCAATTTGATGTCGGATTGTAAGCCAATTGCTACCAAGTCAAGAAGATATCGTAGTCAGGATAGAGAATTTATTCATTCTGAAGTTCAACGTCTCTTATTGGAAGGAATCATTGAACCTAGCTGTTCGCCTTGGCGAGCACAGGTAGTTGTCATGACGAATGAGAGACACAAGAAACGAATGGTGATAGACTATTCCCAAACTATTAATAGGTGTACTCAATTAGATGCGTACCCTTTACCTAAGATTGATGAGCTTATCAACAAAGTATCTCAGTATAAGGTTTTTAGCACTATTGATTTAAAGAGTGCTTATCATCAGATTCCTATTGTTAAGAAGGATCAACCATATACGGCCTTTGAGGCTGGTGGAAAGCTGTATCACTTCTGCGGAATACCATTTGGTGTTACTAATGGTGTTGCTTGTTTTCAACGGGCAATGGATGCTTTTATAAGTGATAACTCCCTCTCTGACACCTTTTCATACTTAGATGACATCACAGTGTATGGCAAATCAAGGGTGGAGCATGATTCTAATTTAAATAGATTCCTTCAAGCTGCGGAAAAAGTTGGTTTAACTTTTAACAAAGAGAAATGTATCTTTTTGACTACTGAGGTAAATAAATTGGGGTATATTATCTCGGGGAACAAGATTAAACCAGATCCAGAACGTCTGCGACCATTGATTGATTTACCTTTTCCTACTAATTCTAAGGCTTTGCAACGAGTTGTTGGACTGTTTTCTTATTATTCTAATTGGATTGCAAATTTTTCACGGAAGATCCGGCCTCTTATTCGGGTTACGACATATCCTCTATCATGGGAGGCCAGGACATGTTTTGAGAAATTTAAAAAGGATATTTTAGGAGCAGTTGTGCATTCTATTGATGAGCAGGTTCCCTTTGTGATCGAGACGGATGCTTCGGATTTTGCAATTGGGGCTACTCTGAACCAAAATGGAAGACCTGTGGCCTTTTTCTCACGTACTTTGAACAATAGTGAAAAAAGACATTCTTCAATAGAGAAAGAGGCATACGCAATAGTAGAAGCATTGCCTAAATGGAGACATTATTTATCAGGGCGATATTTCACGTTGGTAACTGATCAAAAATCTGAGTCCTTTATGTTTGATGTTAATCATTTTGGAAAGATCAAAAATGATAAAATAATGAGATGGAGGATTGAGTTGGCATGTTACCATTTTGACATAGTTTATCGTCCGGGGAAGGATAATGTTGCTGCTGATGCACTGTCGAGGGCTTATTGTTCTGTGATTCACGGAGATACGCTTATTAATCTTCACAATGCCTTATGTCATCCTGGGGTTACGAGGATGATACACTTTGTACGCAGTAAGAACTTGCCTTTTTCAGTTGAAGACGTCAAGCGGATGACTTCATCATGTTCTATCTGTGCTCGGTGTAAACCGAATTTCTTTAAGCCTCATCGAGCTCATCTTATAAAGGCTGCTTCTCCTTTTGAACGTTTGAGCGTCGATTTTAAGGGGCCTCTTCCTTCAACTACTCAAAACCGATATATATTTACTGTTGTGGATGAGTTTTCAAGGTTCCCTTTTGCTTTTCCTTGTGCAGATGTATCAGCTGCTACAGTTATTAAATGTCTGACTCAACTTTTTGTCATCTTTGGGATGCCTGCGTATGTCCATTCTGATCAGGGAAGTTCTTTTTTGTCTTCCCAGTTGAAGGAATACCTTCAGATTCGGGGAATTTCTACTAGTAGAATTAGCCCGTATAATCCCCAGGGTAATGGACACTGCGAGCGATACAATGGGGTGATCTGGAAGGCAGTTATGTTGGCTTTGACATCCCGGAACCTTAAGAATACACAGTGGGAAATGGTACTGCCTGATGCCCTGCATTCCATTAGATCATTGCTTTCAACGGCTACTAATGTGACCCCCCATGAAAGGCTCTTTAACTATCCACGGAGATCTACTATGGGATATTCGGTACCTTCATGGCTTACTATGCAGGGACCTGTGCTGCTTCGACGCCATGTTAGATTGTCAAAATATGATCCTTTGGTGGAGGAGGTGGAGCTGTTGGAGGCAAATTCCCAAAATGCTCATATTCGATTCCAAGATGGGAAAGAAAGTACTGTTTCAATTAAAGACTTGGCTCCTTGTGGGGGCCAGTCCTCTTCTGAGGATATTAACAATAGTCATGATTCAGATAATGTGGATGCTGTTACAGATACTACGAATATTTGCAATCCGATTGCAAATAATTATACTTCTATTAGTCAGCCCTTGATAGATGTTTATGACCGTCCCAGTTCCCTTCCTGATGGGATTTCTAATCCGGAAACCGTTGAAAATCGGGATATGGATAGCCTTCCTGCTGAAGATACTTCTGTGCCTTCTGGTGTGGGAGGGCAAGGAATTTCACCAAGGTTAAGAAGTTCGACACGAACAAGATATCCGGTCGACCGATTGCAAATGGACTTTTAAATTGATAGTAATGTTTTAAAATTGTTGAAATATTATAGTATATTGTTTTAGTTGAGAGATACTTAATACTTATGTGCAATGTTACTATTTGTTGTTGTTCACTTAGTATTGTGTCATGTGAACAGTTTTATTCTTGTTGTGCATAGTTTTAGTTGTAAATAATTAATTATAAATTGTAAAGGTTATTTAGGTTGGAGTATATTTTAAAAGGAGGGGTGAATGTGGTGATTATTCGTTGTTTAGTAAAAGTATTGTGATTGGCTGTTTGTTAACTGCCTTGGGATATATGTTGTAATCTCTTTGGTAGTTGATGATCACATGATGTGTTGTGGCCACCTTAATTTCAGTTCTTTTCCAGCTTTGGTTGGGACTGGATGTGCGAAGATGTGCTGCAGATTTTAAAGTTAATAAAGCCTAGCTTTGGAAGGCAAATCTATTCTTTATTTCACTGCTCTATGCAGATGACCTGGTTCTGCTGTCACCAACTAAGGAGGGTCTACAGCAGAGCCTGGATCTGCTGGAGTCGTTCTGCCAGACCTGGGCCCTAACAATAAATCCCCAAAAAACCATAGTCCTTGTGTTCCAGCAAAGATCCAGACATCAGGGACCCAAAATAAATTTCACACTAGGAACAACCAAAATTGAACAAACCACTAACTACACATATTTGGGCTTAAAAATCAGTTCTGTGGGAAATTTTCATCTGGCTGTGAATGAACTGAAAGAGAAAGCAAGAAGGGCTTTCTATGCCATTAATAAATCAATCCAAATAGAAATCCCAATAGCATTTCGCTCAAAATTTTCAAATCAGTAATTGAACCAATTGCACTCTATGGCAGTGAGGTATGGGGACCGCTAACACAACAAAAATTTGCAAAATGTGACAAACATCCAATTGAGATCCTACATGCAGAATTCTGTAAAAGTATCCTCCGGACTCAAAGGAAAACCATAACCAATGCATGCAGGGCAGAACTAGGCCAATATCCATTAATAATCACTATCCAAAAAAGAGCCACCAAATTTTGGAAACACCTAGAAATGAGCAACCCCCAATGCTATCATTACGAAGCCCTGGAATGCCAAGAGAGGACCATAAAGAAGTATCCCCTCAGTCAACTAGTCCTGGGACTCAGTGAACTAACTACTAACACTACTAACAATAACCAGCCCCAGGACAGTGACAGCGTAACACAAAGAATTAGACCCAACACAATCGTCGCTAAGCAAAAGGAAAAATATCTCTCATATTGGGCAGAAACAACAAAAACCCAAAGCAAACTCAATTGCTACTTTGCCCTAAACAGACAATATAACATGGTTGATTACCGGACCAGGGGAAAGGATAGCAAAATGAGCAAAATCTTGACAATGTACAGACTTAGTGAACATAGCCTGGCGATCGATAAAGGTAGACACAGGCAGACCCGGCTACCAAGAGAGGACAGGATATGCTCTCACTGCAGTCAGGGAGTGGTGGAGACAGAGATGCACTTCCTCACAGCGTGTAGAAAATATCAGGGCATAAGGGAGAATTTCTACCCAAAATTCACAAAAATATGCCCGGAATTCAGAAATTTGAATGACGACCAAAAACTCCCATGCCTACTAGGGGAAGAGAAAAATTGTGTAAGCTTAGCGGCACACTATGTTACAGCTTGCCATAAACAGAGGGACAACCACTAAATATAAGAAAAGAGTATATACAAATTATATGAATGTATATTTATACACTCAGGGATATATCTGTTTGTACACTGTATGGATAGATCTGTATTTTTGTGTACAACCATGAATGTTTTTCGACGCTTTGGCAACATAAGAAGTACCTTGTCATGCCAATAAAGCGATTTGAATTGAATTGAATAGAGAGAGCGAGAGAGGAAAGAGGCACAGATGGAGGAGAGCTCGATGGAGCTAGAAGATGAGAGATTATTAGATATAAATAGGGAGAGGCAGAGGCTGGCAGAGATAGCGCAGAGTTTAGTTGAGATAGAGAGAGTAAAGGATATTAGTTATTGATATGGAGAGAGAAGGTGTGTCAGAGATAGAGGTGAGGCGGTATAGAGAGGAGAGATTATTTTCTATAGATACAGAGAGAGAGGGGCCGACAAAGATCGTGGGGAGTTGGAGATAGAGTGAGGTGAGATTATTAGATATAGATAGGGAGACAGTGCCTGATAGAGATAGAGGGGAGATAGATTGAGATAGAGTGAGGATAAATTGCTAGATATAAATAGGGAGACTGCAGGGGTGACAGAGATAGAGACCGAATAGATGGCGATAGAGATAGCAACGATTTTTAGATAAGGATAGGGAGAGAGGGAACGGGTGACAGAGATAGCTGAGCGATAGATGTATTTAGGGAGAAGATATTATTCGTTATAAATAGGATAGATTGTCAGTGACCGAGATAAATGGAGATAGGGAGAGGAGAGATTATAAGATATATACAGAGAGAGAGAGAGTGACAGAGATAGAGGAGAGATTGATGGAGATAGAGAGAGCGGAGTGATTATTATATATAGATAGGGAGAAAGAGGCTGACAGAGATAGAGGACAGATAGATGGAGATAGAGAGAGTGGAGATTATTAGATATAGCAAGGAAGACAGAGAGTGTGACACAGATTAATGAATGATAGAGATAGCGGTGAGTTTAGTTGAGATAAATTATAGATTATTAGATATAGATACAGAGCGAAAATGTGTGACAGAGATAGAGGTGATGACGTATGCAAAGGAGAGATTATTAGATATAGATACAGAGATAGAGGGACGACAAAGATGGTGGGGATATTGAGATAGAGTGAGGTGAGATTATTAGATATGGATAGGGTGAGGGTGCTTGATAGAGATACAGGAGAGATAGATGGAGATAGAGTGAGGAGAGCTTATTAGATATAGATTGAGAGAGAGAGAGAGCGTGACAGAGAGATAGATGGAGATAGAGAGCGGAAAGCTTATTAGATATAGCTAGGGAGGGAGGGAGGGTGACAGAGAGAGGAGATTGAGATGGCAAGAGAGAGAGGAGATATTATTAGATATAGATAGGGAGAGACAGATGGTGACAGAGATAGAGGAAATATAGATGGAGATAGAGAGAGGAGAGTTTATTAGATATAAATATGGAGAGAGAGGGGTTGACAGCGAGAGGTGAGGAAAATCTAGATAGATAGAGGATAGATTATTAGATAAAGATATGGAGAGACAGATGGTGATAGAGATAGAGGAAATATAGATGGAGATAGAGAGAGGAGACATTAGATAAAGATAGGGAGTAAGTGGGTTTGACAGAGACAGTCAACAGATAGATGATAGCAGACAGACGAGCCTTGAGAAACAGGTTATAGGCAGAGGGACGATAGCAAAATACTGCGGATGTTGGAAATCCAAAGTAACAACAGAAAATGCTGGAAATCTCAGCAGGTCAGGCAACATCCGTGGACAGAAATTTGAGTTGACGTTTCGGGTGGAACCCTTCTTCAAAACTGGAAAGAAAAGATGGATCGGAGGCAGGGCTGCGATCGGACAAAAGAATAAAAGAAACAAAAGAAGTACAAAAGAGACAATAAAAGGTATTAGAAGCTAGACGAGATGGTAATAGGCTGACATTGGGTGTAAAGTGTACTGGCAGGGCAAGGGACAGCTGCCAGGTGTGAGAGTTAAACAAAAGGAAAGCGGGGGGTGGGGAAATGAGTGGAAAAATTACAAGAAAAATGAAATAGGGGCCGAGGTTATGATATGAAATTGTTGAATTCGATATTGAGTCTGGAAGGCTACAGAGTGCCTAATCGGAAGATGACGTGCTGTTCCTCGAGTTTACATTGAGCATCCGTGGAACAATACAAGTGGCCAAGGACGGTGAGATCCGAGTGGGAATGGAGCGTTGAATTAAAATGAGAGGCGACCGGAAGTTCGGGGTCACCCTTACGGACTGAATGGAGGTGTTCAGCAAAGTGGTCACCCAATCTGCGTTTTTACTTCTCGGAATCTAGTATACTGTATTCGCTGCTCACGATGCAGTCTCCTCTACATTGGGGAGACCAAACTCAGATTGGGTGACCGCTTTGCGGAACACCTCTGTTCAGTCAATAAGGGTGACCCCGAGCTTCCGGTCGCCTGTCATTTTAATTCAACGCTCCATTCCCACTCGGACCTCACCATCCTTGGCCTCTTGTAGTGTTCCATGGAAGCTCAACGTAAACTCGAGGAACAGCACCTCACCTTCCGATTAGGCACTCTGTAGCCTTCCGGACTCAATATCGAGTTCAACAATTTCAGAACATATCCTCGGCCACTATTTCATTTTTTCGTGTAATTTTTCCACTCCTTTCCCCACCCCCCTTTCCTTTAGTTTCACTCTCACACCTGGGAGCTATCCCTTGCCCTGCCAGTACACTTTACACGCAATATCAGCCTATTACCATCTCGTCTAGCTTCTAATACCATTTATTGTCTATTTTTTACTTCTTTTGTTTCTTTTATTATTTTGTCCGATCGCAGACCTGCCTCCGATCTGTCTTTTCTTTCCAGTTTTGAAGAAGAGTTCGACCCAAAACTTCAACTCAAATTTCTGTCCACGTATGTTGCCTGACCTGCTGAGTGTTTCCAGCATTTTCTGTTATTATAGGCAGTGGATGATGTGTTTCCCGCTTTGTTCTGTAAATCCCTGTGTGCTCTGTGCTCTTTGATCAGTTAATGATCCTTTCACGGAATATATTTCAACATTGGGCGTGATCCAGATCCTGTACTGGGGAGCAGTTCAAATTAAGATATGTGCCATTCTCTGTGACTCACATTCCTGAGCATTATACTCAGAGACAGTGTTTGTCTTCGTCAGTACTGTTCACAATGGAAGATTCTGTCTCTCGCTCGGGTCTAGATTCCTCAGGCAGCTCCTGCACATTTAATGCTGCGTGTTGCTTTTGAACCGTGGAAGGCGTCATGTTCAGTCTCCCTCATGATATCCAGCTCCATAACATCGGTCGTCTCCACCACTGCCTGAACTCAACTTCTGCTGAAACACTCATCCCTGTTGGTTACCCCTAGAGACGATATCCTGGGAACAAGTAGAAAATTTTTTTTAATTGGGATAAAATCAATGATTTTTAATTCACTGATTGAACCCCGGCGAGGCCTGGGATCAGAGCGGGCAAATCATGCTCTGCTAAATACATTACAGAGAATATACAGCACAGAAGCAGGTCATTCAGACCAACCGCTCCATGCCAGCGTTTATGCTGCACACGAACATCCTCCCACCCCTCTCCATCACACACTGTCAGCACAACCTTCTATTCCTTTCTCCCTCATGTGTTTATCTCGACTCCCGTTAATTGGATCAATGCTATTCGCCTCCACTCCTCCCTGTAGCAGTGAGTTTTCACCATTCTCTGGGTGCAAAAGCTTCTCCTGAATTACTGTTTGGAATTATTGGTGACTACTTATATTCATGGCCCCTACTTTGGGTCACAAACTTAGAGCATGATTTCAGTTTTTTTTTAAATTATTTATGAAATTTTCAACACACCTTGTCTCACCAGCCCATTGTGTTATTAAGAATATAAGAACATAAGAAAAAGGAGCAAGCGTATGTGGAACAAAAACAAAAACATAAGAAATAAGAGCAGGTGTCGGCCATCCGGCCCCTTGAAGGTGTTCCACAATTCAGTAAGACCACGGCTGATCATCGACCATAACTCCACTATCCCACCCGATTGGAATATCCCTTGTTTCCCCTGGAGTCCTAAATTCTATCACTCTCAGCCGTGAATATACTAAAAAAATCAGCATTCAATGCAGTCAGGGGCGGAGAATTACAAAGTTTCACAACTCTCTGATTGAAGAAATGCTCCCTCCTCTCAGTCTTAAATGGCCGACCCCTTATCCGGAGATTATGCCCACTAGTTCTAGACTCTCCAGCCAGGGGAAGCAACTTCTCAGCATCCACCATGACAATCCCCTTCAGAATCTTATATGTTTCAATTAGATCACCTCTCATTCATCTAAACTCCAGAGAGTATAGGCATATTCTAGTCAAGCTCTCATAATAGGACAGCCCACTCATCCCAGGAATCAATCCAGTGAACCTTCGTTGCACCGCCTCCAAGGCAACTATATTCTTCCTTAGATACCCAACACTGTGCACAGTACTCCAGGCAAGTGTTGACTCAACAATACCCTGTACAATTGTAGCAAGACTCTTATACTCCAACACCTTCCAATGAAGGCCAACATGCCATTTGCCTTCCTCATTGAATTCCTGCATGCTAGCTTTATGTGTTTCTTGCACGAGGACACCCACATCTCGCTAAACACCAACATTTAAAAGTTTCTCACCATTTAACAAATATTCTGTTGTTCTATTCTTTCTACCAAAGTGAATAACCTCACATTTCCCTACATTATACACCATCTGCCACCTCACTTAGTCTATCTTGATCTCTTCCCAGACTCTTTGTGTTCTCCGCACAGCTTACTGCCCCATCTTGCGTTGTATCATCAGCAGTCTTGGATACATTACACTTGGTCCCTTCATCTAGGTCATTCTCAGCTGTCGCCTTTATCACATTACAGGTAACGATTAGAATTTGGATCAAAACTGCAGAACGTCGATTCTTCACTTGAGACAAGAGCTCAATAGCTTCTGTTATCACAGAATCACAGAATCATTCAGCGCAGAAAGAGGCCATTCAGTCAATCGAGCCTGTTCCGTCTCATTGAATGTGCTAAACAATTAGTCCCACTCACCTGCTCTATTCCCATAGCTCTGTAAATCACTCACTTCCATTACTGATCCCGTTCCCTTTTGAAATTTATTATTGAATCTCCTTCTATCACATTTTCAGAAAGCGCATTCCAAACCATAACAACTCGCTGCATAAAACACATTCTCCTCATCTCCCCTCTGGTATTTTTGCCAATTATCCCAAATCTATCTTTTCTGGTGTCAACTCTTCCACCACCGGACAAAGTTTCTCATTACTTACTCTATCCAAACCCTTGAGCACATCTATTCTATCTCCCCTTAACCTTCGCCACGCAAAGGGAAAAATCTCATTGCCCAAACTCTCCATGTAACTGAAACCCTTCATCTCTGGTAGAATTCTATTAAATACTTCTAAGTCAGGATGGTGTGTGACTTGGAGGGGAACTTGGAGGTGGTGGTGTTCCCATGCGCCTGCTTCCCTTGCCCTTCCAGTTTGTTGAGGTCGCGGGTTTGGGAGGTGCTACAGAGGAAACCATGGCGAGTTTCTGCATTGCATCTTTTGATGGTAAACCCTGCAGCCACGGTACGCTGGTGGTGGAGGGAGTGGATGGTTAGGTGTTGGATGGCGTCCCAATCAAGCGGGCTGATCTGTCCTGGATGGTGTCGAGCTTCTTGACTGTTGTTGGAGCTGCACTCATCCAGGCAAGTGGAGAGTATTCCATCACACTCATTACTTGTGCCTTGTAGATGGTTTAAAGAATTTGGCTGAAGTTGTTTGCAAACGCTTCAGCCTTGTCTTTTACACACACTTGTTAGGCTCTACCACCATTGAGGATGGGGATATTCTTGGAGCCTCCTCCTCCCGTTAATTGTTTAATTGTTCACCACCATTCACGAATGGATATGGCAGGACTGCAGAGCTTTAATCTGATCCGTTGATTGTGGGATGGCTTAGCCCTGGCTATAGCATGCTGCTTCTGCTTTTTTGCATGCATGTAGTCCTGTGTTGCAGCTTCCCCAGGTTTGCACGACATTTTTAGGTACGCCTGGGGCTGCTCCTGGCATGCTCTTCCACACTCCTTGGTGAACCAGGGTTGGTCCCCTGGCTTGATGGTAATGGTAGAGTCGAGATATGCCGGGCTGAGGTTACAGATTGTGTTGGGATGCAAGTCTGCTGCTGCTGATGTCCCACAGCACCTCATGGGTGCCCAGTTTTGAGCTGCTAGATCTGTTCTGAATCTATCCCATTTAGCACGGTGGTAGTGCCACACAACTCGATGGAGGTTGTTCTCAGTGTGAAGACGTGACTTCGTCTCCACAATGACTGTGCTGTGATCACTGCTGCCAATGCTGTCATGGACAGATGGCTCTATGACAGGTAGATTGGTGAGGACGAGGTCAAGTAGCTTTTACCCCTCTTGGTGGTTCACTCCCCACCTGTCGCAGGCAAAGACAGTCAATTATGTCCTTCAGGACTCAGCCAGTAGTGGTGATGCCGAGTCATTGAAGTCCCCCACCCAGATTCCATTCTGTGCCCTTGCTGCTCTCAGTGTTTTTTCCAAGTGGTGTTCAACATGGAGGAGTACTGATTCATCGGCTGAGGGAGGGCGCTATGTGGTTATCAGCAGGATGTTTCCTTGCCCATGCTTGTCCGGAAAACTTGAGACTTCATGTGATCTGCTGTCAATATTGAGGATTTCCGGGGACACTCCCTCCCTCCTCAGTGCTTCTTCCAAGTGGTATTCAACATGGAGGATTATTGATTCATCAGCTGAGGGAGAGCGGCAGTTGGCACAGTTCCCATGGATTGGAGGGTAGCTGATGTAACCCCGCTCTTTAAAAAAGGTGGTAGAGTGAAAACGGGGAATTATAGACCGATAAGCCTGATATCGGTAGTGAAGAAAAGGCTAGTGTCCATTATAAAATATGTAATATTAGAGCACTTGGAAAACAGTGACAGGTTAGGAGAAAATCAACATGGATTTACAAAAGGTAAATCATGCTTGACTAATCTACATGAATTTTTTGAGGCTGTAACTGTTAGAATAGATAAGCGAGAACCTGTGGATGTTGTGTATTTGGACTTTCAGAAGGCTTTCGTTAAGGTCCCAAATAAGAGATTAGCGTGCAAATTTATTTATGCAGTTGGGATTGGTGTTAAAATACTGACTTGGATAAAGAACAGAATGGCAGACAGGAGGCAAAGAGTTGTAATAAATGGGTGTTTTTCAGAGTGGCAGGCAGTGAATAGTGGGGTACCGCAGGGATCGGTGATAGGACTCCAGCTTATCACAATATATATTAATGATCTAGACGAGGGAACTAGATGTAATATTTCCAAGTTTGCAGATGACACAAAGCTGGGTGGGCGTTTGTGCTATGAGCAGGAGGCAGGGACAATCCAACATGATTTTGACAGGTTGGGTGATTGGGTAGATGCATGGCAGATGCAGTATAATGTGGATAAATGCGAGGTTATCCACTTTACTGGCAAAACAGGAAGGCAGATTATTATCTGAATGGCAATAGATTGGGAGACGGGGAAGTGTAACGAGACCTGGGTTTCCTTGTCGTTGAAAGTAAGCATGCAGATGCAGCAGGTGGTTAAGAATTCAAATGGTATGTTGGCCTGCATAGCGAGAGCATTCGAGTACAAGAGCAAGGATGTCTTGCTGCAGTTGTACAGGGCCTTGGTGAGATCACACCTTGTGTATTGTGTGCAGTTTTGGTCGCCTTATCTGAGGAAGGTTGTTCTTGCCATGGAGGGAGTGCAGCAAATATTCACTAGTTTGATAACTGGGATGGCTGGAATGACGTATGAAGAGAGGTCGATTAGGCTTATATTCGCTAGGGTTTAGAAGAATGAGAGATGATCTCATTGAAATGTACACAATTCTAACAGGACTAGAGAGGCAAGATGCAGGAAGTATGTTCCCGATGACAGGGAAGTCTGTACCCGATGACAGGGAAGTCCAGAATCACGGATCACAGTCTACAGATAAGGGTGTTAGCCATTTAGGACTGAGTTGAGGAGGAATTTCTTCACCCAGAGAGTGGATAAACTGTGGAATTCTCTTGCACAGAAGGCTGTTGAGGCCATTTCATTTAAATATATACAAGGAGGAGTTACATATATTTCTTAAGGCTAAAGAGATCAAGGGATATGGGGAGAAAGCAGGGACAAGGTACTGAAGTTGGATGATCAGCTATGATCTCATTAAATGGCGGAGCAGGCTCGAGGGGCCGAATGTGCTATTCGTGCTCCTATCTTCTATGTTTCTATGTTTCCATGTAATCAGCAGGAGGTTTCCTGGCCCATTCTTGACCAGAAGCCAAGAGACTTCATGGGGTCCGGAGACAATGTTGACAACTCCCAGGGCCACTCCTTCCCGACTGTCCCAGCGCCCCTGGTGGGACTGTCCTGTCAGTGGGACAGGACAGACTCAGGGATGGTTATGGAGGAGTTTGGGACATTGGCTGTAAGGTATGATTCTGTGAGTATGACTATGTCAGGTTGTTGCTTGACTAGTCTGTGAGACAGCTCTCCCAACTTTGGCACAATCCCCAGATGTTGGTGAGGAGGACTTTGCAGCATCGACTGGTCTGGGTGAGCATTGCCATGTTTTTAGCCGGTGCCGAGTTCGATGCCGTGAGCTCCGTCCATTTAAATTCATGTTATTTTGTTTTGTAGTCGTTATTTACAACTGTATGACTTGCTAGGCCATTTTAGATGTCAGTTAAGAGTCAACCCCCTTGCTGTGGTACTGGACTCACATATAAGAACATAAGAAATAGGAGCAGGAGTTGGCCATTCGTCCCTTCGAGCCTGCTCCACCCAAAATGAGATCATGGCTGATCATCTGCCCCAGTTCCATTCACTGGCCTTATCGCCATATCCCTTAATGCACTTACTAGTCAGAAATCTATCGACTTCTGTTTTGAATGTACCCAATGACTGAGCATCCACAGCCCTCTGTGGTAGACAATTCCAACTTCCGTGTGAAGAAATTTCTTCTCATCCCAGTCCTGAATGGCCGGCAATTATCCTGAGGCTGTGGCTCCTGCTTCCACACTCACCAGCCAAGGGAAACATTCTCCCTGCATCCACCCTATCAAGGCCTGTAACAATTTCTAATGCTTCAATGAGGTCCCCTCTCATTCTTCCGAATTCAAGAGAATACAGGATAGTTTAGTCAATCTCTTCTCGTACGACAGTCCCGCCATCCAAGGAATGAAACTCGTGAACCTTTGTTGCACTCGCTCTATGCCAACTATATCTTTCCTCAGTTAAGCAGACAAACAATGTACACAATACTCCAGGTGTGGTCTCATCAAGGCCCTATATAATTGGAGAAAGACGTGTTTACTCCTTACTCAAATCCACTTGTAATGAAGGCCAGCATTCCATTTGCCTTCCTAATGGCTTGCTGCACCTACACATTCACTTTAAGTGACTCATGCACAAGGACACCCCGGTCCATTTGAGCATCTGCATTCCTTAATCATTCACCATTTAGGAAACACTCTGCCTTTCTGTTTTTTCTAACAAAGTGGATAACTTCACAGTTACCCACATTATAATCCAGATGCCATGTTCTTGCCTACTCACTGAGCCTGTCGAGATCCCCTTGAAGCCTCTACACATTCTCTTCGCAACTGACACTGCCACCTAGCTTTGTGTCATCAGCAAATTTGGACATTTTACATTTAGTCCCCTTTTCCAAATCATTGATGTAGATTGTGAATAGCTGGAGCCCAAGCAGCGATCCTTGTGGTACCCCACTAATCACAGCCTGTCATCCTGAAAAAGACCAGTTTATTCTGACTCTTTGTTTGCTGTCCATGCAAGTCTATTATACCCAATTACATGTGCCCTAATTTTGTTCACCAAACTCTTGTGTGGGACCTTATCGAAAGCCTTCTGAAAAGCCAAATACAGTGCATCTCTCGGTTCTCCTTTGTCTACTCCATTAGTTACTTCCTCAAACAACTCCAATAGATCAGTCATAAAGGACTTCCCAATCATAAATTCAAGTAGCTGAATTTAAAATGAATATTTTGCACATGTGTTCACTATGTAGAAGGACGATGCAAGCATAAAAATCATGCAGTGGAATTTTGATATACATGAACAAAGAAGTATTGAGAGGGCAGAGGTACTAGCGGTTTTAGCGGGCTTGAAATTTGATAAATCCCCTGGCCCAGCCGATATGTATCCCAGGCTGATGCGCAACGCAAGGGAAGAGATTGCAGGGCCTCTGACGCAAATTTTCCGAATCTTTCTGTCCACAGGGGAGGTGCCAGAGGACTGGAGGAAAACTAACGCAGTATCATTATTCAAGAAGGGTAGTAGGGATAAACCAGTGATTTACAGGCCAGTGAGCCTATCATCAGTGGTAGGGAAATTATTGGAAACATTCTGAGGGACAGAATTAGTCTCCACTTGGAGAGGCAAGGATTAATTAAGGGTTGTCAGCATGGCTTTATCAGGGGGAGATCATGCCTAACCAATTTGATTGAATTTTTCGAGGGGGTGACTAGGTGTGTGGATGAGGTTAGTGCAGTTGATGAAGTCTACATGGACTTCAGTAAGGCTTTTTACAAAGTCCCAAATGGGAGACAGCACAAGACTGTAAGTGCCCATCGGATCCAGGGCAATTTGTCACATTGGATCCAAAATTGGGTTAATGGCAGGAGGCAGAGGGTGACGGTCGAAGCTTGTTTTTGTGACTGGAAGCCTATGTCCTGTGGTATGCCGCAGTGATCCGTGTTGGGTCCTTTGCTGTTTGTAGCATACATTAATTATTTAGATATTAACGTAGGCGGTATGATCAGTAAGTTTTCAGATGACACAAAACTTGGTGGAGTGGTAAGTAGCGAGGAGAGAATCCTCAGTCTAGAGGATGATATAGACGAGTTGGTTAGATGGGCAGAACTGGTAAAAATAATTATACCGTGAAAAGTGTGTGGTGATGCATTTTGGGAGGACTAACAAGGCAAGGGAATACACAATGAATGGCAGGACATTAGGTAGGACAAAGGATCAGAGGGAACTTCCTGTGCATGTACATAGATCCCTGGAGGCAACAGGGCAGTTAGATAAGATGTTTAATAAGGCATATGGGTCGTTTGCCTTCGTTAGCAGAAGCATAGAATAAAAGAGCAGGGATGTTATGATGGAGCTGTCCAAAACGCTAGTTGGACCACAGCTGGAATACTCTGTGCCGTTCTGGTCACCACACTACAGCAAGGATGTCACTGCATTGGAGAGGGTGCAGAAGAGGTTCACCATAATGATAGCTGGGCTGGAGCGTTCCAGCTATGAAGAGAGACCGGACAGGCTTGAGTTGTTTTCCTTAGAGCAGAGAAGGCTGAGTGGGAACCTGATTGAGGTGTACAAAATTACGAGAGGCAAAGATAGGGTAGATAGACAGGAATTGTTCCCCTTAGTCGAGGGATCAATAACCAGGGGGCACAGCTTCAATTTAAGGGCAGGAGATTTAGAGGGGATTTGAGGAAAAACGTTTTCACCCAGAGGGTGTTTGGAATCTGGAACACACTGCCTAAAATGGGGGTAGAGACAGGAACCCTCACAACATTTAAGAAGCATTTAGATGAGCACGTGAAGCGCCATAGCACACAAGGCTACGGACCAAGTGCTGGAAACTGGGATTAGAATAGACAGGGCTTGATGATCGGTGCAGACACGCTGGGCCGAAGATCCTCCTTCTGTGCTATATAACTCTATGACTCTGGAACTCTATGTTGAATCTGCCCAATCTTACTATTAGTTTCTAAGTGCCCAGTTATTGCATCCTTTATTATTTATTCCAGCATTTTCCCAGCTACTGATGTGAGGCTAACAGGTCTGTAGTTACCCGTTTTCTCTCTCCCTCCTTTCTTAAATAGCAGGGTTACATTTGCTATCCTCCAATCTGCACTAACCATACCAGAATCTAGAGAATTTTGTAAGATGACAACCAATGTGTCCACTATCCCAATGGCCACCTCTTTCAAAACCCTAGGATGTAGGTCACACGGTCCTTGAGATGTATCGACTTTTAGTCCCATTAATTTTGCTCGTACTTTTTATCACTAATAATAATTTCTTTAATTTCCTCATTCTCGCCACACCCTTGATTTTCTCGTATTTCTGGGTTGTTTTTTGTGTCTTACCCCATGAAAACAAAAACAAAGTGCTTATTTAATTTCTCTGCCTTTTCCTCATTCACCATTATAAATCCTGCTGTCTCTGGCTGTAAAGGACCTAAACTTAACTTCGCCAATCTTTTCCTTTACACATACCTATAGAAGATTTTACAATCCGTTTTATATATTTCGCTAGTTTGTGCTCATATTCCATTTTCCCATTCTTTATCAATTTATTGGTCTTCATTTGCTGATTTCTAAAAAGATCCCAAAGCTCAGGCAGACCGATTTTCTGGCAAATTTATAAGCTTCCTCCTTTGACTTAATACTAGTGTGTATTTCCTTTGTTAGCCATGGCTGGATCAATTTTCCTTTTGGGTTTTCATGCCCTAGAGGAATATATGTTTTTTGCAAATTATGCATTATTTCCTTGAATGTTAGCCGTTGTATGTCCACCTTTATACCTATAAGTGTAGTCGCCCAATCCATCATGGCCAACTTGTCCCTCAGACACGTGTAGTTTCCTCTGTTCAGACTGAAGACCTTAGCTTCAGATTAAACTACATCATTCTCCAACTTAATGGCACAGAAATTCAGGTCTCCACGGGTGACGACGCACGGGGTACTCACCGGTAGGCCCAATGGACGGGCCGGTTTCCTGCATGCACTGCACATGCGCGGGAAGCCGGCACTTCCGTTCCCCTGAATGAAGCTCTTAAGAGGTGGAACACGTGCGCAGGAGAGGCAGCGCGTGCGCATCGAACTTTCATGTTTTTTGCAGGCTTTCCCGGGAAGCTAAGTCTCCAGAAGTTTGGCATGTAAAAAGCAGTCGCAAGATCTACTTTTTACAAGGTAAGTGGTGAATTAATTAAAATTAAAACATTTTTTCCTCAGGTTTATTATTTTTTAAAATTTTCAAGCAAGGTAATTTTTTTTAGACCCGTTAGAAAATAAATTTAATTTTTCAAAATTTTCAATTATTGTTTAAAATATCTTCAAATAAACATTTAAACATTTAAAAAAATCACATTTTTAAAATAAACTATAAATTACATGAAATAATTATTTGTCTTTCTCTGTCTCTATCTCCCTGCCAGTCTCTCTCTGTAACTTGTCTCTCTCCCTGTCTCTCTGCCTATATGACTGTCCATGTCGCTGTCTGTGCCTCTCCCTCTGTCTCTGCATATCTCTTTCTGTCGCTGTTTCTGTTGCTTCTGTATGTCTCTCCTTCTCCCTCTCTGTCTGTTTGTCGGTCCCGACTGTCTATCACGTTGCGGTTGATGCTCCAGCTGCCTTTCTGCCTCTGTCTGTTTCACTATCTCTGTCTTTCTGAGTCTCCCATTCTCTGTCTGTCTCCATCGCTGTCTGTCTCTGCCTGTCTTTACCTGTTTATCTGTCTGCGCGCCTGCCTTTCTGTCTTCCTGTCTTGCCCTCTTTTTCTATCTCAATATATCTCTGTATTTCTCTGCCTTTGTCTCTCTGTCTCTCTGCTCGTGTCTCTGGCTTTGTCTGTGTCTCTGTCTCTGTCGGTTTTTCTGCCTCTCTCTGATTGTCTCATTCTGCCTAATTCTCTGTCAGTTTCTGTCAGACTCAGTTTCCACTGTCACAGTCTTTTTCAGTCTGTGCCTCTCTGTCTCTCTGTCTGTCTCTTCCGGTTTGGCTGACTCAGTCTGTCTGTCTGGCATAATCTGTCTGTTTGTGTCTGCCTGTATCTTGCTGCGTGGCTTTCGCTGCCTGATTGCCTGCCTCAGTCAGTTTGTTTCTATTTCTGCTTGCCTCTGTCTCCCTCTCTCCAGCTCTGTTCTCTCCCTCTCTCACTCTGTCAGTTGATGTTGCTGTCTGTATCTCTGTCCATCTGCCTCCCTCTGTCTCTGCATGTCTGTCTCTCTGTCCATTTCGTTATGTCTACCTATGCCCTTGATATAACAAACACATTGTTCCTTCAGAGGGACAAATAAAAGGCTTCATGGCAACACCCTCGCTCCAAGTACTGTCATCTGCTGGACTACATCATCGTCTGAGAAAGGGAATGCAAGGACGTCCACATTACCCGCAACATGACAGGAGCTGACAACTGCTGGACAGACGACTGCCAAATCTGCTCTGTCGTCTCCATCAATGTAGCACTAAAAGAGGGGCGGCAACAGAAACAATGCCGCTGGAAAATCAACGCTGGCGCACTCAAAGTCCCAGCTATGAAAGCCGTAGCCAGCTTCAGCCTCACATCCAATCTGGCGACTCCCAGTGATCCAGATACACAGACTGCCCACAGCGCCTACTCTGAACTCAAGACCTCCATAATCAGCTCCTGTGAAGATACGCTCAGCACTCAACAAGGAACCACCAAGACCGGTTCAACGAGACTGACCAGGAGATCCAGGATCAAATAAGCCGCAAGGACAAGGCATTCCTGATCTGGAAACAGCAACAGAACTCGACAGCAAGAAAACAACTCCACAGAAGACTGAAGGCCAAGATCCAACAAAATACTTGTGATCTAATCAACAGGTGGTGGGTGAAGAAAGCGCAGGAGATCCAGCAGCTAGCCGACAACCATGATGTGCATAGATTCTTCAGCGAAGTCAAGTCCATGTATGGCCCAAGCAGGCAAGGTCCTACCCCACTGCGGTAAAGAACGGAGAGGTACTCATCAAGGACAGAGAGGCATTCAGTTCGCGATGGAAGGAACAATTTGAAGATCTCCTTAACCGAGATGCTTAAGGAAGTGGCCCTAGAAATAGTAGATGCATTGATGCTCATCTTCGAGAACTCGATAGACTCTGGAACAGTACCCATGGATTGGAGGGTAGCTAATGTTACCCCACTATTCAAAAAGGTGGTCGAGGAAAAGAGGGGAAATATTCACCGGTAAGCCTGACATCGGTAGTGGGGAAAATGCTAGAATCTATGATAAAAGATGTAATAGCAGAGCACTTGTTCCTCTTTTGGTAGAATCTATTATAAAAGATGTAATAGCAGAGCACTTGTTAAGCAGTGACAGGATCGGACAAAGTCAACATGGATTTACAAAAGGTAAATCATGCTTGACTAATCTACTGGAATTTTTTGAGGATGTAACTGGTAAAATAGATAAGGGAGAACCAGTGTATGTGGTGTATTTGGACTTTCAGAAGGCTTTCGATAAGGTCCCACATAAGAGATTAGCGGGCAAAATTAAGGCACATGGGATTGGGGTCAAGGTATTGACTTGGATAGAGAACTGGTTGGCGGACAGAAAGCAAAGAGTTGGAATAAACGTGCCGTTTTCTGAGTGGCAGGCAGTGACTAGTGGGGTACCGCAAGGATCGGTCCAAGGACCCCAGCTGTTCACAATATATATTAATTATCTGGACGAGTGAATTGGATGTAATATCTCCAAATTTGCAGACGACACAAAGCTGGGTGGGAGGGTAAGCTGTGAGGAGGATGTCGTGAAACTCCAGTACGATTTGGACAGATTGGGTGATTGTGCAGAAACATGGCAAATGCACTATAATGTGGATAAATGTGAGGTTATCCACTTTGGTGGCAAAAACAGGAAGGCAGATTATTATTTGAATGGCAATAGATTGGGAGAAGGGGAAGTGCAAAGAGACCTGCGTGTTCTTGTGCACCAGTCGCTGAAGGTAAGCATGCAGGTGCAGCATGCGGTTAAGAAGGCAAATGGTATGTTGGATTTCGTAGCAAGAGGGTTCGAGTACAGGAACAAGGATGTCTTGCTACAGTTATACAGGGCCTTGGTGAGACCGCACCTTGAGTATTGTGTGCAGTTTTGGTCGCCTTACCTGAGGAAGGACGGTCTTGCCATGGAAGGAGTGCAGCAAAGACTCACCAGGCTGATACCTGGGATTGCAGGAATGACGTATGCGGAGAGATTGTGTCGATTGGGCTTATACTCACTGGAGTTTAGAAGATTGAGAGGGGATCTCATCGAAGCTTATAAAATTCTGTCAGGCCTGGACAGACTAGATGCAGGAAGGATGTTTATGATGGCCGGGGTGTCCAGAACCAGGGGTCATAGTCTTAGGATACGGGGTAAGACATTTAGGGCTGAAATGAGGAGGAATGTCTTCACCCAGAGAGTGGTGAACCTGTGGAATTCTCTGCCACAGAGGGCGGTGGAGGACAGGTCATTAAATATATTCAAAAAAGATTTGAATGTATTTCTTAAGGCTAAAGGGATCAAGGGATATGGGGAGAAGGCAGGGACAGGGTATTGAATTTGGATGATCAGCCATGATCTCATTGAATGGCGGAGCAGGCTCGAAGGGCCGAATGGCCTACTCTTGCTCCTATCTTCTATGTTTCTATGTTTCTATGTCTTCGACACGAGTGTCCTCAACTCCATCCCGCTGCAAGCTACCCGCCACCACCTTAGCACAACCCAAGCCCGACATCAGGTTGAAATGGCCATCCTAAAATGGAAGAACATCAAGGCCTCAGGAGCATGTGGAATCCCCGCTGAGGCGCTCGAACATAGCGGAGAAGCACTATTGGCGCGAATACCTGAACAGATTCATATTTTTGGAAGGAGGAGAGCATGCCAGGGGATCTCAGAGACGACGCTATCGTGACCAACTTGAAGAAAGTTGACAAGTCAAATTGCACTAATTATAGAGGACTTTCTCTGCTGTCTGTAACATGGAAAGTCATCACAAGAATCCTCCTCAATCGGCATTTCCCAGTGGCTGAAGAGCTACTCCCAGAGTCGCAATGCGGATTCCACCCAATGAGGTGCACAATGGACATGATATTCACCACGCAAGAGAAATGCAGGGAACAGCACCATCAGCTCTGCACGTCCTTCTTTGATCTCACAATGGCCTTCGACACCATCAGCCCTCAAACGTTTGTCACCATCCGGCGACTGATTCACAATGACATGCAAGCCGTGATCCTGAACAACAAATCCACCACTGACCAATTCACGTATGGACCGTTGTCAATCAACGCTGTGTCATCACACTAACGCTTTTCTAGATCTTTCTTGCTGCAACGTTCCATCTCATCCTCAGTAAGCTCCGCGCTGGAGTGCAGTTAAAGTACAGAACACACGGGAAACTCTTCAACCTCCGTCGCCAAATTCCAGATCCAAGGTTGTCCCAACCTCTGTCATCGAATTAAAGTATGCAGACGACGCTTCCATCTGCGCAAACTCAGAGGTCGAAATCCAACCCATCGTCAACACCTTCACCGATATATACAAGCGCATGAGCCTTACACTAAATATCCGTAAGACAAAGGTCCTCTACCAACCTGCTCCCGCCACACAGTACTGTGCCCCGAATATCAAAATCAATGACGAGGCCTGGGACAACGTAGACCACTTTTCATAACTCGGGAGCCTACCATCAGCAAGGCCAGACATCGATGACGATGTCCAACACCTCCTTCAGTGTGCCAGTGCAGCCTTCGGTCGCCTGAGGAAGAGAGAGTATGAGTACCAGGACCTCAAACGCAGGACCCAGCTGATGGTCTACAGAGCAGTAGTGATTTCCGACCTCCTGTATGCTGCAGGGGCATGGACCATGTACAGCAGGCTCCTCAAAGCACTGGAGAGTTACAACCAACGCTGTCTGTGCAAGATCCTGCAAATCCATTGGCTGGATAGGTACACCAACGTCAGTGATCTCGCTCAGGCCAAAATCCCCAGCATCGAAGCTTGACCACGCTCAATCAGCTCTGATGGACGGGCTACATTGTCCGCATGCCTGATACGAGACTCCCAGAACAAGCGCTCTACTCGGAGCACCGGCACGGCAAGAGAGCCCCAGTTGGGCTGAGGAAGCGCTTCAAGGACACCCTCAAATCCTCCTTGAAAGAGTAAACATCCCATTCGACACCTGGGAATCACTGGCCCAAGACTGCTTAAAGTGGATGAGTAGCATCCGGAAAGGTGCCGAACAATTCGAGTCTCGTTGCCGGGAGCAAGCGGAAGCCAAGCACAAACAGCAGAATGAGCGCACGTCAACCCAAGCACCCCACCCACCCGACCCTTCAACCATTGTCTGCCCCACCTGTGACGGACACTTTAGGTCCCACCTTGGACTCATCAGTCACCTGAGAACTCATCTTTAATGTGGAAGCAAGTCATCCTCGGTTCTGAAGGACTGCCTAAGAAGAGAAGTGGCCTGTTGAGTTTTTCCAGCGTTTTGTGTTGTTATTTCGGATTTCCAGCATCCGCAGTTTTTTGCTATGGTCTAAGTGTCTACCTCTGTCTGGCACTGTCAGTCTGATTCTATTTATTTTTCTGCCTCTCTATCTCTGTCTGTCTCTGTCTATCTATGTATTTGTCTCTCTGTCCATGTGCGTCTGACTATCTCAGTCTGTCTGTCACTACCTGCCAGTTTCTGTCACTTTATTGTCTCTGTCACTTTGTTTGCCTCTGTCTTTATCTAACTCTCTGCCTGCCTGTCTAACTCTGTCTCGCTGCCTGTGTCTGTCTGTGCCTCACCATCTATATATTTATGTTTCTGTCTGTCTCTGTCTGTCTCTGTATGTTTTTGTCTGTTTCTCTGCCCACTGTCTGTCTGTCTTTGTCTCTGTCTTGGCCTATCTCTCTGTCTCTCTATCTATGTATCTCTCTGCCTCTGTCTGTCTGTATCACTGCATGTGCCTTCGGCTTGTTATGTCTCTCTGTCTCCGTCTGTTTATCTGTCTCTGTCTGATTGTTTGTCTCATTCTACCTCGGTCTGCGTCAGTCTGAATCAGTCACTTCAAAAGTCTTCCGCTGTCTGTCTCTGCTGTCTGTCTCAGTCTGCCTCAGTCTGCCTCCGTCTGGCCCTGTCTGTCTGTTTCTCTTTGTCGGTCACTTTCTGCGTGTATGTCTCTATCTGTCTGTCATCTGGCACAGTCTGTCTATTTAAATGTCTTTCTCTGTCTGCCTGCATCTGTCTGCCTGATTCTGTCTTTATGTCTGTCTCTCTGTCTGTTACTGTGTTTCTGCGTGTGTGCATGCATGCGTGTGTGTGTGTATATAGGTGAGACAGACAGAGGCAGGCAGACGGAGAAAGACTTAGAAACGGACAGCCTGTGCCAGATAGACAGACAGAGAGAGACACGCAGAAAGAGACCGACAGCTTTAAACAGACAGCGTGTGATTGACAGAGGCAGACTGGGAGATTAAGTATTAAGGGGCTTATCAGCTTTGTAAGTGGATAAATTTCCAGAACCGGATGAAATATATCCCAGGCTATTAAGAGCAGCAAAAGGGGAAAGAGCAGAGATTCTGGTCATCATTTCCCCCCCCTTGCTTGCTACATGTGTGGTGCCGGGGAACTGGAGGACTGCTAAAATTGTACATTTGTTTAAAAACGGAGAAAGGGTAGACCGAGAAATGGCTTCCTTCTGTGTGTAAATTCTGAGTCTATTTCTATGATTCTCTATATGTGTCTCCCTGTCTGAGTGTGTGTCTCCCTGTTGGAATTTATTGTTCAGTCTCTGTCTGTCTCTGTCAGTCTTTCACTGTCTGCCTTTACTCTGCCTGTCTGAGTCTGTCCGTCTCAGGCTATCTCTCTGACTCTGTTTCTTTTCCATCTGTCTACCTCTGTCTGTCTCTTCTCTCTCTCTCTCTGGCTCTTGCTCTGTTTGTCAATCTGTCTCCCTCTCTCTGTCCTTTTTGCTGTCTCTCTGTCTCAGTCTGACTGTGTCCCTGTCTGTCTGTGTCGCTGTCTGTCTGTTTGTCTGATGATATATTTATGTCTGGCTGTGGGACGCTCTCTGTCCATCTGAGTCTCTTTCTCTGTCCAGCACTCTCATCCTGTCTATTTATCTGTGTCTCTGTCTGTGCCTCTCTCGCTCTGTCAGTTCCTTTGCTAAAGGTTTTGCTGTCCATCTGTGTCCCTCTCTCTGTTATTCAATCCATCTATTTCTTTGTGTCTAGCTCTGTCTGGCTCTCTCTTCGGAGTCTATTTTTCTTTTCACTCCTCTACATCTTTCTTTCTGTGCCTCGGTCTGCTGGTCTCTTTGTATGTATCTGTCTCTCTGTCTGTATAGGTCTGACTATGTCAGTCTGTCTGTCAACACCTGTCTGTCTCTGTCTCTTTGTTTGGTCTGTCTGCCTCTAACACTCTGCCTGTCTCATTTTAATTCGTTTATGGGATGTGGGCGTCGCTGGCAAGGCCGGCATTTATTGCCCATCCCAAATTACACTTGCGAAGTTGGTGGTGTGCCGCATTCTTGAACCGATTGAGTCCGTGTGGTGAAAGTACTCCCACAGAGCTGTTAGTTCGGCAGTTCCAGGATTTTGTCCAGGCGACGATGACGGATCTGCAATATACTTCTAATTCAGGGTGTTGTGTGACTTGCAGGGGAACTTGGAGGTGGTGGTGTTCCAATGAGCCTGCTGCCCTTGACATTCTAGGTGGAAGAGGTCGCAGGTTTGGGAGGAGCTACCAAAGACGCCTTGGCGAGTTGCTGCAGTGCATCCTGTAGATGGTAAACACTGCAGCCACGGTACGTCGATGGTGGATGGAGCAAATATTTGAAGTGGTGGATGGGGTGCCATACAAGTGGGCTGCTTTTTCTTTGATGGGGTCGAGCTTCCTGACTGTTGTTTTAGCTGCACTCATCCAGACAAGTGGCCTTGGTGAGACCGCACCTTGAGTATTGTGTGCAGTTTTGGTCACCTTACCAGAGGAAGGACGTTCTTGCCATGGAGGGAGTGCAGCGCAGATTCACCAGGATGATACCTGGGATGGCAGGAATGACGGACGAGGAGAGATTGTGTCAATTGGGCTTATACTCACTGCAGTTTAGAAGATTGTGAGGGGATCTCATCGAAACGTATAAAATTCAGTCAGGTCTGGGCAGACTAGATGCATAAAGGGTGTTTCTGATGGCCGGGGAGTCCAGAACCAGGGGTCATATTTGGACTGAAATGAGGAGGAATTTCTTCACCCAGAGAGTGTTGAACCTGTGGAATTCTCTACCACAGAGTGCGGTGGAGGCCAGTTCATTAAATATATTGAAGAAAGATTTGGATATATTTCTTGAGGCGAGAGGGATCAAGGGATATGGGGAGAAGGCAGAGACAGGGTACCGAATTTGGATGATCAGCCATGTACTCATTGAATGGCGGAGCAGGATAGAAGGGCCGAATGGCCTACTCCTGCTCCTATCTTCTATGTTTCTATGTTTCTATGAGGCGATTCCAACATACTGTGCCTTGTCGATGGTGGAAAGGATTTGGGGAGTCAGGAGTTGAGGCATTCACTACAGAATACCCAGCCGCTGACCTGCTCTTCTTGCCGCCGCATTTCTGTGGCTGGTCCAGTTAAGTTTCTGGTCATTGGTGACCCCCAGGATGTTGATGCTGGGGGATTCAGCGATGGTAATGCCGTTGAATTTCAAGGGGCGGTGTGTATTGATGAAGCAGCTGATGATATTTGGCCTCTGGACACTGCTCTGAGGAAAACTTGCGTCGATGTCCTGTGCCTGAGATGACTGATGTCCATCAACCGCAACCATCTTCCTTTGTGCTAGTTATGGCTCCAGCCAAGGACGGTTTTCCCCTGATTTCCATTAACTTCAGTTTGGCTGGGGTCACTTGATGCCGCACTCGGTCAAATTCTGTCAATCTCGCATCGCCTCTGGAATTCAGCTCTTTCGTCTATGTTTGGACCAAGGCTGTAATGAGCTCTGGAGCCAAGTGGTCCTGCCGTTACCTGAAGTGATCTTTGGTGAGCAGCTTATTGCTGAGGAAGTGCTGCTTGATAGCACTGTCGATGACACCTACCATCTCTTTGCTGATGATTGCGAGTAGACTGATGGACAGGTAGTTGGTCGGATTGGATTTGTCCTGCTTTTAGTTGACGTGACATATCTGGGCTGGTTTCCACATTGTCGGATAGATGCGAGTTCTTTGCAGTTGTATTGGAGCAGCTAGGCTAGAGTCGCGGCTAGTTCTGGATTACAAGCCTTCAGCACGACATTCGGAATGTTGTCAGGGCCCATAACCTTTGCTTTATCCAGTGTGCTCAGCCGCTTCTTGTTATCACCTGGAGTAATTCGAATTGGCTGTAGACTGGCACTTGGCACTTCCGATGGAAATGGTTGGAAACGCTTCAGACTTGCCCTTTGCACTCATTGAGGATGGGGATTTAACTGGAGCCTTCACCTCCTGTTAGTTGTTTAATGGTCCACCAGCATTCAGGACTGGATGTGGCAGGAGTGCAGAACTTTGTTCTGATCCGTTGATGGTGGGAGTGCTTAGCCCTGTCTATAGCATGCTGCTCCCACTGTTTATCATGTTTGCTCCTCTAGATCTTTGCCACTAGTTAGTGGTCTATAAAATACACCTATTCGTGCAATGTCACCTCTATTATTTCTTAACTCTAACCACATAGATTCTGTCCTTCACCCCTCCAGGACATCCTTTCTCTCCAGCACTGTAAAATTCTCCTGATACAATACTGCCATCCCACCTCCTTTATTTCCTTCACATTCCTTCCTGAACACCTTCTGCCCAGGAATATTTAGTACCCAGTCCTGCCCTTTATTGACCCATGTCAACGTGATCATCACAACATCTTATTTCCCTGTGGCTATTTGCGTCTTCAGCTCACAAAACGTATTTACCACACTTCATGCATTAACCCATTTGGGACTGTAAACCTGTCTTGTATACTTTTAGTCTGACCCCACATAATACCTTATTATTTATTACTCTTGGCTATCCATCTCTCCAATCCTTTTTGCACCTGGTTTCATCTTTCTAGTGCTACAGCCTGGTGCCCAGCGCCTGCCAATTTAGTGTAAAACCTCCCCAACACTACGAGCAACCCACCCCCTCCCCATCGAGACCATTGGTTGCGGCCCTGTTTGGGTGCAGCCTGTCCGGCCTTTTTAGGCCCCACCTCCCCGAGAACTGGTCCCAGTGTCCCAGGAATATAAAGCCCTCCCTCCTGCACCATCTCTCCAGCCACGCATTCATCTGCTCTATCCTCCTATTTCTACACTCAAAAGCACAATCACCTGGAGTAATCCGAATATTACTACATTTGAAGTCCTGATTTTAATCTCTTTCCTAGCTCCCTAAAATATGCCTGCAGGTCCTCATTCTTCTTCCTACATATGTCATTGTTATCGATATGGAACATGGTCTCAGTCTGTTCACCCTACCCCTCAGAATGTTCTTCTGCCACTCAGTCACATCCTTGACCCTGGCACCATCCTAGATTCATGTCTGCGGCCGCAGAAACGCATGCCTATTCCCCTAACTATTAAATCCCCTGTCACTATTGCTTTCCTGATCTTTCTCCACCCATCCCCACCAACCCACTGTAAAGCTGAGCCACCCGAGGTGCACCGGACTTGGCTCTGACTGTACTCGCCAGATGAACCACAGCCCTCTCCTGTAATTAGAACTGAATACCGGTTAGAGAGTTACATGCACTCAGGGGATTCCTACACTACCGGCCAAAATCTCCTTTTCTGTCTGCCGGTCACCCATTCCCTCTCTGCCTGCACTCTCTTAAGCTGAGGGGTGACCACCTCCTGAAACGTGCTATCCAAGTAGCACACAGCCTCACGGATGCACCACAGTGACTCCAGTTGCTGCTCAATCTCCGAAACCCAGAATTCGAGCTCCTACAGCTGATGACGCGTCCTGCACATTTGGTTGTCCTGGACACGGGAAGTGTACTGGAGTTCCCACAAATCACAAGATGTGCATTCCACGGGAATGAGGTGCTCTGCCATGCCTGTATTTAATAAACCATTACTAACTTAACAGAAATAAATTTAAGACTTTTAAATATATATTTAAATAATACGAATTGTTAAACTGTTTATATAATCTGTACAATCAGTTCTTGTTAGCCTGGTAACGCCCTCATGGTGTCTGGCAAGTGAGATCCCATGCATTGTGAGTTTGTGGGAACACAAGATTACTGGACTTTGGACCGGAGAGGTTGTGGGCGGGTCTGTTTACTAGTTTGAGGAGATGAATTAGTTTGAGGTGCTGTATTAGATTGAGGTACTGTATTAGTTTGAGGTATTGTATTAGTTTGAGGTACTGCATTAGTTTGAGGTACTCTATTAATTTGAGGGGTTGTACCTGATTGAGGATCCATCGACAAATACGCTAATTTAATTGTTTAACGAAATGGCCACACTTAAGGCGGTCAGCCCCATTCGAGATTGCAAAGAGCATCCCTGAGAGGACGCTCTAACATTTGGAATTTAATTACTGAATGGCCACAGCAGAGTGAAGGACATCACCAGAACAATATGAGATCTAGTGATGGGCCTGGTGGTGTTTGAAACAACAACCCCATTGGTGGGAGAATACAGCTGGCAATTTCCATTAGTTATAACATGTGATCAGAATTGTCCGGTCTTTTGGGTGTTCAATTTCAATCTCAGCAGTAAATATATTCCATCACAACAGGGAATTCAGTCCACTGTCGTCATCTGTTTGTTCAAATGTGTTTTTAAATAGTATTTTCAGCGCTTCTGTAAACTCAACGTCCCTGTGGGAATCCCGCAGGGTATAAATGAAAGGCTCTGGGAATGTATCACCTCAGAGTTTAATTCACAGAGATTGCCGGCAGCACGAAGGGAAACACCGCTTCACACAGAAAATGCTTGACACATATCTCAGTGTGGAGAAAATATCCTACATGATCATTGCCGTCATTGGAGTTCCTGGCAAGTGATTACAACTATTGAAGTTGTTTAATCTGTGTGTGAGCTGGTCTCTGGTTTTGCTCTGTGACTGATAATGTTGCATTGTGATCTAGTCCTTACTGTTATTCAGACACCCGATCAATCATAGCATATCGTTTAATCAAATGTCCTGAATTTCCTCTGAGATTTTATTCCAATGCGTCAACTGAATTTAAAATTCTGTTTGTACTCATGGGCTCGCTGTGTTATGAAGTTATTGACTTTAGTGTTATATTGTGTACTGTTGTATCAGACCTCAGTGTAAGCAACTCTCATAGAGAAGGTATTAGTGGAAGGGACTGTCACTGTAGAAATTTACTGAGTATTGGTCACTAACTGGAGTGGAACACCAGACCCCAGTGGCCATGTATTAATGGGAGTATCTTTCACTGTAGAACTGTACTGGGTTTGGGTCTTTAACTGGAGTGGAACGCATGACCCCAGTGGCCATGTATTACTGGGAGTATCTGTCACTGTAGAACTGTACTGAGTGTGGGTCACTAACTGGAGTGGTACATCTCATCCCAGTGGCCATGTATTACTGGGAGTATCTGTCACTGTATAACTGTACTGAGTGTGGGTCACTAACTGGAGTGGAACACCTGACCCCAGTGGCCATGTATTACTGCGAGTATGTGTCACTGTACAACTGTACTGAGTGTGGGTCACTAACCGGAGTGGAACACCTGACCCCAGTGGCCATGTATTACTGGGTGTATCTGTCACTGTAGAACTGTACTGAGTGTGGGTCACTAACTGGAGTGGAACACCTGACCCCAGTGGCCATGTATTACTGGGAGGACCTGTCACTGTAGAAATGTTCTGAGTGTGGGTCACTAACTGGTGTGGTACACGTGACCACAGTGGCAATGTATTACTTGGTGTATCTCTCACTGTAGAACTGTACTGAGTGTGGGTCACTAACTGGAGTGGAACATCTTTTCCCAGTGGCCATATATTACTGGCAGTATCTGTCACTGTAGAATTGCACTGAGTGTGGGTCACTAACTGGAGGGGAACATCTCATCCCAGTGGCCATGTATTAACGGGAGTATCTGTCTCTGTAGAACTGTACTGAGTGTGGGTCACTAACTGGTTTGGAACACCTGACCTTAGTGGCCATGTGTTACTGGGAGTATCTTTCAATGTAGAACTGTACTGTGTGTGGGTCACTAACTGGAGTGGAAGAAGTCTGTTCCAATTTGAAATTGTTGTTATAGATGACTGATCTCTCCCCTTCATTGTGCTGCATTCGTGTTTTCTGAATGTAATCAGTGGCAAAGGGGAAGATTTCTGCTGTTGGTTGAAGAAGTTTGGTAATAAGCATAAGCATCGCTGCAACAAAGGTTCACGAGATTGATTCCTGGGATGGGAGGGCAGTCATATGATGAGAGATTGTGTAGAATGTGCCTGTACGCTCTGCAATTCAGAAGAATGAGAGGTGATCTCATTGAAACCTATAAGATTCTGAAGGTTATTAGGATACTTGCCTTCATTAGCTGAGGAATAGAATATAAGAGCAGGGTGGATATGATTGAGCTGTTCAAGGCGTTAGTTCGGCCACAGCTGGGATACTGTGTGCAGTTCCGATCGCCACACTATAGCAATAATGTGATTGCATTGGAGACGGTGCAGAAGAGATTCACCAGGATATTACCTGGGCTTGAGCTTTTCAGCTATGAAGAGACACTGGACAGGCTGGGGTTGATTTCCTTAGAGTAGAGTAGGCTGAATGGGGACCCGATTGAGGTATACAAAATTATGAGTGGCACAGATAGGGTAGATGGAAAGTAACTTTTCCCCTTACTGGAGGGGTCAATAACCAGGAGGCTTAGATTCAGGTTAAGGGGCAGGAGGTTTAGAGGGGATTTTAGGAAAAACATTTTCATCCAGAGGGTGGTTGGAATCAGGAACTCACGGCCTGAAAGGCTGGTAGGGGCAGAAACCCTCACAACATTCAAGAAGCATTTAGATGAGCACTTGGAACAGCATAGCATGCAAGGCTACGGAGGAAGTACTAGAAAATGGAATTCGAATAGACAGGTCTTGAAGGCCGGCGCGGACACGATGGGCCGAAAGGCCTCTTTCTGTGCTGTTTAGCTCTATGACTGTATGACTCTATTGCCAGGGTTAGATGTTGAGAGGTTGTTTCCCCTGGCTGGAGTGTCTAGAACTAGTGGACATAGTCTCAGGATAAGATGTAGGCAATTTTAGACTGGGCGGAGAATGATATTATTTTCTTAGAGGATGGAGAACCTTTGGTATTCTGTACCCCAAGGCTTGTGAATGCTGAGTCTTTGAGTATATTCAGGACTGAGATAGATGGATTTTTGGACTCATGGATAATCAAGGGATATGGAGATCGGGCAGGAAAAGGCTTTTGAGGTCAATGACCAGCCATGAGCTTATTGAATGGCGGAGCAGGCTCGAGGGACCGTATGGCCTACTCCTGCTTCTATTTCTTATGTTCTTATATTCAGATATAAGGTGAAATGCCTTGGTAATGTTTTGTTTCCTATTGAACTGCACCAAAAGAAACATATGTTACCTAATTACAGACAGGTGAACAGCGGGAGAGCAGTTTTACAGTATTCAAATCCTCTATATAATGATTTATTCTTACTTTATGTATAGTTATTGTAAACACTTTAATTGTTTTGGTGCTGATTAGTCCCCTTCCCCCAACACAGTCCTGAGAATCTGTGGGTCATGACTGCTGAAATTCATTATGTTACCATTAGACGGGCTGAATATTGGGCTGTGGTTATTGATTTTTGCACTTCTGTAATTGATTAAGGTTTGACGAACCAGTTCTTCTCTCTGATTCAGAGTCTTTACACAGGTAACCTGCACCGATCTCTGGCCTTAGCTCAGTGAGGTGAGTCCCTGCGAAGCGGGAGTGTAAGAAATAGCTGTTAGATTCAAAGATGGGTTTTAATTCTTAGAACAGAGACTGACAACAGTCAAGCGGAAAAAGATAGCATGAATGGTCGAATATCAAGCATCAAAAGACAAATAGAAGTGATAAGGGAATTGTAAAATGCAAGGTAACAGTGAGGATAGCACTTGCTAGATATAAAGGAGCCCCGAAGCCATAAAATGCCCTTGGAGAAACTTGACAAAACATTCCTCAGAAAGATAAGAGGGAGGCCTTGTCAGTCATACAGAAAGGGACGGCGAGGGTTGCCTTCCCGCTTCACAATTGGACAATAGGATTGGGATCAAATGATTGACACCAGGTGATTGCCAGCCCACAAAAATAACTATAAATATAGACGATCGAGAGAGGAAATCAGGCAGTCAGGGGCGAAGGCTTCCCCATGGTGGCTGTGGCCTAACACCTTGATCAAGAAGTTCCACGAGATTGATTCCTGGGATGGCGGGCCTGTCATACGAGAAGAGATTGAGTAAACAACGCCTGTATTATCTTGAATTCAGAAGAATGAGAGGGGCTCGCATTGAAGCATACAAAATTATTACAGGGCTTGATAGGGTGGATGCTGGGAGAATGTTTCCCTTGGCTGGGGAGTCTAGAACCAGGGGTCACAGACTCAGGATAAAGGGTAGGCCCTTCGCGACAAGGATGTGAAGAAATTTCTTCACACAGAGGGTGGTGAATCTATGGAATTCTCTACACCAGAGGGTTTTGGCGGCTCAGTCATTGGATATATTCAGAACAGAGGTCCGTATAGATTTCTGACTAGTAAGGGCATCCAGCGATATCGCAATAAGGCCAGTGAATGGAATTGAGACAGGAGATCAGCCATGATCTCAGTGACTGGCGGAGCAGGCTCGAAGGGCCGAATGGCCTACTCCTGCTATTATTTCTTATGTTCTTATGTTCTTTTCTGATTTACAGCAGTCTCAGTATTTTGCATTTGCTCCTATACTTCTGCCTGGGTATTAACAGAGGTGTGTCATGTACGATGGCCGGAGGGTATGGGTTGGGTGTGAAATATCAGACAGGATACCTGGAAGTCCAGGTATTCCCGGACGTTGTGGTGCCTTAACTCCACAGTGTACGTCCTTTGTCCTTGACTGGTTCCCCACCCCGGAATTCAGCCTGATTGACAGCCAAGCTTCCAGTCGGACGGGGTCCGGGAGACTCCGGAGCAGGACCAGGTTGGTCCCGGAGGTTAGCCCATCAGACCCCGTGGAGTGTCCGATCATGTACTCGGGGTTTGACAGGCCCCAGGGGGTTAGCCCGGTCCCAGGTAGTTTGACCGGTCCCGGGGGTTTGACTGGTAATGGGGGGTGTGACCGGTCCTGGAAGTTTGACCGGTCCTGGGGGTTTGACTGGTAATGGGGGGTGTGACTGGTCCTGGAAGTTTGACCGGTCCCGGGGGATTGACCAGTCCTGGGGGGTGTGACTGGTCCTGGAAGTTTGACCGGTCCTGGGAGTTTGACCGGTCCCCGGGGGTGTGCCCAATCATCAGTCTTGGGAATGTCCGACCCCGATTGCGCTGTTCTATCCCTGGGGGGTCAGGCGATGGGTAGAGCTTGGTGAGTGGGTGATGAAATCATTCCAGTGGCCCAGGGAGACCGGCCAACCATAGTTAAGCCTATAAAACAGGATAAATCAGTGGCTGCACGCCTCATTGATATATTTAAATTGCCAACCCGCCTCCTGGGAGCGGTTCACTTCCCGCCCCCTGTCCCATCTCCATTAACCAGGAAGCGGGCGTCTTGGAGGCATTTCCGGGTTCGGAGGATATTGTTCAATTTTCACCTCTGACCCGACAACTACCGCCGGTTTTTGGGGTGTTAAAACCCAGCCCTCACTGTCTGGGCTCAGCCACGGAGAGTGTGTGATCAGTAGTTTCCAAGCTCTTTTCCCTTCCATGTTTTACAGTGAATTTGCTGGCGATTGTGATCCTGTCCCAGGGAAAGTGGGGGCTCTCCACCTGCACCACTCGCTACCTGGTGGCCATGGCAACGGCGGATCTCCTGGTCATTGTCTTTGAGGTCATAATGAACCGGATCAAATATATTTATTTCCCATGGTCTATCCTGGACATCACTCCTGTGTGCAGAGTTATCGCTGTCCTGGCCATTGCAGCCACAAACTGTTCTGTCTGGTTCACCATCACTTTCAGCTTTGATCGATTTGTGGCCATTTGTTGCCAGAAGCTGAAAACTAAATATTGCACCGAGAAAACTGCGGCTGTGGTTCTGGCAACAACCGGCATTCTGCTCTGTTTAAAAAACGTTCCCTTCTACTTTACAGTTCAACCCTGGAGGATAATCGACAATGTACCGTGGTTCTGTGCCATGATCCCAAGCTATTTTACTGATCCTGGTTGGGTGGGATTTGACTGGTTTGATACGGTTTTAACACCATTGCTCCCATTCACTTTAATTCTGTTGCTCAACGCTCTGACAGTCAGACACATTTTAGTGGCCAATCGGGTCCGTAAGAGATTGAGGGGTGAGAGCAAGGGAGAGAATGACAGAGACCCAGAGATGGAGAGCAGAAGGAAGTCAGTGATTTTACTCTTCACCATATCCGCCAGCTTCATATTGCTGTGGCTGGCCTATGTTATCAACTGCTTATATTATACCATTACAGCGACGAATCCCGGTTATTACACTGATTCTTTATATATCTTTGAACAAGTCGGATATCTGCTGATAAATTTAAGTTGCTGCACAAACACATTTATTTATGGGGTGACCCAGTCCAATTTCAGAGAGCAGGTGAAGAGGGCGGTGATATATCCACTTACCTCAATTATTCAATTAATTATTAATCATATATAACTGAGCGCAGCCCAGAGGCGGCTCCCAGTGTTTCCAGCGCAGCAATGCCATCCACTGAATTACACCAGATATCGCTAGTGATCTGAAGATACAGCCAGCGGCGGGGCGAGCACTGTGTTTAGGACTCGGCGCTGTTTCTGATTGACATTTCCCACATTGTCTTTTGGGACAGGACCACGAGATGTCTGCATTCCGTCTTTAAAGAGTCCCTTCAGGTATTGAGAGCAGCAATTCATTTGCAACTTCCAGAGCAAGAGCCTGGTCAATAGATAGACAGACAGAGCTGAGCTGTAGTTCAGAGAATTATATTACCTGGGATACACAGCACACAAACAAGCCATTCGGCCAATCTGTCTGTGCTGGTGTTGATGCTCCACACCAGTCTCCTCTCATTGCATGTATATCATCTCAGACACTTAGCTTATCTTTCTGTTCCGTTTTCGTTCATTTACTCGTCTAGTTTCCTTTTGAAATAATCTAAAATATTTTCCTCAAATACTTCCTGTGCCATTATCTTCCACATTCTAACTACTCTGAGTTAATTAATTGTTCATTACATCCGTTTTGAATTTATTAGTAACTATTTTGTATTTATGACCCCAGGTGTGGCATTCTCCCACAAGTGTAAACATTCTCTCCACATCTACCCTGTGCAACCCATTCATCATTTTCAAGATCTCTACCAGCCTCATCTAAGTCCTCTCTCTTCTAAGAAATGCCCAACCTGTTCAAACTTTCCTGAGAGCTGCAATCTTTCAGTTCTGGTGACATCTAACGAAATATTTGTAAGACCAAAGCTATTGGCCCCCTTCACAAAATCCGTTGCCTACCCACCGACTCCATCCCTCCCCGTAGCAGCAGTTTGCTGTTTGCAACCTTTGTGTCGTATTAGACCTCGGGATGATCTTCCAACCGGTTATTCACTTCATCACCAGGACGGCTTACTTCCACTGCCATAACATCGCCAAACGTCGCCCCTGCCAAAGCTCATCTGCTGCTCGAAGCATCAGCCCTGCCTTTGGTAGCTCTACACTTGATAACAACAAATCTCTCCTGGCCGGCTTCCCAGCTCCCACCCTCCATAACCTGAGCTCATCCAAAGCTGTCCTGCCCATAACCTAATCCACAACCATTGCGGTAAACCACTACTCCTATGCTCACTGACCTACAGTCATTCCAGTTCCGGCAATGCCACCATTTTAAAATTATCATCCTTGCTGTCAAATCCCATCATGGCCTTGCCCTCCCTTCCTCTGCAAGCTCCACCAGCCCCTCAACACTCCCGAGGTCTCTGTGCTCCTCTAATTTTGGCCTCTTGCACATCCCCGATTATAACCGCTCCACCATTGGCGGCTGTGCTTTCAGCTGCCTGGGCCCTAAGCTCAGTAATCCCCTCCCTAAAACTCTCTGCTTCTCTAATTCTCTCTCCTCCATTAAGATGCTGCTTAAAGCTTAACTCTTTGACTAAGCTTTTGCTCATCTTTCCAAATATCTGCTTATGTGGCTCAGGGTCAGGTTTTGCTCAATAACGATCCCGTAAATCGCTTAGGTCATATTACTATGTTAAAGGCGCAATGTAAATACAAGGTGTTGTTGTTGTAAGTATTCTTTGCACATTCTCCAGTTCTTCTATGTCCTTTTTATATTATGGAGACCATAAATATGTGCAGTTCTCTAAATGTGACCTGACCCATGTCCAACACAAGTTTAATACAATTTACAAAGTATTTACAGCACAGAGAAAAGATACTTGACTCAAAATGTCCATGTTGATGTCCTTGCTCCGCAAGAGCCTCCAACCACCCTCCTTCATCTAACCCAATAAAAATATCGTCCTATTCCTTTCCCCCTTTAAATTTGTCTCTTATTCACATCAACTGCTCCTTGTGGTAGCGAGCTCCAAATTCTGACCACTCGTTTAGTTAAAAGGTGACTCCTGAATTTCCTATTAGATTGATTAATGACTATCTTAAATCTATGGTTCGAGATATAGTCTCTCCTGCAAGGGGAAATAACTTCTCTAATCTACCATATGAAACCATTTCATAATCTCCAAGAACATTATCTCTTTATCCCTCAGTCTTCACTTTCCTAAAGAAAGGAGCCCCAGCCTGTTCAGACTTTCCTGAGAGGTATAACCTCTCAGTTCTGGTATCATTCTAGTAAATACTGTTTGTAACTTCGCCAGTCCCTCTCTGTCCTTTATATAAGATGGAGACCATGCGCACAGTACACCGAGTGTGGCCTAACCAAGGTTCCATACAAGATTAACATAACTTCTATTTTTTACAATTCTATCCCTCTGGAAATGAAACCCCGTGCCTTCTTTGTTTTTATGGCCCTATCAACCTGCATTGCAACTTTTATTGATTTATGTAACTATAGCCTCACATCCCTCTGTCCCTTTACCCCGTTTAAAACTTATTTTCCAAGGAGTGGTGACCTCCATATTCTTGCTATTAAAATGCACCACCTCACATTTCGCTATATGAGGCTCAGTTACTCACCCATTCTGCCAGTTTAATAACGTCTTCCTGGATTTTGTCGCAGTCCTCCTCTGTTTTAAG